>NC_040907.2:152801930-153407398 GCF_004126475.2 Phyllostomus discolor
AAAAGAAAGAAAGAAAGAAAGAGAAAGAGAAAGAAAGAAAGAAAGAAAGAGAAAGAAAGAAAGAGATGAACTTTGGGTTCCTCCTGAGCAAAGATGATGCCTAGAATCTCCCAAGTTTCTGCATTTAGTAAAACAATTTACTCTAAATCCCTTTATCCTTGTTTCCCTTCACCTTATATTATGTATCTGTTTACTTTAATCGTTCATCCCCCCAGAATGTAAACTCCAAGGAGGTGAGAACATGGGGCTCACTAGCCAGTGTCCCCAGCTCCCAGAAAAGTGCCTGCTCCACAGCAGGAGCTTAATAAATACTTACAGCAATGAAGGAAGGACATTTTAGGAGTCCTTCTCCTGGGCTCATACTCTGGCTTCCAACCCTCCCTAGTTAAGAGGAGGCATAATTACCGTACAATAAAATGAGCAGGTCCTAAGTGTTTGGTTTGATGAATCTTGACACTTGTACGGGGCCCTGCACAAATAATGCCCCTCTGTTATTACAAACTCTTTTATGACAAAATCATAAGTAGTTTGAGGTGCTGTCACACCGTTCTCAAAAGTGGCTGCAGCATATCATATTCCCGCCAGCAGGGAACAAAGTCTCCAGTTTCTCCACATTCTCACCAGCACCACTGGTTATTACCTGTCCTTTTTAATGTAGCCACCTTAATGCATACAAGGTATCTCGTTTGGTTTTGACTTGTATTTCCCTGATGACTAGCCATGTTGAACATTTTTTCACGTGCTTTTAGGCCATTTTTGAATATTCTTTCGAGAAATATCTATTCAATTTTTCATTGGGTAGTGCTTCTTTTCTTTACTGAGCTGTAAGAATTCTTACTGTGTTCTAGGTGTGTCTCTTAGCAGATGTGTGACATGCACAGGTTTTCCCCTATTTTGTGAGTTGTCTTTTCTCTTTCGTGACGCTGCCCAGTCTGTCCACTTTTTCTCTTGTTGCTTATGCTTTGGGCGTCACGTCGAAGTTGCAACTACAAGGAGCAACTTTTTATGTGCTTATTGGCCATTTCTGTATCTTTTTTGTGAAATGTCTGTTCAAGTCTTCTGCCAGTTTTTATTCAGTCATTTGTGTTTTCCTGTGCTGTGATGTATGTCCCCATTCTCCGGCCTGCGTACTTATTTCCTGACTAGTTCCTTCTGATCGCAGGACATTTGAACTTTCATGAAGTCTCATTTATCCATTTTCCCCATGTTTATTGCTTCTGTGTTCTCCAAAAAATCTTTGCCTGCCCAAGGTCACACAGATATTTTCCTCTGGTTTACTATAGGAGCTTTATGATTGTGAGTTTTACCTTTAGCTCCATGGCCCTTGTCAAATTAATTTTTATGAGCGGGTAAGCTGCCGGTGAAGGTTTATTTATTGTATGTGGATATCAGTTTTTCCAAAAAATATTTGTTAAAGAGACTTTGCCCTTCACATGTATTGATGTGGGATCTTTATTTAAAAATCAGTTAACCATGTACGTGTTGGTGTATTTCTGAAATTTCTCATTTGTTTCACTAATTTATTTCTGTTCACTTTTGCTAATGCCACATTCTCTTGGCTATTCCAAGTCCTAAAATAAAATAGTTTAATCCCTCCAACTTTGTTTTTGTTTTCCAAGATTATTTTGGCTATTCTAAACCCTTTGCATTTCCACTTAAATTTTAGAAGCAGCTTGTTTATTTCCCCAAAGAAACCTGTTGGATTTTTATAGGGAGTAATCTATAAGTTAGCATTGAGTTCTCGTATCCATAAACATAACATGTCTTCCTTTTTTTAAGAATTTAAAAATTTCTCTCAGCAATATTTTAGTTTTCAGAGTAGATATCCTCTATATATTGTTAGATTTATTCCTTTGTATTTGATATTTTTATGCATTGCAAACTGTATTTTAAGTTTCATTCTCCAATTGCTCTGTAGTAGTATATAAAATAGAATAATTTTTTATATTGGCTTTGGATCCTTGAGCTTTCTAAATATACTTACCAATTTGGGCAGCAGGGTCCTGTCTCAAGGAGCTTAAAATTTGATAGAAGAAATAAGACACATGCAGGTAATTATTTTTTAAGTCTGTGTAAGAATTACTGTAAACAATGGAGTGAGCTCTCCGGAGGCCCGAGGTAAAGAGACAGCATGTTTTAGCGATGGTGAAAATCAGGGGAGGCTTTAAGAGAGGAGCAGAGCTTGAATTTGGCCTTGAAGAATGAGTAATATTTTGACAGACCCAGAGAGGGACAATGTTGGGGAAAAGGAACATGTTTAGAAATCAGTAAAAGAGCAGTTTGATGAAGATGTAAGTTACACCAGGCAGGTAGTGCAAATTAAAGCCAAAACAGGAAGTTCAGGGACAAATCACGGAGCACTTTGAATACCACAGCTGCAACCTACTGTATGCCCGACAGTGTATTACTCATCTTAATACATTATTTAACATTCACAACAATTTGGGGGTTTTTTAGAGGCGATCCGCAAAATTTAAAAAAAGTTTAATTACAGTTAACATGCGATATTATATTAGTTTCAGGTGTACCACATAGTGATTAGACATTTACATAACTTACAAAGCGGTCACCCATCTGACACCTTACAGAATTACAATGTTACTGACTGTATTCCCTGTGTTGTACTTTCCATGCCCGTGACTGTCACAATTTTGCAAAACAAATATTACTATCCTGATATTACAAGTGAGGAAATGGAAAACTCACAGAAGAGGGCAAATTGATAAGTTTTTGTCCTACCTTGGTACCATTATAGCATGACCCCCTTCCTATGTTGTTAGAAATGCTTGTTACACAATATTTGTATTAGTGTTGGCTACATAAAACTGTATCATAGTTTATAGTTTTTGTAATATTATGTATGGCAACATTTTTAGCATTGTAAATAATGCTAAGCTGAATGTGTCTGTGAATCAGTTTATCTTCCTATCAAAACCTGAATATGCTCAAGTCCTTAATAGTGACAAATTACATATCGTTATTATTTTCTATTGAATAATTAGTAAAGCTTAACATGTTTTAAGTGTCTGTTTGCCATCTATGTCCTACAAGTGCCCACTCGGTTCCTTGGCTCCGCTATCATTTTGAGGGTCAGCTAAGTTTATCAGTCTGTATGAGCCTGTTATGTATAACAACGGTTAACATTTTGCCGTGATGATGGTTAGGATGTTTTGTTTCTTTTACTGCCCCTTGACCAAGAAACAAACTTAGAATCCAAGTCAGCGTGTTGGTTGGACTATTGTCACATGAGAGCCGCTGTATGACCAGGGCCTCGGGAGTGGAGGTGATCTCTGCTCCAAGGGGAAACACATTCCCAGTTCAGGAAACCAAATAAATATACTCTCATATGATTGATTTGAGGCAGTTTCACCGCCCCCAGCATAAACATTTCTAAATTTTCTATGCTAATCAAGGGGAAAAGAGTGGTGGCTGAAATTCATGCAAACACTATATCATTCCATTCTGAATTATGTGTGCATCAGGTTAATGTCAAAAGTAGTGACAACTGCCCTGGTTGGTGGCTCAGTTGGTTGGAGTGTCATCCCATACACCGAAAGGTTGCAGGTTTGATCCCCTTTCAGGGCCCACACCTAGGTTGTGGGGTGCATGCAGGAGGCAACTGACTGATGTTTCTCTCTCACTTCAGTGTTTCACTCTCTCCCTTCTACTCTCTCTAAAATCAATAAACATCCTTGGGTGAGGCTTAAAAAAAAAAGCTGTGCCAGTTTCCCAAGGGTAGAGATGAGAAATGATGACCACTTTGGCAAACTGTTGCAGTGAAATACCCTTCTGGGCCTAGGTGCTACCTGGCTGAGCCGGCGACGACAGCCTCAGGGCTTCCAGGCTCGGAACACCAGGACACCCAGAGGAATGGGGTGAACCAGAGAACTTTTCCAAGCAGAGATTTGCCTTCCTGACTCTTTCCTGAATATGAACAGTTCCTTGCCTATCATAACCAGGCCCAGAAACACTTGAGATGGGCTAAATGAACAGGGAGATGGTTTTCTGTGGCTTGTTGCTATTGACACCTCATTTACGTTAAGATGGCTAAAGGGGGTCTGTTTCTTCCTGCTCTTTTGAGTTTAAGAGTCAAAATAAAGTTTAAAAACTGCCATGGTAGGGTGTGCCTCTTTTCATAGGAGGTTTGTAGCTCCAACTTCCATCTCCCAAGCATACTTCGTACTTTCCTCTTATATACTAAACTATTTATCATCTTCTATGCAAACTCCATGGTATTCAACTATTGATTGTGTACTTATTTATAACTTCTAATTTGCCATTGCCTTAATAACTTCTTGACACCCAAGTTCATGCTTTTCCCATAATATTCCTTCTACCATGCAGCCCTATTTCCTGGGCAGTAGCAAGGTACGGAGAGTTTTAAAGTAATGGGTGACACATTCAGAGCCATGTGATATGCCCTGGATGAACTTCAAGGAGGAAGCCCAAGGTGGGGAACCGGTCAGGTTCTATCACATTTTTCAACAATGAGATGGGCTCTGACCATTTCTCCCTGAAACTTTCTCCCCAGTCCAGACCTTTCCTGGACTCCCAGAAAGCGTGCCCCACAAGGTAGCATCTTCTTTTTAGAGAGGAGCAAAAGACCCCACTTCTACATTTGTGTCTTGGCCAGACTTCCCTTTCTCTGGGAGAAAATAAATTATTACTAGCACCTGGCTTAAGTGCGCACGCATGCCAGCACTAAGTGTGCCAGCAGTGATATCTATCAGAGTTTAAGTAATGAGGAGAGCCGTTTCCAGAGAACCTTGACTTTTCAGATTGTTCCCTGATGAAGTCCAGGGTCTGAAGGAAACAAGGTCAAATATACTGAGGCAGTTAAAGAGAAAGAAAGCTGGCTTCAATGGTAAAGCCACCTGCAGCCACAATGAAAAGTACACCCACGGAAAAACGCTGAACCTTCTCCCTTGTAGAGCAGAGGAACTGGGCAAACCCAACATGCAGAGAGAGCCTGAAGAGGAGTAGACTTCCCTTGCACATGCCAACCATTTCTGAGCCATGACAAGATAAGCTGTCCATATCTGAAAGCATCTAGGCTCGCCCTGGCCGGGTGGCTTAGTTGGTTGCAGTGTCATTTGGCACACCAAAAGACTGAGGGTTTGATTCTTGGTCAGGGCACATGCCTAGCTTGCGGCTTCAATCCCTGGTCCGTGTGCCTGAGGGAGGCGACGGATTGATGCCTCTGATGTTTCTCACATCTGTGTTTCTCTGTCTCACTCTCTCCCTTCCTCTCTCTCTCTCAAATCAATAAACCTATCCTCAGGCAAGGATTTTTAAAAAAGAAAACATCTAGTGTCATTCGAAAGTTCTGCACTGGACAGGAAGCCAAGATTGGAATGGAGGTACCTGGTGACTGACCAGAGAGTTGGCCTGCAAGGAACCCCTCAGTCCTCCTCCCAAAGCAATCCCAGGTGCCTGTTTTCCTGAGAGGCCAATCGCTGGCACACGAGTCCTTATTTACTTCTCTTTCCAGAGGAAGTATTCTGGATATTGTTTGGGGAGGCACAGGCATAGAGTGCAGAGGCTGGGAGAATGCATAGCCTGCTTGGTTCTCAGCTTACTCTTATGGTATGACTCCCACAGGCCTGGAAAAGAGGGGGAAGGGGGACATGAGGGACAGGTCAGTGAGGTCAGAGCTTCTCAAGAACCCAGGGTTCTTCTCCATTTCCTATACTGTTCTTAACCTCCCCCTGTCCATTTTGTTCCTACCATTTGTGCTTCCTAATCCCTGCACCCTTCCCCCTATTCTCCCCCTTCCCCCTCTCAGCTGGTAACTCTCCAAATGATCTCCATATCTGTGATTGTGTTCCTGTTCTGGTTGTTTGCTCAATTTTGTTGTTTGTTCGTTTAGGTTCAGTTGATAGTCATGATTTTTGAACTAAGCGCAGGGCAGGGGATTGCTGGAGGGAAGGGGAGTACTGGGTGAGGGGGCAAAAGGGGAAAATTGGAGCAACTGTAATAGCATAATCAATAAAATATACTTAAAGGAAAAAAAAAGAACCCAGGGTTCTCCGCAGGGAATACGAGTTTGGACTCGAGCATCACACTTCTGAGCCCAACTCCTGGTGCCGCCACTTACTGGCTGCTGTGACTACAGGCAAGTGAAAAGGGGACTTTTCCCCTCTTAAAAGGGGATGAAGAATTGACTATCCTCCTCACAGGGTCACAGTGGGGATTATAATAAAATGACTCCTGTGAGCTGGCTTGCAGTGGTATCTCCACACCGTCGGCTATTCGTGCTCCATCCATATAGCCGTTTTTTCTGCTTCTAGGCGAAAGCGCATGTCTGTGCTTCCTGCCTTTTTTTCCATGAAAACAATTTCAAAATTGCAACCCGGAGAATCTCCAAAACACCCCTCCCACGCTCTGGAAGGTGGGCAGAGGGATGGGATGGCTCACTGGTGTCCAGCGGTGGCCGAAACCTCGTGCGCGCCTGCAGGTCTACACAGAGGTGAACCCGAGTGCGTCTGCTCCACCGCCCGCCCGGAGCCCCGGAGAGTTCAGCGGTCCCGGGTTAGCTCCGCGGAGCTGGTGGGCGGGGCAGAGCCATTGTTCCGCCACCAGCCAAGCCCCCCGCGCCTGCTAGTGAGGGCGGCGGGGTGCGCCAGCCCTGTGCGACCCGGACCCCGGGTTTGAAGCCAAGTCTTCCCCCTCACGTGTCTCTGGGAACGGGAAGGAAAGCACGATGGAGTTGTGCCTACTGGTCTGCCCCGTGGCCTCTCTACTGTTTCCTACGAAACTTCCCCAGTGCCCATCCAATTGCTTAGTGCTGGGGGGGTCAGTCCTGGGCTGGTACCCACCCCCCATTCCCGGACTGCGTGCTCCCCGTCTTCCGGAAAGAATGCTCCCGAGTGCCTCTGAGGCCGCGGGGTGCCGGACAGAGGCCCAGCGGCGGGTGGAAGAGAAGCCAAAGAGAAAGGGATGGGAGGGGGAGCAAGGAGCTCGCGGCGCGGGGAACAGCAGATTGCGCCGAGCCAATGGCAACGGCAGGACGAGGTGGCACCAAATTCCCTTCGGCCAATGACGCTCCAGAGTTTACAGAAGCCCATTAGCATTTCCCCAGGGGCAGGCGCCGCGGTGTAGCTGCAGCATCCAGTTTTTGCTCCTCCAGCCCCTCGTACGCTCCGTCTCTGTCTCCTCCCCCTCTCCTTACGGGGCTCCCACGGCTGACCCACTCTGCGCACTTTGCCCCTGTTGGCTACGAGTAAAAGGGGTGTGAGGAAATACGGGGCACGGTCAGCCCCCTGCCAGCTCTAGCCTTTAAATCCCCAGCCTTGGGAGATCTAAGCACAGTGGACCCAGTCCGAACACCTATCCAGCGCTCACGGAGCTAGAAGGATTCGGAGCGCTACGCCGCCTATCGCCACGCAAAGGCGGACTCGGCTGCCTAAGTCTGCTGTCCCGAAATCCGCTCCTCAGCCTCAGCTCTGGGAAAGTGAACCCAGCATCAGAGAGTCCAGATGCCAGCCCACTTGCTGCAGGACGAGGTGAGTTTCCCAGCGCTGGCTCCCAGGCCGCGGGGTCGCCAGCCCGGGCTGGGCTACTAGGGAACTCGTTGGTGATGGAGGAGTTGAGTTCTCCGCGGAGAACATAGCCATCTTTTGCGAGTTGTTCTGCCTTATTTGTTGGGAATGTTGATTGCTATTTGCGGACTCGGTTCCCGAACTTTTGTTTCTCAACCTTAAAAGGAAAGCCTAGTCGTTCGGGTACCCTTGTGTGGGTATGTATCCCCTGAGGGTGTTCCGTCGTGTGTCGGACGGGGCAAAATTGTTTCACTCCTTCCTATTTGCTCCTTCACCTTGAGGTTTCACCCCTCCCGCCGCTCCCCACCTATCTGCACAGTTCCTGGGGACTTCCTTTTCTTCCATCTAGGGTAGACCGCCCTCAGTTAACCTGGGTCCTGGGGACAGGGTCTGGGCCAGTCCTGCACCCTTCCCCCAGCTGGATTAGAGAGTGAAGTGGCCCCTGCTGCCTCCACGTGCAGTCTGCTCTCTCCCGACGCTCCGCTCTCTCCCTTCCAGATGGCTAGCTCCTACACCACCACCACCACCATCACAGAACCCCCCTCCAGGAAGCTGCAGAATGGGGACGGCAAGTTGGAGAAGAACCTCCTATACGCGGAAGAAGACATCCGCCCCGAAATGAAAGATGACATCCACGACCCAAGCTACAAGGATCCCGAGGGGCCGAAGCCCAAGCTTGTGTATGTTTGGAGGAACATCATCCTTATGGGTCTGCTGCACTTGGGAGCCCTGTATGGGATCACACTGGTCCCCACGTGCAAGGTCTACACCTGGCTCTGGGGTAAGAGTTTTTCTTGTGGCATTGACCCAGGACCCCAGATTCTCTCCACTCTTTAAGGAGGTGGGAGCGTACATGGAACACAGGCACCAGGCCCTCTGGGTCCAGGTTTTCCCAACAGTTTCTGAGAGGCTGCGTGGGCTGGGGACAGAGCGCGGGGGCACTGGGAGGCCGGAGTGGCCTTTCATCTGGGTGCTGGGAGGGAGCGCTGAGACCTTTCGCTGCAGGCTTTGAAGGGAGTAGGCCTGCGCCAGAGAGTCAGCTTTCCCTGAAAGAGCTTTTCTGTTTCAAGTCATTTGTTTGGCTGCTTGTCCCAGTCCTGCCAGCCACAAAAGAATCAAGGCGCCTACCTGGGAGGCTTGGGAACAAGGGATGGGACCAGTGGTCCCGGGGCCTCGGGGCGTTGGGGCGGGGGGTAGATGCTGAGCACAGTGTGGGACAACAACAGAACCTGCTCAGGATGAGAGTAAGGGAGGGAGGAACAGAGAGGTGTTACCCACAAAATTATTTGCCCTGACCCTTGGCCCACCAGCCTCCTTTGTTAGAGGGAAGATGGAGGCTCCTGTGGGACCCAAGTTACCCAGATGTGGTGCTCTGTGATTCTCTGTAGGTCTCCAGGGAACTGTATGCACCACTTAGCAAAATGTCCTCTGGGTGAAATAGGCTGAGAAAATGTTTCATGCCCCACTCCCCATCTAGCCTACTCCAGCCCCTGTCTCCTGGCGCCCTGCAGTCTCTCCTTGCCAGGACAGGCAGACCAGGCCAGAAAAGAGCCCCAAGCAGCCCTAGCCTTGAGGCTGCCACAGTGAGGGAGACAGTTCCCAGTTCTGTCCCTGACCTGTCCTTAGCTCAGATTGTTCGGGGATCCATGGGTATGAGCTGATAGCAGGGCCCTGACCCCTGGATCCACACACGTGTGCTCTGCAGGCATTTTCGCCTCTGCCACCATCAGCCCGAGTGCAGCCTCTGAAGACCCAGGGGCCCCACATTGCCACCCTCTGAGGGTGCTGAGCAAGAGCCCTTTCCAGGAAACAACGTTTGGGTTTCCCGAGTAGTATCAGGTGTGGGGTACTTGCTGACAGCTGCTCTCTTGGAGGGTAGTCATGTAGAAGGGCTGGTAGGCCAAGTTTTAACGGATTCTCCTAGGCCCTTTTACATCGAAAGGTGGTGGGATCTGGTCCCTAGAGCTTCATGTCAGGGAATCATCTGAGTGCCTCCGATGGTGAAATGCGACTGGGTGGTCCCCTCTCTCAGGATCTCAATCTTTCTGAGTCCCAATCTTTTTAGGATCAGGAAGGTTACAGGTGTGTCACTGCTGGAGCTGGCCAGGCACAGGAAAGCAGTTCATCTGCAGATCGGGACGGGCTCTCTTGTTTGTGAGGGGACAGGGACATCTGTTCTCTAGCCCCTCTGAGAGCCGAACCTCAGTTGCAGTGTGAGGACTCCCCAGGGAAACTGTGGACTCCTCTCTCCTCTCTCTACCCCTCCTCCCCAACAGAGGGGTCTTCACAAGGTGTTCTGTTGCCTGTAAGCCCCTTCCAGCCTCAGCACTCCCTGCAGGTCAGGTTAAGTCCAGATGCTGGCCAGACTGCTTTTGTTTGCTCCCCATCCTGGGCTACTGGTGCAAGGGGCAGAGTGCTGTCCCCAAACCAAGGCTGTGCCCTCTGCCTTTTTGTGCCCTGCCCAGGAGTGTGCATTGTGCTTCTGGACAGAGCTATGTATCACGCAGAGACTGGGTGGTGACCTTTTGTACTCCTTCTCCTGGGACCTGTGGCGGATGGCTTAGCTGACTGAGGGACAATCTGATAAGGGGACATCAGAACTTCTCTGTCTTAAGGAACAAGGAAGGGAAAGGGACAGCCAGAGGTCCCGCTCTCAGAGTTTAGGAGCTTGGCCACACCTTTCCTTTTATTCCTAAGGACAGTGTTAAATTAGCTACTGGTTGTGATTACAGCATTTCTCATGGCTGAGCAATTTGGGGAACCTCAGAAGGTCCCTTAGGGGCATTCTGAAGGGATATTTCTGGCAACTCGGAGGGCCAAGGGGCAGAACTTCTGGTCTCTTAGGGCCAAAGCTGTGAGATTTTGTTTAACAACCAATCTGGACATTAGTAGAGAATGAGCCTCTAACTGCTGTAAGGCCTGGCTGATAGGCTGAGAGGGGCTGATAGAAAAGCACCAGAGCGCCTGGGTTCTTTTCTCAGTTCCCCTGTTAGCACCAGGATCTTCCGCACCTTCTGAGGTAACTTGCCAGGGTCACCTCTGTGGTGTGAAGCCACCCCAGTAAGCTTCCTTGGTTCTCAGCCAAGTGCTTCTGCTTTTGTGCCCAAAGCCATTCTTCTTCCTCCTCATTGATTCGTGGGGCTGTGGCTCAACTGTCATTTTTCCAAGCGCAGATGCAGGCAGATACTGCATCTGGGAAGATAACTGCCATGTGGCTGGGGGCCAGCAGATCACCTGGCCACGCAGAGGGCTTAGAGACAGAATTTTCACTGGAATTGACACTGGCTCCATGCCTGTCCTTGGGATCCTGGACTGTTTAGGAAACTGCTATCTATGGCTGAAGAACACAGGACAATTTGTTACAATGTGTGGTGTCTCCAACTGCAACTAAATTCTGCGGTCACTGAGGACCCATTGTTTCTAGCTGTTTCCCTGGGAGTGAAACACTGTCTGTCAACAGCCCACTGCTCTACCAAGGCCTTGTTCAGCCCCTGCCTGCTAGAGCTGCCGAACAGAGGAAGGTGGGCACTCCCAGCAACCCACTTCCCAGCTAGAGATTATAGCTTGCAGGTCTCAGGGAAGGTGAGGGCGGACAGTATTGGGGTGCTCTGCTGACAGTTTTGAATGTATCCCATCATCGTCTAAATTAGCCTTGCTGGAGGGAGTAAGGGCTGACAGGGGCCATCAGAAAGGAGAGACACAGGACCTGTGTGCACACCCTGGGGAGCTGGATGGGATGGCGGGACCATGAATGCTTGTTGACAGAAATCGTAGTTTTAAACCATGGCTCCATTTCTTACTAGACTCATGACCAGAGATAACACAACTGTTCTGACAGGCTTTTTCTTCATCCATGAAGTGAGGATATTAAAGCCATCAAGGAATCCAGAGAATCATAGAATATAAAATTCATGGTTACGCTTAAGGCACGGTGCAGATACCACGTAGGGGCAGGGCGCACTCCCCCGATGCTGCCACACTGCCTGCGAAACTATTGGAAGGCTTTTGTGCCAGTTGATAAACAGCCAGAGTTCTGAGCCCCCAAGTGTCCTCTACAACTCAGAGCCCCTCAAACTGGTGAGCGCCCAGACCAGTCTTGCTTGTGTGTCCTATGCACTGCGGGAGCAGTCTGTTGTTCTTAAAATTTGGAGGAAGCTTACCTGAAGGTCAAAGGAGATGAAGGACCTGGGATAAGGTTCCCCGTGACTGAGAGTGACCAAGTGGCTAGGTAGTAAGCTCTCTCTTCTCTGTCCTGCCTTTCTAAACTTCCTGAGACTCCTTAGCTTATTCCAATTCCTAGGTGGAGAGGATGAGAGGTGATGGTATTTTTCAAATAATAAACCCGGAGACACCTGAGAGACTAAGGTGTCCCTGCACTTTAGGGTAAAGCAAGTGCTCACCCGAAGACTCTGAAGACACGGACGACATACAGAGAACCACATGTGAATGGTTCCCCAGATTATTGACCTCTCACTGTTTCCACCTGGCAGGGGTTTTCTACTATATGATCAGTGCCCTGGGCATAACAGCAGGAGCTCATCGCCTGTGGAGCCACCGGAGTTACAAGGCTCGGCTGCCCCTGCGGCTCTTCCTGATCATCGCCAACACGATGGCGTTCCAGGTAAGAAGCCGGTGCCACTCAGCTCTTTCCTCCACTCTGTTAATGGCCAGGGGCAGAATGGGGGAGGTCTGCACCTGCAGAGATGCAACACCTGGACAATCATGTCACTTCCTCTCTCCTTGTGGTCCCCTAAAGTGCAGGCCCAGTCCTTAAGTCTGTAAAGCCTGAGCACACTTCTGAGTCACTAGGAAAGGGAAATAGGGGATGAATAGGAAATACTCTATTTATCCTAAGGTTCCTCTGTTATCACATAATCTGACTACTGGAATGCTTCCTCCTAAAGGCCTGTAATGCATAAGCCTTAGTGTACGTGCTGGTTTGCTGGGCAGACCTTGGACAACAGACTCACCATTTTAGGTGAATATCTTAGGACTCCACCAGGATGGGATTGAAGTGCATGCTTCACGGACTCAGGTAGTGGGAGAAGCACTTCTGTAGCACCGAGTGCAGGCCTGGTGCTATTCTAGGCACATGACATAGGTTACCTGATGACATTCTCTTAGGAGGTAGGTGCTATCATGATTCCCATTTTACAGATGACAAAATTGTATCACTGAAAGGTTAGAGAGACCAACATTACGGTCCTTCCTTGGGCTGCCAGGCTGGCTAAGTCAAGTATGGAGCTTTATTGAGGCAGAAAGTTGATAGCAGAGACAGAGTGAAGGACATTGGGGAAGGGAGCTCATAGCTATTATGTGGTAGCAATGGGCAAAGGATGGCATGTGATGTGGGGCTTAGTTTGGAGCAGAGGGAAAAGAGATGCATTCAAATGTGTCCCCTTCTCCAGGGCAGTATTCCAGGTACTTACCACAGTTGCATCATCACCTGTGCCACATTACTTTGTACCCTGAGCGTTCCTGATACTGGGACAAAGATGAGGAAGAGATACTGGTGCAACCTTTAAGGGATGGAAAGAGCCTTGGCTGGTTTGGCTCAGTGGATTGAGTGTCAGCCTGCAACTGCAAGGTTACCAGTTCAATCCCCAGTCAGGACACATGCCTGGGTTGTGGGCCAATCCCCATTGGAGCATGCCAGAGGCAGCCGATTGATGCCTCTCACACATCAGTGTTTCTCTCCTTCTCTTTCTCCCTCCCTTCCTGCCCTCTGAAAATAAATAAGTAAAATCTTAAAAAAAATAAAAGAAGGGATGGAAACAGTCCCAGAGGAACCCAGAGGTCATTTGGGAAGGTGGCCAAGCTCATGATTTATATGCCGGGCCTTGTTGAGTTGTGAGCCAGCTCTTGCCAAGGCATCAGAATGGAGCTCCCTGCAGCTTCGCCCACTGACTAGGACTGGGGGACACAAAGCTGCCTGCCTCCTTCTCCCTGCCCCGGGATCAGGCACCTCGTGAAGGCCCTTCCCCACATTTCTTGTTTGAAGAATTGCAGTATTCTCTCCTAATGAAACTGTCTGAGCTCTGTGTGGTCCACCTCCATTCTGCCCACTGTAAAACCTTCATGAAGCAACCCATCCTCTTCCTGTGGTCCTGGGACTTGAAGGTGCTTTTCCACTTAAGCTTCAGTGGCAAGTTGGGGCACAGAGGAGGCAACTCCATGACCCTCTGTGGAGCCCAACTTTTGGGTATTTTGTGATGCTGGGCTGAGAGCCACAGGCTCTTGAAGATGTCTACTCATTGGCAGTCCCTAAAAGGGTGTCTCTCCTCAGGCCTGCATTCTTCTCTCTTCCCCCAGAATGATGCTTATGAATGGGCCCGAGATCACCGCGCTCACCACAAGTTCTCAGAAACAGATGCTGATCCCCACAATGCCCGGCGTGGCTTTTTCTTCTCTCACGTGGGTTGGCTGCTTGTGCGCAAACACCCAGCTGTCAAAGAGAAGGGTGGTTCGCTAGACTTGTCTGACCTAAAAGCTGAAAAGTTGGTGATGTTCCAGAGAAGGTGAGTGGGGTGGTGCTGGAGCTGGGCGTCTGGTGTTTGGGGTCCCCTCTGTTTTCTCCTAGGACTTGTAGACATAAGCTGAGAGATTTACTGGGTTTGTATGTTCAAAATCATAATTTAAAACCCTAGTTTTTAACAACGCCCAAGTCCACAGTCATACACTATTGTTCCATCTGACCTATCTTAGTTAACCAATTAAGTTCAAGTTTATTGACTTAGGAAGTCATGCTACAAAGACAACTCTGGCATAGTCCTTACCTTCAAAGAGTTTGTAGCCTGTTGGGGAGTGAAAGGATAAGCCAGGTGTCTGAATGACTAGGACACATGGCAAAGTATTTTCTGTACCAATAGGAGGCACGGAGGAGAGGGAGAGTGCGTAGGGAAGGGTTTATGAAGAAAGTAGCTTTGCAGTCCACTGCTGGGTAGAGAGTTTCACAGGTGCTGCGGGCAGAGGGAGAGACAATGCAAACAGAACAGAAGGAACTGAAGCCTGGGCATGGTCCAGCAACAGAGTCCTTCTGCTTGAAGTACAGGGTGTGGTGGAATTAAGACTAGAGAGGGAGATTGGTGCTATTCTTGGAGAGTCTTAAAAGCAGGTTTAGGATTTAATTCAATAGGCAATGGGGATGTGTCATGGTTGGAGGTGTGCTTCACAAGGGTCACTCTCATGACAGCTGAGAAACCACTGAGCCAAAGAGGTGAGAAGCAGGGCCACAAGTTAGGACACAGTGAGGATCCATGCGAGGGCAGCAGTGGTAAGAATGGAAAGGAACTGGATGCAGGAAAACCAGTGATGGAAGAACATAAGGCTTGATTGCTGAAGAGACGTATGAAATCAAGGCAGCCCAACCCAGTGATGATGGAAGTCAGGTAGGTCTGAGTTCTCCCCCCGCTGACTGCGTATGGTCTTTCCACACAGGTATTACAAGCCCGCTGTCCTGGTGATGTGCTTCATCATGCCCACGCTAGTGCCCTGGTATTTCTGGGGTGAAACTTTCCAACACAGCTTGTGCGTTGCCACTCTCTTGCGTTACGCCATTGTGCTCAATGCTACCTGGCTGGTGAACAGTGCTGCCCACCTGTACGGATACCGCCCTTATGACAAGACCATTAACCCCCGAGAGAATCTTCTGGTTTCACTGGGAGCTGTGGGTAAGTCCACCATCCACAGCAAGACCGCATCTAGTGGTCTGCTATTTAGGGTATTAGGCTGGGAACCAGGAAAACTAGGTTAACTTGTTTTATGGCCTCTTTTTCACTCTAAAACTAAGGGGCAATATATTAGAAAACTCTTGAGAGTCAGGCAACAAGCCATATATAAAAAAAAGGGTAAAAAAATAACAATGTCTTCGATTCCAGGTTCTAAGACAATCCCCAAATGCTGTGTGCAATGAGTCCCTTTGGGTTTTCCTCTTTCCGGTCATCTGTGGGCTGGACTGCAGTCTTGTTTGGGGCAGGGCATGTATCCACAGACGAGACAGTTTTCTGGGTGGCTGGTACACCTAGTGGCTTATATTTAAATATGTCATATAAAATACAGAATTAATACTTGTAGTTCAATTCAATAAACTTTTATCCCCTGGCTGTATCCAGACAGGCCATTCCTGAAGTCTGTGCCAGGCTTTACCGCTCAGTGCTGCCAATGGGAAGCATATCAAAGCAGCTGTTGGCGGCCCTCTCCCACTACCCACCCCTCTTGTCCCTTGTGCTTGACCCTTCTTGTCCCTTGTGCTTGGTTTTTTCTCTCTTCTGCTTTACTCTGCGCTAAGAACACCTCCCCCACCCCCACCCATACAGCTTAGGGAGTCCCCAACAAAGCAGTTAGTTTGATCGAAGGGGCCTGCTTGCTCATCTAATGCTCACTATTCATGAATTTATTTCTCTGTATAATTTGAGTCCTAAGAGCCAAAGTCTAGGACAGCAGGATTCTGTCATCTGTCTCCTTTTTTTTTTCTATCTCTCTTTTTTGACTAAATATAGACTTGACTAAGGTCTGGAATTAGCTTTCCTTGAGCGAACCCAGGGGTCTCTTGTCGCTCACCAGTGATCAGCACCATCGGTCACCCAGCATGCCCAGGCCGCGCCTCACCGCTGCACGTGCTTGTGTGCGGCATGGCCTGACTTTTGCTTTTTTCTTCTTAAAATCTTTCTGTATATTCTCAACCCAGATCGTCTTCACTATCCGTAGTAGACACATTTTATTTTTTTCTATTTCTTTTTTACTTTCCTGCCTCTCCCTTCTCCTTTCAGGCCCCTTCAACCACTGTGTGTGTCCTCACTCAGAACCATGTTTGAAATACATCACCTAGGCCATATAGGTCTGAGATTTTTAATAGAAATGGAAGTTTCCGGAAGGAGACTTGGCTTGTATTGCGGATGGATCTATAGTGAGCTTCCCCGACCGCAGCCCCGTTCCGACCCTTGGTGTAAAGGGGCTCCAGCGTCCCACTTTGTCTCAGTGACTGATTTCTCCATACCTGCTCCTTTCCCCCCTTATCACCAAGCCCGTTGTTTTCCTCTAGCTCTGCTTCCTGCCTTTCTAATCTTTTCTTCTTGAATTACCTGCCCCACAGTCACATGCTCGTCTTCTCTCTGCCAAAGCTGACCTCCCTTGAGTCTTTCTTGGGCTGTGTCTCACTGCCCCAGTTGCAAAGTCTTGACCTTCTTCTACCCATTAACCCTCTTTCTCTTCCCCCACCCGCCTTGACCAGGTTTGAGTCTGATTCAGTTTTAAATCTGATAAGTATAAGCCTGGTTAGTGCTTTATACAGAGCCTAGCTGCAAAGCCATTTATGGAAATTAGCAATCCTCTGTTAGTACCTTTAGCCTTGGGATTATTCCGCCCTCCTACTCAGTTCACACTGTGTCTCATCCAGTGTCACAGAGAGAGGACACACCTTGAGATAACCTGGATGGTGTCATTTACTTTGTAGGACTGCCTTTACTTGCTGGTTATTAATATCATTACTGCTCTACTGAGGTTCTTTTATCTTCAAAGGGCTCAATATGTTCTTGTATTAGCTATTCTTTACCTGGCTTTATCTGGACCGCATAAGGGTCAGTGTTGTTATTGTTGAATGCGGTTCAGAAAGAAGAGTTCTGCCAAAGGTTGGAAAACTCTGTGGAGTTTCCAAAGTTTTACCCATTACAGAAATGATCATGAGTCCAGAATTTCTTTGTTTTTCCTTCATCCAGCAAAGTGAACTGCTTGTCACAGAACTTTAGAAGTTGGAGGGAACACATAAGCATCTTGGTTCTGACTCCCACAAAGACCTTCTGTTTTCTCTGCATCACCACCACACCGGGGTCAAAGTTCAAAGAATTCCAAGGCAGAGAGTTTGCCGAACCAGTCAGTGGTGGCTGAGGACACTTGAACTCGGGCTGGGCCTCCTTTCTTTGACGTTTGGCTGTTGCTGCCCAACTCTGTTGGTCTCTCCCACCCTTGGAGGTACTACCGGTGCAGGTGTATTCCTTTGCTCACCTTTATAGGAAACACAGCAAAAGTTCTTCATTTTGGACTCTCTCCTCTTCCTACCCTAACACATGCACACACATACAGAGCCTTGAGGATCTCAGACCAATATGTAGTGAAGTTCTGGAATTTTCTAATCCAAAATCCACTTCCAGCAGGAGCAGTTTCTTTTTGGTCATCTTATCCTCTGAGAGAAACTGCCAGTCCTTTCTGCCCAAGGGCTTCCAGACAGCCATGGGTGACCGGGGTCTCCCCATTCATTTTTTAAGAAGCTTCCGAGCAGATCTATTTGGTTCAGAGTAGAAGAGACTGGTTTCATGTACTGGGTTGGAGGTCTTCTGCTAGCTAACCAGTGTTTGAAGATCAAGAAGACGTCAATTCCTAGCAGAGCGCCATAACTTTTTCTTTGTCTTTGTTCCAGGTGAGGGCTTCCACAACTACCACCACACCTTTCCCTATGACTACTCCGCCAGTGAGTACCGCTGGCACATCAACTTCACCACATTCTTCATCGATTGCATGGCTGCCCTCGGTCTGGCTTACGACCGGAAGAAAGTCTCCAAGGAGGCCGTCTTGGCCAGGGTTAAAAGAACTGGAGATGGAAGCTACAAGAGTGGCTGAGTTTTGGGTCCCTTGGGTTTTCCAAAAGCCAGCCAGAGGCAGAGGTTTAATGTTCTGTTTATTAACTACTGAATAATGCTACCAGGATGCTAAAGATGATGAAGTTAACCCATTCCAATACAGTATTCTTTTAAAATTCGAAAGTATTGAAAGCCAACAACTCTGCCTTCATGATGCTGAGCTGATGTTCTTCTTTCTTCTCTTCCCTGTCTTGTAGGCCCATTGTTCTCTGCTTTGCTCCTGTCACCTGCCTTTCTTTTCCCTCTCATTGCCTCCCAGACAAGTAGCTGTTGAGGCACTAGTGAGTGTCCAGCTGCTAAAGACTAGGCAACCTTTCTATCACACTGAACCAGTAGTTTTGTCCCAGCTAACTCTTTCCATAAGCTGTCCTGAGCTTCAAGGAAAGTGGCTCAAGCTAGAGATTTGACAAAGTCTTCTGGGAAGAGCCCTGTTCATTATCTTCATTCCAGGCTTTTGCCAGAGGGAGTAGAAAAAACAGCTTTATTTGGCACAAAGATTCTAAAGCAGGTAAATTGTCAGGGGAGAGAGAGTGAGCATGCATGGTGTGATTGATAAGTAAGGGTGGGGTGAGGTAGGAAACAGAGCAAGAAGCTCCTGATGGGATCAAGCACACAGCGGCCTGTCCAAGGAGGACATCAAGCCCCAACACACAGCATGCTTCCTTTCTCCCCTGACTCCAAGTAGGGAATGGCCACGGAGCTGGCAATGCAAGAACACAAGCACATCTCAGTGTATCGATAGAGTAAAGGCTGGGGATAAAGAAGAAGCATTTAGTTTGTAGTAAAAGCTGTCTTTGATGGAGAAAAAATTTTTTTCTTTAATAACAGGAAGATTTCTTATTTTATATATCAGGACATCTTGAGGTTGGTTGTTTCCAGAATTGGTGAATCCAGCAGCTCGTGGAATCATCAAAATTCTTTCAACTTTCTGCTCTGCCATCTGACTGTTGGGATATTGGTCAGCCCCTCGTGGTAATAAGGTAGCTATAGCATTTCCAGACACCCCAAGAAGGATGGGTTTTTAGGAGATAGGTCAAACATAAAAAGTATGTATACAGATATGCTTTGCTTAAAATATTAAATAATTCCCTTAGAGTATTTCTCTCTGAGAGAGGGGTGCTTGAAGAAGAGGAGGAGTAAGCATCCCCCATTGCCCCCCATTGTGGGGCAGGAGATGGAGAGGTTGAGAAATGGTGTGTCGGCAGCTTCCGAGAGAGAGAGAGAACATCGCAGGAGAAGGGCTTTGAGAACACGTTGTCTGGGGGTTTGGATTCCGTCGGAAGGCTACTAAGTTATTGGGTGTCCTACTGTGAAAGCTGGTTAGGCAAACAAGTTAGTTATCAGGTTCATTCATTGACTCCGATTTCTGCTTGGCATTGGTAAAAACTAGAAGGTTTCTCACCACAGTTTCAGACCATTGCATCCATTTCTTTTCTGTTAACAACTAGCTCAGCGATTTTCAACCTTTTCATCTTGTGGCACACGAATTAATTTCTAATATTCTGTGGCACATCAAAAAAATACGTTTTTTGCTGATCTCACAAGGAAAAATAGGTATAATTTGATTCATTTACACCAGACAGCTATTGTTGTGTTGGCTGTTGTCATTTTTTTTATTTGACAATCTAAGGGAAGCGAGGTTGGTGACCCTGACTAAATAGGCAGGTATTGCATGTTTTAAAAATTCTTGTGGCACACCAGTTGAAAATCACTGATCTAGCCTAGAGTACAGGACTGCCTGGGGGCAAGTAGATAGAAGTCTTTTAATTACCCTGGTTGTGAGTTCCTGGCTCTACCCTATCTGTCCATTTTCTCCTACCGGTTCTATCTATCCCCTGATGTTTTCTTTTTCCCGTGGACAGGCAGCCTCCTTTGTGTATTCAGAGGCAGTGATGGTTATTGCTGTCCAGGCAGACAGAATACTCAGGGTCACTGAACCACTGTTTCTCTTTATAAAGTTGAGCTAGCTGCCACTTACGCTTGGCCTCCAGAGTCTCTCCACCTACGCTTCTGTGATCCCCTGCCACAATGATGACTCAAGACAAGGCTGGCAAACCCCACTAGAAATATCCCCGGCTCAGGCACTCTCTCTGATGAGGCACAGCCAAGCCAAATGCTTGCATCATGCCCGTGAGCCAGCCATGGAGCAAGAGAGAGTTTGTTTTCACTCTCCTCTGTCTGGGTCAGAACCAGGGAGCATGCTGGTTGCCTCTTGCTTACTCACTCACCCTGCCCAGCTTCAGTTTGTGCTCCCAGCTGACTGCAATGCTGATAAAAGTAGGAGGGAGCCTAGTCTTCCCTGGGAAGCACAAGAAACAAAAGCAAGTCCCAAAGTGCCTCACTCGGAAGGAGGCCCTGTGCGGTCCCTGGAGCCAGGGTACACTGCAAAGCTTTAGCTGAAACCTGGGGTCTGAGGTGCCATGAACTTTGCTGAACAGCATCTCTGTTCAGCAAACTAACCAGCATTCTCCACAATAGAGCTGAGGGTAGATGATAGTGTAGAAGTCTGAACAAAAAAAATTGGTGTTTTGAGAACCTTGGACCACTCCTCCCTGTACCTCAGTCATCCGTGCAGAAGCCTGGCTTTTCTCTACCAAGACTGGAAATGTACAAGAGCAAATGCTGTGAATCCCAATGGTGGAAGGGAGGGGGGCATTTCTTCTTGTAATAACTGGATGGACACTACAGGAGTCAGCATGAGCTAAAGGCGTCTTTATCTTTTAAGCCATTCCTCTCAGTAGAAAGAAATCTAATGGAAGATCACTGTAGTTTCAGTCTGCTGATCTGTGCGCTTACCTACCCCTTGGAAATGTCTTGTTAGATAGTTTTAATTCCACGGGTCATCAGATGCCTACTTTATAATTAATGGTCAAAAACAACTTGTCTTTCTATTCTAATGGCGTTCCATAGATTTGATCCAAACCATGACCTTACACAAGGCTGGGCAGGGCCCTCGGGCTGAGGGCCCGAGTGTGTGTGTGGATGCGTGGGTTTCAAGATTCTGAAGCTGAATTCAAATGATGCATTAATAATCCAGAAATCAGATCTGATCGAGTCTGAATTTCTAACAGTCCTTGCTTTGTGGGCGTACTGACAACTTATTTGGGTGCCTTACATCTTTTCTAATCAGTGTTGCATATGAGCGTGCTCTCACTCCCTCCTTGCTCCTCCGTGGAGCTCCTTTGCACCTGAGAGCCCCCAGAAGTGGCTGGTAGGAAAGGGGGCCTGGCTGGAGAATTAGCAGTAGAGCTGTTTGCAAGATTCCCCTCTGGGCTTCATTTTGGAAACTTTTCTTGGGGTTGTGTTTATTAAGTGCCCACATTTTTTATGGTGAATGGAAGTAATTTGAATGTATTTGATTCATAATTTTTCTTTTTAGGTTAAAAGATGGTTGTAGTCTTTAAAATGGAAACTTTTTCTCGTTGGTTTGCTAGTGTCCTGAGCGTACTCTCTGTAAGTGTAGCTTAAATGGGTCAGCATGAAAGGTTAAAGAAAGCAAGATGTCAACGTTACCTGGGTGGTTAAGGCCAAGGCCCCTCCTACCACTGTGCCACTGACTTGCTATGTGACCCTGGGCAAGTCACTTAACTATAATGTGCCTCAGTTTTCCTTCTGTTAAAATGGGGATAATAATACTGACCTACCTCAAAGGGCAGTTTTGAGGTGTGACTAATGCTTTTTATAAAGCATTTTGGGACCCTTCGGCAGAGGAATTCTCTTAAGTCCTAAGTATTTTTATAGCAGTATCCACCGTGAATTTGTGTCCACCCAGAACCATACATCCCAGAGGCTATCAACCTATCTGGTTCTCTGAGAGATTGAATAAATCCATTGGATAAGTGGTGGAAAACCAGCCAGACAAAATTTGAGGATGCATTAAACTCATTGCCATGGAAACATAGACAAGATATCTTTTCTTTGATTGGGTGGGAATTTTCCTTTTTTATGTGGGATAGTAGGTATTTGTGACCTAAGAATAACTTTGGAATAATTTCTATTAATGACTCTGAAGCTAGTTATACTTATCTGAGATGTGTTTGTTCATAATAAAAGTGAAGTGAATCTGATTACACTGTCTGGGAGTTTTTTTTGGCTGTGATTCAGTCTCCTGGGATTTATCTCTGTGGTCTGCCACGGTATCTGGGTCCTATTCCTGTACCTTTAAGAGTGAAAAAAAGAAGTAAGAGCTACAATGATTGACTCATTCCCCAGTAACCTGCCCTGTCCTTCCTAAGGGTAACTTTAGGTTAAACTCAGTCTTGGCAGCAGGAAACCAGGAGTCTGCTGCTATTAAGCAAAACACATTAACACCAGCTGACACTTTGGCCCTGGGGAAATGCCAGGTCTCTTGTGTGTCACATGATCACATGGACCCAAGAGGAAGTTAGCAGCAGGAAAAAGACTCCAGGAAAGCAGTTTTTTTAATCTTACATCCTAGGCTGTGCAGTCCAGGTCCTTCCTCCAAAATATAGTCCTACTCTGAAATGAAGTAGCTTCCTGGAAATGCTGATTAGCAACAGCAGGAAGAATGATCCAAGGGGAGATTTGTAAATTCCTGGAATAGAGAGGGCTTCATAATCAAGGTGGAAAGGCTTTAGCTTTTACTGTTGTGTCTAGGAACCCTCATGTGGGAAAGAGGAGGGTTTTTACAACTTGAAGAAGCTCCATCCTCCAAGAGCAGCCAACTCTACAATACCTAGGCTTCTTCTAAGAGTTTCCTAGAACCAGCTCCCCTCACTTTCTCCTGTGAGGTTGCCCTCACCTTGGACAAGAAGCAAGATTCTCTCAGAGTAACTTGGCACATCCTAACTCAAGTTTTTTGTTTTCTGGGTTTCTTTAAATATTTTAAAATTTATTTTTACAGCAAGGAGAAGGGAGGGAGAAAGAGAGGGAGAGAAACATCCACATGTGGTTGCTTCTTGTGCATCCCCTATTGGGGACCTGGCCACAACCCAGGCATGTGTCCTGACTGGGAATCGAACCTGCGGCCCCTCTGGTTTACAGGCTGGCGCTAAATCCACTGAGCCACACCACCCAGGGTCAAAATCAAACTGATATTCATTGATGCCTTAATAATTTAAGGATGATGGTATTTTCTTCATCAATGTCTTGCTTTCCACTCCTTTCCTTGTCTTGCTTAAAACGTTCAGGCTGGACTTTTTAATTTTTTTTTCAATTCTATAACTACACTGTTCCTCCCAAGTCTGCTTTATTTCCCATTAACCAGCATACAAGTCAAATAATTTATCCTCACTAAGCTCTGCTACTTTTCATATCCTCCTGCATGTTCACCTAGCTGTCTTCCCTCTGGTTAGACCTACCTCTATGCTTCCTCCAGGTAAACTGTATCTTATACATTTGCTATTTTGTCCTGGGGCTGTTTTTATTCCTATTTGCAAATTTCCAAGAAGAAAGAGGGAAAGGAAGAGTTCTTAGAACTTGATTAATATGTTCAGTTGAGTTCAAGATTGAGAGGGAAGGGGAACTAGGTATGAGTTTACCTTTAAGGGTAAGTTGTAGAGTAAGAGCACTTAGGGGGAAAGTAATGAACTCTTGTTTTTGACATGTTTTGTATGGGAAAGGTTAAGCCTCTACTTAATAATCAAGATTTAACCACAGGACAAAGGATAAAAAGTAATTTAAGAAAATAATGGGGAAGAGCATAGAAATAAAATTCCTGAGGCCCAATAGCCACCAGTTTTCTCCCTCTTCCCTAGAAGTAAAAGATAGTCCTTTAAAAAAATCTGCCAGGCTATAAAAGGAAAGAAGTAAAGCTATCTCTGTAGAACATGATTTTGTATATTAAGAAACTTGCCCTGGCTGGCGTAGCTCAGTGGATTGAGCGTGGGCTGCGAACCAAAGTGTCACAGGTTCGATTCCCAGTCAGGGTACATGCCTGGGTTGCAGGCCACGACCCCCAGCAACCGCACATTGATATTTCTCTCTCTCTCTCTCTCTCTCTCTCTCCCTCCCTTCCCTCTCTAAAAATAAATAAATAAAATCTTAAAAAAAAAAGAAACCCTACATAATCCACACAAAAACTCTTATAATAAACAAGTTCAGTAATGTTGCAGGGTACAAGATCGACATATGAAAATCAATTGTATTTC
This sequence comes from Phyllostomus discolor, assembly GCF_004126475.2. Classification (NCBI taxonomy): domain Eukaryota; kingdom Metazoa; phylum Chordata; class Mammalia; order Chiroptera; family Phyllostomidae; genus Phyllostomus; species Phyllostomus discolor. The sequence goes on from NC_040907.2 coordinate 152,826,213, forward strand.
TATAAACAACACTATGCAAATGGAATGAAAAGAATTCTATTTATAGTACCAAAAAGAATAACATAAATAGAAATGAATCTAACAAAAGAAGTGCATAAGAATAGTACATTGTAAACTATTAAAACATCATTAAAAGAAATTAAAGAAGACCTAAATAATGGAAAGACATATCATGTTCATGGATGGGAAGACTTCAAAGTTGGTAATATAACTCAAAATGATCTATGGACTCCATGCAATCCTTGTCCAAATTCCAATTGTTTTTTTTTTTTTTAACAGAAATAGCTGATCCTAGAATTCATACAGAAATTCAAGGGACCCAAAATAGCCAGAATAAACTTGAAAAACAAGCAAAGTTGGAGGACTCACATTTCCTGCTCTCAAAATTACTTCAAAGGGTTGGTAACCAAGACAGTGACTGTGTGTATAAGGACAGGCATGTGAATGTGGCAGAACTGAGAGTGTAAAAGTAAACTCAGACATTTACAGACAGTTGACTTTGACACAGGTGGCTAGACGATTCAATGGGGAAAGAATAGTTTTTCCTCTCCTCAGTACTGTCCTTCTGTAATCCCTTCCTAGGTTATAGCTTTTCTGCCTAGTTTCACTCTAAACTCTTTGGGTCTCTATATCTTTTTGGAACACCACAGTCCTTATTCCCCACTGTTTACTGGGTATTATTTCCATGCGGATATTCTTGCAATTCAAAATCCACGTGTTAAAAATTGAACAGTAATTCCCTTTCCAAAGTCTGCTTCTCTTATTATTTCTTAAATTTTACCACTTATTTCAGTTTGTACAGGTGCTACCGTTCCAGCCACTCCAGCTAAAAACCTTAGTCATGTGTGACCTCACATATCCAATCAATTAAGTGTTGCTGCTTTTAGTCCATAATGCCTCGCAGCTTGTGCTGTTCCTTTCCATTTCCCCATTACCATCCTAGATTTTAGGTCCCAGGACCTTCTAACTGATCTTCCAGCCCTGTTCTGGTCCTCCTTTGATCTGCTCTTGATGTTGCCACCAGAGTTAACGTTCTAAAACACAAAAGAGAAATTTTTTTTATTCTCTTGCTTGCAAAATACCTGATGACTCCCTATCGCTTACAGACGCCAAGTCTAAACTTTCCAGGCAGGCTTTCAAGGCTTCCTTTCTCCTTTCCCCTCCCGCTCTCCCACTCCACTTCCCTGCTCCGGTTACACCAGCCGTGAACGTTCCTCAACACACGTTCCTGCTTTGACCCTATCCTGTGGCCGGTTCATTGCTCTCTGGCCTCTAACGTGATAGGTGTTTGCACTCTTGTAGACAGAATAGAAAACCACTCTGCCTTCTGGCCTGTCCTGGTTAGCAAGGTCTCACCTCAAAGGTAATTGTGCTTTAAGAACTCATAGGGCTAATCCAGAGTTAGGGAGGGGCTCGGCAGTGAGGGAGACTAAAATCTCTCTTTATATTTCTTTACAGCAGAGAAACATTGGATGTGTGCTTGGGAGGAACACTGTTCTCTACTGCGCTGTAAAACTCTCCTAGATGTCTGTTGAGCAGATGTCTCTGTAACTGGATGGGAGATAGTTCAGCATTTTCCCCATTCCAGAGAATAGCGCGATGAGATAGATCTAGGAGTGGAGAGCTCTGAGTCAGCCTCCCCTCCCCAGAAGGGGCTATAGCCAAGCTGATTCAAAGAGAGAGAGGCTATACGGATAGCACCTCCTGATTGGAGCAGACGGAGTCAGACAAGCTTGGGGGCTGCTGATTGGCTCCGGCAGGGTCAGGCGCTACTGAGCTGTTGTAAATGTAAATAGCTCTGTGACCGGCAGTAACCCCGCTGAGAGGGGGTGGAGAGGGAGGCTCTTCCTCTTCATTCATGTTTGCTACCAGCCAGGCCCAGACAGGCAAGCCCTGTAGCGGAGGGGGCTGGGCAGGACCAGGCTAGAGGTTGCATCTTCGCAGATCTTAAGCTTTAGTTGAGAGTTAAAACACCCACCGGCAGGTCTGAGCCGGCTGGCAGCTTCCGCATGGAGCTGCCTCTTTTCTGTACTTAGCTTTGACTATTTAAGAGGGTTTAATGGCATGTTCTGTGCGAGGAGGAGGTGCTGGAGGGCGCTAGGAGGGTAATTTTATGGTTTAACATTAATGGCTGTGGTGGGTGTGCCACGGGGAGATGGGATCCTGTCCTGCCTGTTCCTGGTCAAGGAATCCTGTCTGGAAAGGGCGAGACTGGAGGCAGAGTGTACGTACGGCCAGAAGGGTTCTGCTGCGTAGCTTCGCCCGATGACAGTCTTTTCAATTAGAGGTACACCTTCTACCACTTATCTACGCCAAGAGAAAGGGAAATCTGTGGGATCTGGAAGTAGGGAAGAGGCAAGGAACAAATGGGTTCAAGAGTAAAGGATGACCTGCACACACCGCTGGTGGGAAGGTAAAAAGCTGCAGCCACTGTAGAAAAGTTTGGTGGCTGCGCAAGAAGCTAAACAGTAGAATTACCATTTGACCCAGCAATTCCATTCCTAGGCATATATCCCCATGAATTGAAAACAGGTACTCAAATACACAACAGTGTGTATAGCAACACTAGTCACAATAGCCAAAAAGTGGAAACAACTCGTGTTCATCCACAGATGAATAGAGAAACAAAATACAACAAAACAGTATTTGGCAATAAAAAGGAAGGACTGATACATGCTAAAATGTGGATGAACCTCCAAAGCATTATGCCAGACACAGAAGGTCATATAGTGTAGGATTCTTTTACATAAAGGATCACGAATAGGTGAATCCATAGAGACAGAAAGCAGACTGGTGGTTGCCAGGGTGGGGGTGGGGGAGTGGGGGTGAGCAGCGAAGAAGAAAATGGAGAGTGACTGGTTAACAAGTACAAAGTCATCTTTGGGGGTAACAAAAAGGTTTTGGAACTCGATAGAGGTGGTGGTTGCAGAACATTGTGAATGGTCTAAATGTCACTTTAAAATGGTTAATTTTGTTATGTAAATTTTCTCCAATTTATATATGACAAAAAGACTAAAGGGTGAATTCTCACTGCCTGCTGTTCAGAATTCCCTCAGAAAGGACTGGAACTGTAGTAATGAGGAATCGTGTGCCCTCCACTGCCTTTCACTTTCAGTCTCTTCTTTTAAAGTCTGACAGGGCCCTGGCTGTGAGCTGCTCCTATGGGAAACGGCCAGGAGGAGAGGACTGATTTGGCCCCTCCGAGACCATCCCGGCCTGGGCCGGGAACCATGGTGAGTCAGCACAGCAGACACTTGGCCTTTGTGAGCTGAGCTCTCTGTGGCCTGGGTGTAGCAGGCTGGGCAGGACCCGGTGGGGGAGGGACAGGCCTGGGTCCTGAAAAGGGGAAGACTCTGCCTCTAGCAACCCCAGTATAGAATCTCAGCTCTTTGGAGCCTGCAATTAAGGCCTGTGGCATTTGCCCCAAAGTCAGTGTACAAGAATCAGCGCTTTGCCTGCGGCAAAGAAAGTTAACTACAGGTCACCAGTACCACGCCTGGTGACATTTTGCAGTTTGTGGCAGAGAGAATTTAAAACAAGAGATCTTTCAATAATTTTATCAGGCACTGATTGTCTACGTGCAGGAGACATTTCTAAAGAAAAAGATGCCCTTAAGCATCTCAAAACCTGACAAGAGGGTGGGGTATTGTTCGGAAAAGTACAGAGGAAATGTCAGGTATGTTTCTATGGTTTGAGAGGAGAGCCTAAAATTCAGGTGTGGTTGAATGTTAAAATGGGTCAGTGAGTGGAATTGGTTCTTCTGGAACAGAGGATGCCTCTGCAGTTTGCTTTGCATAAATTAAGCTTTCTGCCATTACAAGGCTTTGCCTCTGAGTATATTTAAATATATCACCAGGTATCTATGTAAGAGAAATTTGTGCATTCTGGGCTTCTCTAGTTTGTCATCTACTCCACACCCAACACTGAGAATAGTTGATACCACAGTTCTGGAGCTGGATCACAGCACCAGTACTCACTCTCTCACAGCTTACTTTCTCTCCATGTAAATTCAGTTATCTCATTGACAAAATTGGGGTAATAGCACCTGTTTCCAATATGGTGTGATAATGGGCTGGCAAGCACTCAGTATAATACCTGGCTGTAGTAAATGTTCTAATTGCATCCACAGGTCTGGTGCACTCAGAACATGGACCTTCTGCATTGAAAGGCTGTTAGATTTGTGTTTATGCAGTGGCCTTAACCTTTTTAGCTAATGTAGAACATGGTATATGTACTTTTTTTTCCAAGGAATTTAGTATAGCAAGAATATCATCCTAGCCCTGGCAGGTGTGGCTCAGTGGATTGAGTGCCAGCCCATGAAATGAGAGGTCGCCAGTTAGATTCCCAGTCAGGGCACAAGTCTGGGTTGCAGGCCAGGTTCCCAGTAGGGGGCGTGGGAAAGGCAACCAATAGATGTATATCTTGCACATTGATGTTTCTCTCCCTTTCTTTCTCCCTCCCTTCCCCTCTCTCTAAGAATAAACAAATACAATCTTTTTTAAAATATATTTTATTGATTATGCTATTACAGTTGTCTCATTTCCCCCTTCTCTCCCCTCCACCCTGTACCCCCTCTCCCACCCATGTTCCCCCCCTTTAGTTCATGTCCATGTGTCATACTTATGAGTTCTTTAGCTTCTACATTTCCCGTACTATTCTTGCCCTCCCCCTATCTATTTTCAACCTACATTCTATGCTATTTATTCTCTATACCTTTTCCCCCTCTCTCCTCCTCCCACCCCCCTGCTGTTAGCCCTCCATGTGCCCTCCATTTCTGTGGTTCTGTTCCTGTTCTAGTTGTTTACTTAGTTTCTTTTGGTTTTGCTTTAGGTGTGGTTGTTAATAATTGTGAGTTTGCTGTCCTTTTATTATACATGTCTTTTCTTTATCTTCTTTTCTTAGATAAGTCTCTTTAGCATTTCATAAAATAAGGGCTTGGTGATGATGAACTCCTTTAACTTGACCTTATCTGAAAAGCACTTTATCTGCCCTTCCATTCTAAATGATAGCTTTGCTGGATACAGTAATCTTGGATGTAGGTCCTTGCTTTTCATGACTTTGAATGCTTCTTTCCAGCCCCTTCTTGCCTGTAAGGTTTCTTTTGAGATATCAGCTGATAGTCTTATGGGAATTCCTTTGTAGGTAACTGTCTCCTTTTCTCTTGCTGCTTTTAAGATCCTCTCCTTAGCTTTCATCTTGGGCAATGTTATTATGATGTGTAATGGTGTATGCTTCCTTGGGTCCAACTTCTTTGGGACTCTGAGCTTTCGGGACTTCCTGGAATTTTATTTCCTTCACCAGATTGGGGAACTTCTTTTTTTTTTTCCAAATAAATTTTCAATTCTTGCTCTTCTTTTTCTTCTTTTGGCACCCTGTGATTCGGATGTTGGAATGTTTAAAGTTGTCCCGGAGGTTCCTAAGCCTCTCCTCATGTTTTTGAATTCTTGTTTCTTCATTCTGTTCTGGTTGAATGTTTATTTCTTCCTCGTAGTCCAAACTGTTGATTTGAGTCCTGGTTTCTTTCCCATCACTGTTGGTTCCCTATGCATTTTCCTTTATTTCAGTTTGCATAGCCTTCATTTTTTCCTCTATGTTGTGACCATCCTCAACCATATCTGTGAGCATCCTGATTACCAGTGTTTTGATCTGTGCCTCTGATAGGTTGACTATCTTTTCATCACTTAGTTCTACTTTTGGAGCTTTGATCTGTTCTTTCATTTGGGCCATATTTTTTTTTTTTTTTTTGCTATGCACACCTGTTATATAGTAAGGAGCAGAGCCTTAGGTATTTGCCAGGGCTGGGCAACCCATGTCGCTGAGTTGTGGCACTGTATATGGGGGAGGGGTCTGAGAGGGAATAATATCATTTGCTCTGCTCTCTGCCGGCTTTCAGTCACTTCCCCTGCTACCCACAATCAAACTGGGCTCTTCTGGTGCTAATTCCTGGTGGGTGGTTTTCTGTATATCCTAGGACCCTGTGAGTCTCTCCAATGAACTCGCCTGTGAGGCTGGGAGTTTCTCTTACTGCTGCAACTCCCACAGGTTTTTACAATCGGAGGTTTGAGGCTTTTTTCCCTCTCGCTGGAATCCTGGGTTGCTTGGTCTGTCTCGCTCCCCAGTTGTTCCTCCTGGTTTATCCTCACGCAGATGTAGGGCTGCCTGATCCACCAGCTGAGGCCTCTCCTGCCCAGTCCTCCAGCCACTGCCTTGCTGCAAGTCCTCTCCACCCTGGCTGCTGGTCTCCACCCCTCCTACCAGTCTGGATGAATGTTTCTTGTTTAATAGCTTGATTGTTGGACTTCCCTACAGTTTGATTTTTTGTCAGTTCTGGTTATTTTGTTTGTTTGTTTGTTTTTAAATTTGTTCTTGTCCTTCTTTTGGTTGTGTGAAGTGGCACAGTATGTCTACCTACTCCTTCATCCTGGCTGGAATTCTCCAGGTTCCACCTAGTTTTAAGACTATGATTTAAAGTACATGAAAGTCCTGTATAAGAGGTGATAAGAGTTTTAATTTTAGCATGTAGGTTAAATGGTTTCAATTTAGCTATATTCCATCTCTTCATGATTTCAGACACATTTAAGCTCTCTTTATAACAAGGACTAGGTGAGCTAAAAATGATCACATCTGGCTGATAACCACTAACTGAATTTCTCATTAGCCCTCTGGTAGAATTGTAGTTATTTAATAAAAATTCACGTTATTCTTCATATCTATAGCACTGATTTTGGTATTTTAGTGGAGAAACTGTTAGACTAGGAGTCAATAGGACCTAGTTTCAAGTGGTGGTTCTATTACTTTCTTCAGGCATGACTTTGAGAGAAGCATTTAATGAAGAGGTTTTCAATATGTGATCTATGGACTCTCTAAAAATCTCCCCAAAATACTTGTTCCAAAGGTAAAATTTGAGCTTTCAAGAAAAATTAAGATTTTGGAAATCCTACATGTGGCACTGAGTTTGCTAGCTTCCCAGTAATTAATGACATCTGATAAAATCAGTGGTGATATTAATGAATGTGATGTTTTTGATATTGTAGAATGAAATGTATCAGCATTTTGGAAGATTTGCGTAACTCAGTGAACCAATATTTTCCAAATAAACAAAGCACAATGTTATATAATCACACATGAATGAAAGGTACATTCAAAATGCTAGAGAGACCAATATCATAACTCTCTGTTTAATCTTTGAGAAACTGCCAGTTTTCAAATGCAGCAGCAACATTCTACATTTTTACCAGCCGAGGATTTCCATTTCTCTGCTTCCTTACCAACATTTATTAGTGTCTTTTTCATGTGAGTGTCCAGTGGTATCTCATTATGGTTTTGATTGATGAAGGGGTTCAGAACAGGCCTCTTCAAGATGTGCTACTTGGCACGTGGAATATTTTGAGCTTAAGGTAATCAAAGCCCTGCAGGCTCAAGAGAAACTTTTACCTTCCCCTGGAGGAACTTAAATTTGGAGCCTTGCCTATAGTAAGAGTTATCACCAGAAATAACTTTTTTATGACCATTCTATAAGGCATGGAAAACATCTAATTACTGAACATCTGCTCTTCTTATTGCCCTTCAGATGATCTTCCTTCCCTCTGAAGCTGCAGCTCCTGACCTCATTCCTCAGCTCAGGATGTTGTATATGCCTCATTTTACCTTTTTGTCTCTGAACTTCTCGTGTGTATAGGGTCTCTGACTCTCTTATGTATGTGAGGGTTCCCACATGTGTGTACATAGTTAAACATGGTTATTTTTTCTTGTTAATCTATCTCATGTCAACTTAATTATTAGACCAGCCAGGATAACCTGTAAGGGTAGAAGAAAATGACTTCCTCCCATACATTGGCATTTCCCCAATGACTGATGATGTTGAGCATCTTTTCATGTGCTCATTGGTCATTTGCTTATTTCTCTGGAGAAATGTCTATTCAAATCCTTTGCCCATTTAAAAATTAAATTATTTTTTAAATTGTTAAATTATGAGAGTTTTTTTGTATATTCTGTCCCATATCAGACATATAACTTGCAAATATTTTTCTCATTTTGTGGGTTGTCTTTTCACTTTCTTGATAGTATCTTTTGAAGCACAAATTTTAAAAATTTTGATGAAGTACAACTTATCTATTTTTTTCTGTTGTTGCTTATGCTTTTGATATATCTGAGAAATCACCTTATCCAAAGTCAGCCACAAAGATTTACACTTCAGTATTCTTCTAAGAGTTTAATCGTTTAGCTCTTACATTTAGGTCTTTGATCCATTTCAACTTAATTTTTGTGTATGGTGGGAGGTACCTCAATTATTAAAAGAGTGTAAAGAGTTCCTGAGAGCAAAATGTTTGAGAATCAGTGATTTACTTCTCTGAGCCTCATTTCCTCATCTTTAAATTGGTGATTGTAATTGACTTATAGGGCAGCTAAGGTCAAAAGGACCTGCCAAAAGCAGATGGACTCTGGGCCATTCCTGCTTCTAAAGAAGGAGAGGCTAGAGAAGGAAGGAGTAGAAAGTGCATTTAGAATCAAGGGTTTTGGAATTAGGATATTAAGTGGAATGTAAGAAAGAGGATGTGCATTAGGATAGAAATAATGGGAGTGATTCATCCAAACACTATCAGACATGTTATCATTCCTGCCATCATTCCCTAGTACCGACCTGTTCAAAGATCCTTAACTTCTTCCTGTGGCTCTTTCCTGTCACAACACTTTCCTCACACCAGACACATTGCAGATCCCTGGTAAAGATTTATTGATGAACTGAGTGAGGTAGACAAAGAAGCATTTTTTTCTCTCCTTTCTTTTAATAAACAGAATTATTCATCTGCACCAGGTTCATTTTTAATCTAAAATAATTCTGACACCATAACAACCTCATGCATCAATGTTTCAAACTCTAGAAACAGCATTCTTGTTGTTTCTTGACATATGAGCAACATTTCATGTCTGTTATTTAACTGCTGTTTATTTGCTCTTTGCAATTCTATTTAATGGTGACATTTTCATTTTTGTCTTTTTCACATTTTATTGATGCTTTTTAACTTAATTATAGTTGACATTCAATATTACTTTATGTTAGTTTCAGGGGTAGAAGTATTTATTTATTTGTTTATTTGGCAGCCACCCCCCAGACACTCCCCGCTGCCACTAAGCGTACACTTAGCAAGACTTACACCCTTTTTTTACTTGAACTTTTAAGCTAAATCTTCCCCATGCTATGTTTGTGAAGTTAATATTTTGAACATCAGTATGCGACTTTAAAAGTATCCCTGGTAAATTTCATTTATTTGGCATTCTTAACTTTGGAAACTGTTGAGACCTTTTTGAATTACGATTCTTTCTTCCAAGATATTAAATATATCTTCTAATTCTGTAACTGAAAATAGGACCTGCTCACCTGGCAGGGGAGACACCATAGTCACGAAGGTAGCTTCCCGGGGAGAAGCTTACCCACGGCACTCTGGGTGTGCCGACCCCTGTGATTTCCCCCAATGTGGGAAACTCGATGGCATAATTTGTCGTAGTGGAACCAAAAAAAAAAAACAAACCCAAGGATAAGCACACCTTGTCTATCACAAGTGAGAGGGTTGTTTAGTCAGAGCCAAGGACTGTGCAAAGTGTCTTGTTTTGTGTTCAGCTAGTCTAAAATGAGACGTTCTTCTCCTGTGAGTACTGAGCAATGAATGGATGCACACACCTGAACTACCCAGGTCACTCTACCTTTGTCCTCCAGACGGTATGTCATGGACCAGTTTTAAAATCAGAACCAGTAGAATTCCTAGTGAAAGAGAAAGAAAAAACACAGGTAGTATCCTGTACAAAAAATTAACCATAGCTAATAGCACCTCTACCTTTTATCCTTGGTGACAGCAATCCAGTGAGTTGAAAAGGTAACAAAATAGTCTATTACCCAAATGTTGAAGACTTGACAAATGTAAGCACCTACCAAATGCAGATGGACCATGAGGCCATCCCTGCTTCTAAGGAGAACCTAGAGAAAGGGGTAGAAGGTGCATTTAGAATCAAGGGTTTTGGAATCAAGATATTAAATGGAATGTAAGGAAAAGGAAACACATTGGGAAAGACAATCTGTACCTTCAGTAGAGACGCTTTAAATTGCCTAGGAAGAATTAATCTACTAATAATGGAATAAAAATGACCCAGGGCTCCAACAGAATTCTGACAGAGGCCAGATTTAAGCAGCGTCTCTCTTTCCTCTCTTGGTAACCTGGTTTGGGGGTAGAGGTGGTGGTGGTGTGCCGGGAGGATGGTGACACAGGAGATGAGACAAGGTTTGGGTGGGTGGGGGCTGTGTCCTAAGGGAGTTTGTTCCCTTGAAAAGTCTCTTGTAGTTTCTTTACATTTTGTTTCCATTTTACACCTAAGTTATTCTTGCACATAGTTTAAAGAGTCAAGTAGTTATATAAGGCTTGTTTTGAAAACAGCAATACTCTCTCCATCCCTTGTCACCACTCTCTGCTTCTCAGAGGTAACCATTTTTAACTCTTTTTTTAACTGACTATTTTGGCACTTATCTCTGTATCTCTAGATGACATGCTTCTATCGCTACTTGCTGATTTAAAAAATGTTTATGCATTATTTATTGACCTCTTGCCATGAAAGATGAGCATTTCACCTTCTTCACCATCCCCACCACCACACAGTCACTCACTCATCCCCGTGGGTGTGTGCACGCCACTTTCCCTGGCCTCCCAGCAGTGCTGTGTTGTGATTTTTGGTCATGTTTATATTCAATGTTTATATTGCTATCACTATGTAAATATTATTCACACATGGACAAGTAATAGATCTATGATTTCTCGCTTGCACAGCTTTTTGTTTTCTCTGGATCTAATATGTTTTGTTTTGTTTTGTTTTGTTTTGTTTTCTGTGTACCTATCATTAATTCAACCCAACCTCAAACAATCGTCATTATCTCTTCTCCCATCCAAGTACTAACCAGGCCCGACCCTGCTTAGCTTCCGAGATCAGACGAGATCGGGTGCATTCAGGGTGGTATGGCCGCAGACATTATCTCTTCTCAATACTTTCGGTCACACTGGGTATTCTATCAATTTCATCTTCTAGAAGAAACCTCTCCCGGAGCCTTCTCACCTAGTCGAACCTGGAAGAGTTGCTAAGCCTGCGGCCCAGCTCTTGTTCTGGGAATTCTCTTCAATTTCATTCTAGAGGTGCCCATTTCTTCTCTCCTAGGTTGGACTCGCTGCTCCTAGATCCTTTGTGTTCCTTGTTCTTGGTTTCTCCTTGTTTTAAACAAATGCATTCTCTGTGAGTCTCACTGAAAGGACTATTTTTTTTTTTTTTAGATTTTATTTATTTATTTATTTTTAGAGAGATGGGAAGGGAGGGAGAGACACAGGGAGAGAAACACTGATGTGCGAGAGAGACAGTAATCGCCTCTCACACGTGCCCCAATGGGGACCTGGTGCAACCCAGGCATGTCCCCTGATTGGGAATTGACCAGTGACCCTTCAGTTCACAGGCTGGCACTCAATCTGCTGAACTACACCAGCCAGGGGGAAAAGACTATTCTTAAGGTATTCTCTTTGTGCTCGGTTTTCCAAAATTTCATGATGATGTGCCTTGATGTGGATCCATTTTCATCCAAAATCAAGGACTTCTGGTGGATTTTTTTCAATCTAGAAATGCTTATCTTTCTGAGAATTTGTGTGTGTGGGAGGATTAATTAATTAATACTGCCTTCACTTTCTCCTTCTCCTTCTCCTTTTTTTCTCTTTCTTTTTTTTGTTCTCTTACTCTCTAATCTCCAGAGTTGATCCTCTATGCTTTTAAATGTTTTTCTTTTATTTTCCATGTCCTTTTCTTTTATTTGGTTTTCTAGGTGGCTTCCTTAACTTCATTTTACAAACCTTCTGTTGAGATTTAAAGATCTGCTATCATACTTTAATTTTCAGAAGTTCCTTTAGAATTTTTTTTTATTGCATCTTATTCCATGAATGCAATATTTTCTCTTATTCTTTTAAGAATATCAATTCTAGTTTGAGGGAATATTTTGATCCTCCTGTCTTTTAAGGGTTTTTTTTTTTTTGTATTGGCAGATCTATTTCCACAGATAACTAAAGCAGTTATTACTCATCCATCTGTTTTCTAGCTTCCAAAGTCTTATTGTGGTATCTTCTCCCATTCTTTTTGTCCTCATTGGAATATGCCTCTTTTAAAAAAAAATCCCTTTATTGTTGTTTTACTAAGGTTTGGGAGCAAATGTATGTGTTCAAAATGTCTTTGTTATCCTGAAACTCACCTGTAGTTTCTCAGAACCTCCTTACTCCACACATACTTAGAGTACCTCATGTATGTTAAGTATTGTTTGAACACTTGGGATACAACAGTGACTAATAGAGATTATCTCATACTTTCGGAGTTTACAATCTAGTGTGTGTGTAGAGGGAGAGATAATAAAAATTAAATCTAAAAATGTTGATTATGTAATAGGCATTATATAGGTCAGGTAAAAAGTGCAGCAGGAAATGGATAATTAGAAGTAATTGGCAGGGGGTGGACTCCAGTACTTAACAGAGTGATCAAGGTAGGTGACATTGAGAAAGTAAAATTTGAGCAGAGACTTGAAGGAATCGCAATACAAATACATATATTCCTAATAGGACATGTTTCTACACCCCCCCCCCCCCAAGATTTATTCTCTCTTTACCTTATATTGAAAGAAGAGCAATGCCTTCTCTTTATTTTGTATTCTCACTGCACCTGGCATACAGGTCTACAAAGGACCCCACATCACTGGTCGACTGTGTGCCTGGAGAGATATTTGAACTTAGGGGCTGACGTGTCATGTTCTTTCAGGAAAGACACCATTGCTGAATCTCAGGTTCTCCATTTATACATGGGAATAAAGGTAAACCGCTGGGCCTCTTTCTCTTCCTGAAAACTAAGTACCCATGAGCTTCTGTTAGTAAAGAAAAGTAGAGTGAAAATCATAGTATTATCATGACATTTTTAATGCAAACTGAGGGACACAACCCACATTTTCTTGGCAGGGAGAAAATATTCAACTTATCATGGGCTTTAGATTTACTTTGGGGTATATTGAAATAAACTGGTTTGCTTCTACCATTTCCACTCACCTACCCCTCAAGCCCTAGCTCACATTCTTGCAGGCTGGTTTCATGATCAGATAGCCAAGTAATAATGTTCTTCTGTTCAGAATCACAGTCAAAGGAGCTAACTTTAAGAGAGTACTTACAAGCCCAGCACTACCTGTTGATACTGGTAGATATAAGTTTAGGAGAAGGAGAGCTGGGAGGAGGAGGAGGGATGGGAGGATGTCCATAGTACTTGCAGAAAGAACTCACATTTGATTAACTGCCTCCAGCCAAGTATCTGGGTTTTGGGGGGTATTTTTAAGATTTTTGAGAGGGGGAAGGGAGGAGAAAGAAAGGGAGAGAAACATCAATGTGTGTTTGCATCTTGTGCTTCACCTACTGGGAACCTAACCCACAACCCAAGAATGTGCCCTGACCTGGAATCAAACCAACGACCCTTTGGTTTGTAGGCCAGCACTCAATCCACTGAGTCACACCAGGTGAGGCACAAGTATCTGTTTTTAACAGGATAACAAGAGGTGGTCTGGAGCAAGATAAAAATCTGAGTTAACAGACCTCTACCCATACTTATGCTTAGGAGGTCAGACCCTCCCTTGGAAGAGTATGCACCACTTTCTCCCACCAAACTGATATGTAATTCCCTCACTCCACCCCACAAATTATATAAGTCCTGAAGACAAAGAAACCAAGTGCCTATGCCTTTCTCACTCACCCCTGCTAGGCCCCTTCTCTTCCAAACATATCACTAATAGACTTTGCTTACACACTAATAGGCTTGCTGATCTGCAATTCTTTACTGTGTCAGCAAGAAGAACCGAGCCTCCCACAGCAATACAACAACCTGATGAGACATAATTTATTAGCCCTATTTTCAAATAAGGAACCTGAATCTTGAGGGATTTAATGACTTGTCTAAAGTCACACTGCTGGTAAGTGACACAACCAGAATTCAGCTGACATCAGTCTGACTCCCAACCACAAGCTCTATCTGCACCACACTGACTTCCTAGGACAGTCTCCCAGAATGGCATTTCAGAACATTTTATGATTCATCAAAAAAAAAAGATACTAAATTGAAGTTTTTGAAATGTGAACAAATTGAGCTTAGGAAAACAAACTCTTATTTAGTAGGTATATTAGTATGGGTTCTTGTGAGAAAGAATGAGTGACACAGTCATACAAAAGGATATCTGTCTTCTCGATCTGTCTGTTATCTATCATCTCTCTCTTCCTTGCCTGATCTACTGATCTACCAATAGAGAGACAGAATTATTATAAGGAATGGTCTCATTGACCAAGATCTGCAGGAATCAAGAGCTGCAGTCAGTGACTAGAGACCCAAGAGAGCAGATGGCTTAGTTCCCACCTGAGTCAGAGTCCAAAGGCAAGAGGACCCATGTCTCAACTCAAAGACAACCAGGCAGAGAAAAATTCTTTCTTATTAAGCTTTTTATTCTATTCATGCTTTCAACTGATTGGATGAGGCCCACCCATATTGGAAAGATCCACCTGCTTTACTCAGTCTCCTAATTCAAAACACCCTCACAGACATACCCAGAATAATAATTAACCATATATGTGGGCACCCTGTGGCCCAATCAGGCTGGTACATAAAATAAGCCATTACAGTGAGTAATACATTTAGGAAATTTATTTCTGTAAGATAAACTATTGGTAAAGAAATATAAATTATTTGTTAATCATTTGTTAACAATTGTTTGAAGTTGTTAATTAGAGATAGGTCTGCACCAGAGTCTATCGCAGATCTACCTGTATAGAGACAAACACGAGGAGGCAGTCAAAATGGGAAGACAAAGAAACAGGCCCCAAGTGAAAGAATAGGAGAATCCTCCAGAAGGAGAACTAAATGAAAGGGAGGCAAGTAATTTATCAGTTACAGACTTTAGAGTAATGATTATAAGGACACACTCAACAGCATTAAAAAAAGACAGAAGCAATAAAAAAAGAACCAGTCATAAATTTAAAAATGCAATATTTGAAATAAATAATACACCAGAAGGAACAGACAATAAGTTACACGAAGCAAAGGATTGAATCAGTGATTTGGAAGACAAGGTAGAAAAAACACCCAAGTAGAGCAGCAAAAAGAAAAAAGAACTTAAAAGAATGAGGTGCCTAAGAAACCCTTGGGACAATACTCAGGGGCTGACAATATTCAGTTTGGGGTGTGCAAGAGGCAACCTTTCTTTCATGCACTGATGTTTCTCTCCCTCTCTTTCTCCTTCCCTTCCCCTCTCTCTAAAAATAAATAAATATAATATAAAAAAATGTATATGCCAATAATGAACTAACAAAAAAGGGAATTAAGAAAACAATTCCATTCACAATTGCTTAAAAAAGAATAAAATGCCTAGGAATAAATCTACCAAGGATGTAAAAAACCTGTACTTGGCAAATTATAACACTGAGGAAAGAAATTGAAGAAGATACAAATAAGTGGAAGCACATACCATGTTCATGGAAAGGAAGAATTAACATCATTAAAATGTCCATGCTATCCAAAGCAATCTATAGATTCTGTGAAATTCCTATCACGATTCCAATGGTATATTTCACAGAACTAGAACAAATATTTCAAAAATTTATATGGAACCACAAAAGGCCCTGAATAGCAACAATCCTGAGAAAGAAGAACAAAGTTGGAGGAATCATGCTACCCAATATCAAACTATATCCTATGAGGCTATAGTAATTGAAACAACATGGTACTGGCATAAAAACAGATGTATAGATTAATGGAACAGAATAGAGACCCCAGAAATAAACCCACAGCTTTATAGTCAATTAATATTAGAGGAAACAAGCACATACAATGGGCTAAAGATAGATTATACAATAAATGGTGTTAGGAAAACTGGACAGATATGTACAGAAAAATGAAAATAGACCACCTTTTTACATTACACACAAGAATAAATTCAAGATGGATTAAAAGACTTAAATATTAGACCTGATACCATAAAAATCCTAGAAAAAAACATAGGCAGTAAAATCTCAGACATTGCTCATAGCAATATTTATCTGATGTATCTCACCAGGCAAGGAAAACAAAAGAAAAAATGAACAAATGGGATTATGTCAAACTAAAAAGTTTTGCACAACAAAGAACTATCAACATCAACAACAACAACAACAAAAAAGCCTCGTCTGGGGTGGCTCGGTGGATTGAGTGCCCACCTGCAAACCAAAAGGACATGGGTTCGACTCCCAGTCAGGGCCCATACCTGGGTTGCAGGCCAGGTCCCCAGTTGGGGATGTGTGAGAGGCAACCAATCAATGTTTCCCTCCCTCTCTTTCTTTCTCCTTTCCCTTCTTTCTAAAAGTAAATAAATAATACCTTTAAAAAAACCCCACAGAATGGAAGAACATTCTCCAATACATCAGAGGTTAATATCCAAAATATATAAAGAACTTACAAAACTCAAGGCCAAAAACACTCCCAAACAATCCAATTAAAAAATGGGCAAGGGACCTGGATAGGCACTTCTCCAAAGAGGACATACAGATAGCCAATAGACATATAAAAAATGCTCAATGTTACTAATCATCAGAGAAATGCAAATTAAAACCACCGTGAGTTATCACACCTCACACCTGTCAGAATGGCCACCATCAATAAATAAAAAACCAACAAGTGTGAGGATGTGGAGAAAGGGGAACTCCTTTGCACTGTTGGTGTGAATTGCAGACTGGTACAATTGCTGTGGACAGCAGGATGGATGTACTTCGAAAAATTTAAAATGGAACTGCCTTTTGACCCAGCAGTCCCACTTCTGGGAATATATCTGAAGAAACCCAAAACACTAACTCAAAAGAACATAAGCACCCCTATGTTCATTGCAACATTATTTACAATTGCCAAGATATGGAAGCAGCCCAAGTATCCATCAGTAGATGAGTGGATAAAAACAACTATGGGACATTTACACAATGGAATACTACTCAGCTGTAAAAAAAAAAAAAAAAGAAAGAAAGAAAGAAAGAAAGATTTACCCTTTGCAACAGCATGGATGGTCCTGGAGAACTTTATGTTAAGTGAAATGAGCCCGTCAAAGAAAGACAAATACCATATGATTCCACTCATATGTAGAATCTAATGAACAAACTGAACTAACAAACAAAATAGAGACAGACTCATAGATGGGGAGCAGGGTTGGGGTGGGGGGTGAAGGGGTGAGGCATTGAGCAAAAGGGAGCAAGGACTCATGGACATGGACAACGGTGTGGTGATTGCAGGGGGAAGGGGTTACAAGGGGGTCAAAAAGTAATGGAAAAATACAATAAAAATTAAAATAAACAAGTAGTATTTTTAAAAAAAAATTTTAAAGACTTTATCTGGCTGGTGTAGCTCAGTGGAATGAGTGCAGGCTGCGAACCAAAGTGTCACAGGTTCAATTCCCAGTCAGGGCACATGCCTGGGTTGCAGGCCATGGCCCCCAGCAACCACACATTGATGTTTCTCTCTCTCTCCCTCCCTTCCCTCTCTAAAAATAAGTAAATAAAATCTTTTTAAAAGGTTTATTCTAAAAAATAGATATATACGTAAAAAAAAGACTTTATTTATTTTTAGAGAGAGGGGAAGGGAAGGAGAAAGAGAGGAAGAGAAACATCAATGTGTGGTTGCCTCTGACACACCCCCACTTGGGGACCTGTCCTGCAACCCATGCCTGGACCAGGCATGTGCCCTGACCGGGAACCGAACCAGTGACCCTTAGGTCTGCAGGCCAGCACTCAATTCACTGAGCCACACCAGCCAGGGCAACAAATAGTATTTTTAACTACAATAATTTTTATTTTACCTACTGCTACATTAAATTATTGACACACTAAATAAAGTAGGTAATATAATTCTAACTTAAAACTGCCAAGTCCAGGTTCCTTACTTTTTATTACTAGATTTCAATTAAATTCATCTTTCCCAGTGGTGTAACATGTATCATGAAATTATGAATATACAGAATCTGCCTTTAACTTCATAGGTTGAAAGGGCCAGACCAATGAGCCCTTTGTACAATTGCTGTGGACAGCAGGATGGGTACAATGAGCCCCTCTTTGCCTCATCATCATCACTCAAATTCGGGTGAGAAGGTTGGGGAAAGTACAAGCCTAGAACTCTTCCATGTTAATAATCTTATTTTTTGTCTATAACATACCTAATATAAAAAAATGAGTCCTTTAAATGGAAGCATCTCTGAGACATCCATGCTTTTATGTGTGTATATACACACATATATTTTATTTTATTTTTAAAGATTTTATTTATTTTATTTTTTTAGAGAGGGAAGGGAGGGAGAAAGAGAGAGAAACATCAATGTGCAGTTGCTGGGGGTCATGGCCTGCAACCCAGACATGTACCCTGACTGGGAAACATATTTTATTTTTAAACATTATTTATAATATATTCCATTTTCTTCTTAAAATAATGTGAAGTTTCATATAGATAGATTATTAGCCGGTGCCTAAGAGGGACATGGGCAGATAGAAACAAAGACAGCTAATAAAGGTAAAGTTTTATTAGTTTAGTAGTTAGTAGTTTAATAATCCTATCAGAAATTTTGATCTAGAATCTCAAATATAATCATGTAAGACATAAGGAAAATATAACTTAATATATATAACATTTCCAAACACATTTATTTCTGAAAGGGAAGTATATATTCCATGTTTGTAGTAGTTATTTGGTCATGACAATTATAGGGTTGATGTGTTTTCAGCTAAAGAGAACTTTCTGAAGAATGGAATTATAGCTATTACTTATGTTTACTTAATCGCATGGAATTGATGTATTTGATTCGCATTGACAAAATACCTCCAATCCGTGTGACATTGTGCCATGCATTGGAAATGCAAAGATAAATTAGATGTGGGTCTTGTCCTCAATGAACAAAAAGTCTTGTTAGAAAGTCAGAAATCTGAGGACGTGAGAGGAATAATCACTCCTTTCTTATAGTTATTAACACCTACACCTCCTTTTTTATTTTGTTAGTTATTGACCCTTTTTATGAGAGTAGAGCTTCTCACCAAGATCCCACAGGATGGCCTACATTTATTCCCCCTTTGGGGGTGTCCATGCTGACCTCGAGAAGCAGCTTGATAAGGTGGGGTTAACTGCCTAGTCTTTAGAGCTAGACGCCTGGGTTTGACTCCACTTTCTAGCATTTACTTCTGGCACAGTACTCTTGAGCAAGTTATTTAACTTCTCTTTGGTTCAAGTTATCTGTTAAATGAGGATGATGATAACAACACACATATCCTAGGTTCATTATGAGGATTAAATGAGTGTTTACATGTAAACACTTTACATCTAAAGTGTTTAGACAAATGTCTGGCACATATTAGTAATTAACTAGCTGTTACTATATTGTACAAATGTTATTCTTTGCTTTAGACTGTGTTGCAAACATATTTATCTGGAATTTTTTTATGGAAGCTTTTGATTTAATCGAAGAAATCTTTGTAGCAAAGGTAAATTTAGGAGAACTTTATAGGCTGGAAATGAGATATCCCAAAATAAGGGATAACATAGTGAATAAATGGTCAGGAGGTAAGAGTAAGAAAACTGGACAGAGTGAGTTTTCAGGGGATTTTATAAAAACAGATGAAATAGAAAAGAATATCAAGAGTTGACAGAAGAACCTGGAATCAGCTAATTAAAAATACTTAGACTTTCAAGAAAGGAAAGTAGGCTATTGAAGATTTAAAGGAACAATGTATGGTCAGAGAAGTAGAGGGGAGGAAAGGAATCCACCTCATATTTAGTGACACGGCGTGAACACCTCTGTGATTTCGCCCAGTATCTTACATAGAGCTGGTCCAAGCTGACTTGGTGTCATACTTGCTCGGGCCTGCCAGAGTCCTCTGATGGTTGCCAGATGGGAGAGGGGTTGGGGGAGGAGTGAGAGAGGTTAAGAGATTAAGAAGCACACATTGGTTGTTACAGAATAGTCATAGAGATGTGAAGTACAGCCTAGGGAATGTAGTCACTAATAGCTACGTATGGTGTCAGATGGGTGTGAGATTTATTGGGATGATCACTTAGTAAGTTATGAAATGTCTAATCACTGGGGACACACCTGGTACTAATACAATACTATATGTTAACTGTAATTGAAAAATAAAAATGGTTAAATCTGGAAAAAAAAAAGAGTTCTCTGTTAACTACCAAACAATATTTTAACGCTTAAGCCTGGTATTCCAGCCCTGCTATAAAATGGGTCCAACTAACTTTAAAAAATGTTTTATACAATATTTAAGATATATAGACTATATTAAAAATACCACAACAAAATACCCATTTACCCTGCATTAAATTTAAGAAACAGAACATGAACAGCTGAGCCGAAGCCCTTAAAAAACTTCCTTGACCACATCTCATTCCCTATGCTTCTGAATTTGTATTCATTCTGTGCAAGCAATAATATATACATATATATCCCTAAATAATGCATAATATTATCGTACAGCATTTTAATCTTTATATAAAAGATAATATAGGCATTCTCCTGCAGACTTGGTTTTTCTTTTCCACTCAATATTATATTTATAATATTTACCCTATTGAGATACTAAGTCATTTATTATTCATTATATATAATATTAATGTAATATATAACATATATTACATTATGTTACATATGTTATACCTAATATATGTGTTGTTCATTATTCATTATTAATATATCTATAGCTATCATCCATTCTCCTGCTGACGGATATCAGGTTTGTGTCCAACTTTTTGCTATAAATATTCTATATCTGTCTCCTTATATACATGAGAGAGTTTCTCTAGAATTAGAATATCTGGGTCACAAGATACAAGCATGTTTAACTTTATTAGACATTGATAAACTGTCCTCCAAAACACTTGCACCAACTTACAGTCTCCCCAGCAACATAGAAGAACTTTTACCGCTCCCCTTACTCACCAGCACTTGATAGTATTGGGCCTACTTTCCAACTTTAATTCCCACTGCTGTCCTTCACAAATCTTTGATTGCAATCAAAGTGTAGTACTCACTGATCCCTGAATGTATCCTGTGATTAATTTCCCAAACTCTCATGAGTTTGACTGAGTAGGAATACATGTCAGAAACACTGCCAAAGTGTTAGGAAAACAAACATGAAAAAATATGGCTGCTACCCTAAGGGGCTTCGTAGTTTTCTGGAGAGACAGACTTGCAAACAACAGAATACATTTGCCAGAATGAAAATCTGTACAAATTACAGTGTGCCGCAAGGCACAAGGAACACACACATTATGTCCGTTTGGGGCAGGAAGGAAAAGAGAGTGGGGGGAGGGTCAGGGAAAGCTTCACAGAGGGTGGAGTTTGATCACGTCACTCAGGCAGCAACCTCTGTCTGGAAGATCTCATTCTATTCATGGTCCACTCCAAGGCCAACTCCCCACAAAATGTCCCATTCACCCCAGGAAAGTACTGTGCTGTGCACTTTTCTTATAACCTGTATTACATTGTCTTATGTTGTAGATTTTATATATATATATATATATATATATATATATATATATATATATATAATCATATGATCTTACCTCCTCTAGAACTTACAAACTCACTAGTGAAGGGCATTGCCCTGTTAGGCATCCTTATATCCCCCACACAGTGCAGAATGTTGCTGCCACACTCTGTCTTCAGTAAATGCTTGCTGAATGAAAGATTAAAACAAAGAGGTGGGGGCTACATCATTTGACTTCCATTCTTCCAGATGCCTGACCCTTCAAATATTTTAAGAAATGCTAACACAGACTGCTTTTTGCTATTGTCAGAGTAGCATGAAGACTTTAAAAAATCTTTAAAGTTGTCTGCCCTATTTTTTGGATGTAAAAAAAAATGTTATGTAATTTATAAAATCTGGCCAATCAAGAGGGCTTTCTGTTTCTTGCTTCTTTAATAAACTCTCCATTGTCATTTCAAAAGATCTTGCCAACATTAATTTATTACCACTGTACCCATCAGCACAATGAAAAAAATATTTGCATATGTCTTTGGTATAGTGATGGGGAAATGAGGTCAGAAGCAACTCAAGGCTTGGAAGCTAGTGGCATTTATACTTTCTATATAATGAGCCTTCCTCTTTATTTTTCAAACTGAGCTCCCACTCCATATTGAAATAGGAAGTTTGATTCTGCTCCAGGATTTTTGTGAGAAATACATACTAGCTATTAACTTATAGATCTGTATGAAATATTTTTTTATTTATAGCCTTTTTAATATATCCTCTTAGTGATACTATCTATATAGATGAAATCAGGAAGGTATATAAACTTAGGTGAAAATATTTTCATGTTGGCTTATTAAAAATTAACCTGCAACCTTCCCAGGTTTTAGGTTGACAGAGCAGAGAGCAAAGATACCCCTTAAATTCTTTGGTGTCACCTGAGCCACACTAGTCATGTGGATATATCTGTGGGAGCTGGGCTTGGAATCAAAATGTACTAACAGGTCTACCCTCAGGAGCCCTTATGAAGAAGCACAATATATTTTGCATACCATAGTAAAACTCTTTAGGTTTTCTTTATGAGAGAAGTCTATTTGCAGCTAGTCATAGGACCAAAATTGGAGCTTCTAAGAAAAAAGATTCTTTTCATGGAGACATTTGCAATAACAACCGTGACTCTATTTGTTTGTTTGTTTATTTGTTTGTTTATTGGAAGAGAGAGAGATTGATTTGTTTTCCCACTTATTTATGCATTCATTGGTTCATTTTTGTATGTGCCCTGACCAGGGATTGAACGTGCAACCTTGGCATATTGGGATGATACTCTAACCAACTGAGCTATCTGGCCAGGGCATATTTCTTATTTTTAAAAGCATTTCACAGAGAAAATTACTTCTGCATTGATTTAGTTACCACAAGAATCAGCAGGAAATACACAGGGATTCATTTCATTTCATTTCATTTCATTTCATTTCATTTCATTTCTGGTGATGGAGGGTCCGTATACACAATCTATAAATATTTTTCCAGACTTCAAGATGAGTGTAACACTTCCATCAGCTGCTGGACTGGTATGAAGAAAGTGAACTTCTTTACAATATTTTATTCAATAAAGGGATTTATGAGGATATAGTGTCGGGTAAAGAGGGTACAGGTGAGTCTCTCTAGCCAGGTACAGGTTCTCAGATTGGTGAGAGGCTGGTGCCAGAGGCTGGAGGACGGAGTGATTACTTAGGGCAGGAGTGAATGGAGCCGCCTCTGCTCCTTCTGTCAGCCGGTCTTCCTTTCCATTTTGTGGGACACAAACTCCTCTGTCAGTGCTCAGCATGCTTACCCCATTCCGCCTTCTGTCTGGGAAGAAACAGACACCAGCCAGGCCCCACATAGCCCGTGTTCTTCGTGTAACACTGAAAGACTTACCTTCAATTATCTTTAGTTTTGGAAATCTACACTTCTTTCTCCTAACCCTGGTAATTAAATGAGTAATTCGAATAGAAAGAAAAAGTATTGGTCAAGTTTTTTCAATGCCAGTAAAAGATATCTCTTCCTAGCTCTTGTATTCAACCAACAAAGGTAATAAATTTTTTAAAATCCTATCTATTTTTGTAATACTGTAAAGCCACAACTGACGTAAACCCAGATTAAGATAAAGTGTCAAGTTTGACCTCAGATCGACTGGGCTCTGCCAGAATTTTGACACCAACGTAGAAAAGTTCTGTTCAGCTGAGCATCCCCGCTCCCAAATGCTCCAAAAATGTAAATTTTAGAATTTTAGAACAGGAAGGGACCTTTGTCTTTGTGTCTCTCAGTCTTGCTCCCCATGAGTCTTGCCTCCAAAAAAAATGTTCCTTTTATGTGAAGTGGGACTCGGGCGCAGCCAGAATTTTTTGTCTCTTTACCACTTTGTAATTGGAGAAAACACAACTGGCTGAGATTGTGGTCAGTGTGTGGGTGTGGCTGGAAAAAAGTACCCTCTGTGACTAATAGTTCTTTCTTCACTGTACTCTGCTTTCATACTGTTTCTCATGAATAAAACATATTCACATGACATTCTGTACTTTTCTATCCTTATTCAGTTTATGCAGATAGCCACTTCCTTCGGGCAGCAGGAGAGAAGGGTCAGCTCTGTGTAGCGAGAGATCAAGAAAGAGCTACAGAATTTGCCTTAAGAGTGCACGATGGGGCCCTCTTAGAAACTGGATGACAGCAAAGCGAAAGTCCTGGACTCTGGGTCCATAACTGAGCCTGTTTTCTTCCTATAAAAAGCTTGTTTTCTTTTCGGGATGAAAGAAATTCCCAATAACCTTTCTTTTTCTGGGAATAAATGTCTACATACCCTGTCTCCGGGTTGGGGGGGGGGGGGGCAGGAGAGAAGGACAGGAGAGAGAGAGAGAGAAAGAATCAGATTAGTTTCGGACTTTTTAGAAAAATACAGCTGTGGGTCGGTTTGAGAATAGAAGCCATCAGTGGAGTGAACACAGCTTTGTTTTTGTAGCACAAGGAGGTAAATCATCTGGGAGGTCACTTACAAGAGCAGTTAGGTTCAATCTGAGTATAGTTCAGAGAGCCACACGCTCATCCTGAAACGTTAGAGGGAGTCTGCCGCTCATCTAACCGGGTCAGTCCATCTCCCGTCACAGACCTCTGGGCTCTCTGAAGCAGCTGCTCAGCACATGCTTTTTACTTTACATAGTTGCATCATCCCTGTGCTAACGGCTTACAGAGTGTTTACAAGCAGCTTAGAACACTGTGACGAAAGGTACAGGCAGGGTCAGAGGCCTTTGAAACCATATCTTTCTCATGTATTTTTTTAAAAACTAAGGTAGAAACAAAGGTCACCAGGAGGCTTTCCACAGGCTCACCCCTCGCCTTTGCCAAGCTGTGACCAGAGCACAAACAGAGGCCCACACAGTGTAAATTTTAAATACTTAAAATTTACAAACCAAGCTCACAGACTGTTAAATAAGATGAAGATGTAGCTTTTCCTTTTGCCTTGACACATATGCCTTCATATTGCAGAAGGTTAGATTTGGATTTAGAATCCAAATGGCTCAGAGTCCCACACCAGAGAGTGGGGGCAGGGAGGGGGGGAAGCTGGCTCCCAGCCCCTAACCTCTAGCACCTGCCTCTCCCCTCCCCAGCTCAGTTCCACGCTGGGAGGGTCTTCAGGCTCATCCATTTGAATTTTCTAACTCACATGTTTCAGCTCCAGTCACACACCCTTCCCACAGCCACACCTGGGGTCTGGCTGCCTGTGTACAGGTGGCTCTGTCCTGCCCTCGGAGAACAGACCCAGGGAAGAGGCCCAAACAGGCTCTGGATGTGGGCTCAGAGGCCATTTGGGCAAAAAATGCTGGGGTTCCAGGACCCCAGAGCCTTGTCTAGGTGGGGGTGAACATGGATTAGGGTGGACATATCTCCTTGGTCCCATAGATGCCTCCACATGTCGAAAGGGTCAAAGGGGCCCTAAATCCTGGGGCTCAGTGCAGGTGCTCCTGTGGCCTGTGTCCAAGTGTATACTAACTCTCAATATTTTTTTCACTTATTTTTATTAGGGTAATACATGCACAGCCCCAGCCAGTGTGGCTGTGTCGGTTGGGCATCCTCCCACCAACCGATCTCCTTTCGGTCACCAGTTCAATTCCGGTCAGGGCCCAGGTTGAGGATTTTGTCCTTGGTTGGGGCGTGTATGAGATCAAGCCAGTCAGTTTCTCTCTCACAGTGATGTCTCTCTCCCTCTCTCCCTCCCTTTCCTTTTAAAATATATATTAAAAAAATAATTAATACATGTACATAAAGCAGATCAAATGGTAAAGACTAGTGTCTAATGGGAAGCCAACTCCCCCTCCCCTCTGTGCAGCCATCTTCAGAGGCACACGCTTTCCAGCAGTTCCTTCAAGACCCTAGATCAGGTTTTCACCTCAGCTCAGCAGTGTATTCACTTTAGACATTATCTTCTTTATACACACTATCATAAACTCGACACAAGTTGCAAGTGTAGCACAAGGGAACTTTTCTCTGAAACATTTGAAACCAAGTTGACAGTGCGATGCCCCGTCGCCCCTGTATTTTCCGTGTGTATTCCCAACATGCACATGACACTGCATGGCAACCGTCATCCCCAGACCCCATCCAGTCACCCCTGTCACATCCTTCTCAGCACAAGAATCCAACCCAGATCCATGCATTGCATAGCGTCATCCAGTCTCTTCATTTATTTTTTTTAAAGATGTTATTTATTTTTAGAGATAGGGGTGTTACCGAACCCAACCAGTGGGGTGGGGGATCCTACCATTGGCCACCTGCCAGGCAAATTTTCAAAAATGGAGTTAGGGGGAAAAGAAAGGAATCTTTCATTTAGCAATCATATAATTCGCAAAGTAGCTATTTAACTATTTGTCACTACAACGGCTGCATAGATTCAAGAGCTGAAAATAACAAAAGAACAAAAATCTGTACTACTGAAGAAGGCACATAAACTTTGGTTTGTTTATTTTTTTTCTCCCCCTATTTTCTCCCACTGAACCCAGGAAACTAATATTTTAGTCTGACAGACCCGTGCAAGGGGGCAGGCGGTAGCCATTGTGGGGGGCGTTTGGGGCCTGTGGCTGACAGGCCCTCCCCTCCTCCCCTCCCCTCTGACATCCCTAATGTCCAGGGTCCAGGACTTCCAGCCCTGGGTGGCCAGGAAGAAGGGGAGAATTAAAAAAGGAAGTGGCATTTCCATGAGCTCCTTTGTAAATGATCTCCCCCAGAATCCCTTGCGTGACCTAGTATGTGTCTCCCTGCCACAGCTCAACCCTCCCCCATTTCTGGGGGTGGTGTCCCCTGTTACAATATGAGTTGCTGACACGTGTCCAATTTCTTGTGGTCAGGGTCATTCCTTGGTTAAGCAGGAGCTGTAACTGCTGATGTCTGTAAAATACCTGTAAGGAAACTTTTAATACATGAATCTTCTATGAATTTGTTAGTACATTTTATTCTAATTCCAATTCATGGTAAGTCAGAGTAGTATAAAATTTCTACTCTATTACAAGGTGACTCTTTGGAAGCTCAGCTTCACGTGTATGTCAAACAAGAGAACTATGTAAAAGTAAAGAAGATTCTTAAGAAAGGTCAGCTACTTTTCATAGAAGCAGTATGGCCAAGAGGAGGAAGAATGTCTCTTGGATTTCAGCTTTGAGGAGTTCACATTGCCAGAACTGGACTAGCACTTCTGAATTTCCTGGGGTGCCAGGCCCTGGGTCTTCCTTGGGAAGCTCTGCAACACCCCCTAACTCCCCACCTCCTTTGACACCCCACCCCCTTTTCCATATCCCTGGGCTGTTGGATCTTGGGCCACCCAGGTGTGTAGCCCAAATCCTGCCTCCCCGTGAGTGGGGAAGGGAGGTCCAGAGAGAAGTAGGGAGAAGGGATAGCTTGGTCCCTGGTGATTCTGGGGGAAAAGCCTTGCTCTTCTGCAGTCACTCTCAACCCCAGACTAATAAAGGTTGCCTAAATAAAGGTTGGAACCTGAGGCGGGGGAGGGGTGATTCGTTGTTAAGGGGACATGACACAGCTGCCAATTGCCACCCGGCTGCTTATTGTTGGCTCTTGCTCAGTATGCGGTGCTGGTACCCCACTTATCTGGGTCACTTGCTGTGCCTGCTTGCCTTTGTCCCTTGTTGTATCTCGGACCTGTCCCTGCCATGCCCCACCTGCACCTCTGGGCCCAGGGCTCCTTTTCACTGGGCAGCTGTTGTGGCTGCTGCTCCAGGCAGCTTCAGCTCAGCCTCCAGCCTTGGACTCCGTCCTGTGAACTCTGCTTCTCTGGGGCCCACTGAGCCCTGGGCTTCAGATCAGCAAACCCCTCCACTGAAGCCTTCATATATTTCTAAGGACTTTGTATTTTCATCATTCCAATAGGAAGCCTCAGCTCTGCCTACAGAAGCCCCTGAGGAAATGGAACCTTTTCCAACCCCTTAGGAGGCCCCAGCTCTTCAACCAGAAGACCCTGAGGTAGAAGAATCTCAGCTCAGTCTGCACTGTCCCCTGAGTTTTTTAAATCTCTGCTTGTTTATTGTGGAATTTTAGATCAGCATTCAACCTCCTCTGAAAATGTTTCCTCTTCAATCCAGCAGAAAAGCTCAGCTCTGCTGCAGTTTCCTCTTGCTGGTCTAGAACCTTCAGTCTAGCAGAAGGGTCTAGCTAGGCCTCCAAATTTTTCTGTAAGTCATGACCTCTAGATTCAGGTGATGCTCAGCATCCAGTCTTGCAGGAACACGACATGGAGGAGGGCGGATTCTGGAAAGGCAGCCCCTTTGGTGTTGGGATGTGCACTGTCCTCTCAATGCCATGCACACAAGAAATGTGGAACAGAAGCCACACCACAATGACACATATGATGAAGACAAGGTTTTGACACAACGAACAGCCAAGGTTGGTACCTCAGACTCGTTTGCTGAAGAGACAGAAGAACATGAGGCCTGAGGCCTCCACGGGGTGAACCCCCACCCCAAGGTGGCTGTTCTCCAGTCACTGTCCAGCTCCAGGCATCTTTCGGAGCCTGTGCCCCCAGGCCTCCGCTCCCAGGCCCACACTGGCCACTGTTGGCAGGCCTGCTGGCCACCACTGACACGCTCCTCACACCAGGGGAGGGGAAAGGACCAACTGATTTCTTGTTTCCAGCCTGCTCAGTTTCAAAAGGTCTCTCCCAGAATCCCATGCACGCTGAAAGCCAGTGGGTGTGTCCAGCCTTCCAACCAATGAGGGCCAGTGCCGGCCGTGTTTGCCTTTGCCCCTCTTCCGGTCGCCGTGTTTAGAGAGGGGCCAAAGTCTCCAGTCACACATGTGCAGCTCAAACCTCTCCCTCATTTCTGAGGGGTCGTGTGTCTCCCCATTACAGAGGAAGGGAGGGAGACGGTGCGGGAGAGACACATCCGTGTACAGGGATCGATCGCCTCTCACATGCCCCCAGCCGGGAACCTGGCCCGCAGCCCAGCCGTGAGCCCTGCCGAGAATCAAACCAGCCGCCTTCGGTTTGCAGGACAGTGCCGCAGCCGCTGGGCCACACCGCGCAGGGCTGCCGCGTCTCTTCAGTGTCTCTCAATCTAGAACAGGCTTTTCTTGACTTCTGTGGTCTCGAGACATTTGAAAATGAAAGGTCACAGATGTTTTGGAATGTCCCTCAATTTGGGTTTGTCTAGTGTTTCTTCCTGATTAAATTCAGGTGATGCGCCTTCAGCAGGAGTGACACAAAGGTGCTGATGCCCTGTCCTCGCTGCACGCCTCCAGGTGGTACCTCCCATCGTTAGGGAGACTGATTTTGTTCACTTGATTGAGGTGGTGAAGGGACGGGAGTACTTAACAATTTTTCTGTGGGGAAATACTGTCAGACTGTTGAGACATCCCATTCCTCAAACAAACACCTTCTTCACCGCCTTTGAGATCCAACATTCAGTTTTCAGGCAGCACCTTGCGTGGACAGCCGCCTCACCTCCTTGGGCTGCAACACCCCACTCTAGGAGTCACTGCCGCCCCCCCCCCCCCAACACTCACCACGAAGAGAACAGCTTTGCTTACCTAATAGCTTTTGAATTGGAATTGTTCATAAAAGGGAAGGGAGGGGAGGGGAGGGGTGGGGAAGAGGAGGGAAAAAGGTAGAGGAAGGGAAAGAGAATTCTGACTTATTTTCATTATGGAGATTAAGGGAATAATCTGAGTTAATGTTAATTCAACATCGAAAAACACTTCTTTTGCAGCTGAAAACAATAAAGGTTTACTTCTTACACTAACTCTTAATTATAACTCCTTTTCCTCTTTGGCAAGATAAGCTTGTAGTGTGATATTCATTTTATGTGGAAAAACTGACCTAGATTTTTCCAGGTCATATGGCAAATGATGTGCTAAGCTAGGACTGAAAAACCTCAGGGTCAAGTCTGTCTCCATCTTGCCTCTATTACTGCTACCTGGCTAGCAGCTGCCGTGTGTTTAGAGAGCACAGGCAGAGCCAGCGCCTCTACAGCGTGACAGCGGAGCTACCATGAGGTCCCAAATGTGTGCTGGAAAACATTCCCTGTTGATTTGTTGTATCTCCACTCTCCCTGTCCATGTACCCTGAAAATGACGTGGTTTGTCACACATTTGGGGAAGATAAAAAAAAAAGACTGGTATATAGCTTCCAGGTACATTTATTGGCCTTTAATAAGTGTGAGCTCTGTAAACATCTCCTGTTTGAGGTTTATGCAACCAGATCAGCTCACCAACGGCATGCTGGATGTGCCCTTTGGTGCCTCTAGAGAGTCGGCAGTGAGTGAGACAGACATGGTCCCCTGTCCTCGTGGAGCATCACAGTACAAATACGATGAATGTCACCAAAACAGAAGCCACGGGGTGGGGGGGGGTGGAGAGGGTGTAGTGTGGAGAACTATACTATGGAGAACTAGTGTGGGTCAACTTTCTGGAGACCTGAAGAAGATAGGAATGAACTGGAAGTTCAGTGGGAGAAGGGAGAGGAGGCAGCAGAGTGCTCTAGACGGAGGGAAAGGAATGTGAGAAGGCTCAAAAAGTAGAGCATGCTGGGAGTAAAGAGCATGGAGGAAGGGGGGCCAGAGGTGAGGCGAATTTATAAACAGGAAAGGGCCAGGCAGAGAGGACAATTAAGCCATCACTGGACCTGCAGTTGGCCCTCCATATCCATGGGTTCTGCATCCATGAATTCAAAAATATTGGGGAAACGATGTTATGTTGTTGCTGATGTATATACTATGTATTTAGGAATACAAGGGTTGCTTGTGTCTGTACCGAGCAGGAACAGACTTTTTTCTTGTCATTAGTCCCTAAACAATACAGTATCACAACTATTTATATAGCATTTCATTGTATAAGGTATTATAAGTAACCTAGAGATGATTTAAAGTATACAGGAGGATCTGCATAGGTTATAGGCAAATACTACACCATTTTATATATGGGACTTGAGCATCTGCAGATTTTGATATGGGTGGGCGGCAAGGGGGGTTCTGGAACCATACTTTGTGGATACCAAGGAACGACTGCATAGACTTTATCTCACTGGAGGGGTTTAAACATGCGAATTTGCATTTTTAAGAGATCATTGTGGATACAGAATGGTGAATAGACTATGGACGCAAGGATAGACAGGGATACCTGTCAGGTAGTTATTTCAATGGTCCAAGTGAGGGATACCGGTGCCAGTGGCATGAAGAAAAATGGACAAACTGAAGAGATATTTAGGAGTTAGAATTGATAGATGATACAATGTAGGACAGAGGAAGAGTCAAATATAATTCCTTGTCTTTTCCTTGGTGGCACTTATGACAACTATGACCAATTAATTATGTGTGCAATTATTTATTTAACATCTGCTTTCCCCACTAGATTATATGCAACCCAAGGGCAGGGCCAGTATTACTCAACACCTCCGTTGTGTACATGCTCTAGTATGATGTATGGCACATAACGGTGCCTAAAAACTATTTGTGGGTTAAATTATATTTTGGGTTGTAAGCAAATGAGTTTGTGGTGGTATCGTTCATGGAGTTGGGAATGTGGAGGAGAAAGGAGAAGTTTGTGGGATGAGTTTTGCCAATGCTGAGTTGCAGGTACCTGTGAAGCATCCAAGGGGAAATGTCCTGGAAGCAACTGGAAATACAAGTCTAAACCTCAGGAGGGAGAGAAGTGGGCTGGACAGATGAGGGAGTCACGAGCACAGGGAAAGCGAAGCTAGAGAGTATACGAGACAGCCTAATTGGAAGGTTTAGAATGAGAAAAAGACCCTAGGAGAGCACTTCAAGGAGGTAATATGTAAGGGTTGTGCAGAGGAATAGCGGCCAACAAAGGAAACAAGCACAGGCCAGAGTGTTCTGAGTAGGGGGAAATTTGGTGGGAAATAGAGGTTTGAGGGAAGAATGTTTAAGAAAGAAGAAATCAGCCCTGGCTGGTGTGGCTCAGTGGATTGAGTGCTGGCCTGCAAACCAAAGGGTCACTGGTTCTATTCCCAGTCAGGGCATGTGCCTGGGTTGCAGGCCAGGTCCCAAGTAGGGGCTGCACGAGAAGCAACCACACATTGATGTTTCTCTCCTTCTCTTTCTCCCTCCTTTCTTCTCTCTCTATAAATAAATATATACAATCTTAAAAAAAATAAAGAAGAAATCAACAGTGTCTCATGCTTCTGAGAACTGAAATAATAGAGGTAATTAATAACCAGTTTCAACACAGTGGAGGACAAGAGCCAGTTAACTAAGGTGAAAGTGGAAAGAAAATGAAGTTAGCAGATGTAAGCAGCTCTTTAATTAATTTATCAGGTGTGGTAACTGTCATCCTTACAAACAATTGATGATCCAAAGAAGATAAAACAAAGAATTTGAATTAAAAAAAAAAGAGAGAGAGAGAGAGAGAGAGAAAGCACAGAGTGGGAGTCCAGTCCAGCTCTTGTTGAAGGGTGATCACCAGAAGGTTCAGGGCTAAGGAGGAGGTCCCGAGGGTGAATGCCCAGAAGCGAGAAGAGATTAGCATAGATAACTGTATTTTATCATTTCGCCCCTGGACCCTAGTCCTCAGCTTTAAAGAAGATCAGAGAGAGGATTTACTAAGGGACTTAGTTAATCAATGGAACATCTTTCATCAATTTGGTTAAGGTCCTCACTCAATCAACAAGAAGATAAAACTTTGTTGAGAAACTTCAACCTCTGCTCTGCAAAGAAGCTAGCCAGTGAAGAGAGCAAACGATATTTAAAAAGAACAATAAAACCTCTCATGACTGAGACATTGGGATTACTAGTTAGCTAACTTTTTTTTTTTTTTTGGTTCGGGAATTTGATTTGTTGTGTATGGTCATTCTTGCCCCTTATCTCGTTATAGGGATGTTGAGAGAACGAATAAAACCGTTGTGTGAAACACTTAAAACCTTAAAAATCAATGATAAAAATACAAGGTGGCACTTCCTTTCTTAAGGGTTAATAATTAAACATTAACCTAAAGTGCCATTTACTACTGGCGGTTTACACATTCCCTTATACATATCCCTTGCTAACCAGAAAAACAGAAAGATAAAGTATAGATTCCGCCCCAACCTTGAGATTTCTAGAATTATAATGTCTGGAGAAATGCCACTGCAAGCCCTAAGTACAGAAAAACACCCTCATGACAGCCCTATGCCTGAGGTCTCACGCTGACCTCCCAGGGACCGTGGGTTCCGAGGGCGCTTCAGTGACGGGGCTGTGCACTCCGCCTCCCTGCGTGGCCGGCCCCTCAGTTCCAGCACCTTTGCTTCCTGGAGGCCATAGGGTCCCCATTTAAGGGGATGGGGAAGGGCCTCCTCTCCTCTGCGCTCCCCATGTCCACTCATTTTCACAACCTTGTGATCATTCCTACCACGCAATTTCTTGCTCAGAGGAGGTTAAAGTTGATTTGAATAGAAATCTGATGACAGGAAGTCAAATATCTCAAGGCACATAAAACTATTAATGGGAGTGTTAGTTCAGAAAGTGGGAAAAATTAGGAACAGAGGAGTTACAGGAATGCCATCCTTTCGATGTACTTTGGCAGCAACGAACATTTTCGTGTGTTTGTGTTTATTACAAAGCTGTTCCCAGTGGACATTCAAGAGAATGAGAATTAAGGTAAGCTCCAAAGTCCTCAGGGTTGGAACTCCGGAAAGCTGTCTCTATTTCCTTTCATTTTTACCTATCTCTTCAACCCTAGTTAAGTCTTCCACCTTAGACTTAGAAGAGGGCCCATAAGTCTGACCCTGGATTTCATTCATTCCACAAGGACTTCTGAAGTTCCCTTTATTTTCCACCATCGTGTCAAGCACTGCAGATACAGTTGTGCATTAGACCTAACCCTCAACTTAAAGGGACTTAATGGTTTAGTGGTGATTCAAGAAAAAAGACACTCCAAGAATTCTGGTGACATGCTGCATTTTCTGGAGTACAAAAGTAAGAAAACATTGGTTCTCGTTTAGCAGATAAGTACCATCTCCTCCTTTTGTCTCACAGAAGCAAGACTCCAAGTCTGAATACACTGGTGTGTACGTGTGACCTCAGATGTTTCCACTGTTAGATTTTAAACTGATCTTTACTTAGAGGGCTTCCACAATTCATTTGTTCTTGGGTTTGTTTCTGAGGTATTTCTTTTCTTTTTTTAAGACTTTGTTTATTTATTTTTAGGGAGGGGAAGAGAAAGAGAAGGAGTGAAACATCAGTGTGTGGTTGCCTCTCGAGCCCCCACCCCACCCCCCACTGGGGGCCTGGCCCACAACCCCGGCGTGTGCCCTGACTAGGAATGGAACTGGTGACCTTGTGGTTGCAGCCTTGGCACTCCGTCCACTGAGCCACACCAGCTGGGGCTACCATAATAATTCTAACCTGTAATCTGTATGCTTAATGACTGCTGAGTAGATAGATTAATGTAGAATCATGAGCTCAAACTTCATCAATTCTTGAATTCAACAAACATTTACTGAGGGTCTTCTAAGAGGCAGACACAGTGTTGACAATACATCAGTGAACAAAACAAATAACATTTCTTGCCCCCGAGGAGCTTCCATTTTAGTGGAGCTTACATTCATTTAACCAAAAATTCCAGACAGTCACTTTTAAGAGTGGACTCCACTTTTATGGAGGAAGGGAGACAAACGACAAGAATACTAAATCGTTTGAGAGTTGCAGCCTGGAGGAGTCAAAGGACTGCTGGATTCACGGTCAGGAGACATTGACGGTGTTGGCGCTATACTGGTCCTTCTTGTTATTTTCTGGGTCTTGGTTTTCTTGTCTGTTAAACCATGGCATTGAATTTCATAATCTCGAAAGTCTTTTCTGAATTGAATAGTCTATTGTTCTATGATGTGTAATAGGCATTTACTCACTTACTTAATCCAGGTACATTTACATAGAGTGAAATGCACAGATCACAGAGACTTATTTTTTAAAAGTATAGAAATGTTCACCCTGGCCAGGTAGCTCAGTTGGTTAGAGTGTCTACCCAAAATGCCAAGGTTGCGGGTTCGATCCCCTATTAGGGCACATACAAAAATTAACCAACAATGCATAAATAAGTGGAACCATAAATCAATGCTCCTCTCTCTTTTTCTCTCCTTCTTCCCCACTCCCCAGCCAAAAGTATAGAAGTTTTCGGGAGTCATCTTAAACTCCTGTACTAGGGAGGACCTTCCAAAACCCAAGAACTTATTTATTAAAAACTGTATTTATTCTTACATGTTTAAACTTCAGTCACCTTCAAAGTACTCTCCATTTGATGCAATACCTCTATTGAGATTTTTTCCCCACTGCTCAAAACAGTTTTTTAACTTGTTGATTTTGATGCTTTTAGTGCTTCTGCTGCTTTTTTGTTTCACCTCTTCCACATGGGCAAAACCTTTCCCTTTGAGGATTTTTTTTTACCCAGGGAAACAAAAAAAGTTACTTGGGGCAAGATCAGGTGAATAGGGAGGGTAGCACACAGGGGTCATGCCTTTTTTGGGTCAAAAACTGCTGAATACTCAGTGGGGTGTGAGCAGGTGCATTCGTAAATCACCCATCATGAAATGGGCAAACATTTTGAAAGAATCTTCAAAAAACATTCACTGAAGCTGAAAGCAGCCTCTCACAATACACCAGCTAGGACACTGACACAGACAGGTTCCTCGAATTCTCACCTAGCGGGGGAAGCCTGGACTTCAAGGGGCCCACCCTCCAGAAGATAAGTCTGTTTTTGGGGGGTCCCCCCAATACATTTTGTAGCTACAGTACAGTATAAAATTATACATTATGTTTCGGGTAACAATCCTGAGGCAATGCGGAATGCTGAATCAGTAAGAGAAGATTTAATTATGTTCATTAGACTACTTATTAAAGCAAGAAATGCACGGAGGCAATTTAGAGAGATTTCAAACAAAAAGCATTGTCTCGTTATCCCATAGTTAATCAGAAACTCAATTAACCAGTTTGCTGTTTTTAGCCTTGTGTATTCTTCTTTACAACCATGACCAGATCACTGATCCACACCCCCACTGTTTCATATTCATACTCCTAAAATCAATGGATTATTTCTCCCTCAAACAATACGAAATGCTTCCATCAAGACAGTCCCTTCAGAGACAGAAAAGCAATTATTTAAATAAGAAATAGATACGAGTAAAGTGATACAATTCTGAGTTTTGTTTTAAAAAATTAAAATAAAGGGGCCAAGACCCAGGATAAGGTAGATGTTTAAAGGGACAGTCACCCCAAAGAGAAGAGATTTAGTGGCAGAGATGCCCAGGACTGAGCAGACACTTGAGGAGAGGATTTCAGCAGACTGAAAACTTTTCAATTCGTGGGTACCCAGAGGAGCAGCACGTTTTAAGGAGACTAGAGCTAAACTTAGGAGGCATTTAGAGTCATGGGCTGAAGCTCGAGAACACGTTTATGGAAGAGGCAGGGATAGAAGAGGCGCTTCTCAATGGCCCGGTTAGGAAGACACTGGAAGGATCGTCCCCAAAGGAAGAACATGTCCTCCTGTTATCCCTCATTACAAAAAAAAAATTTAATAAAATAAAAAATAAATAAACATAAGTGAAGTGATGGAATTCTGAGTTTTGCTTTAAAATACTCCAGATGTATTCTATTTGATTAGACCTTCTCTTCCGTTTTCCTTTTTTCAACTACTTCCTTTCGTTTGTCAGTGAAGTCAGTCTTTCAAAAGCATTATTATTTTTTATTTTTTAAAATTGTTGTTACAGTACAATTTTCTATCTTTTACTCCCACCCCAACCCACCCACCCAGCCCTCCCCTCCTCCCTTCCATTTCCACCTGCCCCTAGTTTTTGTCCATGTGTCCTTTATACTTGTTCTGTAAACCCTTCCCCTTTTCCCCTGAAATTCCCTCCCCTCTGAACACTGTCAGCCTGTTCTCTATTTCCATGTCTTTGGTTATATTTTGCTTGTTTCTTTGTTTTGTTGTTTAGGTTCCTGTTAAAGGTGAGATCATATGGTATTTGTCTTTCACTGCCTGGCTTATTTCACTTAGCATAATGCTTTCCAGTTGCATCCACCCTGTTGCAAAGGGTAGGAGCTCCTTCCTTTCTGCTGCATAGAATGCCATTGTGTAAATGTACCATAGTTTTTTGATCCACTCATTTACTGATGGGCATCTAGGTTGCTTCCAACACTTGGCTATTGTAAATTGTGCTGCTATGAACATTGGGGTGCATAGGTTCTTTTTCAAAAACATTATTTTTTATCCCTGTCTGGTTTTATCTCTCCTGGTTCTCCTTTAGGCCTCACTCTTTTAAAACTTTCTCCTCATTACTGGACCTGCCAACCCAAACATTTGGATTGAGCAGCTAGCGCATGTCCAAAGGATGAGAGGTGAGGGTGCAGGGCAGGTAAGAGATCCAGGCACAGAGCCTGCAGTTGGAAGGCTTACAGCCCAGCGAGGGGGACAGCACACATATCAGCAAACCACAAGGAAACCAGTGCGTTAAACCATGTGATCTTGGCAACCACTGTAACTCTATTTCAGAAAATCAAGTAGATTACAGAGAAACAAAAACCATGCCATCTTCAGGGAGTTTTATGCAAATCTGCAGAGGTGTGCATTCTCCTCCGTGCTTCCTCTCAACTTTGAGGTTTACGAGTAGCTATTGGAAAGCAAGAAGAGCATGCAACTACGTAGACTGGTAGATGTATGTAAGTTTTAATAGATCCTCTTTCTAACTGTATTAATTTAGCTGGATCCCTAAACATGGTTAGGCCATTGAAAAAGTGTCCAGGTACAAATAACAGAAAATGTGAGTGTGTGTGTGTGTGTGTGCGTGTGTGTGACACACACACAGAGACAAACAGAGGCATCAGCCAGGAGGGACTCAACAACACTATAGTGATCCAACCTGCTCCACCAACATAAGCCAATGTGTCACTGGATAGCTATATCACAGACAAGAGGCCTGACTCTAGTATACCATATAAAAAAATAACTCTTCAAGACATATCTGAAGCAGGTACTACCCTGAATAGACATGTCTTTATAAAGTCACACATTGACCTGGGGACCACCTGTATATTCTTACCTTCACCAAGACTGTCTCAGGATTGGCTTTTTTAAGAAAAATTGTTGACACTATTTCAGATGTCCCCCATTTCCTCTCCCTGCTCTGGATTGATTTTTAACTTTAGAAGGCTTATGCCTGCTATGCACTTGGCTTCTTCCCCAGTTTATTCTAGCTTTACAACGTGAAGGTTTTGATTTCTGATCTGGCAGGGATGTTCCACCCATGCTTTCTCCTACGGGATGTTGACTGAGATCACTCACTAGGGCAGGGGAAAAAAAAAACAAAAACCAAAACCCTCATTTAAAAAAATGTGAGGGAATGGTGCCCTCTTCAGGACAACGTGGCAATTGCAGCCCCCGCGATCTGTAGGACAGGTCCTGTGCTTTTGGCCGTGCTCTGTTGTTTCCGTCCACAATGTGGCGCTGCTGTTCTAAACGTCATTCACAGCCAGTTAGCAGGGGGCGCGGGGCGAGGGGGTGACCCCAGGGTAGCAAGGAGAGGTGTATAGGACAGGGGCACAAAAGAATTAGGCAGAAGGAGAGGTCAGGAAGAAAGCAGCCTCTTTTGTGCAAATTGGGCTTCCCTAGCAACTTACATCAGAGCCATTGTAATTAGAAGAGTTATCCCTTAGCCTAGGAAGTTCCTTCTGGGGTCATTTAATCCAACAGTTTCCAAACCTGATTGACCCACAGAATCACCAGGGGAACTGTTTTAAAGACACACAGTCCTAGAGTCTACCCCAAGAAACTGATTCAAAAATTCGGGGAGGGGCCCAGTCATCTGTTTTTGAAAAATGTCTCCCAAAGATCACTGGGGTCTCTTTTATAGAAGACCAGAAGGGGGCTCAGTCCTCGCAGGATTCGGCAAACTCAGCTTCCATTTCTCAATTCAATAACAACAAACATAATGAGAATCTGCTCTGTGTTAGTGAGTTCTCTAGGAAATAAAAGCACACTTTATGGAGTAAGCCCATCTGCATCTTAAGGAATGTACTAATCACACCTCTGTTAGTGTTTAATCGCATCCATCTGGGCAAAGAATTTATGATCCAACAAAGTCACAATTCCCTAGTGCCGGGCCCCACTGTCTCCCTCCTATGTATTGATAACCCAGGGAGGGAACAGGGGTGACCTGGCTGTCTTTTGGAACTGAATTTGAATCCTAATTCAACAGCTCATCAATCATGGGACATTTAAAAAGTTACCTAACTTTTCTGAATGCTTATTTATAATAGGAGGCAGCCATATCTGCCTCTGAAGGCTGTTATAAGACTCAAAAGAGATAATTTAACCTCTTTTGCACCCTGCCTGGCACATGGTGTTCAATAAACATTATTTATTAATAGTAGTAATATTAGCCTACTCCCTTGATTTCTACAACTTCGCTCTAAGACCTGTGTGATCTAATGACTCACTACGAACATAGGTCTTCCTGGGTCCTAATGCCTTGCTTTGAGGACAACTGCTTGGCCTTAGCTCCAACAACCTGTTATGAAAGTAAAGTAAGGAAAGTGTCCTTTCCTTCTCAGAATAGCAGGGAGATAAATACATTTGTTAATCTTCAATTCCCTTTCCCACCCCTCTCTCTATCTATAATGTTAGAATGATATAGTTCCAATCATACCCAACTTAGTAGGAGATTTCAAACTTTGGTGAACAGCAGAACCAGCAGAAGCTCACATTAAGAATGCGGTCCCCTAGGCCACTCTGCAGGGTTCTGATCAAGTAACCTGCTTTGGGGCCCAGGAATCTTCACTTTAACAAACCTGTAGATCACACTTCAAAAAACATGGCCTTAAAAATGACCTTGTCTCAGGGTATGAACCTCAAAACTTTCAGAGGCCAAGTAGAGCGTGCATGTCTGTGCAAGGGCAGCAGGTAAGATGGAAAAGGAAAGATGCTTACAAATGGAACTGGAAAGCACATACCCTACATAGCTTCTTTCCTTTTTTTTAAATTGAGCTGTAACTATGGCACATTTACATAATGGAATTCTATGCAGCAGAAAGAAAGAAGGAGCTCCTACCCTTTGCAACAGCATGGATGAAACTGGAAAGCATTATGCTAAGTGAAATAAGCCAGGCAGTGAAAGACAAATATCATATGATCTCACCTTTAAGTGGAACCTAACCAACAAAAGAAATAAGCAAGCAGAATATAACCAAAAATGTTGAAATAAAGAACAAACTGACAGTAACCAGAGGGTAGATGGGAGGGAAAAGGTTGTCAGGATCATCTGTAAAGGGCATATGGACAAAACTAGGGAGGGGTGGGGTCAGAGGTGGGAGGTGGGAATGGCTATGGGGTGGGGGGAATGGTGGAGGGAAACTGAAGACAACTGTATTTGAACAACAATTTTAAAAAGTAAAAAATAAAATTGAGCTGTAATGCATTTTGAAACAATTTACTAGACAGACAAATAACATTTTTCTTTGAGCCCAGAAATGTCAAACAACTTGCTCAGTGTTAGTGCAGTCGAGGTAGAGCTGGGCCCAGAGCCTCGCTTGTCTCTGCTCGGGTCGCCACACCGCGCTGGAGCCTCATGAGTTCAACAGTCTTCCTCTTTGGCCCAAGACTAAATCTCCTACTCAGCTGGAGAAGAGGAAAAATAGTATTGAAAAAGCCCAGGTCAGAGGGTTACTCTAGTGTGGACTATTCCCGAAACAGAATTTTCTTGTAGCAAAGCAGCCTGGGGCTCACAGAGAAGGTCTTCGCCCAGCGGTCCTGTGCGCCCAGATCCTCGCACTGCAGGCGCATACCATCAGTTATCCTGCTGTGGACCGCGACGCTACTGAACTGTCTGTTTTCAAGCAACAAGAAGTGTGTGTGCCTCCCAAGAGAACTATCCACTTGGTAATCAGACTACATTCGTCCTCAGAGATGTTCCTAGTGTATCATTAAGTGGAAAAAGTTAACTGCAATAAAAACATGGATAGAAAAGCAGTGCGTATGTATATGTGTGTATGTATATATGTGCATATATATGCACCTATGCAGCAAAATAAAGGAAAAATGTTTGGAAAGATATATCTCTTAACAGTAAATACTGCTGGAGAATGGAACTGGGAGGAGGGGAACATTCTTTTTTTATATTATATATCTCTGAATTTTCTTTTAAACAACTAGAATGGATCATTTTTGTACATTGTTTTCCAAAAATAAAATATAGGTATTAGACAAATGGCAGTAAGGACAGTATAGTTATTTAATCTGTTCAAAACTCCACATAAAATCCAAGAGGGCAACAGAGAGCAAACCCAAAATTTATGGAGGACAATTTGCAAAACTAGGTGACAAGGCATCTCGGAGAACCACGAGGTGTGCAAGCAGGTGACAGCAAATCACCAACAGCCACCTCTGCGTGCTTTCAGCATTGGAGTGGGAGAGAGCAGAGGAAGCCACAGGACTTCTGACAGACCCCCAAACTGAAAACCCCCCAAAGAGCCAACAAGAAAGTGAGGGGAGTCAGTTTAAGAACAAGAGGTCAAGCTGGAGGAGTTTGGCCTAATCCCATTAGTGAATGAATGCACGGGGGCCCGTGCTAAAATCTGAAGTGGCTCGGCCAGTCCAGCCCCTACGAACTCTGGAAACGGACCAGCCAGGGCTCCATCCCAGGGCATGGCCATACAACTGAGGAGAAACTTCTGGGCGTAGAATCAAAGTTAAACAGGATTCAGATAATAGAGCCAAGGAAAAAGAGGGTGAGGATCAAGATGGGCAAGGCGACAATGTCAGGAATTTTCAGAAAGCAAACCACCATTATTTAGAACGTTGCGCTTGCCCTGGCTGGGGTGACTCAGTGGACTGAGTGCCGGCCTGCCAGCCAAAGGGTCTCCGGTTGATTCCTGGTCAGGGCACATGCCTAGGTTGCGGGCCAGGTCTCGGGTTGGGGGTATGCAAGAGGCAACTGGTTGCTGTATCTCTCACACATTGCTGTTTCTCCCCCTCTCTTTCTCCCTCCCTCCCCCCCTCTCTAAAAGTAAATAAATAAAATCTTTAAAAAAATAAAACACTACACTCATATATCCTAAAATTTCAGGAAAATCAACAGCACATAACAATAAGCAACAGAAAAGTATCAAGATGAAATCCAATAAATACAACAGATAACACCTTAAGAGGAATAGAAGGTGAAAAAAGGGAAAGTTTAAAAACCAAAAAGAAATTAAACAGAAACTGACAAATACTGAAGATAAAATGACGTTCAGCAGATGGAAAATGAGATATCTATACCCTCATTGTTGGAAGAGAACCCAACTCTACTGGGAACATGAATGTTTAAAATGTTTAACTTTTTAGCATCATTTAAACTAAAAAAGTCTAGAAGTTCACCCAGTGTTGTAGCTGTTTCATTAATCCCCCTTTCCTAGGCAAGGTATCTTCTAGCTAGTTTAAAGAGAAAAAAAAAAACAAAAACACTCTGTGGAAAGGAGTAACGGATCTGCATGTCTTGCACTGTTGGAATCCCTGATGTCTTGGACCAATCCAGGTTTTATAGGTCCTGCAGCTTATAGAACTTGGAGAGCCCTCATTAATAAAAAATACAAACATGGTTTATTTTTGTAAATCTTACAAGAACATATGGCAATTCAGGGGGTCCTAATTTAGCCTTATGGAAAATCCACTTCTGCTCTGTCTGCTTGTAATACCAGGGCAGGCTAACTTTTAGAGTTTTGTTTTTTAATGATTTGTTTTGAAAGACTATTTCTTTTAAAGCCGTTAGGTTCACAACAAAATTACAAGGAAGGTACAGAGATTTCACCTATACCCCTGTCTCAACACGTGTGTAGCCTCTTCCTTTACCGACACCCTCCGCCTCAGCAGGGCACGTGTTGCAGCGGACGGACCTATGCTGACACGTCACGCTCACTGACAGCCTGTAGTTTACATCAGGCTTCACTCTGGGGGTTGTGTAGCCTGTGGGTTTGGACAAATGTATACTGACATTATCCATCATTGTAATTCCATACAGAGCAGTTTCACAGCCCTAAAAATCCTCATCCCGGGCTCGCCCCCTGCACCTGTCTCTAAGGCACCCCTCTGCTGACTTCCCAGTGAACCCAAGCAGCCCCCACTGGTCTCCTTTCTTTCTTATAACGTTTTAGAAAGCCAAAACGGACCCGCCTGGCTTCTCTCCTGTCGCTTCTTCTACCCTAAGTCTTTCTTTCTTTCTTTCACTGTCCCCAGCCTTAATAAACACATCCTAAAAATCAAAAAAGGGAAGGGAGGGAGGGAGGGAAGAAAAAAGGAAGGGAGGGAGGGAGGAAACCTCAACATTTAAGCACCTGCCTTAAAGACAGCAGTTCTTTCACCATCCTGTCTCTCTCTTCATCTCTTTTTCTACAGGTTCACAGGTTTTTTCATAAGAGCCTTCTATGAAAATGTTCGGATCTTCTCAAGAATCTGCAGGTTCAATTGAGAAGTTGAAGAATAGCTAAAGGACGCAGATCCTAGAAAAGCTCCTGAGCACCAGCGGCCCACCTGTGTTCGGGCCGCTCCACACAACGAAGGTTACAGGCACAAGGTCTGAAAGTCCAGCAACCCAGAGAGTGTTGACAGATTACAGTTAGAGCACACTTTAGTGAGAAATCAATAAGACTAAAAGTGGGCTTTGGGGTTAAATCTCCTCAAAGTCGAGATGGGGGAAAGTAAATAAAACTGAGGCTCTTATAAACTAGCCAAGACTATCTATAAGTAAAATTTCGTTTTGTTAGTACAGCACTGCAGTGAAAATAACAAGCTCTGGGGTCAGACAAATCCAGGTTCAAATCCTGGCTTGCCACTTACCTGCTTGTAAACCTGGGTACCTTACCTTGTCATTCGAAGCCTCAGCTTCTTCACCCAGAAATGAGGGCAGTAACAATACTGCATCCATCACAGAATTGTGAGAAATAAATGTAAACCCCTTTGTAGAAAGATCATAAGAACTGCTTGGTACATTTTAGCTACTACTGGGAATTCTATCTTCTCTAAATTCATTTATTTCTGTGGTTTCAAATTTACTCTTATTTTATTTTTTAAAAGATTTTATTTATTTATTTTTAGAGAGAGGGGAAGGGAAGGAGAAAGAGAAAGGGAGAAACATCAGTGTGTGGTGCCTCTCACATGCCTCCTATTGGGGACCTGGTCCAAAATCCAAGAATGTGCCTTAACTGGGAATCAAACTGACTACTCTTTGATTCATAGCCTGGCACTAAACCACTGAGCACAACAGCCAGGGCTATTTTATTTTTAAAATACCATTTAAGGACCTTGTCTTGGCTGAACTGAAGAAGAAAGGACTTTTGCACACTTGAGTCAGGATAGTCAGGAGGTCAGGGCATACT
The DNA here is from genome assembly GCF_004126475.2 of Phyllostomus discolor. Lineage (NCBI taxonomy): Eukaryota > Metazoa > Chordata > Mammalia > Chiroptera > Phyllostomidae > Phyllostomus > Phyllostomus discolor. The sequence goes on from NC_040907.2 coordinate 152,870,632, forward strand.
GAGGAAGCAGGTCTGATGATGGCGGCAGCCATCCGTGCTGACCTAGCTCCTGGGGACAGGTGTGGGCCAGAAGGCCTGTCAAAATCTGCACGTAACTTTGACTCCCTTCAAACTTAACTACTGCTAATATAAGATGAAAATAGATTTCAAGGCGAAAAATTTAAATGGGACTGAAAGGAATATTTCACATTAATAAAAGTTCAAACTATTAAGATGTGACCATCATAAAATTTTAAGAATCTAACCCACAGCTTCAGAATTCAGGTTTAAGTTTATTTAAATGCCTTCAGGAAGCCCTGGCTGGCGTAGCTCAGTGGATTGAGTGCTGGCTGCAAATCAAAGTGTCGCAGGTTTGATTCCCAGTCAGGGTACATACTTGGGTTGCAGGCCATGACCCCCAGCAACCGCACATTGATGTTTCTCTCTCTCTCTCTTTCTCCCTCCCTTCCCTCTCTAAAAATAAATAAATAAAATCTTAAATAAATAAATAAATGCCTGCATGGCAAAATCTAGCATCATGCTCAACTTATCTTTTGGGTTACTGCTTTTACTTATATAATTACAAGTATATAAGTAAACTTATATAAGTATTATAAGTTAAGTTATAAGTATTATTATAAGTTAAACTTATAAGTATTATAAGTATATAAGTAAACATATAAGGAAACCTTATTATCTTGTCAGCTCATCTAATTCATTCAAAAATTTTTTTTAAATTATATAGCATATTTAGCCCTGGCTGGTGTTACTCAGTGCACTGAGCACTGGCCTGTGAACCGCAGGTAACTGGTTTGATTCCCATTCAGGGCACGTGCCTGGGATGTGGGCCAGGTCCCCACCTGGGGGCATGCAAGAGGCAATCAATCATGCACTGATGTTTCTCTCCCTCTCTTTCTCTATTCCTTCCCCTCTTTCTAAAAATAAATAAATAAAATCTTTTAAAAAAACGTAAAAAAATTATCCAGCATATTTAGATGTTTTCAATGCAAGAGTTGCTCTGGGTATGTGTCTGCCACACTAATAGAAGTGGAAGTTCTGGATCAAGCTTCTCAATTATATAATCTCAATTATTTTTATTCTCTCTGTAGTTTATCATTTATTTTAAAAACATATTTCACATTTTAGAATAGTTTTTGATTTATAGAAAAAAATGCAAAGACAGTTTTGAGAGTTCCCAAATGCCCTCCACTCAGTTTTCTCTGTTATTATGATCTTACATTAGATTAGTGTAGTTTACATTTGTTACAATCAACCAATCAACACTGATATTTTATTATTAGCTAAAGCCCATACATTATTCATATTTCCTTACTTTTACCTGATATTCCTTTTTTGTTCCATTTGAAAAGTTGAGTATAGATAATAAAATTTCAAGGGTAAACACTAAAAAAAATAGAGAGTATATAACTTCCAAGTTACTAAAGGAAATAAAGAATAACAAAATTTCAATTACTTTAAAAGAAGGCAAGGAAAGATAGAAAAAGACACATGATGGGGAGGAACAAATGAAAATCCCCAAAAGATAGCAGGAGGAAATTCAAATATGTAAATGGATTAAATGGTCCCATTTAAGACAAGTATAGATTGATTTAAAGTAAATCTGGACTTACAGTCAAGATGGAGGCACATGTAGACACGCGTAGACACCTCACACAATCATGGAAAGAATTACAACTAGATCTCAAAACAAATAACACCCAGAACCATCAGAAAATCAAGCTGTATAGAAGCCCAACAATCAAGGATTTAAAGAAAACACATTCATCCAGGTGGGTAGGAGGGACTGAGACGCGGAGATGGGTGGAGAGGCACAGGGATGTGGTGCGGCACGGAGAGGCGGTGGTGGCAGAACAGTCAGCCCCACATTCACGTGTGGTGGATAAAAGTCAGGCGGGACAGCTTGGGAGCCAGCAATCCCAGTCCCAGGCCAGACTGCACAGCCCAGGGTTTGAGCGCTGGGAAGAAAAATCCCCATAACTTATGGCTGTAAAAATCAGTGGGGGTTGGGACAGTGGAAAACAATTGCCAGATTTTCAGGAGACTCTGCTTAAAGGGCCCACACTGACTTAGAACATATGCAAACCCTCCTCCTCTGGAATTCAGCACCAGGGCAACAGCTGGAAGGGCACCAGTCACTTTTGGGGAGTGGGTGAAGTGACTGGAAATGGGGCGAGTCTGGGAAAACCTCCAGAAGCTAGGCAGCAGCCTTGTCCCCTCTCCAAGTCCTCCCCCTACACAGAGCTAGAAAGCAGTGAAGCAGGTTGTCCTGCCCTGGTGAGTATACCAAAGGCTCCACCCCAACAATTTACAGTTGCTTTTTCTAAAATAGGCCACACTACTAAGACAAAGAGTCAAAGTAGCTCTGCCTAATACATAGAAGCAAACACAGGGAGACTGCCAAGTTGAGGAGACAAAGAAATATGGCCCAGTTGAAAGAACAGAACAAAACCCCAGAAAAAGAACTAAATGAAAGGGAGATAACCAACGTATCAGATGCAGAGTTCAAAACACTGGTGTTCAGGATTCTCAAAGAAATCATTGAGTATGGCAACAACATAAAAAAGACTCAGGAAGAAATGAAGGTTATACTAAGTGAAACAAGGAAAAATCTACAGGGAACCAGCAGTGGAGGAGGAAGCCAGGATTCAAATCAATGATTTGGAACATAAGGAAGAAATAAGCGTTCAACCAGAGTAGCAAGAAGAAAAAATAATTAAAAAAACAAAAAACAAAAAAAATTGAGGATAATATAAGGACCCTCTAGGGTATCTTTAAATGTACCAACATCTGAATCATAGGGATGCCTGAAGGAAAAGAGGAAGAGCAAGAAATTGAAAACTTATTTGAAAAAATAATGAAAGAAAACTTCCCTAATTTGGTGATGGAAATAGACATACAAGTCCACAACGCACAGAGTCCCAAGCAAGTTGAACCCAAAGAGGCCCACACCAAGACACATCATAATTAAAATGCCAAAGGTTGAGGATAAAGAGAGAATCTTAAAAGCAGCAAGAGAAAAGCAGAGTTAACTACAAAGGAGTTCCCATAAGGCTCTCAGCTGATTTCCCAAAGAAACTTTGCAGGCAAGAAGGGACTGGCAAGAAGTATTCAAAGTGATGAAAAGCAAGGACCTACAACCTAGATTACTCTATCCAGCAAAGCCATCATTTAGAATGGAAGGGCAGATAAAGTGCTTCCCAGACAAGGTAAAGCTAAAGGAGTTCATCATCACCAAGCCCTTATTATATGAAATGTTAAAGGGACCTATCCAAGAAAAAGAAAAACATCAAAACTATGAACATTAAAATGGCAACAAATTCACAACTATCAACAACTGAATCTAGAAAAACAAACTAAGCAAACGACCAGAACAGGAACAGAATCACAGATCTGGAGGTCATCTGGAAGGTTATCAGCTGGGAGGGGGAAGAGGGAGAATGGGGAAAAGGCGCAGGAATTAAGAAGCATAGTTGGTAGGTACAGAATAGGCAGGGGGAATGTTAAGAAGAGTACAGGAAATGGAGAAGCCAAAGAACTTATATGCATGACCCATGGACATGAACCAAGGGGGGTGTTGCTGAAGGGAATGGGGGTACCAGGTGGGGAGGCATAGGAGGAAGAATTGGGGCAACCGTAATAGCATAATCAATAAAATATATTTGAAAAAATTAAAAAAAATTAAAAAATGAAGTAAATCTATCTTTGTGAGGTTTATTACAGAGAGAGGACAGAGAATATTTTGAAGTAAAAAGACAGAAAAAGACATACCAGGCAAACACTAACAACAACTTGGTTAGCCGTATCAATATCAGATAAAATAAACATTAAGGCAAAAAACATTACTTGAGATAAAGATGAATTTATCAGGAAGCTTTAACAATTCTCAACAACATAATTCACAGCTTTATTTAATGGACATATCCAATGTTACAAAAAATATATTTTTATAATTAAAAAGTACTAAAAACCAACAAGAAAAACAAGAAAGAACAAAAAGAAAAACAAGAAAAAAAGAAAAAAGTAAAGCAAACAAAAATACTTGGAACTGAATGACATAAACCATAAATATATTACATGTGTGATTCAGCTAAAGTAGGACCTCAGAGGAAATCTGTAACGTCAATGGCTTTGGAAAGAAGATCACAAGAGGGCTGCTTGAGTGTGCCGCTCCAGCAGTGGGCGTACCTCAGAGCAAGCATCCACAAGATAGAACAAAATGGCATGCAACTTAACAACTTAGAAAACGGAAAACACAAAAAATCCAAAGAAAGTAAGTAAAAGGGAGGAAATAACAAATATAAAATCAGCGAATACTTTATATAGCACTTTCTATGTGCTGGGTACTGTTCTAAATTCTCAGTGCTTATTAACTTAAGAAAATGATACAGCAGAGAGGAGTAACAAAACCAAAATTTGATTTTTAGAAAAAAATATTAAAATTTGAAAACCTCTGGCAAGATTGATCAAGAAACAGAGAGGGGGAGGCCCATATATGTGATAAGAGTTATAAAAATGAGAACACTGTAAATATAACAGAGATTAAAGAGATATTGAGAGTGTGTTATGAAAAAATATACATCAACAAATTTGAAAACTTGCATAAGATGAACCAATTTCTAGAAAAAAATTTATAACTTACTACGACTGACTCAAGAATATATAAAACCCTGAATATAGCTTAAAATCTTGTCACAAAGAAATCAGGTCCAGATGGTTTGCCGAAGAGTTCTGATATGCATTCAAGGGCCATACAATCCCACCTTACAGAACCCAATCCAGAAAATGGAAAAAGATAAATCATTCCCCAACTCATTCTGTGAAGCTAGCAAAATCCTGATACCAAAACTTGGCAAGGACTTATAAGAAAGGAAAATTGTAGGCCATACTCACTCAGTGACAGGGATGCAAAAATCCTAATACAGTAAAGTGTTAGAAAATGAAATCTAATATATTACAACCCAATTGAGTTTATTCTAGGAATGCAAGTTTGGTTTAACACTTAAAAATCAACCAATATAATTAATTGTGTTTACATATTAGAGGAAGATAAGATGTTCATTCACTAGATGTATAAAGTGCAAAGGATAAAATTCAACATCAATTCATAACTTTTAAAAATCCTTTATAAAACTAGGAATAGTTGGGAACTTCCTTAATCTGATAAAGCCTCTACAAATACTCCCTATATTAGTTATCCATTACTGCACAACACATCACCCCAAAGCTTACTGGCTTAACACAACAATAAATATTTATGTTCTTATTTACTATAGCCAAGACGTGGAAACAACCCAAGTGTCCTTCCATGCATGAATGGATAAAGAAGATGTGGTACGTGTATACAATGGAATATTACTCAGCCATAAAACATGAAATGTCATTTTCAACAACATGGATGATTTTGAGTATTATGCTAAATGAAATAAGTCAGATGGAAAAGCATAAGAACTGTATTTCATACGTAGGATATAAAACAAAAAAACAAACAACTAACCCCAAACCCTCATGGATACAGACAATAGAATGGTGGTTACTGGAAGGGAAGCGGGTGGAGGGAGGATAAAAAGGGATCTAACATATGGTGATGAAAAGAGACTAGATTTCAGTCGTTGAGCACGTAATAGAGGATACAGATACTGTATTATAAAGTTGTACACCTGAAATTTATATAATGTTGTTAACCACCATTCTTTCGATAAATTTAATAAAAATATTTATGTTTTCACAGTTTCTGTGGGTCAGAAATTTTGAGCGGCTTAGCTGAGTGGTTCTAGCTGAGGGCCTCATAAGACTGCAGTCAAGACTCCTGGCTAGCACTGCAGTCAGCTGGAGGCTCAGCTGCCGCTAGAGGAGCCTCTCTGGAGGTGGCTCACTCTCAGTGCTGGCAAGCTGATGCTAGCAGCTGGCTGGAGGCCTCTTTGCCACATTCGCCCTCCCATAGGGCTGCTTGAGTATGCTCCCAGCACAGCACCTGGCTTCCGAAAAGGAACAGCAGAAACATTAGGAAAAATTTCTCAGTCTCCTAAAGGATGCTTACCTACTACAAAAATGATGTTTAATGACAAACTGTTGGAAGCATTTCCACTGAAATAAGATAAGGACACCCACTACTATCACCAACATATTATATTCAAGTTTAGCCAGTGCAATTACATTTAAAAAAAAAGAATCAGGGAATTATAAATATTGGAAAGGAAAAACAATTTGGTGATACCTATCAAAATATTAAGTACATGCATCCACAAGTTTTAAATGGCCAATTAAACACTTGCACTTTTCCCTATAAGGACCACTCCTCATTCAAGTAATGGCAATGAAATAACATATAAATAAATAAAATTTACGGTGGGGTAAATAATGAGGTAACCCATAAGCAAATGAAAGATTTCAACCGTCATACGGAAGTTAGAGAATGGATAAGGAAGAGGAAGACTTGTGAAGGGTGATCAGTCTCACAGAATTTTGGAGAAGCTTTTAACTGGGAAACACCAGGTACAACAGAGAAGAAAAACGAGGTGAGATACTTATTAATTTAAAGCCTGTATGCAGAATAGTCAACCCATCAACTCTACTCTCCCTCCATCAGCCAAGGAACTACCCCTCCAGAAGATAAATGAAGAATTCTCAAAGTAAATCAAATGGCTCAATGAGAAAGAGTTCAATATGCAAAATGCAGGCTCAGGAATCATAGAACTTTTTTTTCAACATCTGATGTATGGAATTTGACCACCCAAGTAAAAAGGTCCAAAGTGTTAAAATCTGAGATTATACAACATCTGAATAAGAACAGATTTGTTGGAGTTACATGTGTAAAGCTATATATACCATTAATTATGGGTTCCATTGTGGTTGCAAATAGATATGTTGAAATCCTAACACCCTGTACCTGAGAATATGACCTTATTTGGAAATAAGAGTTATTGTAGATATAATTAGTTAAGATGAAGTCATACTGGAGTAGGGTGGGCTCTTAACCCAATATGACCAATGTCCTTATTAGCAGAGAAGAGACTTAGACACACAGAAAGTGCCCCATGGAAGAACAGAGGCAGAGACTTGAGTGATGTGTCTACAAGCTAAGGAATGCCAGGAATTGCTGACCCAAGAAACTTAAAAAAAAAAAAAAGCTTGAAACAGATTCCTCCTATGAGCCCTCAAGAAGGAACCAATCCTGCTGATACCTTAATTTTCGACTTCTGCCTCCTACTGTGAGACAATACATTTCTGTTTTAAGCCTCCCAGTTTATGGTACTTTGTTGTAGCAGCCTTAGGAAACTAATACACATTAGTTTTCTACATCAATTTTTCTTTCTCAGTGTTGGCACATTTCTTCCACTCTTAAGCACCCTTCAAAAACTAATGAAAAGGTACAACAGTAAAGTAAAAAGGAATGGGTTAAACAGGACCCCTGGGTTACTAATTACTTCCTGTCTAGACTTTCTCTACAAAGAGAGAGAATTCTGAGTAGAGGTTGTTTACTCTGAAAGAAGATCATAGTCACAAGTTGTTAATCAACATTAAACTGCCAGCTATCACTTTTTTAAAGTTGATATAGTCTTTTTGGTTGTACAAAGACTTTGGCCCTTTCTCTCCACTATTACAGGTCTTCGAGATTTTCTAAGTCATCTATTTTAGAAAGCATTTTGCTATCCAATTCTACTTCCTTTTGGGAAAAAAAATGGTATCGCATATACTGAGAAGCTTAACTTGACAGAGATACTATTTCCTCTCTCATTGTCCTTCTGAGCCAAATTCCCAGGGTGGAAACCTGCTTGGCTCAGCTGGGTACCAATTTATCTGCAACCCTTTGTTTTGGGTGTAGGATGGAATGCTGCCCCGTGGTACAAAATCTGCTGGAGGGCTCCCATTTGAGGTAAGATAGCCAACAAAGGCAGTCATTATGGGCTGGGAGGATACTCCAGAAGTGTTCTACTAAAGCTGTTATTTATACTTCAAAGCTATTACTTATAATTTAATGAATAGCTTTGTATATGAGGTATGTCCAGAAAGTATCCAGCCATTGCCCATGAAAAATAGAGATATTTATTGAAGAAGATACAAGATTTAAGAAACAGTGTACATAGGGCAATGGTGCCTCATCCCCTTAAAAGTTATGACCTTGTTGAGGAAATCTGGTACATTGGTAGAGGTTTGAATCAAGTCATTAGCAAGCATAGCACGATGTTCCTTCTGCTCTGGTAGCAGAAGCTGTTGAATGAATTTTGCCATGATATGTTTCGTGCCAAGATCCTGTGCCAAATCTCAGAGACAGTAGTTTTGGAATCTCCAGATCAGCTACTAGTTCTCACACTGTCAGTTGCCGATCTTTATTGACTTCAGCCCGTATACATTCAACATTCTCAGGTGTTCTGCTTGTTGCAGGCCTTTCAGAACATGAGCCACTTTCAACACATTCTCAACCATCTTTGAAGTGTTTGTGCCACACTTCTATTTGTGCTGCACTCATTGCTTTGTCCTCAAAAGCCTTCTGAATCAACTGAATAGTTTTGGTGGAGGAATGTTCAAGCTTAATGCAAATTTGATGCAGATTCGTAGTTCTACTCATTGTCATTTTGAATGTGACAGCTACACTGTACACATGCTCATTTAATGGCATCTACCACCCCCACTGACTAGTACATATGAAGTCATCATAGTTCACACATGCACATTCTAGTCCACTCTCCTTGGCTACCAGGTTACATCGATGTCGCGCTAACTGTTCTCATTATATTGACAATGGCTGGACTTAGTCCAGACAGGCCTTGTGATAAACATTATCTAATTAATTCCTAAAGGTAGAATTATTAGGTCAAGACATGTTAATTTAATTAAAGTTTTAAATTCATATTATCAGATTGCTGTCCAAAGATTGAATTAGTTTACATTATTACCAGTATATAAAGTGATGATTTGATGAAACATAATATTTATCAATATTAGATATCTTTTTTACACTTTTGCCAATTTGATGAATAAAGGTGGTATCTCATTTTAATCCACCTTTTTTCTTTTTTTAATTTTAAATTTTTAAAGATTTTATTTATTTACTTTTAGAGAGATGGGGAGGGAGGGAGAAAAAGGGAGAGAAACATCAATGTTTGAGAGATATAGGGATCAGTTGCCTCTTGGTTGACTCTTGTAAGCCCCTACTGGGGACCTGGCCCAAAACCCAGGCATGTGCCCTGACTGGGAATCAAACCAGTGACCATTTCATTGGCAGGCCAGCACTTAATCCACTGAGCCACACCAGCCAGAGCTAATCTGTCTTTTTTCTTTTAATCAGAAAAGCTGAATATTTTCATCTGATTTTTTGGATATTTTTATTGCTTCATTCATGAAGAGCTTATTTATATGAATTAGCCATTTTCAAACAAGGCTGTTTTTTTCATCCTAATGGTTTAAAATAACTCTTTGCATATTCAAGAAATATTCACTTTGTAATTTATATATAGAAAATTTTCCTATTAATATTTTTATTTTATTTATAGAGTGGATTTCTTGGAAAGGTGCCTGTTAACTCTAAAAGGATGCTTTTATCTAACTATTAATTGTCTTCAGATCAACTTTAATAATAGATTTTTAAAAATACTTTGGAGGACAATAGATTAAATATTAACAACTGAATCTTGAATATTTAATGAGTATGAAGCAAATACTCAATCACAGTAGCCTCTGCCATCCTAAAGGGCTACCTGATTCCATCTTCCTTTGTTCACTCCCACAGGTCAGCCCTTGTCTCCTCTCACCTGGATTTCTGCAACCGCCCTAAACTGTCTCTGCCTCCAGTTTCATGTAGCCACCTTTCATCGCTGCCAGAAAAATAATAATCCTTTTGCTATAAAAATTTTATGTCACTTATCTGCTTAATCCCCTTTGATAAAATCCAAACTCTCTAGTACAAGGCCCTTTGCCCCTGCACCCACCTGATTTCGCTGGCCGCCTTCTATCTGTGTGTCATACACGTTCCAGCTGTATCAGGCTAATTCTAGCTCTCTGAATGCACCTGTTGCTTTGTAGACTTGTAAGACCTTCTGTTATTCCTCCTGTGCGGGCCCCCTTCCTCTCTGTCACTACTGATTACTCTTATTCATTTTTCTAGATTCACCCGTGTCTGTGCATATTCTAGGGAGCCTGTCGGCCTCTCTCTCTCCTGTTGCTTTAAGTATATGGCCTCTGTGCTTTCACAGTGCTCCATGCATTTCTCTTTTAGCGCTGTTGAGTGTTTACTAGTCTATGTCTTCAAAAAAAACTATAAATGTGGTAATAGCCTCCTCTATCACCATAATTCAGGGGTTTCCACAGGGCTCGATACATTAGAGCCCATTAAGTTTTTGCTAATTAAATATACAGACAAATTAACATTTCCATGTTTCTCAGGAAAAAGACAACCAAGCCAATATGCTACTATCAAAGTTTTAAGTGGGAATTAAACAGTATAGCAGAGGACATTAATAATAAAGAGTAATACCACTTACAGTATTTGTTATTTGCTTTCCTGCCCTGTGCCTTAATTTTCAACTTTTTAGGTCTAAAATAATAATATCAAGCAAACATCTTCAGAAGATAAACTACGGTAGAGAGAAGATTAAGAAATTTGGTTGTAAATGCTTTGATATGTCGGTTGCTGGTATAAAAAACTCCAGGAGACCTAAGAATATCATATTTTCAAACATATAATGGTAAAAGTCATTGGATAATGTAATATAATTCTTTTATTTTTGAGGAATAATGCAAATGTAGTTTATTTTTACATGGAACCCTTGATTTGAAGATACTGAGAGGAAACTCCAGAGCTAAGATTTGGAAAAGATGAGAGGAGCTTAAGAAGGTTATATAAATGTCAAAGTTGCTATGAGAGGGGCATCCAACCCATGGCCCACGGGCTGCATGCAGCCCAGGATGGCTATGCATGCAGCCCAACACAAAATCATGAATTTACTTGAAACCTTATTGGGGGGGGGCGGTGTGGAAGCAAGGGAGGGAGGTGGGTTTTGCTGGGGTTGGGGGGGTAGTGGTGGGGGATAAATTGCAGGCAACTGTAATTGAACAGCAATAATATAATTTTTAAAAAACATTATGAGCTTTTTTTGGTGATTATGTATCACAATGTATTTAATGTGTGGCCCAAGACAACTCTTCTTCCACTGTGGCCTAGAGATGCCAAAAGATTGGACACCCCATTTGGTTGTTCTCACAACAAAATTATACACCTTAAGTATATGCAATTTTTATTTGTCAATTATACCTTGATAATTGATTAATTTAGGCGGGGGGAAATAGAGAGAAGGACCTAAAGTTCTTTGTGTGGGGATCAAAACTGCCCAAGCTCATCTTTACAATAAAGAATCCCAAATGAAGTCCTGGTCCAGAATATTCCAAGTGGGTGACAAAGTTACCTGGTCAAAATATTCAGGTGAAGACCCCTGAATCATCTGGCCTAAATAATCTAGACAATGAATTAATCTAATAATGTTGTATTCTCCAATTCAGTTTGCCAGTGTAGATCTGGCCCGAGGGGGTTCTGAAGCAAGAGAAATGAGGATACAATGAAGAACAGAGAGACAGATCGCTGTCTCTGGGGAGCCCTGAGAAAAGGTGATGTGGATGCTGTAGGAGATGATATGGCCACATGGAAGTGAGTTGGGGGCCCTCCGGGGACCCCTGTACTGAGACTGAGGTGGCCCTACCTCTCTCTACTGGAACAGAAGGGACGGAGGTGTGTGAGCAGAAGGCTTGGGTGCCCAACTGGCCTTATCACCAAGGTGAAGAGAATAGGAATTTGACTGTCTATTGAAATCTCATCCCTTCTTGGAAGTTCATATCCTGTCTTCTTCAAAAAACTTTGCCTAAATCAGCCTGTATGCTTTAGAGTCAGTTTGTAGCAATTTAATACCTTATTAAATTGCATCTTACATTGTCACCTTAGTAGGTTGTAAATGTCTTTAGGACAGAAATCCTGTTTTGGGTTTAAAAAATGTCCACAGTGCCTAGGGTAGTGTTGAGGATGTAATAAGTGTTCAGCAAGTAAGTGTCTAAAGGTAAAGTTGAAAGGAAGGAACCATTGGGCTCCCACAAGTTTCCTAAATTTCTTTGTAACTTAGAGGAAGAATACCAGAGACTGTTGGGTCCCATTCCCACATTCTCAAATCAGAGAGCCGAGGTTCCCATAGTACATGGTATACTTTTCTCTGAAGAGCGCTATCCTAAATGCAAATTAAGTCTCAAAGCCCTACAAAGGACAACAGGGAAAGCACAGTCCCTGTAAATCCCCTTGGGGACCAGGCTCTTCTCCCTGAGTCCTCCTCTGTGTGTGAGTGTGCGTGGTGGGGGAGGCAGTGGTGGGGTGGGAGGGCATCAGCAAGAGGGAGGAGAGAGACTCCACGCAGTGATTATGTGGAGGGGATTTGCTATGTCTCTTTTCCTCCCCCCACCCCTCTTTCTTTGTCCTCTTTCTCCGTGTTCCTCTCTTTGTCCCCCTTTCCTCGTCCCCTTCTTCTGCATTTGTCTGGGAGGATCCTGGAGTGTTCTTTTGATCGACTCAATCTTTCTCTGGCACTTGAGTTCTGATTGGCTGAAGGACTTAGAGGGGGAAAAAAACTTTAATTAAGTAGATAATCTCTTCTTTGGAAGTTTGGCAGCTCCATTTCACCTCCCCTTAACTCTGTTTGGGATCGCTTACACACCAAGGAAGTTGGGGTTTGAGGAGAATTCCATCCCACTACCATCTTACGTCTCAGTCTCCCAAGTTTTTAGAATTTTTCTATCTCTGTTACTCCAGAGGATTATGTTGCTTATGAGGCTTTCTGTGTGCATTTTTCTTCTCACCTGTGTTCTCCAACTCATCCACACCTGGTAAGTAACCTGGAACTTGGAATTAGGTATGTGCATGGATTCTATGGGAGAGAGGTCATTTTCACTTCTAGGAATGTAGGGCGCTTTGGGATCTCTCCTAGGAAAAATTGTTTAAGGCAGTAGGGTTCTTCCAAATCTATGACTGACTTTGGGAAATCTGTAGACCCCTGCCAATAAAAGAATATCTGTGCTATATCACAAATATTCTAAGTGGTTTGGGGGGAAAGACAGTAGCCCTTTTTACCAAACACTGATTTCAGCATCACGAAGAAGAAGAAGGTGGCTCAGAGAAAGCTCCACGTGTGTTGAATCTGACCTTTGAGGTGAAGACAAAAATTCAGTGGGATTTAATTCTGCATTGTCTGACTTGAATGTTTCAGAATATTCTGAGTAACAGCTCATATCACTTCCTAGAGATTAAAAATTACCTCGAGCTCCTGAGTTGGTACTGGGTTTAAAAACATGTTGGAAAGAAGACATTTTAGAAATCTAAACTTTTCTACATATTTGTTTAACTTACTTAATTTACAAATATTTCTAGTTGCTCAGAAATTTAGATAATGTGTGTGAAAGTGCTTTGTAACTACAAACCCCTGCACAAATGAGGGATGATATGATCACTTGCACTTAGCTCTTAGAAACCACATAAAGTCTCTATATGTGGACAAGTTAATAAGCAAGTGTGCAATAATATACAGATGTGAGATGCAGGAAATGCATGTTGCCAGGGTGTTTGTAGTTTTCCCTCAATTAAGATGTAAGCTCAATCTCTCTCTTTATCAGTTCCCCCTTTGACCATCTATTTAACCAGGATATGAATCCAAGTGCTACAAAAACTGTTGACGAAGCAAGAATAGGAATGTCTTTGCTGAAATCAGCTTCCTGTGCTAATTGAGAGCGTATTCTTATTATAAATAAGTATAGCTATCTTTATTAGGGAGTTGATAAGAAGTATGCCAAAATGATACAATGGTCTGCCAGTTAATTCAATAATTAACATATCTAATTATAAACTGAACCACCAAATAATTGGTCAGTTTTTAATTGGCATTTTAATTAAATATTTCACATTCAAAACAATCTCCCTTCTCTCGCCCTCACGAGAACAAAAAGACAAAAGGGAGAAGAGACTATTTCAGAGCGTTTCTGACATTCACGGTATTCTTCAGCTGATTCAGTATCAGCAGAAGGGAAACACGAGATTCCTTCCCCCAGTCACCGGGGCAGTGTGAAGAATTGTTCTGTAAGAAAATACCTTTACTGTGTGTTCCTTCCCTGCTGGAGGGGGTCATGTTCATTTCATTCCGATACTGACACAGCCATGCTGAAAGGTGGCTGGGTTGCTTGTCTGTCCAAATTCAAGTGTCTGGATTCAAAAAGAAAGAAGAAGAAAAGAGATGTGAAAGAAAGTTCTAATTTAAAAGCAGGGTTTAAGAACCCCTTCTTGCTTTGCCTGACTTTGAGGAGAAAATGTACAAATCTGTATAATGCAATTAAGTTTTAATTGCATTTCCCTCATAAGCCCCAATTTGAATTAAATATTTATACTTTGCCAAGAACCTAGTATTGGTAGCATTTGCAATGTGATGTTCGAATTTAACATGAAATCGTGGTTATTCTTATAATGGAGCTATCAGGGTTTTGCACAAGGTCATCTTTTCCTTTGTGCCGTGCAGAGAAATTTGACCAACAGCAGCCTTTCAGATGTGTCTCTTGGTGCTTCATTATCAGCCTTTTATGTGAGGACCTCAAAAGCATTTAACAAATAGAGAACCACAATTTCTGCTTGGCTGTTCAATTGTAGGCGCGCCTGAAATTACTGTCTAACAGAGTCCATCAACAGGAATTCCTGGGCTTGAAAGGGAGAGGGTAAAAATGACACGCACCTGCAGCACCCAGCTTCACGAGGAATCTCAGTGCAAAATAATTGGGGGAAAAAAGCATTCTCCACAGTTCAGGAGTTTTTGAAAGAATTATCCTTTAGTAACTTGAGAAAAATCTTTTGTTTTTCTTAATTCTTAATGGCTGCTCCCCACCACCCCCAAAAAGAAGAGTGTGGGAAAGCGTGGTGCAGCCAAGCAGATGGCGATGGTTACAGTGGTGACCCGAGAGGAAGCAGTTTGACTTTCCGCCTCCCGTATACTTACTCCTCTGGAATGAATGGACCTAGAACGTGTTTTTCTTTCATCGTTCCCTTCATTTGACTCTAAATAATGTCCCATAATAATACCAGGCCTTGCCCGGTTCTATGCATCACTCTTTCTTCCCTTCTTTCTCTCTCTGTCTTCCTCACCTCAGCTCCATCACCAAATCAGAAAGATGCACTGGGACACAGAGGCCAGCTGAGGCTCTGCTCACATTCTTTAACAGGGATCACTACCCTTGCTCTTCTCCAAAGGATTGAAACAGGGTCAGTTCCTTTTCTGCACTAGAGCAAGAATTTATTTGAAATCTTTGTGTTTTAAAGCAGCTTTTGAAACACATCATCCCTTGGTTCTCTACATTTGTGTTTTTAGAGTAACCCTCTGTGGCTGTTGAAATTTCACCCAATGATGACATGCAAAACCCCTGGTTAGCAAAGGCTGCTGTTCTCGTGGGGGCGGGGGCAGGGGGGCAACTTGGAATCCATATTCTCACCAAGTGTCGTCAATAGTTACAATTATTTTCTGTATGTATGTGCAACAATTTTTTCAAATGTATATTATGACCAGTAAAATAGACACTAATTTTAAAAATCATTGCATTCATAGTAATTTGTGGTCCTATCACGTTTTTGTTGAGTTGTCCCCACTGACAGGTGCAAAAAGGACAAGGGCGGCCAAGTGGGGCTCCACTAAGCTTGTCACACTGGAAGGGAATTCTCATCCTCACAGAGCCAGAGAGTCTCTGGAGTTCGGGAAATGAATTCAGGAGGGAGAAATTGCTTTGGAATCTGGAAAATAATACACCAATAAAAGATGCACATACCTAATAGCTTCCCTAGTCCATAAAGAAAAGTTCTTAGTCCATAAAAAAAAAAGCAGGGCTTGTGGAGGAACTGAGCAGGATTAGGTTAGTAGCTGCCATGTGGGAAGCTCTGAGGGCCTGAGACACGATCCCGCTCTCAGTTCCCAGTTTTGTCATTGATTTCCCCAACAACTTGAGACCCCAGTTTTTCCTTTCAGAGCTCCCGTTTCTCCTGCTATGAGAGGAGACACTTTGTTACAGCTTTTCTTAGGAATCCAGTTTGTGTAAGTGGTGAAGGGGATGCCCTGCAGAGCACCTGTGTGTGTGTGTGTGTGTGTGTGCTTGTGTGTGTGGATGATAACATGACACAAAGAAGGGTCTCCTTTTTGTGATATTATACAAAGGTAAATGGGATAATTAAAAAAAGAGGACCAGAAGAAAAGGAGTTGCAGTCCAAACCCTCTCTCTTCCATGGAAGGAGTTTACTCGTTTTTCCCTGTACCCAGCTGGGACAATTGGTTTAGTGCTGCTTTATACTGGGCAATGCTAGTCTCTCTTGGAACTGTTAATAAAATCCTTTTTTTTTTTTTTTTTTGTGGGCTCCATTTACTCTATTGCCATTAGAGACAGAGGAGAACTCAGAGGACTTAGAAAGAGAGGTCAATACAATTTTGCTTAGGATAAACCCTCACTTTTTCAGAAAGCAGATGTTTTTTCCTAGGTAAAAGATCAGGCTGGGTCAGCAGCTGGGGAAAACTCTGAGCTCAACTCACATTTGAAATACACCTACACTCTGACAGCCTCTTGCAAGAAACTATCATCCACTCTGGACACACTCTCTAGGGTCATTGTAAGCCGAGTTTTTATGGACTGTTTTTCTCGGTCTTTATCATAGGCCCTTGTTATTGATTATGTCTTCTCTCTATATGCTTCTTAGGTCAGAGTTTTCTCCAGGACAAGAGAAATCAGACCATGAGGGAATCATTTAAATTCACTATTATCCAATCAGTCCAAGTTCACTTTCCTTAACAGGTTGTTCTGCCAACGTCAGCATGCTCCAGTACCAGCACAGACTCAGGCTATGTTCCAGTAGTCTCTGTAGACCCTGTAAGTAGGCCAATAGCTCAGTGTCGCTATGCAGCTCCATAGATGAAATTCTTGTGTTTTCCAGGCCAAGCTGAAACCATCCTGCATAAGGAAGAATTTCCCCTTCATTCAAAGCTGTAATTCTGTAATTCTCCCATATATGCAACTAGATATGGACAACAATTGTATTTTTAATAAATATTTTTTAGCAACCCCCCCCGCCCCATAATTCTCTTTTGCTACCATAAATTTCAGTCCTTTTTCTTCACTCAGGCTCTTCAAGTTCACTATATCAGACTCTGAAGGTTCTATTCCATACCAAAATCTGGGATAATAAATAGCAAACCTAATATTGGCCATATTACCCTGTCTGGTATTTCTTCATTTTAATCCAAGGTGTCTTGTGGAGCCTATATTGCATAGATTATTGCTTCAGGAGTATCCTGTTGTTTAATTTTATATTATGGAAAATTTATTTTCTTTTTTAAAAATACTTTTTAAGATTTTTTATTTATTTATTTTTAGAGAGGGAAGGGAGGGAGATAGAGAGAGAAAGAAAGAAACATCAATGTGTGGTTGCTGGGGGTCATGGCCTGCAACCCAGGCATGTACCCTGACTGGGAATCGAACCTGCAACACTTTGGTTCGCAGCCCGCGCTCAATCCACTGAGCTATGCCAGCCAGGGCTGAAAATTTATTTTCTTTTTACAAACATAAAGAGAACAGCATATATAATCAACTCCCATAACTCGGCCTCAATAGTTATCCCTTGGCTAATTTTTGCTTCGTGTATACTTTCTGTAGCATTTCCAACTACATGTGTTCTCTCCATCTAAATCTTCCAAGTACTGCCATGGTTCAAAATAGGAGGAAGAGACATAGGACAAGGAATGCCCTATCCCGTGTCAGAGTGACCTAGGACCAGTAATTAAAGTGAGTCTTGGGGGATATCATACAGATATGACCCCCCATAGGATGAAAAAATCAAGAACACAAATTAGCAAAAAGAGAATTCATTCAAATACATATTTGAGTTTATTTTTGTTTGAGCTGTGGTTAGTTAGTAAAGGCAACAGAAATTGATAGGTGGATCAGACTGAGGAGAGGACATTTTTACTTTCCACTGGATTTCGTTCCATTAAGTAGTAAAAACAGGTACCAAAGTACCAAAGCCTGCCAATTTTCCTACCTTGAACTGTCCATCTAGTTGTTTTATAGGGCAGTCCTTAGAGTTACGATGTGCACCCACCCTCTTGATCCTGACATAAACTGGTATTGCATCCATCAATGCAGTTAAGAATGTGAATGTTTTCTAAATCCTGTACCACAGGGACCAAAGTAACAAGATCAGAAAACAAAACAAAATGCTCTGCTTCCATACTAATCCTGGATGAGGTTCCTGCAACTTCAGGCTTTCTGGGAACAGTGGCTGGAGCTGTTCCTTAGCAGCTTTTACTTAGAGACCACAGAACAGAGAATTGAGTTAGAGTCCCAGTTAGAGTCCTCATTTAAATGCTAAGTGCTGGAGTGCTTTTTTGTAGCTCAGTGTTTCTCAGCAGAGTTTGCTACAATACATAAACAAAGAAGGAAATGAGGACAAGAAAGGACAATATCTCTCTATAAAACATTTCACTTTCAGAGGAAAAGATTATCCCTTGAAAATTTATGATGTGCCTGGGAAAGAATCAGCCTGAGATTGTTTTCTAGATATCCATGATACACAGTTGTCCTGAAGGCTATTATATGGTCTTTGCCAGTAATTATTTGTCAAGGGTTGGATTTGAGATAATGTGGGGTTTTAACATAAAATTTTAAAGTTACATTTTATTGATTGTGCTATTTCAGTTGTACCAGTTTTTCTCCCTTTGCCGCCCTCCACCCAGCACCCCAACTCCCTCAGGCAATCCCCACACCATTGTTCATGTCCATGGGTCATGTATAGGTTCTTTGGCTACTCCATTTGTATACTGTACTTTACATCCCCATGGCTATTCTGTAACTACCTTTTTGTACTTCTTAATCCCCTTACCTCCTCACCCATTGCCCCACACCCCCCTCCTATCTGGCAACCATCAAAATACTATCCATATCCATGATTCTTTCTCTGTTCTTATTTCCTTAGTATGTTTTTTAGATTCCATTGTTGATACATATTTATTGATTGCCATTTTATTGTTCACTTTTTTTAAAGATTTTATTTATTTCTTTTTAGAGAGGCAAGGGAGGGGGGTAGAGAGAGAGAGAGAGAGAGAGAGAGAGAGAGAGAGAGAGAGAGAGAAACATCAATGAGCGGTTGCTGGGGGTCATGGCCTGCAACCCAGGCATGTACCCTGACTGGGAATTGAACCTGCGACACTTTGGTTCGCAGCCCGTGCTCAATCCACTGAGCTATGCCAGCCAGGGCTTATTGTTCATTGTTTTGATCTTTTTTATCTTAAATAAATTCCTTTAATATTTCACATAATAATTGTTTGGTGATGATGAACTCCTTTAGTTTTTCTTGTCTGGGAAGCTCTTTATTTGCCCTACGATTCTAAATGATAGCTTTGCTGGGTAGAGCAATCTTGGCTGTAGGTCCCTGCTTTTCATGACTTTGAATTTCTCGCCAATCCCTTCTAGCCTATAAAGTTTCTTTTGAGAAATCAGCTGAGAGTGTCATGGGAACTTTTTTGTAGGTAACTAACTGCTTTTGTCTTGCTGCTTTTAAGTTTCTCTTTTAACCTTTAACATTTGGCATTTTAATTATGATGTGTCTTAGAGTAGGTTTCTTTGGATCATTCTTGCTTGGGACTCTCTGTGGTTCCTGGACTTATATGTCTATTTCCTTTACCAAATTAGGGAAGTTTTCTTTCATTATTTTTACAAATGGATTTCCAATTTATTGCTCTTCCCCTTTCCTTCTGGTACCCCTATGATGCGAATATTGGAATGCTTGAAGTTGTCACAGAGGCTGCTTACCCTATTCTCATTTGGGGGGGTTCTTTCTTCTTCTTGCTGTTCTGATTGGTCATTTTTTGCTTCCTCACGTTCCAAATCACTGATTTGATTCTCAGCTTCATCTATTCCACTGTTGTTTCCCTGTAAATTGTTCTTTATTTCAATTAGTGTGTGCTTCATTTCTGACTAGATCTTTTTCATGCTCTTGAGGTCCTCACTAAGTTCCTTGTGCATCCTTATAATCAGTGTTTTGAACTCTGCATCTGATAGATGGCTTATCTCCATTTTGTTAGTTCTATCTCTAGAGTTTTCCTCTGTTCTTTCATTTGGGCCATGTTTCTTTGTTTCCTCATTTTGACAGACTTCCTGCATTTGTTCTATGTGTTAGGTAGAGATGCTATGACTTCCTGTCTTGGTAGCATGGCCTACCAAGACAATACATGTCTTGCAGTGCACTTCCTGTAGGATCCAGTGGCACAGCCTCCCCTATCACCCAAGCTGGGTATTTAGGTTGCACCCTTCATGTGGGCTGAGTACACCCTCCTTTTTAGTTGAGCCTTGATTGCTGTTGGCAGGTCAATGGGAGGGATTTACCCAGGCCAGTCAGCCGCAGGGACTGGCTGTGACCACTGATCACCAACGTCTGCCCTCTGTGGAGGATCAGCTGTGCAGGGGTAGGGTGGTGGTGCTTTGACATGGTCTGTAGTTGTCCACTGGGTGTGCAGTCTCTGGAGTTTCCTGGGTGGTGCAGGCCAAGGTCAGCCCCCACCTGTGTTCTACCTGGGGCCACTCTGCATGAGCTATAAAGCAATCTGAGATGGCTGCTACTTGTGCTGAGCTTGGAGATTCCCAGGTAAAGCCAAGCTGTGAATCTAGGCTGGCTGCTGCTAGTGCCAGGCCTGGGCCACTTAGCCTAGAGGGCTTACTGAGGCCAGGTGTTGCTTGTTTGACAGGATTTAGGAAGTTGTGAAGCAGGAGCCAAGACCAGTCATTCATATGGAAAAGACATAGTTAACCATTTGGATGAGCCTTTAAGTTGGGTGGGACAGAGTCTCAGGGCATCTCCAGGGGGCAACAAACAGTGTCAGCCAGGTTGATGGAGTCTCAGATATGGCACCCACTTGCTGCTCTGTGGATCTTTTGGGGGAGAGCCCAGGAAAGGGACAATGGCCTCTGTCCACTTTTCTGTCTGGGAGAAAGCTCTCTCTCAGCTCCCGCCTTGATGCCATACACTTCAGTTCCTCCCTGTATGCCACTGATGCCTCTCAAAGCTGCTACCACAGTGCTGGAGCTCAGAGGGAGTGAGTATGTGTAAGTCCTTGTGTGTGTTCTTTAAGGGGAACTGCTTGGGACTTCATAAGTGTCTTCCACTAATTCAATCCTCATTGGTTTTTGCAGCCAGAAGTTATGGGGACTTAATGTCCTGGCACTGAAACCCTGAGCTGGTAGGCCTGATGTGGAGCTGGGACCCCCTCACTCCCGAGATATCTCTCCTGAATTTTTATCTACCATACATGGATGTGGGACCAGCCTGTTCCATGTCTGTGCTCCTCCTACTAGTCTGGATGAATGTAATTTATTTAATTCTATAGTTGTCATACTTCCATTCAACTATATTTCTGACAGTTCTAGGTGGTGGTTGTTCCATATTTTAGTTGTAATTTTGATATGGTTGTGTGAAGAGATGAGCCTTGTTTACCTATGTGGTCATCTTGGTTGGAAGTTTAATATAAATTTTAATATAAAGATGGCTACCAAAATGGCTTATAAGAGTTTTAAAAATATATTCTAGGTAATTACCTTGTAATATAGAAAATTTACATTTATTAAAAATTATGAGAATTGTGTTTAAGGCTGAATTCCCTTTGAAGAAACAGGTGGAGTTTAAGTCAGTGAAATAGCTATGGGGAGATGACCAGAGCCTGTACATTCCTTAATTTTTGCTTTTATATTCTTCTTGAAAAAACTTGCACATAGCCCCAATCTTCACTGCATTTCTCTCTTTTCAATGCCATCCATTCTCCTCCACTGAGTCTACGCCAGCTGCTTTCATTTCATAGCTGTTCACACACTGTAATCTGGTTTCTGTTCCATTGCTCCACTGAAGCAGATCTCCCTTGTGATAATCACCTTTGTTCCCTCTTTACACATTTTTTAAAGACTTTATTTATTTTTTTGAGAGAGAGGGAAGGGAGAGAGAAAGAGAGGGAGAGAAACATCAGTGTGTGGTTGCCGCTTACATGGCCCCCACTGGGGACCTGGCCAGCAACCCAGGCATGTGTCCTGACTGGGAATCCAACCAGCGACCCTTTGGTTTGCAGGCTGGTGCTCAATCCACTGAGCTACACCATCCAGGGAAAATTTTTTAAAAGATTTTATTTATTTATTTTTTTTAGAGGGGGAAAGGAGGGAGAAAGAGAGGGAGAGAAACATCAATATGTGGTTGCCTCTCGCACGCCCTCTACTGGGGACCTGGCCCACAACCCAGGAGTATGCCCTAGACTGGGAATCAAACAAGTGACCCTTTGGTTTGCAGGCTGTCACTCAGTCCAGTGAACCACACCAGTCAGGGCCCTCTTGAAAAATGTTTAAGTAGGAAGAAATTTGTCTTTCAAATTTTGAATACTTCTCTCCCTACAAGACTTCAGGTATCTTGTGACTTTTACTTCCTAATCCTTTCCCTAAATAGGAAAGAGTTCAATTTCAATTATTTATACTTTACGACAGATAAGAATGATCTGTTCACCCTTGAAAAACATTTCCATTTTTAAGCTTAACTCTTTCTAATTGTACAGTGAATTGTACCTAGCTTAAATATACTGGGTGTTGTTAGAGGGGGTGGTAAACAATTTGGACCCATGGGATATTATTTCACAGTGATCAGTAAGGCCTGCCTTTTCTGTGATTGTGTGTGGGTAAATATTGGTACATGTGTGTTCTGTGGGTCATATGTTGTAGCAGATAAGAGAAAATCACAAGGAAACTGATTTGGAAAGAGCTGTGTTTGGGCTGCCAGGGCCCAAGGCATCTTGTGAGTTCCACAAAGTGTAGAGTCAGCTGCCAGACATTCACCCTAAGGAAAAGTTGCTTCACTGGAACACCTTCGTGCCAGATCTCCGGAGGGAGATGTGTATCTACCATCATTCGCCACTTCTGCTTTCCCCTGGGCCCTCACCCCACATGACAACAATCACACAGTCTCTCCTGAAGTAGGACTACTACAGCTTCATGACCCAGAGACTTTTTAGGGACCTAAAGAAATGAGATGAAAGGCTACAGAGAAACCAAACCTGTTTGTTATTCAAAGACTTGTGAGGACAGTGGAGAGGGGAAGAACAAAGGGAGGGGTCAGAAGGCTTTGACATGGAAGTCCTGGGCAGTGAGAGGAAAATACCAAATTCTGGGCATTCATATGCAGAACTTTGCTTTTTAAAAAATATGTGTGGGGGAGGAAAAGGGGGAATCCTAACTGAAGTTTCAGCCACATCCAGCCCTGGGATTCAAACGTACCCAGGTACACTAGGCAAACTAGGGCAGCTGGCCTGCGAGGAGCTTGCTGCATGAGACTTAGCACTCTCCTGGGAGCAAACTCCCATTCTGAGGGCAGAGGGGGTGTGGCACACAGACGTGGTCCAGGAGCAAGGTCCTGGGCATGCAGGGGGAGAAGGAAGTCTGGAGATGGCATGGTGCTCGGCACTTCTGGTCTGGCGCCCATCCGTATCACCGGCTCTACAGAATTAGGTGTGTGTTCTCACCATGGCAGCCAAGCTGTTGACCATACACTGTGATTGCTACAGACCACCTCACAGGCTGTTCTACTTTGGAGAACCGTCCCCAGACAGGGAGAAATGGTTGAAACATTGGATAGTAGTTTAAAACTCTCGTCCACCATTAGACAATACTGACAGAGAATGGGAACTAGCAATTTTTTTGTGAACTTCTGAAGGTGATAAAATAGTAATAAATAATGATTCAAAGTGTCTTCAAATGGTAGTAGATAAAAAGAAGTATTGAAAATCAGGGTGAATGGATATATGGATAATAAATGTTAGGTCAAAAAAGACAAAGAAAAACCTTGAAGATTTTCTAAAAGCTAAAAGAGAAACTGTGGCATTTGTATGTGGGTTGATGCAAAGTCCCTCCCCTCCTGCCCCAGCTCCCTGGGAAAAACAGTGACTGGACAGATTATAGAATAGACAATTTAGGAGATGGTACAGCCTATGAGAGAAGCTGCATAATGTTGAAAGCTGTGGTGTTTGAGAGGCTACAGTACCCTAGATCAAGGTACTTTGCACAGCGGTTCGATCATGGCTACCTCATAGATGCTGCGTTGTTGCAAGGTTAGAAGATCCTTAGAACAGATGCAAAGGAAAAATGACGGATGGCGCAGAGGGCTCTGCCTCAAAACTACTAATGCATCTGCATCTGTTGTTTAGTTGCAGAGATATTTAGTCATGAAGAGACTAGCAAGGATCTAGACACACACGGAGAGGAAAAGAACTTGTGGATGTTCGGGGAGGAGCTGTGGCAGAGAGTAGTGGAGACAAGGACTAAAGCACTTGTCTGCCCAGCCTAGATGGGAGTGAGAGGAGAAGTTACTCAGGGAACGTTATTGTGAGAGCTCAGAATGGGAGAGAGAGATCTGACAGCCCTTGTGAATTCTTATTATTGGTAAATTAATAATTTACCAATAATTTACTTTCTCTTTTAATTAATAATTTACTTTCTCTTTTGGTGCCTTTAGAAGCACGAAAGTTTTTAATTTTGATGATATCCGGTTTATCATTGTTTTCTTTGGTCACTTGTGGCTTTGGCATCATCTTTACAAAAAACACTGCCTGACCCCAGATCATGAAAACTTAATACCTGTATTTTCTTCTAAGAGTTGCACAGTTTCAGCTCCTACATTTAGGTCTACAATCTATTTTCAACTCCATTTTTGTATATGGTGTGAGGCAAGGGTCCAGTTTTTGCACATGGATATCTAGCTGTTCTGGCACCAAGTACTAAGAGTAGGCAATACATAAGAGGCCAGCACAATTGAAGGCACAGAGCATACATGTCTGGGTGCCTGGGAACAGCAACTGGTCCAGCTTGACTAGAGGATTGGACAAGTAGGGATATTTCATGGGAAATGAGGCTGGAAAGGTATGTATGGTCAGATTATGGAGTGCCTTGAGTGCAAGAGTTGGAGAATGAAGACTCTTCATGAGGATGACATCAGCATTAGGCTCTCAGAAGGTTGATTTAGCTGCAGACTGACTATACAATGGTTCGAATATGTCTGTAAATAACTCAGGGGTTACCAACACAAGTCAATTTGCAAGAATGTTGTCCAAATAAGGCTAACAGCCATATCTTATGGCAGGTGCTCAATTAAATTCGACTGGTTAATCAATTGAGCTAGACCAGCATGTCATACAAATCTTTACATATTGTAGGGCCTTTGAGGAAAGAAGAAGAATCCTCTAGCATTCTGCCCAACACTCCCTGTGACTCCAACCTAGTGTCCTCTCCAGGAAGTCTCTTCACCCAGGCTCATGGCCAAGTTTTCTCCTTTGTTTGCCACTTGATTTTTTTGTTTGTTTGTTTTTTTCTTTCCTGATACTGCCTGTCCTGGGGAATGGGAACTAGCCTCTGTCTTGCCTGGTTACATCCAAGGGTCTTTGAAAGTTATCACTAACATAAAGAATGCCCTCCTGCCCTGTCTGGTGTGGCTCGGTGGAGTGAGCACCAGCCTGCAAACCAAAGGGTCTCTAGTTCGATTCCCAGTCAGGGCACATGCCTGGGTTGCGAGCCAAGTTGTGTCCCCACTAGGGGGCACGTGAAAGGCAACCACACATTGATGTTTCTCTCCCTCTCTCCTTTCTTTCCCCTCTCTCTAAAAATAAATACAAATATATATATAATTTTTTATTTTTTTTTAAGAATGCCCTCCTGAGCCAGAGCAAGTCAGGCACCCTTCTCTGAAGCAAAGGGCCTAGCCGACTCCTCTGACTCTAGTCTTCCAGGATCAGAAATTTATCTGCAAACCCATAATGGCTTTAGCGATTGTGAATGCATTTAAGCTGTTTTGAAAGTATTCTTCTTCTTTGCTGGTACTACCGCCCCCAAGAGAGTAGCACTCGTCAGTCAGCTTCATTTTCCCTGCCAAGCTTTAAAAAGTGGGTTTTAGTTTTGCTAGACTATGTAGTCTTTTATGATTTTCCAAAACTCATATATTTCCTTCCAAATCTTTTTCATCTTCTCTCACATGGCAGCCTCCCAGTTTATAGTACTGTCTTTCAAAACCCAACCACATTTTAGGTGTTGTGTGTGTTTTGTATGAAGAGAGTCAGCCAACTCTTTAGACCTCTGACAGGAAACTGCACTTCCTCAGTCTCTTTAGTCTCCAGTCCGCTTTCTGACAATTGCCAGCATCTTACCGGCCTTTACGATCACAGGGTACGCTAGCTTTCATGGAACAATGGTTAATGACTCCCATGTTACTTTATTCCATGACAGTGGGGAAAGAAAAATAATAATTGGTAATATATCAGTATTTGGGTTAATATTCAATGCCTATCCTGAAGTCCATTTGCCAAATCTCTGGCATTACAGATTATGTACGTATGCATTTAATTTTTTATTCTTATATAACTGTAGAGTGGCAGACGCTTGCAAAGGCATGGGCAGGGAGGTGCCCCAGGAGCCTCCCCACAGTGTTAACCAATGAAAGTGTAATATTTATAAAGTTTATTCAGACCACCAGTTTTACAAACATTCATAGCTGTGTGTATGTGCATAGCTCAGTGCAGTTTTGCCACGTGGAAAGCTTCGCGTAACCACACCACAGTTAAGACACTTAACTCTATCATCACGAGACTCTGCCGTGTCATCCCTTTATAGCCACGCCCCTCCCTCATGCCTAACCCCTGGAAACTACGAATCTATTCTCCAGCTCCATAATTATGTACTTCACGGTTGTTGCATAAGTGAAATTATGCAGTATATATCCTTTTGAGACTGGCTTTGACCACCCAGTGTAATTTCTTTGAGGTTCATTCCAGCTGTTGTGTGTATCAGTTGTCCATTCCTTTTCATTGCTGAGTAGTATGCCGTGGTGTGGATGCACCGCTGTTATTTTAACCACTCACACTTTGAAGGACATTTAGACAGTTTCAAATTTTGCGTTATTATTACTAAAGTTGCTAAGAGCATCTAAGTACAAGATCCTGAGGAAAAATAAGTCTTTATTTTTCAGGGATAACTGCCCAAGTGTGGAACAGCTAAGTCATAGGACGAGTCCATTTTAAGTTTTGAAAGGAGCAGCCAAACTATTTTCCAGAGTCAGATTATTTGTTTTTGGAATTTAATTATGACTCAACCTCTAGAAAGAGACTCTACTGTTGACCTCTTTCTGATTCGAGAACTATCCTTCTCAAAGCCCAGTGGAGTCAGACAGACCTGGATTCAAATCCTGTTCAATTGCTTATTAACTGGGTGACCTGACATACTTTTGGAGGCTCAGAGTCCCTATTCAAAAAATAGGGATGGTGATGCCCTTGGTAGGAAGGATTGAACAAGACCAACATGTAAAATGCAGAGAGCACAGCGTCTGGCACACAGCAGTGAGTGAGTGCTGCTCTTCCTGACTGTGGTGAGACCACAACCAAACTACTCCCAGCATATTTGGTATTTGAAAGTTTAAAAATCCAAAGGAAGCATACTACTAATTCCTTTTGTACGTATTCTTTTCATCAAATAAGTTGCATAATTTTTCCTTGGCAAACACATTTTTTCCTTTCTTCCTATAAATTCTCTCTTCTGAAGTGATCCTTACTTACAATTCTTGGCAGCAAAAATGAGTTGGTGCATCTCCATTATGCCCTGTGGTTTTTCTCTCTTCCAGGTCAGTGAACAATTTCCTGATGACTGGTCCAAAGGTAAGAAAAAAACTTCCTCTGATTTGTTTGGATTTCACTAATCTTATCATCTTGATTACATGCCAATTTCTTTTCACTATATCAACATCTTTTATTATGTCTACTACAGACAGAAAAACTGTGCATAGAGGGAAGTTGGTGATACACCCCAAACCACACAGCAAATTAGTGTCAGAGCCAGGACAAGAACTCAGGAGTACTGATTGTGAATTTATAGCCAGAATTTCCAGAGCCGGAAAAGCCGACAGCCTTTCAGTGTCAGGCTGTGGTCACGAAACCTTCTCAGCGCAGTGACGGGATGCCGCTTCCTACTTTTGAAACGCTGGCATTATACTGCATTATCTCCAAGGACATTTCCAGTTCCAAAATGTTATTTTCTCAGATTGTAATGGGATGAGAACATCTGAAAAATTCATGAATGATGTAATTTGGGATCACTTCAGAGAGGCAGAATAGCAGAGTGAAGGAAGTCAGGTCTAGTGTCTGACAAAACTGAGCTTCATTCCTACTTCTACTGTTCTCTGACTGTGAAGACCTTACACCAATTGCTTTACTTCACCTCTCTGAGCCTCAGATTCCTAATCTATAAAATGGTTTCTATTCCACAAGATTGTTTGTGATGTTAACTGAGACAACATGTTTAAAGTGTTTATGTTGTCATTATTTGGCAGGGTCAGGATGACAGGGGCTTAGCCACTTTAGGGCAAATGTCTCCTCCGGGCAAATGCCCAGGGGGCATTCTGAGTTCTGACCCCTGGGTCCTTGCAGGCTTACCTGATCTACTCCAGCAGCGTGGCGGCTGGCGCTCAGAGTGGTATTGAAGAATGCAAATACCAGTTTGCCTGGGACCGCTGGAACTGCCCCGAGCGAGCCCTGCAGCTGTCCAGCCACGGGGGCCTTCGCAGTGGTAAGGAAAGCCTTGGCCACAGCTCCCCGGACCCCCTGGCCACAGGTTAGAGCCCCTCTTTCCAGGGATGGCCCCTTGCTCCTCTGCACTCTATTCCCTCACGTGGTCTTTACTCTCAGGTTGTCTCCCTCATGGGGATCTTCTCTGTGCCATCTCCAGCTCCTCTTTCCTACCTAGAGAGCTTTTTTCTTTCTCCCCCAACACCCTCACTGCCCAACAAATGGACCCTGTCTCACCCCCAGTCCTATATCATCTTTAGCCTCCCAGCTGGCTAAAGGCTTTCTCACAATATAAATAACGTCAGGAGGTAGGTAGGGGTCATAATTCCTCGATCCTCTTAGCCCTTCCTTCAGCAGGCTCAGCAGAGAGGTACAAGGCAAGTGGGGACAGGCTTGGAGACCAGATTCCCATGGAGAAGACAGAGTGGCCACACCAGTAAATAAAGGAGCTGGCAGTGCGAGGTTCTTTTCAGAACTAGTTGGCACATGCCTCTTAGGGGATGGGTTCTTGATAATCTGGCCTTTAGATTCATCTCCTCCCCCATTTCTACCTCAGGCTCTTTCCCACCCAAATCCTTTACAACCAGGTCCATCAGTGAAAATCTAGTCACCTAATCATTAAAGTGTACGACCTGAAAAGATGGGAGGGGAGAAAAGAAGGGCCGCGACCAGGGCTGGGGTAGACCTTGGAAGAGAGTAAGGTCCATTATGAAGTTGGGGAAATACAGGACGGAGCTGGGAAAGGAGAGGAAACTGGTTATATTAACGGGAGGCAGCATGACTGGTGTTTCTTTGGGTCGCAACTCCTTGTAACGCGCCCAATGTTTGGTTCCCGTCAGCTAACCGGGAGACAGCGTTCGTGCACGCCATCAGTTCCGCGGGGGTCATGTACACTCTGACCAGAAACTGCAGCCTTGGGGACTTCGACAACTGCGGCTGTGACGACTCCCGCAACGGGCAGCTGGGTGAGTGGTGGCGATGCCGACGGTGGGTGGGGCAGGCCAGTGGAGTTCACTTGAACAATGAAAAGCTTGGTGGGCAGCTGGGTGGGGTGAAGAAGAGTTGTATTCTTCTAAAGTTGAGGAAAATCAGGGCAAACCCCTTCCAGCTGAACCCTACCTTGTGAAACCAGGTTAAATGTAGTGTGGATCCTCCTTCTCCTACTGAGTGTTTTTCTTATTTTAAAGGAAAACATCCCCCGTGGATTCAATCCAGTCGCTCTGCCAAACACATGGGGGGACGTCCTTCCACGTTGCCTGCCTCTGTCTCATTTCCACTCTTCACCTCCATTGTCCCAACTAATCCTATGTGCCCTCCGACTCAACTTCCAGTTTAGCTTTTCTGTATTATTTCAATTGCTCTTCTCTCTCCCCCTCAATGCTCGCGCTTTCCTCACCTTTTTCCGGGCCATTCTGTCCCTTCCGGAAGTCCGTCGCTGGCGGGACAGGCACACATTCTGCCCAAAGACCTGAAACTCCCTGCAGAGAGGGGCGCACCTGCACCTTGTAAAGAATCCATTCGGCAACTACTTACGTCATGAAGGCCCGAGCAAGGGATTGGCTGAACGTGGGCGCGTAAAAGTGGCAAAAACAAATCTAGGCTGAAACTAAACGAGACAGGGCACTCACTTAACCTTAATCTTTCCCCATCTCAAATCCCCCCAAACCCAATTAGAAACAGCTGCCTAGGCGGTTCTGCGCCGCCTGCTCAACGACCTTTCCTTCACCTGCACTTTTCCAGGGGGTCAAGGCTGGCTGTGGGGAGGCTGTAGTGACAACGTGGGCTTTGGAGAGGCGATATCGAAACAGTTCGTGGATGCCCTGGAGACGGGACAGGATGCCCGGGCAGCCATGAACCTGCACAATAATGAGGCCGGCCGCAAGGTGAGTCCTACAGCCTTTCGGGGTTAGGCAGCTCGCGCCATCTACTACCACCCCTAGGTGAGGACAACTCTTCACTTCCTTTAAGTTTGGAAAGAGGATGTACTAAAGCGATGTAGACAAGCTAGACGTCTTGCGACCCTCCAGAGGCAGAGGAGACTCCCCACGCGCTCAACCCCTGGTTCGCTCACTTCTCTCTCCCTAGGCGGTGAAGGGCACCATGAAACGCACTTGTAAGTGCCACGGCGTGTCTGGCAGCTGCACCACGCAGACTTGCTGGCTGCAGCTGCCTGAGTTCCGCGAGGTGGGCGCGCACCTGAAGGAGAAGTACCACGCAGCTCTCAAGGTGGACCTGCTGCAAGGTGCTGGCAACAGCGCGGCCGGCCGCGGCGCCATCGCTGACACCTTTCGCTCCATCTCCACGAGGGAGCTGGTGCATTTGGAGGACTCCCCAGATTACTGTCTGGAGAACAAAACTCTAGGCCTGCTGGGCACGGAAGGCCGCGAGTGCCTACGGCGCGGGCGGGCCCTGGGCCGCTGGGAGCGTCGCAGCTGCCGCCGGCTCTGCGGGGATTGCGGGCTAGCGGTGGAGGAGCGCCGCGCGGAGACGGTGTCCAGCTGCAACTGCAAGTTCCACTGGTGCTGCGCTGTCCGATGCGAGCAGTGCCGCCGGCGAGTCACCAAGTACTTCTGTAGCCGCGCGGAGCGGCCACGCGGGGGCGCGGCGCACAAATCCTCGAGAAAACCCTAAGGGTCTCCTCTCCCCGCTCCTTTCCCCTTTGTCCTTGGCTTCCTTTAGAGACCCCAGTAATAGAGGAACCTGGGGAACGCGGATCCCACACTCACAAGCCCAGGGATCCTGAGAGAGAGGATGCAATCTTCCGAGCTTGTTACTTTCCAACCTGCTTCCCCAATTCTGCTGCACTCTCCTGGATCACACAGCGCACACAGCCTGTGAGAACTAGAACTCTCTGAGATTCTGAGCTATCGATCTTCTTTGGACAAGCATGAGAATAGGCGTTCCTCCACTCTACCTAGTTACCCTACGCCGAACGTAGCCTATGGAGCCTTAGGAACAGGAAGATCCCTTCTCAAATATATAGGGTCCGCCTGGGTAGAGCCTTGGCTTTTCTCTTTTACCCGTTTTCTTACCGCCCTGCCCTCCCCAGCCCTCATTTTCTGCTGCCGTGTCTCTATCACCGATGCATCCTCCTCCTGCGGAGCCACTCCTGTGCTTCCCACTCCCCGCAGTAGGCACAGACTCCCCGGGAACCCCTAATGCTTTCTCTCCCCTTCGCCCTTACTCCTTTTCCCCAAAGAGAAACTGAGAAAACTGACCCAGGGAAAAGCATGTCCCTGGGGGCTGGCTCCTGGAGGTTGACGATGGGGAAGGTGGGAATCCTAGAGCGCTGCCTTGCTGAAAACCAAGGGTGCTGCGGCTCATCGCCGTCTCTGACGGACTTTACCAGTGAGACAACCACCTTCCCGGACAGTCACCCAAGGTGGTCAGACACATACCCACGACGTCTAGAGACTGCGTAAGCTCAGACTGCCAGTCATTTCCTACTCATTAAAGTACCTTGCCCTGCCCCTAACCTCTTTCCTCCTAGCAACCGTTTTTACCTCTTCTCCCCTACTTGCTCCTCGGAGCCAGGACCGAGCTCAATAGAGCCAGGTTCCCATTCGGACCCTGGCTTGCCCCTCTGAAGGCAGGTCATGAGGAAGGAGGAGCTGGGACCTTTCCTCTTCACTGACCTGGTTCTCAAACAGTCAGAATTCAGGGCCTTCGATGCTTTCCTTCAATAAGTAAACTTCCTGTAATGAAACTGTTGCTAATAGGAAGTTCAGTAGCTTCAATTTTTAATTTATTGCAGTCACTGTGATATGTGCCCTTTTTCCCCCTCAGGTATTGAACTTATTCTTGGGAACGCAGGGGAAGGCGGGTGGCAAATACAACCCGTGGGCCCTCCTGTCTCTCCCACCCTGCCAGAATACCACTCTCCCTAGTCTCGCTGCCCTGATGGCCTCAGACTTAGGCCCTAAGTAGTAATTCTGGCCTGAGGCTAATCTGCCAAGGAATACTAAATCAGCCACACAATCCTTCCACTAGTGGGTTCACTCTGTCGTAAGAGCTTGCTGCTGTGGTGACCGAGTCTCCTGGTTCTCATTCCAGAGAGCAGTACAGCAGGGGCTTGCTCATGAAGGAGGACTCTGGGAAGGGAAGAGCCAATCCCTGACAAACTCTGCAGCCCAAAGAGCTTCGCAGCCATCTCTTTCCCTAGGCCCACCCTGGGCCTGCTCTTCAGGAGCAGAACTGGTCGGATGCTCCACAACCTCGTCCCGCTTCTCCCAGAGCAGGCGAAAGCACAGAGGAGGTGTGGCTCCAAGGAACAGGGGCCGAGGCTCTCGGGCCCAGCCTGTGAGAGCGCAAGGGCTCCCATTTTCCACATGCAGACAGCGGCCTGTTCCTGCTAGCACTTTCTGAGGAGAGAGGTTCCCCTTCCTTCCTTCCAGGGGACACCCCCTGCCCCTCCAGGGTTTCCTAGAGCTTCGTTTCCAGCTCTGTCAGCAAAAGGCCTTCGCTTTTCCCTTCAGCTTTGATCTGGGCCTCTTGAGTCTCCCAGCTTGCCCTTCTTCGCTCATCAAGCATAGACCAACCCGGCTGTCCCACTTGGCAGAATTATTTGATAGTGTACAGTAAGAACACCTGGCAAGGCATTTAGAAATAGAAAAAAGCACAATGTTGTACAGAAAAGCTGCATTCTCTGGGGGGAGGAGGGGTGTCTCTCAGCACAGAACTTCAGTGTTTCATATTTGATAACTCCAGGTCAGTACTAGAAACATGTCATACTGCCAGAAAGTTCCTCACAGGTTGTTTTGTATTCCCAAGTGGATATGATTGATACCAGATTCATCTGAGTTCTATAAAGAAAACATTACTAAGCTACCTTAGACTGTATTGCCTCCCCCTCCCCTCCGCCCATTTGCCCATTCAACGAACACTGGAGTGGGCACGGAGTGGCGAACACCACACTGCCCTCCCTGTGTCCCCGGAGTCTAGGCTCTCTGGCAGCTTCAGTCACTGGGGCGGTGTTCCCCTTTACAAATGCTGACGGCTCCAGAACAGCTGCTTGGGAAGACACCTCCAGGTCAGCTACTCAAAACTTTGGTTTCATAAACTGATGCTGAGAAAGATGTCTGGCTCATTCCACCAACTAGTAAGTTACTAGGGGGTGCACAGTGAAACCCAGGCTGCTCCCTCCTCTTGTGTGCTCTGTAGGAGGACAGAAGCAGAGGGAGGTCCTGAGAAGTGACAAGGACACTGGGGGTGGGGGGTGCAGAACACTGTCTCCGTCCAGTCCCTGGCTTGTAAGCCTGCATACAAGCGGGGCTTTCTTTTCTTGAAAAGAATCCCAGCCTCAACTGGCCCTACAGCAGGTCAGGGCGAAGAAGAGACAGGGTCGTGCTCGGTGCCGGTGGTGCTGGTGCTGGTGGGAGGGGAGGGCAGGGCAGGGCGCTCGCCTATTGTGGGTCTGGATTGGATGCTTCCAGTCATTCATTTCCTTTTAATTAACCCACATTCCTGGAGGAGAAATATTTATGTTGGCTCCCATAGAGGCAGTCCACAGACTGGAAAGAAGGGGGAAGAAAGCCTGCCTTAGCAAAACAATATCTCTAAAGAGCTCAAGAAGAGAAAATAAGAGAACAAAATGCCTTTAAAATAGCCTTCTACCCCCACCGGAGTCAATGAAAACTTCATTTCACATGCTAATCCCCCTCCCCGCCCCCTTCTCTTCTCACAACACCTTTTCCGAAAGTGTTTGGGAAAAGTCTTCGCAGTCAGTACACAGCTCCCTGCAGCTCAGACTCCTCCTTGTGTTAGTTCAGGGCCCCAAGTGGGGCTCTCGCTCCAACAGCGGCTTTTTTCTCCCCCCCTTTAACTTAAACAAAGACTTCGGAGTTCATCAACCTCCCACTGAAATTCACAGCTGCTGAACAAACTAATCCCCTCTCCCGGCCTTTCTTCCCTTCAATGGGCTCTTGGCTTCAAAGACACTTTGGGAAAGGACTTTGCTGGGGCTCACACTGCTTCATCAATAGAAGTTAGTGCAAGTATTATCTGAAGAGCAAGTGGCTTTACAAACAAATACTGCCTAACAATCCCTTCCTCTCAAACACACACATCCAGCCCGGCAGACATGATGGGATCTACAACAGGATTAGAGGTAGCACCCCGGGCTTCACACCCAGCCCCTTTGTGCTGCTGAGCGCGGCCCTGAAGTGGTGTGGGGAAAACCCTGGGGCTGACTGTCAGGCACGGATGGACACACACAGCAGAGTGGTGGTGAATGCTGCGAGGAGAGTCTATTTCAGTGACACCTCCTTTCTTCAACTTCCTTCCCTCCGAATCTGTCCCCAAGCCTCTCCCCTGCTTTATTGGGGTACAGGAAACAAGAACAAAGAGGATTAGGAAGAGAGGTTAAGAGCAAAATAGGACCCAGGAGACAATTATCAGGAGATGACTGAGGAAACCAAATAAATAGCTTTATTGCACATTAAGTACATCAGTGCTTCAATGCAGCATCCAGCCCTGAAAGTGCAGCCAGAGGAGGCAGCCTTGAGACGTGGGGGCTGAGTGGGACAAGAGCCTCCAACCCTTGAGGAGCAGTGCTAAAAGAGAGTCTTTTGTTAATGTGGTACCTATTCCAGAGCCGGGCTTACCCTCACAGAACGAACGGTCTAGGGCCTTGGACCCCTGACTCAGAACAGGGCTCAGACGGGTCAAGTCAGGGGCCATTCCCCAAAGGCAGTGGTCCCTCTGCTCCTATCTCATAGGCTCGGACAGCTCCCAGCAAAAGGCAGTGCACCCCTTCTCCCTTCCACCTGACCTCACCCACTCTTAATAATGCTGGCGGATGGGATCTTCCTTCTGACAAGAGCCAAAGTTCCTTCTCTTGGTTATGCTCAGCACCCTTCCCTCGGGTTCATGACTTGTTCAAAGGATGAACAGTCAACTCTACTCCAGCCTGTGGGGCTCAGAGAAAGACTAAGTCAGAGGCAAGTAGAAGGTAAAGTCAGGCTCATAACCCACAGAAGGAG
Source organism: Phyllostomus discolor (assembly GCF_004126475.2). Lineage (NCBI taxonomy): Eukaryota > Metazoa > Chordata > Mammalia > Chiroptera > Phyllostomidae > Phyllostomus > Phyllostomus discolor. Next base: position 152,906,267 of record NC_040907.2, read on the forward strand.
AAAAACAAAAGACCTAAAAGATGGGTATTGCAGAGGTAGACTTGGCTCCTGCTCACCCTCTTAGAAGCGACTTAAACAGAGTCTCTCTAAGGGAGAAGATACCCTGCCCTGGGTCTTGTCAGAGTACAGCATAGGGGGAGTGCAGAGCGGCTCTGTGCCCTGCCTCAGAGGCTGAGCAGGCCTCAGGCAGACCCCAGAGGGCCAGGCACACAGGGGTAGAAAGCAGGCACGCTGCAGGTTTGGAGCCAAGCCCACAGCATCACATACCCAGCAGCAAGAAAGAGGGCTGGGGAAAAATGAAGAATCCATTCCGAAATTCCCTTTTCTGCAGGGAGAAGGGTTGAGTAACAATAGAAGTGACCTCCTGGTCCCGGAGGCTGCCTGGCTTAGACGTGCAGCTTATGAGCAATGGTGAGAACAGCCTTCAGAACAGGCATAAAGCTGGAGACCTCGCTGAAGCGGCTGCAGCCCACCACCTGGGCATGCACTGCAAGGCCCTGCTCAAAGCTTCCTGCATCCGCACATCGGGCAACCTCATGGAGCCCAGCCAGGACATGAGGCGAGAGCTGTGGAGGGATTGGCCCTTAGGTTAGTGAGCCCAAACCAGCCCCTACCCTAGCAGCACAGAAAGGATAAAGGAGGACTTCAGTCTGGAGCCCCATCCAGGGAAGGTGGATTGGTATTCTGTGGGAAACCCAAGTTGGTGAGACCCAAGGGGAGGGGACACTCGAGCTCCCTTTGGCCATGGATGATGGTGGAAGGGCAAGGGACAGAGGAGTACCACTGAGTGTACTTACCGTCCCCTCGCAGAGCTTCTCATATAGACATTCAAGACGTTGGGCGGCCTCCTCCAGCTTCCGTCTGGTCTTCTGCAGGGAGGAAAATGGATTCTGATTCTGCCCCTAAGCCTCATACCACCCAGGGTTATAAAGGATCACAGTAGATTACAGCTAGAGTGGCTTAAGGCTGCTTCTCTCATTTCAGAGGAGGAATTAGAGGCCTGAAGAGGGTAAGTGACTTGCTCAAGCTGATGCAGCCAGTGAATGAATAGCAGCAAGATTCCTGACTCCTGGTCTGACCCTCCTTCCAGTATTCCCTGCTTCCCTTCCAAGTGCTGAGTCTCCATGCTGCTGAGTCCTGCTGCCAAGGAGCTGGACTTCAGACCGGACAAGCTCACCCTCTCCCTCGCCCTGCATGCACATCAAATAAGTATAAGATACAGACATGTTAAGGGACAGTGAGAAAAGAGTCGCACAAAGAGCTGACCCGGAGCTAAGGGGTCCTGGAACCAGCTACGCATGGGAGGAGAGCACCACGGCGAAGGTCCAGACTTACTAAGTCAGTGGCAGACTGGAAGCAGCGCTGTAGAAGTGCCTCGAAGCTGGTTTTCAAGCACTGATGCTCTGGGGGCAGGTCCTTCCTGTCCATCTTCTCTGGTGGCTGTGGCTGAGGAACGAGTGGAGAGATAGGACAGATAGGCAAGCTGTCCTTCTCATAGCTCCCCTAAGGACTGGTCTGCGGTGACTCAGCAACACACGGTTCTTGCCAGAGCATGACAGAGTCGAGGAGGGGCACCCTCTACAGTAAGGACTTTTGGTGTCTGCCACCCCCCCTAGTCCCCAGCTCATAGTCTGATTCCACCTTTAGGAATGAGGCCCATCTACCAAGCCCCCTGCTCTTCTATACCCAAGGAGGGCGGGAAAGTCTCCAAGGGGAAGGGAACACATTGTCACCTGCAGGCCGAGTTCTCCTGGTGCTCCGGGGGCAGCACGACCCGCACCGGGGACAGGGGCCTGTGAGGAAAGGATCCCTAGTGGCTCCGAAGTGAGGCTCATAACTGGAGCAGTAATTGGTGCTGGGGACATAACTGTCTCTGGCACCTAAAGAGAGAAAAAGAGAGGCACATGGGTCTAAGCCGAGAGACTCCCCGGGCCCTGGTTTGGGAGCGTGGCAGGGATTATGAGTGAGCAGGGGACAGAACAGTGGGTAGGAAACCAGGAAGTGGGAAGACTGGTGTACACAGGGTGGGGCAGAAGTAGGTTTACAGTTGTTTATACGGAAAATAAGACAATAATTAGTAAATAATAATATAAGAATTGTGTTTTGCATACTCACAACTGTAAACCTACTTTTGCCCCACCCTGTATATGTAAGAAGGAAAGGCGGGGGGCGAGGGGAGAAGAGTGAGTATGAAAAGAGAGGGCAGAATGCCTGCCTGAGAATGGGAAGGATGGGGCTGAATCCTGTTGGGAACTAGAATGCGGGTGGCTGGAAAATGTGTGCAGGGGTGTGCAGGGGTGGGTAGGGAGGTGCACTGACTTGTCTCCTCTGGAGGTTTGCCCTGGGAGCTGGAGCATTTGTCAAGGGCTCTTGAGGTCCTGTATAATACAAAGATAAAGGTATTTAGGGGCATGGTCAGGAACATTGGAAGTTCTTAGTCTGAAGGCCATCAAAATTATTTTAGCTGGAGGCCACCACACCACCCTCTGAAGACCAGCCACACTCTCAGTTGACATTCTACAGCCCAAGGGCCTCAGTTCATTGGCTTGAGGAAGAGACTCCCAAGGTGGTAGTGGGCAGGGGAGGAGAGGCCGACAATGACTGGGAAAAGGAAAGGAAAAGGAAAGCCACAGGAAGAAGACTGACCTGGCTGAGGGGTCAAGATGCCAGCGGTCTGGATGGTGCTAGAGCACGGAGCACCTGGTCCCCACGGAAGGTGTGCTGCAGGGAAGCTGACAGGAGGGGCTGGGGCCTGGGAGCTCATAGGGCCGAGACCTGGGGGTCTCACAGGAAGGAAAGGGAGCAGTCGAGCAGCCTCAGGCAGGCAGGCAGAGCCAGGCTGCATGACTCCAGAGGGTGCCGTGGGCGGAGGGGGCCCAGGAAGAGGCCACGTTGCAGGGAATCCCACGGGGTTAGGAGCTTGTGCCCTCTGCTCTCTTAACAGCTGTGGCTGAGGTAAAGCTGAAGTAGAACAAAAACAAGTCATTTGTCACCAAATTTCAATTTGGGAGAGACTCAAAGCATATGAGGGGGGAATAGGTAGCAATAATAATTTGTAAAAACATAATAACAATAATAAATAATGAATTAATACTTGTGTATAGAGATCTACCACAAAGTACTTTAAACTGTATCCCTTATTTGACTCTCAAAACAGTGCTGTGCGGTTGAAATAACCAACAGAACAACTACTCTTACTTTTCAAAACAGTGTATTGCCCACAGGTATAAAGCCAGTAAGTGAGAGTTCTGGGAATTCTGACTTCAAATCCCAGGCTCCCCCCACTAACATGCATGCTGCCTCCCAAATCCATGCTGGCCGTGCTAATCATCTTCCTCTCTGTTCTGCCTACACAGATCACTCACTCACTCACCAGGCCTTACCCCAGGGCCCAGGGTTAAAGGCTGGGCTACCTGGGGCTCAGGTGCCCTGTAGTCTCGTACATTCTGCATTCTGGAGCCTTGATAAGGGCCAGGACAGGACAGTGCCAGGGGCATCACTAGTGATGACTGAGGTGTGAAAATCCTTGGCCTTGTAGATAGAGTGGGAACCTTGGAAGGAAAAAAAGAATTAGCATTTGCAAAGGGGAAAAAAAGGTAAGCAATTGCAAATAGAAAAAGTATTGAAAAAAATGAAAAAGCTAGTTCTTAAAAAAAAAACCCCAAAGTTGATAAATCTCTATAAAAACTGACAAAGAGAGAAGACACAAGACATCAAGATCAGTCATCTCTGATCCCGGACTTCAAATTATACTACAAAGTAACAATAATCAAAACAGAATGGTATTGTCCATGACACAGACGCAGAGACCAATGGAATAGAATTGAGAGCCAAGAAATAAACCCACATGTATGTAGGCAAATAATTTTTGATGAAGAAATAAAAAATATACAAGGGGAAAAAGGCCTCTCCAATAAATGGTGCAGGGAAAATTGGAAAGTCACAGGCAAAAGAAGAAACCAGATTGCTGTTTGTAACCATATGCAATGGATCAAAACCCTAAATATAAGACCTGAAGCAATAAATTACATAGAAGAAAACATAGCCCTTATGGACCTTGGTCTTAGGCAGGATTTTATGAATTTGACCTCAAAATCAAGGGAAGTAAAAGCAAAAATAAACGAATGAGACTATATTACACTCAAAAGCTTCTGTACAGCAAAAGAAAACTGTCAACAAACAAAAAGGCAACTAACTGAACACAAGAAGATATTTGCTAACAACACCTTTGATAAGGGGTTAACATCCAAAATATATAAAGAATTCATACAACTCAACAACAAAAACCCAAACAACCTAATTTAAAAATGACCAGAGGACCTGAACAGACACTTTTCCCAAGAAGACATACAAACGGCCAAAAGATACATGCAAAGATGTTCAACTTCGCTAGCTACTAGGGCAATGCAAATTGAAACTACAATGAGATACCACCTCACACCTGTTAGAGTGGCTGTTATCAATAAGGCAGTAATGGCAAGTGCTGGAGAGGCTGTGGACAAAAGGAGCCCTCACTGCTGGTGGGGATGTAAATGGGTGCAGCCACTACAGAAAACAATATGGAGGTTCCTCAAAAAATTAAGAATAGAGTTACCACATGACCCAGTAACACCCTAAAATTTAAAAACATTTATTTGTAGAGATTCGTGCATTTTCACTGCAGCATTATTCACAGTAGCCAAGACATGAAAACCACCCAAGTCGCCTTAGACAGATTATGGGACAGAGAAGATGTGGTACATATGCACAACGGAATACTACTGAGCCGTAAGAAAAGATGAAACACTACAATTTGCAAAAACAAAAATGGATACGGAGAACACCATGCTTAGCAAAACAAGTCAGATGACAAAACGTCAAGAACCATATGATTTCACTCATATGTGGGATATAAAACCAAAATCAACACATGAACAAACAAGACAAACACACACCCTGGCTGTGTAGCTCAGTTGGTTAGAGCATCATCCCAATACACCCCAATATGCCAAGGTTGCAGGTTTGATACCCAGTCAGGGCACATATAAGAAGCAACCCATGAATGTATAAATAAGTGGATCAACAAAATGATGTCTTGTGCATGCTCTCCCTCTCTCCCTCTCTCTACAAGGGCACAAAATCAATTCAATGGAGGAGGAACAACTTTTTCCATGAATGGAAACCCACTGGCAAGAAAATAAAGCTTAACTTAAACTTCACTCAAAGTAACATGAACTTAAATGTAAAACTATAAAACTTCTAAAAAGAACATAGGAGAAAGTTTGGGGACCTAGGACTAGGCAAAGAGTTCTTGGACTTGACACAAATAACAAGACCCATAGAAGGAAAACAATAAATTGGACCCTATATAATGAAAAATCTTTGCTTTGTGAAGGACCCTGTTAAAAAGATGAAAAGACAAATTCTTACAGAATCACACACACACAAGTACATGTAAAACTGGTGAACTCCGAATCTAAAATGTGAATCTATGGGTTATACTATGTCAATTTCTTGGTTTTGTTTATTGCACGGTGGTTGCTGCGGGACAGTGGTGTGGGGTAGGGTGGAGCTGGGATGCATGAGACTTACCAGTACATTTGTTTGTGTCTTCATATGACTCTATAATTATTTCAAAATAGAAAAACAGATGGAGAAAGAAGAAAATAAGGGAGAGGAGGAAGTGAGAAGAAGGGGGAGGGAAGAAAGGGTCTTGGAATTGATGGTGGGACAGGATGAATCGATCACCAGAGCTTCTTCTGCCTGATACCGCTATTTACAGTCTCGTTGGATTTTGTTCCCCAGCCTCTCCAGTAGGATCCTGGTATCACAAGTTTACACCACACTACCCGTCTGGACAGACCTAGGAGTCAGGAACCTAGGGACCAGTCCCCCCACTTCACACACTCCCCTAAACTATCGCCAATTTCTGTCCATTCTCCCTACTAAGTATCTCAAATGCAACCTCACTCTCCAGCTTCAGGTTATTTCACATTCTCACCATGTCTTGCTATATAGCCTCCTAACTGCGTCCAGCCCTACCCTTTCTCAACACAGAGCTAGTCATTCCCCTGCATAAGACTATTCAATAGCTCCTGACCGCTCTCAGTTTCAGGGTCAAGTCTAAGCTCTTTAGCTCAGGCTGCCAGGTCCTTCCTGATCTAACTCCTGTTACGCCAGCTTCATCTAAGCACGCCCCACTGCCACAAGGCCCTGTTTTGCAGCCCCATTAAAATGTCAGTAGCTCCTCACACAGGCTTCTCTTACTGTCCGTTCAATGCTTTGGCACATGCTATGTTCTGCCCAAAACAGCTTTCACCTACCCTTCCTTTGCCTAAGTAACTTTTAATCTTCAAGACTAAGACCACACATCATACTCACTCTGAAATACTCCCCAAACTTCCCACCTTCCGGAGAAAACTGCTTTCTTGTGTGTAACCCCATGACACCTCATCATATAGCAATGATGGCCTTTATGAATTTTATTGGATTTTTTTATGTATCTTCCACTAGACTGAGCTAATTAAGGGCAAGGATCATGGTTTGTGTGCCTAAGAGCCTAGCAGTTGTTCAATAAATAGTTATTAGAAAAACACCTGCATCTGTGTTTTATGAAGTCGGGAGTTTCCATCATTTCTGTTTACTAATATATTCCAAGTGCCTAGAACCATGCCTGACACTTGGTAGATACTAATGAGTATTTTTGAATGAATGAACAAATAAATGAACAAACAAGGTGTTACCTGGTGAGAAGGCTGGAATCCCAATTTGCAAGACGATGTCTCTTTAGAGTGGGGGGTAGGTCCCACAATGACTCGGGGAAAGGGGAAAGGAGGAGACTGTTGGCCCATGACATCAGCACCCTGGGCATGAAAAAGCCGATCTCTCAGCTGCTGAATCTGTGGCTATAAAAGTCATAATAAAGAAGAACTGAATTAAGTAAAATTAAAACAAGCAAACATCCTCTCCTACAAGCCTGGCCTCAGAGAGCATTCAAACTTCAGCGGACCCTCTACACTCTAGCCACCTTAGACGACTCAAAGATCCCTAACCCCTGCCAAGCCTCCCTTTGCTGTTCTCTTTGCCTAGGTCACCCTATGTCTGCTGGTAAGCTGCTCCTTCTCTTTGAAGGCCCAGCTCAACAATGTTAATCATTCAGAAGCCTACCTTGACTTCTGCAGGCAAAACAGTCCCCTTCCCTGGAGTCCCACTGTGCTTATTATAAGTTCCTGTTATGGCACTATGAGTTGGTGACACCTGATCTCCCCCCCAATAGACTGTGAGCTTCCTGAAGGACTAGATCTTACTCATCCCGGGAACTTCAGCACTTACCACAGGGTGCTCAGCCAGTGTTAGATGATTGAATGAAACAGTTTGCTCTTTCCACATGGCCACACTCACCTGAGCACAGTCGCTGGGTAGGTAGCTCATGGCAGTGGCCAGGTTGCCCTGGGCTGCCAGGAGGTTGGCATACTGAGTGACCCGGTAGGTGGTGGCAGGGCCTGGGCTCACGCCAGCAGGACCCTGCATTAGCTCCAGGCTCTTGTTTAGGACCATCACCTTCTCCATCAAGTCCTAAGGGAACAGGGATGAGGGTGGTCAGCCTTCTTCAAAGGACATCCTGCTCTCCAAGCCCAGGCAGCTCACCCAGGGACTTCCTAGTGTGGGTAGGAGGGTACCTGGCCACAGCCAGGAAAGATGATATACTGGAGACACGACAGGTAAAGAAGGGCCTCACCTCTCAAGCTGTTAGCACTGGGCTCAAGTGGGGCCATTGGGGTCTAGGTTCTCGTACATCTCTACCTCCTTTTTTTTTGCTTTCTTTACTATTTTTGCTGGTAGTATATCAGCACTTTCAGGCCCAGTCATACTATTATTTTATGTGTGACCTTGTCTCCCCATGAGTCTGTGACCCCCATATTCTCTAGTCACCTGCAGAATGTCTGTACAATTTAGATCCATAGAATTTTTTATAGCAGCTAATAGAAGGCTCAGGCTCACAATTACTCAAATATAGAATAAACCTGTAAAACCAAATCTAAAGTAGGAAAGCATTATGAACTTAATACCTAAGTAGCTACTGCTAAGTCTCCCTGACTGAGAAGGAAGGAAGGAAGTGATATAGCTCATTCCTGGGAGAAGGTCTCAGACATTAAGGGCCCATCTCTCTTCCCTGATACCCTGACCCCAGCCTGGGTACATAGCAGATTCACTCTGATGTCCCTGCACATCCCCACCACTGGCCTCTTCCAAGGGCCTGGAATGAGGGACAGGGGACCTGCAGAGAAGGGGTACCTGTAGAGCCATGGGGGATGAAGCCTGGCGGGATTTTGCCCAGCACTCCACCAGCCGCTCCACATTCCCTGAGCACACATAACAGAGTCTGGCTTCGGAGGTGAGTGCCCTGCTGCCCTCCTGCTCCATGCGAGCACCCAGCATGTCTGCAGAGAGATGGAAACTTCTTTAATGTCACAGCTTCCCTTTGCACCATGTCCTGTTCCTGTCTGGAAATGGGTGGAGGATCATGAGCTATGGGACAAGTAGTCACAGTGGCTTTGGACAACACTGAAGCTCACCCTTCTCTATAGTGAAGGACAAAGCTTTGGCCTCAAGACATGACAAGAAAAAGTGAAACAGGGCAACAAATGAAAGTAGGGGCATGCACTATAAGTCCTTGCCCACTAGCTGAACCAGAGCTCAGCTCTGATAACATAGCCCAGCCTCCCAGAGCCTGGGCTTCTCTTCCGCTTCCTTCATCAGCACGCCTACTGACTCCACCTGGAGTCACACCACTCCATCCTAAAGCCTAGGGCCACCTACCACAGAGCTCGGGAAATTTCTCTGGCCCTGAGTATGTCAGCAGCAAGGCCAGTGCCTCTCTCCAGTTCTGCAGGCTACAGGAGCACACCATATCCCTCCAGTTCTTCCGTATAACACAGGCGAGCAGCTGGAATGGGCAGAGAAGAAAGGAGGCCATCAACCACCCACCCAGCACAGGCAGCAGGAGTCATGCACAGGAATGTGCTAGAAAAGCCACTTATGAGCAGGCTTCCTGTTAGACCACTGACTGGGGGCTCAGGGTGAGGTCAGGGTGGTTGAAGTGGGAAGAGAAAGAATTTGGCAGATCCTCAGTACCCCAGTCCCAAGGTGTGGGCATTTATCCACCTGACAAGGTCCAAGTAATCCCCTCCTCTCCTCCTGCACGGTGGGCAGTTACCAAGGAGATTCTGGTTTTCTTCTTGGCCAAGTAGCGTTCCTGTGTTTTCTTCAGTAGATCTGCACCCCCAGCCTGGGCCAAGATAATGGCATCGGCAAAGCGTTCTTCCTTCAGACACAGCTCCACAGCAGGGCCCAGTTCGCCGAGCAGGAGAGCCTGGCTCAGCAGCCCATCCGCATCTGCAGGCAGAGGCGTCCCCTCCACATCAGCCCGCCTGCCCTCTGACCGTAGCTGCCTGTCCCCTGCGGAGCCCACAGCACACCTGGATCTGTGTCACTCAGCCTCCCTTTCCCCAAACTCCCAAGTTTCATTCCTCAACAGCCAAATGTAGTGGGGTGTCCTGGGGTGCCCAGGTCCAACAGTAAGTCTCTAAGGAGAGAACCCAAGGTGAGGGAGAGACTCATGAGGCAGCATCACGGGTGTGATGTGTGACTGCTCAGCAAGAAAGGGGTCACAGTTCCCTAAAGCAAGAACACAAAGGGAATGAAAACATGTCTTAGTAGATGGCCTTCCACAGGAACGACATATCCATGAAATTCAGAGAGGGCTCCAACCAGTGACTGACCACCCAGCATCTGTGATGGTGGGAGAATGGCAGGAGGCAGGGGACAAGAAGGAAGTGTCCTTAAGTCTGAGAACTCGGAGCCCACCTACTCCCATGCAGAGGGTCCCCCCCTCAGGGTCACAGTACCTTCTGTGATGGAGATCTCCCATGGAGTCATGTTCTGAGGGACCAGCTCATCAAAGAAGGTTGAGGAGGCAGAGGCTTCCTCTGTGCTGTGTCTGGAGGCCTGTACAGGAAGCGCAGAGGTGGCCACTTAGGAAATGAACCGTGAAGACAGAGAGCTGGCTTAACAGTGCTGTCTGGAGGCTCTACTATATTTGGCCCTTAATGGGTGGAGCTAAAAGAATAAACAGGTAAGGTTTGGGAAGGGCTATAGTTCATGGTTAAAACACAGCTCCACTCCCAGACCAGAAGCTTACGGACTCTGTGTCTCACTGTGGTTCTAAGAGAGGAAGGAGTCTCAAGACTTCTATGGAAGCAGAGCACTTCATGAGAGCAAAGCGAGGGGCCAGGAAGGGGAAAATTCCCTCAAAGCAGGTCTCCTGAGCTACCGTAGGTCTGGCTGGCTGGGGCCCTGCCACACCTGGCTGTGGAAGGCCTGTTGTCTGCGACTGCTGAGGTCGTCCCCCTTGGGCTGAGGGCTCTCACCCAGCCCTGAGTTGCTCTTCAACCAAGCGGCCACCTGCAGGGAGAGACCTATGAGTACCACTCTCCCCAGGACAAGGTCAAACAAATAAGTGGTATGCTTTCTTGCCACCTCCAAACCCTACCAACTAGACTCTCCAAGATCCTTGAGCTGTTTTCTTGGGAAAGAGTCTAACTCCAGGAGGTCCGATGTGTGTATATGCATTAATGAAGCCCAGGAAGGGGTATTCTGAGACTGTTTTCACTGACAGGATTCTCTTCTTCTCTGCATATTTAAGGACATGATTCTGATGTCAAAGCAGCTTACCTTCTTCTGAAGCTCATCTTTACTGTATCCTAACAGCTTTAGGAATTTCATTCTGGAGTCTTGCTCCAAGGTCACCTGGAACCACAGAACACAGAAGGCTCCATTAAATGAATGTGATTAAGCCTCTCACACTAAAACAGGACATCTGTGCCAGTGTACCCTCAAATATAGTTCTTTGTAATTATAGAACCAGAGGCCAGAAGTGGCCTACTAAGCCAACGCCATCTCTCCCTTTTTCTCTTCAGATCTGAATTCTGCTGGGCTGTGGGCTTAGTGTTAACAAAACCCTTCCTCCTTTCTGCATGAGAACTGAACCTTCAGTTGACTTCCTAGACCTGTTACCTTGGTAACCTGATTAGAGTAAAATGTTAGTTATGTTTCTAGGCAACATTGCTTGTGACTGGTAAATTGCATTTGGGCTTGAACTACATAAACTATAAATAATTGGCATGGACACCATGCTCTAGGCTTCCCTGATTGCAAGGATTCTTGTAACTGAGTGGTCCCTTGCAGAGACTAGAACGCAGGTGGCAAACACAAGGCTCGAGGCCAAATCCGGCCCTATAGTTGACCTTTTTCAAATCCTTTTCTCCTTCCCAGATTCCTGGTGTCTACCTTCATTAAGTTCTACTCTGTCTGAAGTCCTTCTCAGATCCCCGGGACAAGGCCCTGTTCCTTCTGCATTCTTCTCTACAATCCCAAAGGTCTGGATAATCGTCTCACTGCCTGTCCACTCAGGTATTTCTCTTTCTTCTGTATCCCTCTCCTCTCATCTGCTCATTTCCTTTGACAGCTATAGTGCTCCTCCTGGTGTCGTAAGCAACTTGAAATTAGCACCAGAACGGAAGCCATGCCTCCAGAACAGAGCAAGGCTTGAGCCCCGAGTCCCACCACAATGACTGGCTTCAGGTTGCCTGAAACAAATGCAAAGCCTTCTTATGATGATATACTCTTTCAGCTAATCTTCTTCCCTTCCTTTCCTTTTCCTTCCCTTCTTCTCTCTTCCCATTACCTTATCTGCCCTTTGGCATGGCCCGTGAAAGCCTTCACCTTGGCTCTGGTAAAGTATCCAGGACATAAGCAATAGTAGCAAAAAGGGCAAATGCCACTTGTACTCATCAGCTTGCCTAGCCACAAATAGCCTTTAAGCCTCTGGTAAAGGATAAAGATTTTGTGCCCAGAGGGTGATTGTTGTGTAGGAAAAAACCTAACAGGGGTTGGGGCCTCTGAAACCTGGGTCAGAGTGTGGTTATGCGTCTCCCGGAGTTGACAGAGGCTGGAGTACCCAGCTTTGGGGAAACACTTCTGAGCATCCATCCTTTAGGCTTCCTACCGTTAGGAACTGCCAAAGCATCTTTTCACTTTGCTGTGACGCTCGCTGGATCTTGTCTTGACAATAACTGAGGAGATTTCCAGATCCCAGGGCCTCCTGCAGCTTGGCTGACCGCATCAGGAATTCAGATTCTGTGGTGACTTGACTGATGAAGACGAGATGGAGGCAAGGCTGTGGCACCTGATGGGCAGAGGTGCTAGGAAGGCCAAAGGTAACCAGCTTCCCCCCAAACTGGTAAGGAAAAACAAGAAGGGCACAGGTCACGCCTTCAAGTTAAAAATGAACAGCAAGTCAGGGTCACAGGAAAGGCTATCTACTGGCCAATCCTAGAACAGGAAATCAATAATAAGAGATCTACTGGAGGGTGGGATAAGATCAGGAAATGAGTAGCAAATGTGCCCCCATACCAAAACCACCTCTGCATTTTTAGCATCATTGGCTTAAAATTTTAGCACATGATACTCATCTTCTCCTCGCCTGTCCTTCTTCCAGGGACCAAACGCCTGGGCATCATCAGTCTCTACACCCACCACAGCCAAGCAGCAGCAAAGTCTTACCTCTTCTTGTTCAATGTCCCTCATGCAGGCCCCTCTGTCTCATTCCCTGTGCTAGCACACCTAGATTGCTGGAATAGGTTGCTAGCCTCTAGGTTTTTTCCTCCCCCAATACCAAGCATTAGACCGACACCCTGTGCTTGTTGCTGCTCAGGAGCTTGAAATGATTCCACGAGGCCATGGGAGAGACCTGGAGCTCCTCCGCCTGTTGCGCACAAAATCCTCCAAACTCATGACCAGGTCCCTCTGCAGGACCTCTCCCCCTGCTCATTTATGTGATCGGTCCGCATCCCCCAACGGCCTGCTGCATTCCTGCTTCTGTGCCCTCACCTCCATGTGAGGGCCTCAATGTGAGCATCCTTCTCTCCAAGTTAGGTATTTTATATGAAGCACTCAGCACAGTCACGGGGCTTAGAAAAGACCCCTCACTTCAGCAGTTCCCCACCTTGGCTCCATATTAAAATCACCTAGGGAGCTGCTCAGAGTTGCCAGGCTATACCCCAAACAATAAAATCAGAATCTCTGGGGGTAGGACTAGGCATCAATATTTTTAAAATTCTTCAGGTTACTCCAGTTGTAGCGGAGGTTGATAACTCTCGTTGCATTCCCTGGCCATTCACCATGTCCCTTCCTAAGGCCCCTCCCTAATGAACTTCCCCAGGCAGAACTCTTCTATGGACCCCTACAACACCAAGTCTACATTTCAGTTAGTGCTAAACACAGCCAGCTTAATTTGGGTTGGTGTAGTATTGGACAGTTTGACAAGGTGCTTACTTATGTTCTTATTCAACATTCACGTCAGTAAGCTGGGTAGGTATAACTAACTCCGTTTTACAGACAGGTAAGAACACTGAAGTCCTCAGTTAAGTGACTTGCCCAGGGTTTCCAGCTGATAAGCGACAGATCAATATTAAGAATTTAAGCCTCTTGACCTTAGAATCCTTCACCTCACTGCTTCCTGACTGTGTTGGTCTTACCTCCCCAATAAAACTATTGGCTCTAAAAACAAGAGCCTCTTCTTTCATGCACCTGCTTTTAATTCAAACCTAACTTTAAAGCACTGGGCTAGGTGTTGATATGTTAGTGCCCTGCTACTCTTCAGACCAGCAGTGAGGACTTCACCTGGGAGCTTGTTGGGAAAGCAGACCTTGAGCCCTATCCCAAAACAAATGACCCAAAATTTGAATTTTAATAAGATCCCTAGATGATTTGCATTCACATTAAGGTTTGAGAAGCACTGCTTTAGAGATAAAAATGAACAAGATGTGGTCCCTATCCTCAAGGAATCTATTACTTAGTGGGGTCTTGAGACACGCATACAAATAACTTCAGTACAGTTAGGATGTATCATTACCGGGTGTGAATCTGTGAGATTACAGAAGAGAGGGTAAGTTTGATTGGGGTAAAGACAGGCCTCACAAGGCACCTTGAAAGGCTGTAGCAGGATTTGGTGGCCTCAGAGCAAAGCTGAAGGGTGGGCTACAGATGGAGGTGGCCGAGTTAGGGAGTTATTCATGGAACAGAAGGGAGTCAGATTTATTTGGATCATAGAAAACTCGTGAGAATAGGGTAGGAATAAAAGATGGAAAGGTACTCATAAATGGGGCTCTGTGTACATTCTGGGTCAAAGGTTTTGAGCAGAGGAGTGACAGGATGAAATCTACATTTTTAAAAATCTTTCCTGCTTTGTATTCTAACCCTTGCATAGCTGGACTCACTACCAGTCCAGACCTGTAAAGGTTAGAGAAAAATCAGGTGGAATCTCAGGCAGTTCTGCACAACCGGGAGCTCTAAAGCAATCAATTCCTTTGATGTGGGATTGGCACCCCAAGCAGGTGAAGGGGGAGAGAGGGAAGCTATAGTAGTAACACTCTGCTTGAGCAGTGAAGTGGGATCTGATCTGAGACACAGGTAGATGAAAAAATATCTCCCACAGAACACAGCTCCATGCTGGGCACGTGGCAGGCTTCACAAGCACTCACACACACAACCACACACATATACACACACTACACTTACAGCAAATGAAACGCCTGCTGGCCTTCTCATCCATTTGGGAGCTTTTTTCAGAGGAGGTATCAGTGATGCTTGGGCCACCTGCTCGGGCACCTGCAGTGGTGGGAGAGGCTGGCCTCTGCTGAAGGAAGAAGAGATCTGGGGGCAAAAGGAGACCTGCATCACTAGCCTGAAGTGGTGACCTAGCCAGGAACTCCACCTACAAACTCCGTTTTGGGAGGAATCCTTGAGACACCCAATCTGCCCCACAACGGCCAGATTCCCACATTCCAGGGGACTAACAGCGACCAGGGGATTCCCACGAAGTAGGCTTTTGGCAAGCCTACTGCTTCTAAGGTCTACAGAGGAGTGTGACATAAAATGGATCTATAGGAGAGAAGGAGAGACGACAGCTCAGACTTCCAAAATCATGGCCCCAGTATGGATGTCCAATGTCCCTGAAATGCCACAGGGAACATCCGAGAACAAAAGTCGAGGGGAAGGTCTCCTTTGCATTGTGGCAGGAACTGACAACCTCTCAGGACGATGGGCACTGGAGCAAAAGTACCGCCCTCCCCAACCTAGGGCCCCGGCCTCCCACTCTTCAACAGTCCCCACTTCTCCCCAGGCCATGTGTCCTCTCACCCCTAAACAGAGAGAGCCCCTCCCCTCCAGCATTCTCCACTAAGCCCTTCAAACCTTGTCAGCCTGTCTCATCTGCTGGACCTCCCAGCTCCTACCCATGACAGAGTACAAACTGATCCAGCCGTCAAAGGAGGCAGCAGAGAACACTGGGGGCTCCCGGGGGCACCACTGCACATCAAAGCACCAGCTGCTCTGTGTGGGCAGCCTGTACACCACCTAATGCGAGGGAACACACCGTCAGGGAAGCCCTGACACAGGTGAACCATCCCAGAACACACAGGAGTCACTGGGTTTCCCCCACCCCCTCATCTCCCATTCAGCACGCCCACACAAGCGCCAGCCTACCTCGCTGCTCCCCAGGTTCCAGCACAACACCTGGTTGTCCTTGGCACTACTGAGCAGCAGCTCAGCGTCAGCCTGGCTCCATGACACTGACAAGATACCCCTAAAAAGGAAGGGGGAACTAGCATTTAACGAATGCCTACTATGAGTAGGGTATTTTACATATCTTTGATAAATCTCATCCCTACAAAATGAGCAGCCTGATTTCATTTTACAAATGAGGAAAATGAGGCTTTGAAAAATTAAGAAACTTTCAGCAGTCAAGCGGCCAGAACCCAAGTTCATTCCCAGAGCCTGTGAACTGCGTACCGTATCACTCTGCCTCCCATAGGTCACTGCAGGCCGGCCTGCTTTTTCACCCTGGTTGTAGAGCAGGGACTATGAATCAGCAAGGATCAGAGAAGCACCCATCGCTATGGGTGCTTTTAGCTCAGGAGGGAAGTGAGGACCTAACTGAGAAAAGCCCCAAGGAGGTATAAAGGCAACACGGCCTTTTCATCAGAAAGAGCCGGCCACAGGGCTGCTTTCTCTGCTGCAAGCCCATGAGCTCAGCTCAGGGGCAGGCCTGCGTGTGGAACAGACAGGAACCAAGGCTCCTTCCTTAAGGAGAAGTCTTGGAGAGGTTGCCACCTCATGACCCACGCCAAGGAGCATTATCTGCAGGTGGGAGCCTAGAGACTCTCTGCAAGGCTAAACACTGGCTCCAGTATTTCTCCCGGCCCCTTCTCCACTCCCATCCCTAGAAATTACATGGAATCTCAGGCTCTTCACCATGACTTCCGGGTCTAAAGGAACTCCTGTTGGCTGGGGCTGGAGCTAGGGCTGGGTGACTGTGCGTTCATTGGGATGGCTCTGAAGACAGGGAGGGTGCTTGGTAGCTAAAGTGAGGCATTCACTGCCCTACCCAGGTCATTATGCCCCTGCCCTCCACCAGGGATGTAGATGAAGTTTGAGATGCTACCTGCTATGGCTCTCCAGCACCTTCAGGGGTGAGGAGGCAAAGCGCAAGTCCCACAGCTGAATCACTGGGAGGCGGTCATCTTCTGAACATAGCACCAACTGAGTGGCTATGTCTGGGTGCCAGGCCAGGCCTGAGCAGTGCATCTGTGAACGAAGCAGACACCATGGGTAATGTACCCTGTTCCTCCTAGTTATGAACCTTTTCTGCCCAGTTGGAATGGGCCCACTCTGAGGGCGGGTTTTGTGGTGACTGGAGACAGTACAGCCAACAGAAAATAAGTGATGACCATGGATAAGTAAGGAAGCCCCAGTGTCAACTCTGGTTAGCCCCTAGGCTTTCACTCTCAGTAGGACATCTGCCAGGGGCTAATCCACATGTGCAACAGCTGAAAACAGCCCTGGCCTGGGCAGGGGCAGCTACAACGACTAGGCATGAGAGAGAAGCCATAGCCCAAGCCTGTATTTTGCTCCATGACTCACCCTGTTGCTGTGATCACTGACTTTGATGATAGGTTCATTCTTCCTGAGATCCCACACAACTGCCTTGCCGCTGGGGTGAGCAGAAGACAAAATATGTTGAACTTGCCGGTTCCAAGAGAGTGCCTTGATGTCTTCTGGGGGCTGCTGAGGCAGGATGGGGGTAGGGGTGGAGGACAACGGTCACCCCCCAGACCAAAAGACGGCTACATTCCACCGCTCCCAATCACCCACAGAAAGCCTAAGAGTAGACATGGGGCCACCCAAACCAAGACAGTCTCTGGGCGCTGGGAGCCGAGTTCCCAGAAAGGACCCTTTAGGGTCCTGGTATAGAAGCGGAGACAGTGGCAGGCACACATGGTTTCACTCCTGCCCCAGGTGGCCCTGAGAGGAGCGAGTGGAGATTTGAAAACGGCCCTCAGGGAGAGGAGGAGGAAGGTGAGAAAGGGAGGGAAGCGAGGGACAACTGTTATAGAATGACAATAAAAAAATCTTAAAAGAAATCCCCAAAGAGTGAGGCAGAAAGAAAAGCCATTGCTACCTTTAGGGCACAGATGCTATCAAATCCATTCTTAACTTACCTCACGATACTGTGAGCACAAGCCAGAGAAAAGCCAGGAAGCAAAAGGAGGCCCCGTTATAGGCTGACAGGTACACTCAGAGACAGAGACACACGAGACCCCCGACTGCATGGGAGAGCCAGACACAGAGACAAAGCTGACCCTCCCACGGAAAGGGCAAGGCTATATAGCTGGGAGTCCTACGCTGGTGCCCTCTGCACCGAACCTGCTTAACATTAAATAGCACCCTCCTTCCTTCTCTCAATTCTTTTTACTGCTCTTGCTCTCCTTCATTTTCCTCCCAGAAACTCCGAAGACAGTTAATGACCACAAGCCACCCCCCCCAACACACACACATACTCACATGCACCCTCCCTCCACTCTGTCCTATAATCATCGGGCTGATAGCACATAGTCTGTGGAGCTTTGTTGCCCTCCAGTGGTCAAGTCTGACATCTAGACCTATGCTCTAGCTGCCTCCAGAATTCAAGCAGTAGCCCCAGGAGTCTCCTCACCTGTGACTTGGATCCTGGGGTCATTGGCACGCTCAGGTTATTCAAATCCCAAATGAAGATTTCAGAATTATTGGCGCCTGAGGCCAGGAGGTTGCCCTGTATGAAGAACAGGCCTTTGGAGACCACCATCCCAGGAAGAGATGAGAGCAGGAGAGGGGGCAGGAGACCCATAAACGAGGCTTCCAAAGCCTCCCCCATAACAGCCTGGGAAGGGCTCAGCCTTAGAGACTGAAGGTTACAAGTGAATGCTTCCGTTCAGAGCTCTTGCTCCAGTGCATGGCCATGCCTGACCAAATGAAATGTAGTACCTGGAAAGGATTAAAGTCAAGGGCTCTGACAGCCCCTGTGTGCTTCTGTCTCTGGGCAATCACAGGCTCCTTCCCCGAAGACAGGATGTGGGTCACATTGTATAGAGTAAGCATGCCATTGTCCCCGCCGCCTGCAATAACCCCGGAGCCTTCCAGAAGCCCACTGCCAAAGCTCCCCCAGATCAGCTTGTGAAACCTACAAAGAGGAGGAACTAGCATCAGCACCAATTCAGGTCCACATGAGTAAGCATGTACATATGCAGGCACCCCCACCCCTGGCAGGGGCCGCCTGTCTCCTCATTTCCCAGATATGGAATGAAGGTCTCCTCTGCCTGGTCCTGCCCTTTCTCTGAAAAAAGATTCCTGCTATGATACACTAGAAGCTGGGAAGCCACTGCCTCAGAGTTGTGTGGGGATTTTTTTAAAGGTTAATATTATATAGGCTTCATGATAAACACTTCGAATAGATGACTTCACCTAACCCTCACAACTCATATCAACTAACATTTATTGAATATTTCCTATGTACCAGGCACTATCTTAAGTGCTTTACATGTATTAACTAATTTAATATTCAACAACCCGTTAAGGTGCTATTATTAATTCTACTTTCAACTGAGGAAACTGAGGGACAGAGAAGTTATAAAAATTTGCATACACAGCTAGTAATTGTATCCCCATTTTATAGCTAGGAAGTGGCAGAATCAAGCTCAAAGTCAGACCCACTTTATTTTATGCCTGAGATCCCTACTGTCTTCTGTTCAAAGGAAGATCCAAACTTTTCTGTACCTGCCTAGCACATTCCCTAGACCAAGAATTGCTGTCCCCTATTCCCTCTCAAACTGGGAGTGAGAAAAGACCCAAGGACCTTCCCACCCCATGCCTTTCCCACATGGCTAGGCCACTGAAGCTGTTACGTGGCTGTAATGGGCCAGCCCCACAGATAGGAAGGGTTGAAGAATACACTTCTTGGGAAACACTTTCTGGCTTTCTGAGGATGCTTCTAACAAGAACTGCCAGTTATCTTACACAAAAGAAGAACATGGACCCTGGGCCCCCTGCAAACAAATACGGTTCCTTTGCAAAGACCCTCGAGAAGCATGTGAAACCCCCAAAGCCCCATAGGGGATCTGTTCTCCATTTCTCAGCTGCTAGCCAAGACTATTTCCACAGTACTTCAAAGAAGTCAGATTTCACATCAAATGATGTCCTAAGGTCCCTAGTTGAAATAAAAATTCTCACACACTAGGAGTAGTCAGCAAAAAAAAAAAAAAAAAAAAAAAACCCTGAGTGCGGTGACCAGGCAGGAATCTGTCTGGCCAGTCATAAGAGCAGAGCCTACCTGCTGGAAGTGAAGAGCTGAGCATCAGTTCAGACTAGGTTAGCGTATGAAGCAACACAGCAGAGCTATGATAACAGT
Source organism: Phyllostomus discolor (assembly GCF_004126475.2). Lineage (NCBI taxonomy): Eukaryota > Metazoa > Chordata > Mammalia > Chiroptera > Phyllostomidae > Phyllostomus > Phyllostomus discolor. The sequence goes on from NC_040907.2 coordinate 152,926,089, forward strand.
ACTGTGTTTGCCAGAGGGGACGAAGAGTGAGGAGAGGATGAGAGGGGAAAACGGGTCAAATACATGGTGATGGAAGGAGACTAGACTTTGGGTGGTGAGCACACAGTACAATTACACTTGAAAGTTTTACATTATTAATGAATGTCATCTCAATAGCGTTTTAAAAACAAAGCAAAAAGCAGCAGAACTGACACAAATGGTGGCACTAAAGCTACTGTCAGACAGGCTATGTTTTCTAAGGTCATCAGATCTTAATCGGGCAGAAGAATGTCCACACTGGCTCAAGAGGCTGCCCAGGCATCCTGGGGCTAGAAGGCAGCGCTGGCAGAGGGCAAGTGAACAGAGCAACTACAGAAGTCCATAATAGGTCACACAAGAACCAGAGGGGGGTGTGGCCAATGGAAAACCCACACGGGAAAGGTAGAAGAGGTGCAGTGACCTCCCAACATACAAGCCAGAGTCAAAGGTACCTGAGGCCTCAAGGAATGGGAGTCACCTGATGGGTTTGAGAAGAGCGCCCAGTCACTCTCTAGAGTGGCTGGAATGCGGAACACGGAGTGTGACAAAATGACTTTGTTTCTGTAAGCATGCAGACAGTGCAGTCCCACGGCCGGCCACTTCACGAGGGAGGTGAAGCTGGAGCCCGAACAGGACGTGATAGAAAACACCTGGGAGAGTGAGCGGACCTAGGATGAGTCAAGCGAGGACAGGGACTTGAGTATTCAGCGGGCTCGAGGTGTGTTAATCATGTCTGCTCTGCAAACAGACAGGCCAGAGATAGTTACATGTGTGGAGACTGAGTGCACGTGAGAGCACGTGAGCAAATGTGACAGAATGTTAACAACTGATGAATCTAAGTGAAGGTACATGAGTGTTCATTGTACCGGCCTGCAACTTGTCTATGTCTGAACACTTTAAAAGTTAAAAAAAAAAAAGATGGCCTTGGCCTGAGAAAACAAACTAAGATTTAAGAGGAAGGCATAGGAAGAAGAGTTTCTGTGGGAAGCTGGGAATTTTCAGAACATAAGAATACAGGTGGAATTCTCTGCTAAAGAGCCTCCCGGGATAATGATGGCAACAATGGAGACCACAGGGCATCACAGAAGGAGGGGTGGCACCTAAATACAGGTTCTTTGATTCTTGTGAAGCAAATTTCCAGACACAGAAGCTCATAACCTAAATTTCTAGCAAGACCCTCCAGGTGATTCTAACAAGCAGCCAGGGTTGAAAACCACTGTACTGGATACATCAGGCTGCATACCGGTCTGCAACAATGGGGAAGACGCTGAACTTCACAAAGATAGAACCAGCCCTAACACCCAGCTCATGGCTCCTGGTGAAAGTCAAAAGACAAGGCTAGAAACTAATCAAGCCCTATTCAAGCCATGTACCATGAAAAATAGAGACATTTACTGAAGGACATTCAAGGAACATTGTACATAGGACAATGACACCTCAGTCCCCTTCAAAGTAGGCACCTTGGGACTTCACACAGTTCTCCTAGCATCTCTTCCACTATTTGACATACTCTGAAAAATCTTTTGTCGGAATGGCCATCAGCTTCCCCATCATATTTTCCTAGATCTCACTGACAGTGTGAAAGCTCTTCCGTTTCAAAGGTGATTTTAGTTTTGGGAAAAGCCAGGAGTTGCAGGGCACCAAATCTAGGCTGTAGGGGGCCTGAGTCACCTGGGTGATTTGATGTTTCACAAAAAAACTGCACAAGATGCAATGCATGAGCAGGTGCATTGTTGTGATGAAGCTGCCAATCACCAGTTGTCCAAAGCTGTGGCCATTTTCATCTTATTGCATCTCTTAATCAATGAGAACATCGAGGTAGTACTCATTAATTGTTTGGCCTGGAGGGGTGTACTTGTGATGGACAACACCCTCCCAATCAAAAAACACAGTTAACATGCTCTTGATCTTGCTGCAACTTTGCTGTGCCTTCTTCGGGCCTGGAGAATCAGGCAACTTCCATGGGATGACTGGGCCTTTATTTCCCAGTCATAGCCATAGACTCGTGATTCATCTCTGGTTATGACCTTCATGAGGAAATCTGGTTCATTGGTAGAGGTTTCAATCGAGTCATTAGCAACTGCAGCACCATGTTTCTGTTGCTCTGGTAGCAAGTTGTGTAGAGAATTTTGCCACTATATGTTTCATGCCAAGATCCTACGTCAAAATGTCAGACACAGTGGCTTTTGGAGGCCCCAGATCAGCTTCTAGTTCTCGCACTGTCAGTTGCTGATCTTTGTTGACTTCAGCCTACACACATTCAATATTCTCAGTGTTCTGTTTGTTGCAGGCCTTCCAGAACATGGATCACTTTCAACAGATTCTCAACCATCTTTGAAGTGTTTGTGCCACACTTTTATTTGCACTGCACTCATTGCATCATCCCCAAAAGCCTCTGAATCATCCAAATAGTTTCTGCGGAGGAATATTCAAGCTTAACACAATATTTGATGCAAATTCGTTGCTCTACTCACTCAGTCATTTTGAATGTGATGGCTACACAGAACACACGCTCACTCAATGGTGTCTACCGCCCCCAATAACTAGTGTAGTGAAGTTGTCGTTGTTCATGCATGTGCATTCCAGTCCATTCTCCTTGACTGCCAGGTTACACAGATGTCATGCAAACCATTTTTGTTATATTAACAATGGCTGGAATAGTTTTGGATAGACTTCATATAATAACATATGTCAACTCTAACTGAAAAATTAAAAAATGATTAAAAAAAAGACAAGGCTGAAGAGGATAAACTAAAGCCTGTGAGATCAGAACTTCCTACCAGCTAAGCTCATCTGAGGCCAAGCTTTAGTTACCTTACAATTAGGAATATGCACTGTATAAATACTTACTTCCATACTTTATGTACTTCTTTGTTTTGGATTTTGCTTCTATTTGCTTAGAAAGCTTGCTCTGAAAAATCCCAGCCGTGTGTTAGTGAACTACAGTGAAAATGAGTTTGTCCACATCTAATCCAAAACAGCTGAGGAACTCCAAGTTCCCTTAAAAGTCACAGGGAGCGGCGAAGGCAGTGCTCCGAGCTAGAGCACGAAGACAGTGGAGTGGGGCAGTGGCTGCCGGAGAGAAGAACCACTCTCCTGAATGCATAGTATGTGCCGGGCTATTACGTGCCTGCTCTACAAAGGGAATCCAAAAAATCCTGGAATGTATTTATAAAAAATTGTGTATTTATTCTCACGTTTACACTTCAGTCACCTTCCAAGTACTCTCCCCTTGATACAACACACCTATCAAGACGTTTTTCCACCACTCAAAACAGTTTTGAACTTGATTCTGATGCTTTTATGCTTCTGCCATTTTTTGTTTCATCTCTTCCACATTGGCAAAATGTTTTCCTTTGAGGAATTTTTTCATCCATGGAAACAACAAAAAAAAGTCACTGGGGAGAGACTGGGTGGACAGGGAAGGTGTGGCACAGGGTCATGCCATTTTTGGTCAAACACTGCTCAACACTCAGTGGGATGTGGGCAGGTGTGCTCCTAAATCACTCATCATGAAACGAGCAAAACTTTTTTGAAAAAGTCTTCAAAAGAAATTCACTGAAGCCAAACGCAGCCTCTCACAACACCACCAGCTGGGACACTGATATAGATGGGTTCTTAGAACACTCACCCAGCGGGGAAAGTCTCTACTACAAGAGCCTGCCCTCTAGAAGATAATTCTGGAATTTTTATGGGAGGTCCCCCACTTTGTATATCCTGAATTTACAGCAGAGAAAACAGGGCCACAGAAGTTAAATAATATGCCTAAGAGGATAGTAGATGGAAAAACTGGGATTTGAACCCAGGTCTGTCCAACAGCAAAGCATGTGCTCTCTCTATTCAGTGATCTTGGTGTCTTCTAGAGAGAAGGCAAGTCTTAGAAACAGGAAAACTAAGGGAAGTATACAAAGTGATCTTTTTTCTGCTTGGTGTTGTCCCTCACACAGGCACCAAGATAGGTCAAAGTGCTCCCAAAGAAGACAGAACTGAGATAAAAGTACTGGGGGACCGATTACCTACTTTCTCCATGTCCCTAGAGGATGGGTCACACAGAGGCCACTCAAAGATCTAGAACCTCAGGGTAGACAGAGCGGGAGAGGAGATCACACAGAGGCCTCTGACATCACTCAGCCACAGTAGCTGCATATTATGCTCCCCAAACCCTTTCTTCTTGAGTGAGATTCATCTAACAAGTCAAACATCGCTTGCTTCAGTGCACATGCTAATGCATGCTGATCCTGACTGCATCCAGCGACATTTATCCATGCACTCTCTTCCGTCTTTTTACAGCTTGAGGCTGTCCCTTATCTACATCCACGCAGGTATTTCAGAACACTTCCCTTCAGTTGGGTATTTCTAAATGGGTGTTTCTCTGATGCATCACGGATGGAGGAGAAGCGGATTGCCAGGATTCAAATGTGGTTGAGGCGTGGGTCTGGTGAAAAGGCAAGCAAAGGAAAGGGGAAGATTTTGAAAAGTATATGTTTAGTTAATAATGAAGAGACTCTAGGAGCAGTTTTAAAACAATAAAGGGGAAAAGAAAGGAGACTAACCTAGAAACAGAAAAAGAAAAAGAAACTAAGACCTCAATTTTGAGCTCAGCATGTTCTTAGAAGTCATCTTGTAAAGCCTCTTCTTTTTTTTTTTTAAGATTTATTTATTTATTTATTTTTAGGGAGGGAAGGGGGGGGGGAGAAACATCAATGTGCGGTTGCTGGGGGTTATGGCCTGCAACCCAGGAATGTACCCTGGCTGGGAATCGAACCTGGGACACTATAAAGCCTCTTCTTCATACACCAGGGAGGAAACCTGAGACCACTCCCAAGTCACAGAGCCTTCCTCAAGGCTGCAACCCAGCACAGCTCTGCTTTCCACCTAACTCACACAGAGGACGGCACAAAAGAAAAAAACAGAAGAAAGCATAAAGCAAAGGATGCGTAGCCCTCCAGCTACTCTGATCATTCTGGTCAACAGCTTGTGATACTGACTTTGGGGAAGTGAATTAACGTAGGTTGAACAGAAAGAAGCAGGTGTCTTAGACCCCAGGGTGTCCGAGAGGATTTCTTCCAAAAGGACTCAACAGGATGGTACAAAAGTAACCCCTTAGGTCTTTGGGAATGAGAACCAATCTTTAGAAACAATTACAGAGGTGGGGAAAAAAAGTAAAGATGAAATACTATAAATAGTATTAACTATACTATTTATTTTGGTTACAGCCCACAAATCCCTTCAGGGTGGAGCAAGGTATGAGGTGAAGTACATGACTCCCTCCTTTAGTACCAACATTTCAAAAAGGGTCCCTTCAACGCAGTTGGTTGAAAAGCAAACAGATCATCACCATTGTAAAGCTCTTGGACTAACTAAAGACTTACAATAACTGAAGTGGTGGACAGAATGCTCAGTTTAGCAATCCAGAAGTTCCTTTTATCAACTATTCATTCAACAAATATTTATTAAGCACCCAATACCAAGAATTGTTCTAGGTGCTAGAGAATAAAACAAAAAAATCTCTGCCCATGTGGATCTTAGGATTCAATTTCAAGGTTTCTTAAGCAATTATATGCCTCCTTTTAAGGAGCTCTAAGCCTAAGGAGCCACTACTGTGCTAAAACTGCTTGGCTGGTCAAGAATAAGACCCCTTGCCCACTGCGCCTTTTCCTGACTCCAAGAGTATAAACATTATTGAATTAGCTCACCCCTTAGAGGCTAAGGATACCTCATTACTATTGGTAAACCCTCTAGTGCCTGTTCTTCAAAAGATACAGATACCAGAAATACGAAGAGACATAAAAAACTGCAAAATACAGGTTCTGTCATCAAGTGGCACAGGGGCTCAAGAAGAAGAGAGCAATAACTAACCTTCATTACTAGACTAAACCCTGAAAATAAAGAAGAGGGTATTTCTTTCTAAAAATCTTAACTAATCTCTCAGATTCACCCCCAAATTCCCAAGAGAATGGAACATGCATTCTAAACTGGGATCGGCAAGATAATTCTCTGAGCTACAAGAAAAAGACATTTTTAATTAAAAAATTATGTAAATTACACTTTATTAACAGTACAATAATAAATGTATGTTATTGACATTGAATATAGAACTTGAGTACAGTAAATATTCACATACTTCCAATGGCACACAAATTTGGAGTCCATTGCTTTAGACTGTAAGCTTCATCTTTCCAAAACCTATAAAAGAGCAGCTGAGTAATGGAAAGAAGGTAGGCTTTGGAGTTAGACAGGTAGAGACTTAAATCCCAGCTTCTCAGCGTTTTAGCTCCCTCCTATGTGAAATGAGAGTAATGTTATTTATGGTCTAAGCTCATTCTGAGGAATGGATAAGATACACAGAGCCCTTAGCATAGTGCCTGGCAGGTATACATGTGCTCAACGAATGCAAGTCAAGTGAATGCCAGTCCTCCATGCCTGCCAGAGCCATGAAATCCACTAGTACCCAATCAGTCCTTGAAAGCAGTGAGGAGAGGATCATTTGTCGTCCTCCCTTTGGAAAAAGAGGGGGATACCATGGTAAGGTTTTTATCTTCACAAGAGCCAAGGGAAAGCGGAATCAACATCTCTGGGTTCAGAGAGAGATCAGGTACTCTTGGGAGCAGGCATCTCTATCCCATGATTCTGACTAACACTGCTGCTGCTGACCAGAAGGAGTGGGTGTTTTTAAAATTGTTTTGCCAAATGAACCCAGAGTTAACTTCTCTCTAACTTGGCAAAGGTCCTTCTCCCCTCACTTGTCTCCTCAGGAGCCCTGAGAAGCAAACACTATCCCCGGGGTTCCCCATCAGGATCTGCCCTCCACACCCATGAGCACTTCATACCCACAAGACATTGTACCTGCTTGAGGCAGAAAGGACTCCCTGGCGTTTCAAGTCCAAAGAAGAGTCCCTGAAATCAACCTCAAAGATTTCCAATGTGCCATTTGTGCTAAAGGAGGCATCTAGCTGCTGGGCAGATGTTCCTAGGCATAAGAAAAGTTAGGAAAAAGCAGCGAATGAGCAACAAAATATGCATGGATTTGAGGTATAAGTGGTAGGGAGTGGAGAGGAGGAGAAATAGGGAAAGACTGAGTATACCTTTTTTCAAATGGTAACTGCAAAGAAAGACCCGTTTTCAAATGGTAACTGCAAAAAAGCATGAGGTGCCTAGCCTTGAGCCACAGTCCAAGGCTGCCCCCAGGTACCAAAAACACCGAATGTCCCCTTGCTCATGCTGTGAGCCAGCCCCATGACTCTAAAGCCTCTGATGCGCAATGAGGAATTCTGCATACTGAGTTTCCACATGGCTCCTAGTCCACGGTATCGCCATACCTGTAGCCAGATATACAGGGTACTGGCTGGCGGGGCTCCACACTTGGACAGCAGGCCTCTCAAGTTCCTTCAGCTTCATGGTCTGACCTGTAGGTGGCAGAAAACTGACCTCAGCTCACTGAAAATAGAAACCAGCAAGCTTAAGGACCAGAACCAGGGAGCACCTGTGGACTCAAGATCTTGTTACTTTCTCTCCATCACGGGATAGGGCACCTCAGGGCAACACAGGATGACAAACACATGACCATTTGCATATCTCTAAGGCCAGTTCAATTACCCAATTCCTAAAATATAATGCTTTAAATCCAAAAAGATAATCAATTACACTGGTTGCCACAGGCCCCACAGTGATGATAACCATCAAACCAGATAATCAGTGACCTTATCGGTTCCCTTGGCTTCAAATATTATCCATACGAGGATGACTCTCAAGTTTATATCACCAATACACATTTCTCCTCTGAGCTCCGAGTTTTTATATACAACTGCTAATCAAGTATTTCCTCTCGGATATAGCTGATACCTAAAAGTTAGTCTGTCTAACATGGAATTCTCTATTCTACATCATCTCCCCCCAAATCTGTTCTTCTCTAGTATTCTTCATCTTGTAAATGGTACCACTATCTACCCAACTGCTCAACCCAGAAACCTGAAAATTACTCTTGGTTCCCTCCTTTTCCCTTATTCCCTTCTAATCCATTATTAAGTCTTCCAGATTTTATCTCCAAAATATCTTAATCTGTCTATTTTTCTCCCTCTCCACCTCCACCACTCTACTTGATGATAACATCATATCTCACCCAGATTATATCAATAATCTTCCAACTGGTCATGTCCCTGATGCTCGTACCATCACTCACTTCCTTCTCTACACAGCAGCAGGAGCGAACTTTTAAAATCAAAAACAGGATTTTGGCGTTCCATGCTTAAAATCTTTCAATGGTTTCTATCACACTCAGAATAAAATTCAAACTCCTTATTATGACCCTGTTCAAAGGCTCCAGCCTACCACTTCATTTTATCTCTTGCTACTTTCCCCCTTATTCATTCTACTCCAACTGCATTAGCCTTTGTGCATTTCCTGGCTTTTCCCCACCTTAGAGCTTTTGCAAATTGTTCTTTATACTTCGAATGTTCTTCCTTTCATTGTCTGCATGACTGGCTCCTTATCACATCTTTCTGGGCTCAGCTTCTCAGCCCCTTAGAAGATGGGCTCAGCTTCTCATCTCCTTTTGATTGGATGAGCCTCCAATACGCCTACATATTGGCGGTCTCCTCCACTAAGTAAACTCCATGAGAGCTAGCAGTGTTTGCTTTGTTCATCATGTTATAACTAGTGCCAGAACAAAGTCTGACACAAAGTAAGTGCTTGATAATATTTGCTGAATGAAGGCAGACATCCATTTCAACTCTGTGGTTTCCAATCCAATTGTAATGCACATTCAAGGTACTATCCCAATAAGCTCATAAAGCAGCAGAAAAGGAGGGAAAAAGTAACACAACTTGTGGGAAGAAACTTGGGACCTACGGCAACCTACTTTAGCAAGCCACAGTCACATTACTTTTAATGTACAAAAACAGGAAGTACATAGTTTATTTAATCTCTAATGTACTTTCTTTCCACTTAAAGAAAGTTTAAAATTGACAATGTAGCCAAGATTGCCAGGACGCCTCTGAGCCCTTGAGGCTACATCAGGAATTTTCTGACACGCTCCCTACACACCATACAGTGACCAGTGCCACCTGCTGGTCAACACCATTTTCACGTTTCTGGGGAAAGATCCCTTAAGAAAAGTAGCAGTTGCTTAGCACTGTGCACTTGACATGCAATACTCATAAAATTCTCATTATGGTTCTATCCGGTAAGTACTGTTGTTATCTCCATTCTACAACAAACAAACAAACAAACAAACAAACAAACTGGGTAGGTCAAGATGTGAACCCTTATGAGCCCCCAGAACCCAGTATTTTTAATCATTATACCAGTCTAAACTAAACTCCAGAAAGTGTTTCAATCCTGACAGTCTAAAAATTAAGAAAATGGGCTTTTAATCTACTCTGTTCAGACACATTTGCTCACAAAAAAAGCCCTCCGCTGGGGTCAGACTGGCCGGAGGAGGGCGAGACGGGGTATTGAAGGTGGGAGAGCTATGACCTTTCAACCAAGAGCTGAACGGACTATTGCAGTGATGGGGGGCGGTCAGGAGAGCTTCTCTCCGGCCTTCCCCAAAGCGCGGCGCGCGGGGCATCGATAATAACTGGCCTTCCCTCCCAGGGAGGATCCAGAGACTCGGAGCAGTGCCGGGCCCTGGGCGGATGGGAAGGCGCGAGGGCGGCGCTAAAGAGGGACCAGGCGCGGCAGGTGGAGCCGGATCCGCGTGAGGGAGGGCGCAGCGGGGGCGCGAGAGGCACACCGGCCGGAGCCGGGGCGGCCCGGGGTCTCCGCAGAGGGCACCCTCCCCCGGCGCTCTCCCGGCGGAGGACGGGCGCTGCGGGTCCCGAACTCGGTCTCTGCTCTCAGGAACCCCCAGGCCCCTAGGGAAAACCAACCTGCCGGGAGAGCTCAGGTCAGGGGTCAGGCGCGGCGAGCTGGAGCGGGTCTTCTCAAAGGGCTTCGGGGCTCTGCTGGGCGTTGTGGACGGCGGCTGTGGAGGGCCAAAAGTAGTCCTGGCCCGCAGGCATCGCAGGGCAACACAGCCCACACGCGCCGGGAGCGGAGAATCGGACCGGGCCGGGCTGGGCCGGGCTGGGCCGGGCAGTCCCCACGGAGAGGGTTGTAATAGGACTATAGCTTTTAGTAGGCCTCCCTCACCTGTCCTATGATTGTTCAGTTCTGCCGCTGTGGGTCAGTCCTACCATCAGTAAATTCTGGTTTATTCAATTTGAGCTAGGGCCCGGAGCCAGCCTCTGAAAAGGGAAAGTACTAATTCATTATCTACTTATTGAAGCGGAGAAGAGCCGACCCTATCTCCAGGAGCTCTCAATAGAACCCTAATTGAAAAAAGCAATTGAGGCCAAAATAGCTGTGACACACTGTAGCCCCAGCAACTGCTGCCCAAAACTATTGGTTGATCTAAGGACTATAGATGTGCGGAGGGCAAGGTACTGTAGACCAGAGGCTTCCCGCAAGGTTTCAGGGACGTAACACAGGTGTTGTAACTTGGAGCTGCAAAACAGGTGATGTCTCAGCAGGGAGGAAGGGGCCCAACCTGCTAATAGTCGTCCCAGTCATTTCCCATTCCAGGAATGAATGAGGCTACCTATAGTTGGAGGAGTGGGCTGGTTACAGATTGTGAAATAGCAATTCAACTCAGATATTTGGGAGTTATAGAAAATTACAGGTACAGACGCATTAAGATATAGATTTTATTTTGAGACTAGTAGTATGGATCCACTGTGGGAGAGAACAGAGAACTCAAATTAGGAGACTAATGGAGCCCAGGTATCAGATGAAGAAAGCCTGGATTAATATAGTGGCAATGTTTATAAAAGAAAATTGGACAGCCTTTTGTGACTGATAAAGTAGTTGGAGGGGGACGTGAAAAGGTCACATATATTGCTCATGTTGATTGAGGGCATTTCCAAATAAAACATCCTGTAGGCAGCTGAAGATCTTACATCTAAGTTGATTCAAAACTTCCATTTAATGCATGAATTCTACCGCATTCCTCCCTGATAGCCTCCAAAGATGGTGAGGTAGTTTTTTGTTGTTTTTTATATCTTTAGATAGAGGGGAAGGGCAAGATCGATTGGTTGCCTCCCATGTGTCCCCAACCCAAGAGATGGAAAAACCCAGGCACATGCCCCAATGGGTTATCAAACTGTCAACCTCTCATTTTGTGGGGTGACGCCCAACCAACTGGGCCTCATGGGGCAGAGTATACCAATTACCTTGACAGCCCCCACCAGTCGTGACACAACCCGTCTTCCTTTCATGTGGATGGTCCAAGTCAAAACAGAAGACATTTTTCTGTGCCTGCCCACCCTGTACTATGTACTCCCTAAGTATTCCTTTAACTTCTTAGCACCACCGCAGTGGATGAGACCTGAGGAAAAATAAACATGGTTTATTGCCAAACCTCAGGCAATACCTCAATTTAGGGAATGAAGCAGAAGTGTCACCGATGAAGTGCTTTGAAAGAAACTTGAACCAAAGGCATAAGGTCAGTTTCAAGCAGGACATTTTTTTTCTTAAGTGGCTCTTCTCCCAATTCACTCATCTCTTATAAATTCCAGCTTGTTTTTTTTAACTGCCAGTCTCTTCCAGGTAACTACTTGAGGGCAATTATTTTGGCTGGTTCGGTGTCTGATACACAAGGCACACAGATGTCTGTTAAACAATTACGAAATGCTCTAAATGACAGAGAATGAAGACACAGAAAGACAGTGGAAAGTTCCAGATAACGGCACTTTTGTATCCACTCCCTGATCTCATAAAGGTCACTGCCTGGACAACCACTAAAGGGCCCCTTATCTAACTTGAATGAACTTGCTTCTATAGGTCTGTTGAATGTACGTTTTTTTATGGGTCAGGTTTTCAGGCAGTATGATTGTAATGCTTTTTTATGGGTCAGGTTTTAGAGAGGGGAAGAGAAAGATAGATTTTAAAGAAAATGTCCCTAAAGGGAAGAAAATAACTAAGTTGGTTCACTTAAAAACAGATGTGCTGAGACTCTCAGAAACATGGCATTCCTCTTTCTAAGGCTACAGGGGAGCATGGATGAATTATTAAAGCCATAGGGTCGGTGATAACTCACAGAACTGTCCTCTAATTCATAAATATAGGTGATGTTAGCTTAAAAGAAGCTAGAATTCAGACGTTGCTTTGGAGTAAGAAGTAAAATTAGAGGCAGTCACAGCCCTAGGCCAGTCCAAAAACACCTATTTATTCTATAATATACTTACAACATGTTAGAGTATAATGTTTTGTTAGCTAACTACTATCATTAAGAAGGTTTTTACGGGGAATAATTGTTCCAACTTGGAGTTCCAACTTGGAAAGTCAGGAACATATTTTCCTTCTTCCTCAACTCTGTAAATGAGAAAAGGAGCTACCCATAGCACCTATACAAACAGACCTCTCAACTACTTTCACATTCCCAGTGGAGTTAACAAATTAACATCTTCTGTGCTTAGCTCCCCCATTCTCCCAACCTTCCAATCTCGGTGGGCGGAGGCGGGGACAGGGGTGTGCAGACAGCAGGCAGAAAAAAAGAGAAAAGGATGAGGTTCCGCACGGCAGGGGCTATTCCTGGGGAAATGAGGCACAGATACCACAGCACTATTTTATTAGGTATTTCATTAAGGTTAAATCTCTAGGAATGAGGGAGGCTCAGTCAGGAGGCACAAAGTCCAGGAAGCCTCCTCAGATTTCATAGTGAACCACCGGCTCAGGCTCTTTGGTGGGATCGCCGCCTCGTTCCAGGTACAGATTATTATAAGGATACTGCTTTGGCGCCTAAGGAAAAAACACAGGTCAGCAAGAACAACATGCATCCAGCCAATGTCTGGCCACATCCCACTCTGAGTTTAATAGTCACGTACAGCAATGGGTATGCAGTAGCCTCTGGTCAGACCCAGCTGGGCTTGAATGGCAGAAGAGCACTCCTCTTCCCTGCCCAGCCCAAGGCAGAGAGAAAGCCTAGATTGTAAGAGAAGTGGTGCCTACCCTGTGTGTGTGTGTGTATGTGTGTGTGTGTGTGTGTGTGTGAGAGACAGAGAGACAGAGAGTGAGTGAGCCTGCGTGCGAGCCATGGAGAGCTGAGAGAGCGAGAGAGCGAGAGAGCGAGAGAGAGAGAACGAGGAAGAGCACCAGGGAGAGTTTTCTAAATGAGATGATGCATCCATCCATCCCACTCTCTCTCGGGGTCGAGACAGACTCAATCTCCTTTAAGTCACTCAGCCTCTAATGGTTCCACCACTAAAGTGGCCTAGCAAATGAGGCGTGCAGGAGCAGCAGTGGGGGAAAGCACAGAGGAGACACGGCTGGGACGTGCTTTAGGGGCTGCTGGCTTTACCAACAAACAGCTGTCAGAGCACACAGCTCAAGGGGAGGAGAAAAGGGTGATGTGCTTACAGAACTGAAAAATGGAAGAGCCACACTGTGTTTCTTGCTCTCCTGAAGTGAAGTTAGTGCTCACACCAGCCCTATGTGCACTCTCCAGCCTGGGGCCCCTGAGGCTTGGTGGAAAGGCTCGTGTCAGTGCACACAGACATACCAGCTACCATCAGGACATTGATTACCTCTGCAGAGGTAGCACTGAGCAGCCAACTGCAAACACAGCAGCTTCCCTGCTTTCAGTTCCTTTCCTTACAGTCTATCCTGTAGATCACTCCCAGATTAATCTTCCTAAAAACCTAGCTTTCACCATGTCATTCTCCTGTTCAAAAACCCAAATAGCTCCTGGCTGCCCAGAGGCAGACCAAGTCATCACTGTATCCCCAACCCCTACCATAGGCTGTACCTGGTATACCGCAGGGCTTCAAAAATATTTGTTGAGGTAATGAGTTACTATACCATCATGGCCAAATCCCTTAGCAATGCAGTAAAAGCTGTCCAACCTAACTAATCAGCTCACCTCACAATAATTTTTAACACATTAGCTTCCACACATAATTTTCCAGGACATCAGAATTACCCATGAAGTTGTTAAGTACTGATTCTAGAATCCCACTTGGAGCTAATGAATTAGGTTCTCAGGAAGTGGAGCCCAGGAATCTGAATTTTAGCAGCTCTCCAGGTAACCAATAGTTACCTAGGAATTATTTTATATGCTTATTCCACTCCAGCTAACTCACTCTCCTTTTCCTTCCTTCATTCTGTTTTTCTTTTGCCCCAAATGTTCTCTCCAACTTCTCCCCACCATCTAAAGTGTGTCATTTTTAGCATCCAGTTTAACCATTCTCTTTAACAGTACTTCATACCCCTTAGCACATACCCACACAAAAATTATGCCAAATTCATATATATTTATGTTCAGATGTTGCTTATGATGTCATTTATCTCAATTTTCTCCTTATTCAATTTCCTCAAAGCTAGACAATTTTTTTTCTGTCTTTTACAGTCTCCAAATTATAACTGTCTATGCTTGTAGTAAATTTTTAATTCCTTCCAATACCCCTTAGGAGGTACCCTTCACACCTCCAAAAAGGAAAAGGCTTCAACTCTAGATCCCATAACTCTTACCTTCAAAGATCACTTGGTGAAATGATTGGTAAGTGCAATCCCCAAATGGCAACTCTAGAGACTGGCTGACTTCCATGTTCTCATTCCTCAGAGTCCTTAACTGCTTTTTCTCACTCACACTGACCCAAGATGCAGGCATGGAGCAGTGCTCTGGTACTTATGCCCACCAATGTGAAGACCCTCTATAGGCCTTACCAGGAAACCAAGCTTAATATTGGCTGGATCCCTATTCCAGTGACCTCACTCCCTCAGGAAACAGTGCCAAGTAAATGTGCCTAAGGGAGGGAGCACTTCTCAGATACTCACCACAGGCTGGTAGGAGGGATACATCTCCCCCACCCAAAACATGAACGCCATGAAGGCCACGAAGCCGAAGAGGTGCTTACACATGACATCCCAAGAAACAGGCGTGGGGGACGTGTCCACACGGTTCCTGATATACATATCTAGGTCCCAGTGAATCTAAGGCAGAAAGGCAGATAACTGTCACATACTGCTCTTCCTGCAAAAGGCAGTCCAGAGTGATCAGAGCCTGCTACAAGGCTTGACAAAAGCATTCTACAGCCCCAGGCAATATGCTGAGAGCCAAATTACTCTGGCTCCCAGGACTAGATGCTAGTTTCTAGCTGGGTTTTGCTGACCAGAGACAGCTCAATCATTGAAGTTTTCAACTTTCACAATACAGAGCTTGTTAATTCCCAGAAATCCCATTCTAAATGCCAAACATGGAACCTCAGGCCTCAGATCAATGGATTTTCCTTCCGTGGGCAGAAAACCTTAGTATTACTTGGGCAGAGAAATATTATTTGAGCTAAAGAAAGAATCCCCAGAAATACATTAGAGAGAAGGAAGAAAGGTTAAATGGGATAGGGTTCTCTCACCGGTTCACCCCAGTTCATTCTCAGGTCTCGGTGGTCCCATTCATACCATGGATCCCTCTCATGCTGTGAGCGGTCAGGGAGCTTTGGGTAGTCGCCATACCTGAGAGACAGCAAGAACTTCTGGAAGAGGCTCTGAGCACTGTCTCTCAGACAATTCAGAGTCTCCTCGTCTCAAAGATAAGACCAACTGTCTCACCTAAGGACAGAGGAACTGACTTTCACATCAAGATCTCAATTTCTAGTCACTAAGCATTGACCCCAGAAGTCCAAATTGTAATTAAAAGTGCATGTCAAACTCTGAAACGTTGTAATATCATTAGCTTTTCTTACCTTCTTTCAACAAAAAGAAAAGTCACATAATATTATCACGTTAGCTTTGTAAAGGCATTTAATTATCTATCACTCTAATTTCCTCAATAGACAGAAAATGAAACTCAAGTTCAGGGTCTGAACCCACAGTCACCCAGCTAATTGGAATAAAAACAAAAAGGGTACAGATTTCTCGCTAAGGTGGGTTTTCCCCAACAAATCCAGGTTCAACTTATACAGACGGCTACTAAAGCTGCTCTTGTCCACAACACAATAAAAGACACAGGAAATGACGACAACTAGACATATATCACAGAAAATGACTGGGAAACAAGATGAATAGGAGCAGCTGAGACCACAATAGAAAGAGTGATGCTAGGACAGAAAATGAGTGCTGGTAATCACTTCAGATAATTAGCCGTTCTGTGGCTATGGGAGCGGAAGGGTGGGGGAATGACATCACTTGGAGTAAGGGAGTTGACTTTAATCGGCTTTACAGTTGCTAGGATTTCCACAGCCCCAAGAGCAATAATGTTTTTAAAAATAGAAACATACACAAATATAGGGTACTCCATCTACAAATAAGGTTCGCATGACAGGCGTCCAGTTCCTGCCTGGTCACGTGCCTGGACGACAGCACCTGAGCCCAGCAGATGCTCAAGCCAAATGAAACCTTGCGCTCCGGATAGAGCCAAGGAAGGTTTCTGCTATTCAGGGGTCCTCAAGGGAGCTATTAAAATCTCGATTCCTCATTTGAGGAAACAGCTCGAGCCAAGGAGAAAATTGAAGTCCTCTCGGCTGCAGCTGCTCACTCACCCCCTCCCACCTACCGACAAAAGCACCTACACCATTGATTCTGAGAGGTCATGGGAAGGTTCGGGTAGAAAAGGGTCAGAGCCCAGCCACCAGCCCAGCCGCCTTCTCCCATCACTACCAAAGTGCGGGCGGACCCTCTCTATCTCACCCCATGCCATCATCCGGGTACGGCTCGTAGTCTTCCAACCGCATATTATACTTCTTGGCGGCGGCAGCCCTTTCTTCTGGGGTCTTGGGATAAGGCCCCGGGAGCATGTCCTTTGTAATGTGGGAAGCTGGAGGGCAGACGAGGGCAGGTGAGAAGGCACCCGGTTTTGCCTGCCGCCCCGAAGGTTTCAAGCGTCGGCGGCTGCGGAGGCCCGAGCGACGTCCAGGTACCAGCGAGACCCTCTACCCGCTTCTCTGGATATACCAACTCCACCTCCGCCCCCCAGCCCGGACACGGCCGCCGCCGTATCCACGATACCCATCTTCCCCCCGACACAACAACCCTCAGACATCCCCTTCCCAGACTGAGACCTCGCCCGTTCTCGCGGACCTGTCCGTGCACCCGGCGGCACCACGGTCCGGGATGCCCTTTGCAGCCATCGGACTCCCAAGACCCCCGCCCTGGCCGCCGCCATCTTGACCTTCCTCCCGTTTCACTCCGCACATGCGCAAAGGGCTCTCCGGTGGCTGAGCCGGGCCAAACGCGACCGGGAAAGCAGGGAATGAAAAAAGGTTTTAGGGGTTAAACTAGGGCTTAAACGTGTTGGGAAGCCAGACAGGCAAGATGTGCAAGTGGATAGAGGCAGAGAGGGAAAACTGGAAGGAGAGAAAACCAGGCAGGTCACTGCTTTGACATTTTAGATTGTTGTGTCTCTTTTTTCTCCCTCAGTTGACTTAGACACATCCAAGGATAATGAGGACTCAGGACCTGAGCATCTCATGTGGACAGCTGACCCACCTCTTCCAGGAGCTGTACAAGTAAAGTGAGCCTGTGTTAATCTCTGATTGCTTGCTTTTTTCCTTTCCTTTACTGGAACTTGCTCCATTCATCCCCAGACGTGATATTCTTCAAATTCAGCCTTTGGTCTTGCATGTTTTTTTCCGTTTTCCAAATTGGTTGATCCCTTTCACTTAGATGCGCGGTGCAGCAGATAAATCAGCCTGGAATTGGCTCCTCGTTTTCAGTCCGTGTTTACGTATGGATGTCCCAGTCACCTCAACCCGACAAATGTAAAACCAATCCTATCACTAGAGGCGGCTTTTCGAAGCCCGCATAAAGCCCCAGATTTGCTAGGACTTGGATAAATACCTTTCAAACCAGAATACAACGAAGAAACACTAGCTTAATAATGGGAGACATTATTATGTTTGCATATGAATATGTTTTTATTTTATTTACACACGTGGAATTCGCATAGTTTACACAGTATAAACATGCACATCACTGTTTTGGAGCAGAATCCATTATTAAAGACATTCTCAAATATATATCAGAGCAATAAAAACTGACACATACTGTTCAGTATATAAATTTGGGGGAAGATTAGTCACAGCAGCTTGCCCTCTTCTAAACTGAGCATCACTAGCTGAAGTTCAGGATAACTGGATACTACCCACATTCAATTGATAGGAAGCCCTGATCTAGTTTGGGTTAAAAAAAAACAGAGTTGTTTTAATTTACTTACATATTTTTGTTAAGATATAGTTTACATACTATAATATTCACCACTTTATATAATAAAGTTATCTTACTATATTTACAACGTTGTGCAATTATGACCACTAATTTAAAAAAATTTTATCACCCCTCCCAAAAATATCCCATACCCATTAGCATATTTCTTGTACCCCCTCCCCCTGGCAACCATTAATCTACTTTCTATCTCTATGGATTTGCCTATTCTGGACATTTTATATAAAAGGAATCACAACATTTTCAAGGTTTGTCCATGTAGTGGCATGTTTTGGTTCTTCATTCCCTTTTATGCCTAAGTAATATTTCAATATATGAGTATATAACATTTTGTTTATACATTCATCAATAGATGGACATTTGGATTATTTCCACTTTTGACCATTATGAATGTTCCTGTTAATATTCTTACATAAGTTTTTATGTGAATGTATATTTTTAATTCTCTTGAGTATATACCGAGTAGTAAAATTGCTGGGTCATAGGGTAACTCTATGTTTAACTTTCTGCAGAACTACAAAACTCTTTTCAAAGAAGCTGCACCACTTTATATTTCCTTATATTTTCACTAGCAGTGTAGGAAGGTTCCAGTTTGTCCACATTTTCAAAAACATTTGTTATTGTCTTTTTTATTATAGCTATCCTAGTGGATATGAATAATATCTAATTGTGGTTTTATTTTGCATTATCCTGATGACTAAAGATATTGAGCATCTTTTTATGCACTTACTGGCCATGGTATGTCTTTCTTGGAGAAATGTCTATTCAGGTCCTTTGTCCATTTCTTAATTGTGTTGTCTTTTTGTCGTTGAGTTGTAAGAGTTCTTTATGTATTCTAGATACAAGTCCCTTATCAGATGAATGATTTGTTGTAAATATTTTCTCCCATTCTGTGGACTGTCATTTCACTTTCTTGATGGTGTCCTGTGGGACTCCATTTTTATCCTGAAAGGTATTGGAGTTAGTCAAAAGCTTTCTCTGTGTCCGTAGGGGAACCCACTAGATGAAGTATGGCTCAAACAGCAAAGACATCTGGGAAATGTTTGACTCTTAACTCTCTGTAGTCTCAGGCTTGGCTGACTACTTAGAAAACTGGAATGCCACCCAAAGATATACATCATGCCTCCAGGAAGGAGGTTAATGAATGTATAGAATGTGGATGACTGCCTGATATCATCTGTTAACTTAGGAATGCATTGTTCATTCTGGTGGTCTACAGTGACTACCCACCATATGGTTTTACTTTTTACTCCATCTGAAAAGAGACCCTGTTCTGAGAGGGTTATAGATTTTTCCTGGCTGGCCATTACTGGGAGCAGCTGCTTTGCCCATGTATGTAAGTGTTAAAGCTCTTGTGAATCTGAATAAGACTATGTGTCAGTTATTCTGAAAGGATCCTGAATTTAGATTTCTAGGGCTTTCCCCGAACAGTGTCCATTCAGATGATCATGTTTTTTCTTTCTTCTATTGCTAATTTTTGGATGTTGAACCAACCTTGTATTCCTGTAATAAATGCCACTTGGTCATGGTATATAATCCTTTTTATATGGTGCTGGATTTGATTTGCAAGTATCTTGTTAAGTTTTTGCATCTACGCTCATAAGAGATATTCGTCTGTAGTTTTTTTTCTTGTGATGTCTTTGTCTTGTTTAGTGTCAAGGTAATGCTGGACTCAGTGAATGATTTGGAAAGTGTTCCCTCTTCTATTTTTTTGGATGAGTTTGTGATAGACTGGTGTCAATACTTTTTTAAATGTTTGGTAGGATTCATCAGTGAAACCATCTGGTCCCAGGCTTCTCTTCATGGAAAACTTTATTCTGAATTCAATCTCTTCCCTTGTTATAAGTCTATTAAGATTTTTCTATTTCTTCTTAAATCAGTTATGATAGATTGTGCCTTTCTAAGAATTTTTTTTTTCATTTCATCTAGGTTATCTAAGTTTTTGACATACAAATGAATGCATATAGTATTTCCTTATATGCCTTTTCATTTTTGCAAAGTCAGTAGTAATGTCACTTCTTTCATTCCTGAATTTAAGTCATCTGAGTTTTCTCAGTCTAATTCATAACTTTTCACATTAATATATTCTTGTAAAACTTCAAACATTGCAGACAAAAATTAAAGCCTTGATTGCCACCCCCACCCTCAAACCCTCCACAGAGGTAACCCTATCATCAGTTTGGTATAGCCTAGTTACTATGTAGCATAGTTACTATGTAGCATAATTACATAGTTAAGCCAGTGTATTGGCTTTCTATTGCTGCATGACAAATTATCATAAATTTAGCAGCCCAAAATAACACAAATTAATTATCTCACCTTTTCCATGAGTCTGGAGTCCAGGATGGGTTAGCTGGGTTTCAGCTCAGGGCCTCACTAGGCTGAAATCAAGGTATTGGGTGGGACTACTATCTCATCTGAGACTCTGTCTTTTTCCAGGCTCGGTAGTTGTTGGCAGAATTCCGTTCCTTGCAGTTGTATGACTAAGGTCCCTGCTTTCTTGCTGGCTGTCAACCAGGAAGGAGCCTTTCTCAGCTCCTAGAGCCTACCTGCCATTGTCTGCCACTTAGTAGTTTGTCTCTTAAAGGCCAACAGAATGTCTTCTGTGGCTTCAAATCTCTCTCACTTCTGTCTCCAACCTCTAGACCCAGATTTAAAGATCTAGAGTGATTAGGTCAGGCCCACCCAGGGTAAACCTCCCTTTTGATGAACTCAGAGTGAACTGATTAGGGACCTTAATTACATTTTTGCCGTATAACACAATCTCATTTCAGGAGTGCTACCCTATTATATTCATAAGTCCTGCTCTTATTCAAGGGGAGAGACTTATATATAGGGCTTATTTACCATAGAATGGAAGTCTTTGGATTCATCTTAGAATTTGACTTACAACATTTTATAATCAATTATAAATTGTTTGAAAATGTGGGATGTTCATGCTTGGCAACTATAATAACATTGGACCCATAGCAAAATATCTTCAAGTGTGAGAGATAGTGACACAGGCAGAAAAATCAAATGATGCTAAACAAACAAAAAAACCCGTCTTTGATTTTTAAAACTTTCAACTTGTCATCTTTTGTCGAGGGCAGGGGCCTTCAGAGAAACCTTTGCTCGACTTCTATCAATCCGACAATTGCTTTTCCTTCTGACTTGCTTAAGTAGGTCAAGAGTTTGCTTCTCTCCCATCCATTAGTGTAAAATTTAATGCCCCATTAAACTTGCCTCCTTCTTTGCCTTTTGTGTAGGCCTGGACACACTGAGGCAGCAGTAATATTTTGTGAATTGGTTAACCGCGTTAGCAAGCCTAATCAAGCCTAATCATTGGTTAACCACGTCAGCAAGCCTGGGACTAACATCTGGCTCTGGTCTTCAGGAGCGACATTTACGAGTGTAGAACTGTTCGTTACCATTGGTAGGAGCGCTCCGATGTCTCAGCACCGCGTCTGCAGTGCCTGTGGACCGCTCTCTCTCGCAGCTCATCTCTGTGGTTTCCGTTGTGTTTTATCCGGAATTAGCGGAACTTCCGGTTCCGGTAGGGCCGTCCCTAGCGGCGGAGATGGCGGCTACAACGGCGGAGGCCGCGGCCTCAAGCTCTGGAGGACCCCGGGAAGAGGCTGAAGCCCCCGGCCCCTCCTGGAATGAGTCCCAGCTGCGTAGTTACAGCTTCCCGACCCGGCCCATCCCGCGTCTGAGTCAGAGCGACCCCCGGGCGGAGGAGCTTATCGAGAATGAGGTAGGGGGCGGGACCGCGTCCCCGAGTGGCAGCGGGGGAGGGAGTAGGTTGGGAGGAGAGGTCAAAGGCGAACGTTGACAGAAGCAGGGAGCTGGCTGGGTGGTAGACTGGGGCCTAAGGAAAGCTAGAGAGGAAGTCGAGAAGAAATGGGACTTGAGGGGTTCGTGTTGGTTAGCAGGAAAAGTTATTCTGAAGTTGGGAAGTAGGTGGAACCGTGGAACCAAAATCCACCAGGTCCATGGGACGACTTCTTTTTTATTTCCATCTGGCGTTTTCGCGTAGGAGCCTGTGGTGCTGACCGACACAAATCTTGTGTATCCTGCCCTGAAATGGGATCTCGAATACCTGCAAGAGAATATTGGCAACGGAGACTTCTCTGTGTACAGTGCCAGTACCCACAAGTTCTTGTACTATGATGAGAAGAAGATGGCTAATTTCCAGAACTTTAAGCCAAGGTCTAACAGAGAGGAAATGAAATTCCATGAGTTTGTTGAGAAACTGCAGGATATACAGCAGCGAGGAGGGGAAGAGAGGTAAGTTCCCAGATGATGGTTGTCTATTGGCTCTAAGGCATAGATTTTCCTTTCCTGTACTTGAGGATATGGAGGAGTTGGGTGAGTTTTCTAAATTGAAGGATCAGGGAATGCTGATCTTGAACTGCAACTCTGTACTTTTTGTCATCTTCATAAAGTGAGAATCCCAGGTGCTTACAACGGTCAGGTGATGAACAAAAAGAGTGAAGTTGTGTGAAGTTGCATACAGTGAGGCTGAATGTGTATGCCCTGTTCAAAGTGAGATGTCATTACTTGACTTGCTTCCGTTTCGGAGTTCAGTTTTCAGATTGTCAGATATGCTGATGTCTCAAAAGAAGCCAGAAATCAGGATTTTTACCTTAACTCTTTTTGACTTTTAAATGTGCACAGCTAATTCAGACTTTTAAAAAATGCTGCAAGGGGCCAAACAAAAATGGTTGTTGTTGGATTTAGCCTTGGGATGACCAGTTTGTAAACTAAAATTTTAGACTGGCTGGGGATAGTTCAAGCTGAAAAATTGTATAAATTGTTGTGATTCCGGGGTGAAGGAGATCAAGATCCCCTGTCTTAGGGCAGATTAGGTAAGAGGGGTATGGTGATGCTCCCCCTTGCACTGGTGATAGCAAACACAAGAGACACACAGGAGTGATTCTTCCTGTGCTTTTATCGCTGTTTATGAGGATAGCCTCCTAGGTAAGTCTCGGACAGCATTCCGTACCACCATTGTGTCTGAGGAATTGCTTTCACTAAGGACTTCATGGTGAATGACCATCTCTATCGTACATTTGGTGCCCAGTCCTGGCTTTCTTTCTCCTGACTCTGTTAGCAATATGCGGCTGAGTGAATGGATATGAAATACTGTATCTTTTTTCCCTGTCTTCTGACACTTAGCAGTTGTCACAATGATGGGACTTTGATTAAAAGAGTGTTCAGAGTCTGAGTATGATTGAGCTGTTATTTATGTTTTATTTTAAAGATTTTATTTATTTACTTTTTAGAGAGAGGGGAAAGGAGGGAGAAAGAGAGAAATATCTGTGTGTGAGAGATAAATCAATCAATTGCCTCTTGCACACCGCCAACTAGGGAACCTGGCTGGCAACCCAGGTAAGTGCCCATATTGGGAATTGAACCTGCAACCTTTTGGTTCGCAGGCAGGAGCTCAATCCACTGAGCCACACCCAAGCAAAAGACAGGTTTAGTCAGTCTTCTCATGCATTAGTTTCCTTAAAATTAACAGCGTGCCCATGTGCATGTGCACACATGCATCCAACATTCAGGTTGAGAGCTATTTAAACAGTGCTGGTGGAGTGTAAATCCATTTAATGAACATGTGCACTGGAATGAGCATGAGATAAGTAAGACACATGAATCCTCTGGTTCCCCAGTCACTTTAAGTTTCTTATCTTCTATGGTGAAAACATTTTCCCTCACTCTGAGTGTAGTCTGTACTCTATGGGTGAGTCAAGGAAAAATTTCTTCTAAGTGCACGTTGTGCCCTACCGGCTGACTAGCACCAGCCGCCTTCACTGCATAATGGTACAAGTTGTTGTGATTCTGGAGTAAGGGGTATTAGCATCCTCTTTGAGCTTTTTTGTGTATTTATTGTTAATATGACAGAAATTGTTTAGATTCAAATTTCGTGAATGATCCTGCCTCTTTTAATCTCTGGGGAGAGTCCAAAGGTTGTGTTCAAATCTCGAGGGTCCCTTGTCACCAAACAAGTAGCTAATGTTTCCAGCTTATTAAGATTTCTAGTTAATGTTGCCCTGGCTGTTGTGGCTCAGTGGATTGAGTGCTGGCCTGCAAACCAAAGGATCGCCAGTTTGATTCCCAATCAGGGCACATGCCTGGGTTGCAGGCCAGGTCCAGTAGGAGGCACATGAGAGGCAACCACATATTGATGTTTCTCTCCCTCTTTCTCCCTCCCATTCCCTCTCTCTAAAAATAAATACATTTTAAAAATCTTAAGAAAACAACAAGATTTCTAGTTAGTGTTGCCTTAAATATCGTGTTGTAGGCACTGAGATACCTTTGAGCGTTTTGAAGTTAACATGCTTGGGACCAGGAAAGGGCTGCTTTTGTATTTCACCGTCCAGCGCCCTTATTAATGTCTCTTGGGGTTGATTAAATGTGTCTAGGTTTTCGTGTACCTTAAGAAACTTCTGATAGTCCTCAGGTGTGTTAGGAGTCCTGGGCCTGCAGAAAGCCTGGTGAGGCACCTTCCTCCAGCTGTAGAAGGCTGCTGTAGAGAGGTGGCTGAATCAGTTAAGATAAACTAGACTTCAAGCCAGCACTCTGCAACTGTTTCTCTCACACTACCTGTTCATCACTGGTCACCTGGAGGAGGCTCTACTCTCACATGATCTTTTTCACTTTGGGACCTAGATTGCCCCAGTAGTTACTATCTGAAACTTTGTAGTTGCTGTGGCCGAGGGGAAAAAATGTGGTGGTAGTGTGGACTGATTCTTAAAAGTATAGTTTGGAAGCAACACAAGTCACTTCTGTGGACATTTCATTGGCCAAAGCAAGTTAAATAAATGACTTCAAGTGAGTACAGAAGACTGACTCCCACAGGGAAGGAACTAGCTCTTGGTGAAGAGTAACATGACCTCTTACAACGGCCATCAAGGGCCAAAGAGCACATCCTGGGCCCTGACAGTCTCTGGGACAGGCTGATTCATCATTCTAGGGTCTATGGGTAGACTTGGAGGAATCTAGGAGAGAAATTGTATGAAAGTTCTGTCTGTGTGCATTTTATGGGGAACCTTTCTTGGATTCTTAAAGGATTTATGCTGTGACCCAGAAAAAGTTAAGATCACTTCTTTAAAATAAGAAGTCGTGCTGGATAGCACACTTGGTTAGAGCATTGTCCTGATATGCAAGGTTGCTGGTTTGATCTCCAGTCATGGCACATACAAGAAGCAACCAATAAATATATAAACAAGTGGAGCAACAAATCCATGGTTCTCTCTCCCTCTCCCCTTCCCTCCTTCCCCCATCCCCCTTCCTCTTTCTGTCTCTAAAAAATCAGTAAGTAAAAATAAAATCAGGAGTTTGGTGTTGAACAGAGTCCAAAGAAGGATGGGTAAGGATTCAGTTCTGTGAGAATCCATGTTGGTTAAGTTTCGCATGACTGTGGTTATTCTCTGTGGGAGATGCTGGTATGGGTTTGGGCTTAGATTTCTAGGTGTGGGGAGGCCATGCCAACAGACTGTGTGTACATGCACTAATGAGATCTTCTTCTTGGGGAACATAGGTTGTATCTGCAGCAAACACTCAATGACACTGTGGGCAGGAAGATTGTCATGGACTTCTTGGGTTTTAACTGGAACTGGATTAATAAGCAACAGGGAAAGCGTGGCTGGGGGCAGCTGACCTCCAACCTGCTGCTCATAGGCATGGAAGGTAAGACATCTTTCAGAAAGCAGCATAGTTTGGAGTCAGTCATACAAACTTGGTTCCTAATCCTGTGTTCCACCACGGGCTCCTTGACTTTGCACAAGTAAGTGACTTGACTTTCTCAAGCCTCAGCTGCCTCATCTGCAAAAGGACCATGAGAGTATCTTATAAATAGCTGTGAAGATGAAGTAAGATCATTTATGTTATCTTTAAGCTAGTTTCACGCACACTAAAAAAAAAGTCCCCTTTCCCTTCCTCAGTTGCCGTGTGAATGTGTATACTCAGATTTCAGGAATCTCTGAAATACTGCTTTTCTCTTTTGGATGTGTCTGTATTCAGAACATTTTTATCCCAGTAGAAGAGGGAATGTATTTTTCCAATATAAATTGAATCTTAACTTCTGAAAAGATAGTACATTCACGGGGTTAAATTCAAAAGGTATAAATAGGAATATAATGATAAATCTCTCTTCCACTCCTATTTCTCAGCCTCCCAATTCCCTTCCCTGGAGGCACCGTGTGTTACTAGTTGTTTGTGTACCCTGATAGAGAATTTTATGCATGCACAGCAAATATGTAAATATGTTCTTTTGGATTTTTTTCTTTTGACTAAAAGGAGAAACCTTTAAATTCCAGTCAGAAGAAGGAGAAAGCCACTTACCTCGTTCTTATTTTTATTTCTAGCACTACCTCAGTGCTAGTCCTGTACTTAGTAAATGGTAATTAAATTGGGTTGAACAAGCAAGCAGTTACTCATTGTCATTCACCACTGGGCCCTGAAGTCTCTTCCTCCTCCTATTATCCTTCAGATTCAGTGCATCTTATGGATTGATCCATAACCTGTCTCTTTGAAACCAACTCTCGGTTCACCTTCCAGGAACCAGTTCTGGTTTACTTGACTGTGCTTTTCTGTTGCCTTCCTGCCTTGTGTTAGAGTGCAGGAAAGCGGAGCCATCAGGTAGAGTTGAGAGCAAATCCCCCTTGGGGAGCATGTAAGAAGGCAGCTGTCTTGGCCCACCCAGGCAGACATAGAAGATGTCTTCTACACTCCATGCCCTGCGGAGGGCCCTTCAGCTTTCAAGGATTGTGCAAAGGATGAAAAACAGACATGGCCTCAGTTACAAAGAGAAGATAGAGCATACACACACTATGGCAGAACTAATTCAAGGTGACATTTAAAATAATTTGCCTTAGTCAAGTTACACAACACTCTTTAGGTATCTGATACGCTCACCCCTGTGAGAATCAACAGCCTGTGTTGCTCTAAGAAGTGTTGCATCCCACAGGTGTATTGAAATGGGAGGAAGGGTTGAGAATTTTTACACTCCAAAAGAGCTACCTAAAGCAAGTACGTATTCATACAACTTAAAAATGACTGGTTAATTCCATCAAAGAAGATCATGCATGCATTGTTGGTACCAGTCATTTCATTTGTTTCTAATTCTTGCTTTGCTACCCCTGAATTCTTGCCCTAGTCATTAAGAGTATAAGTATATATGTTACTTCGCTAGACTTGTATCATTTCGATGTGCTGTTGCTTCCAGTAAGGGCAAGGAGCCATTATTTAAGAAAGTCTGCGTTTCTAATTGATGCTGAATCCTTACTGCTAGACTTATTACTGATTAAAAGTGTAACACCTAATTTGCTGAGAGTTGTAATTGCCATCTCCCTGATTCTGCCTGATTTTTTTTATTAGGAACACTTAGCTGGATGGGCAGGCTGCGTTTCTCCCCAGCACTGCGCCCTGTGTTCTAGTCTGTGCGGTGGAGCCACCGCTCTGAATAAGAAGGTGTTTTTCTCCTTACAGGGAATGTGACGCCTGCTCACTATGATGAGCAACAGAACTTCTTTGCTCAGATAAAGGGCTACAAGCGATGCATTTTATTCCCTCCGGATCAGTTCGAGTGCCTCTACCCTTATCCTGTTCATCATCCCTGTGACAGACAAAGCCAGGTGAGCTTGCATGATCCGAGAAAGATAGAGAACTCCATGGGGATCCAAGGCTGGCATGTCTTCCCCTTCCCTGTGGTGGTATGCCAGGTTTGGACAAACTCAAAGGATAATTTCACAGTGTAACTCGTAACAGGGTGGGGCAAAAGTAGGTTGACAGTCGTTCATATGAAAACGAATACAATAGTGAATGATAATACGAAAATGAACTCTTGTGTGTCCTGTACTCAAAACTGTCAACCTACTTTTGCCCCGCCCTGCATATTCCACGCCCCCGTGGCAGTCCCCAGGCGATCACAAGTAGAAACAGCCCTGTGGTAATTTCTGGAGGGCTGACCGTAGCGCTGCCGCTGATGGAGTCGGGTCACTGTGTGATTGGATCCCAGGTTCGTGGAACAAAAGGTGTTATGTTTCCATTGGATTTAATCATTGTTTTCTTTTGTCAGGGATGCTACTTCTTTTTGATAAAAAGGAGGGCAAATAGAATTGAGATTTATCACTTAATGTTTTTTCTGGATTCAAGTCAGGTACAGGGTTGACTTTGTTGCCAACCAGAAAGGTCATTTTCTTTCTTGAGGTGAAAGCTGCCTAGCTACTTCATGTAGGAGTCTGGACGGTTAGAGTGTGTGTGTGTGGAAGAAAGTTCCAGAAGGTTTGGGTGAAGGATGAGTCCTCAGTGCACCTCTCTGCAGGCAGTGAGTAGGTTTTCTGGCCTGCAAGCTGTGATGACTGGATTCTGACCTCTGGAGCACTGAGGCCTGGGATTCTTTATCGCTCAGCATTTGAATATGGCCTGTCTTACATTGTTTAATGTGTGTTTGGTCTTCTGCTGGATATAAATGTTAAAGTCATCTTTTTTCCTTTTTTAAGGTGTCTTTTTTTGACTACCAGAGTAACTTGCACATAGTAGTTAATGACAAAACATTTGGTGATTGACTGATTTTTCTTTCTCTTGAACCTCTCAGGTGGACTTTGACAATCCTGACTACGAGAGGTTCCCCAATTTCCAGAACGTGGTTGGTTATGAAACAGTGGTTGGTCCCGGTGATGTTCTTTACATCCCAATGTACTGGTGAGGAGTGGGCTAGGACTGGGGAGTTCTTGGGAGTGTATCTTCTCATTTTCTGGAAAGCCTTGTCTGTCTCCCTTCCGAGCTGGAGCAGGATTGGTCTTAGGTGAGGAACAGGAAGGTTGGCACATCCGGGTGTGCGTACGCTGAACATGGGGAAGTGACAGCCCTGTCTCTGGCCCCAGGGTGTGTTTGAGAGGCTGAGCATAAAGATACTGTCTTCATTACGTCCCTTAGCTGGGCTCTCCCTAGTTCTCGACCCCTCCCTTTGAAAAGTATTGGTAGCAAACAGGAGGCTATTTATTTTCTTGCAGGTGGCATCATATAGAGTCATTACTAAATGGGGGGATTACCATCACTGTGAACTTCTGGTATAAGGTGAATATGGGTTTTTTCCTAGGTGGGACTGGGGTGAAGTAGGTATAATAAATTATTTGGAAGCAGGGTGGGGAGGCTGGCTATCTCTGAAAGTGACTCCCAGGTCTTTGGAAAGGTGAAAAGGGATGGGTTTGAATTGTGTTTCTTAGAAGGGGGGATTCTACCTAGGAGTAGGTGACACTGAAGCCTTCTGCCAAAGACATTTCCTGAGATGCTGCTTCCTTTGCAGGGGGCCCCTACGCCTAAGAGAATTGAATATCCTCTCAAAGCCCATCAGAAAGTGGCCATAATGAGAAACATTGAGAAGATGCTTGGAGAGGCCTTGGGGAACCCACAAGAGGTATGTGGCTGCCCCAGAGTGGCATTCCCATGGTTAGGTGGAGTGACCAGGGAAAGTCAGGATTAGTGTTACATTCTCCATAGCTCCTCTGTTTCAGTATCTGGTGTCCTATCCATAGAGGTTAATGGGTATGTTCAGAAAAGCCTTGTTTTCTGGAGAGAGCTGGGCTTGACTGGCGGATCAATTATAATCTGTTCCGTGCTAGTGGTAATGTTCCCCATGGGGCTTGTGTGCCAGCTGGGGACCCCTGAGGGGATTCTTCTGGAACGGGAATCGAGCAGTAAAGCATCTCCTCACACTCTCCCAGCTGTGCCAAGGCTGGTCTAGGTAATGTTGCGACCTGCTTCCCACACAGGTGTGCCAGTGGCCCATTGGGTAAATGGGGGAGGTTTGTGTGTGTAACGCTCTTGCCTCCATCCTGTGGTTAGCTCCAGCATCCAGAGGACCTGTGGGGTTGGGAGATAGCACTAGCCTCAATTGCAGGTGTTCTTTTCAGGATATAAAGGACTCAGCATTCTTAAGGCATATTTAAGAAATGTGCAAACACACACTCTTAGGTGTTTGGGGGCTATTAGCTCCTCTGACCTGTCCGTTTGGTGCTGCTTACAAATATAGGATATCGTGAGAGGGAACGTAATATAAGGTGGACCTGGAGTCGAGGGCCATGCCCCAGATTACAGGGTTGACCTCCAGGAAGAGACTTGGTTCGAGGGTTTACAAGATTGATGAAAGCCTTGTCCCTGCTCTTGGCTGGACATTGCATGTCTCCAGACATACCTATGTCTGGCTCCAGGGCCAGGGAACAGGCAGTTTTGACTGACTCCTCATGTCTTTTCACAGGTGGGGCCCTTGTTGAACACAATGATCAAGGGCCGATACAACTAGCCTGCCAGGAGTCAAGGCTTCCTGCCAGGTGACCGCTAGCCCGTCCACACCGCTTCATTGATGAGGACAGGAGACTCCAAGCACTAGTATTGCACGCAGCACTTAATGGACTGGACTCTTGCCATGGCCCTGGAGGCAGGTGTTTGGGGCAAGGCAGGGTGGTTGGAGCTCCACTCCCATTTGGAGGAATTTCATACCCTTGCCTCTGTGCCCCAGCACCTTCCCTCTATACCCCTCTAAAGTCCTGCATTCAGTGTGTGGAGTTCCAGCTTCTGGTTGTCATCATGTCTGTGTGTGTCAGTGTGTCAACCTCAGGATGTGTGTGTGCATGTGTGTGCATGCACATGCATTGTGTATTTGTTCCTCACACCCTTCTTTTAGGTCAGGACCCCACTTCTGGCTCTCAGCCCTATCTCCTGCAACCTGTGTGCCTCAGCCCGAGAGAGAGGAGGTGCTCTGGGATGCCCACTACATCTGGGCTGCAGGACCAGAGCTGTCCTGGCCTTTAGGTCAGTTGGCTTCCTGCAGGTTTCACAGAGTCAGGCTCTAGGCTGTGTGGGAATGGCTACTGGGATTCTAATGGGGAGAGTGAAAAGGAGGCTTGCTTTGAGGGCCTAGAGAGCTTTCTATGAGAGAATTAGGTTCCAACTTGGACCTTCATGTCAAGCCATATATAGAAAAGAGCCTTGGGATACAAGAGCCAAGGATTATGCATGTTTAAAATTTTAGACACATGCAGCTCTCTTTCAGCACCAGCTCTTGCTCCCTGTGCTGGGTACCAAGGGAGTCCTAGCAGAGGCTTCTCTGGGTTCTAGGGGAGCACAACTCCGCAGGGTGTGTGTGCGCATGCACACTGGCCTGCCTCTGTGCTTACCAAGTTTCTCTGCTGCTTAATCTTGTCCAGGGGATATACAGTGGGAACCCCAGGGCAGTACCCCCTGACCAAACCTAAAGATTTTAAACTCAATTTTAGCCATTGGACGTTGGTCAGGACTCACTGCAACCTGCCTGAATGAGGCTGGCTGGCTGGCCTCCTCTGCCCAGGCTACCTCCTCTGTCTGTGGAGCTTCCTGGCTGAGGAGCAAAAATGGGGTCCAGCTTAGGCAACTAAGTCACCGCCTGTCATCCACCTCACGGCAAGGACAAAAATGTAGCCTTGTCTCTCAAAGCCAGTGCCTCTGCCAGACCCACTGCAGTGTTTCACAAACACCCTCCCAAGTCAGGGCAACTGGTGGATCACAGAAGTAAAATTTCTTCTTCACAACTACTCATGGGAACCCCTCTCAGGGCTGCAGCTTAACAACTGGGCAGCTGTGCACTGCACAACTCAGAGAGCCATCATTCACATCTGTTCAGTGGGAGCGGGGCCCCTGGAGTTGGGAAGTACGGTGGGCCTGTGTCTTGTCACCTCCACTTCCATCTCCATGTCCCTTCTCTCTGGAAGGAAAGAAGAGTTGGAGTCTCTGGGTTTATGTTTTCTCTTTCTCTTTTTTTGGCCAAAGGTTTACTTCTGGTGTCTGAGCTATGGCTCTTACCCCCAAAGCTCAGTTTACAGTTAGTGCACTGATGGACTGCGAGGGTGTGTGTGTGTGTGTGTGTTTCATGAAGGGTGTTTATCTGTAGTGCTCCATTCTGGGGTTCTGTGATGCAGTGTGTGCACAAACATGGTACCTTCTCAAGTGTAGTTCTTTCAAATACAGCCAATGCTGGGAAATGCGATTGCAGCAATTTCTATCCCTCCTTGGGGAAAGACAAGTGCACAAAGAAAACAAGGCAGATGGAGGATGACCTTGACCACAACCACAATTTGAAAGACAGCAGATTGTTTTTGTTCTCCTCAGCAGGTCTGCTTCACTGCCGACTCTACTCGCAAAGATGCGGGTTGATGTATGGCAGGGAGGTGTGTGCCACTCTGCTGGTCCTTGCTGGGTGCGATGCTGACATAGATCGGACCTAAGGGGATGGAGGGGCATACCTGCACAGGATTGGTAATGATCCTTGGGTAATATAATAGTGACTGCTGATTAGACACCTAATGTGTGTGCCTAGTGCTTTTATCTTTGTTTCTCACTATCCTGTGAGGTGGGTATTCTCATTTTACAGCTAAGGAAAAGGGTTCAGAGAGGTTAAGTGATCAGTGGCAGGATTCCAATCTAGTTCTGTTTGGCTACAAACCCCCTGCTGCTCCTTTTCAACCAAACTGGTGCTGCTTTTACCCCCTCCCCTGCACTGCAGGCCAGCCTCCACTCTCACCCCCACTGTGTGGTACAGAAGATATGTGTTGTCTGGTGTAGAAGATAGAGCATGGGGAGAAAGCTCTTCTGGGTTCTGTCTAAAGACATCTGGGGAAAACTGGGAAGCCATGAAATGAGTTAAGAGTGCTGGAAGGAGCTTTGGGTAGACTGAGTTCTACATCCCGTTGTGTCCCAGTGTGTCTTCAAATAGGTCCCATGACTTGTCCAGCATGCTTCTGCATCAATACAATTGAAGATCTAGGTGACTACTAAGAACCTGGATTCATGTTCTGCGCTCCTTTTTCCCCCAGGAAGAGGTTGAGGCTCTTCATTTAACTAGATCAGGGCTATTTGGGCTCAAATTCTCCTTGGGGCAAACCCTGTTGCTTATCCCTATTGTGGAGGCAGACACCATGGGAAGGTCGGGGTTTGGGCCCCTATGGAGGTCGGCTATGTTGCATGCTCCCCTTTTTACACCAGTAGGTACAGAGGAAACTACTCTTGTGAAGTCAAATATTTGTTGGGGGGTTGGAGTTTGGGGAATGGAGGAGGAGCTGTTCTGGGCATCAGTTGAACAGATGCCCAGGATGCCTGGGGGAGACCAGCTTCCCCTACAAATCAGAGCTCTAAATTACAAGGTTTTTACCAACGCGAACAGTTGGGGGAAGTCGTCTGCTCTCATTTGCGTAATGGTTTCTGTCACTGGTGATTAGACACAGGATGAAGGAAAAGGAATTTGACAATTAGGAATGAGTGATCATTAATCTGAATCTGTTAGGAGACAGAGGGGAAGGATCCTTATTGGCCAGCCCGGTATGGGGGAGACCCTCCCTCTGCACCCGCCGCCCCCCCCCGCCCCGAGACTCTTGGGTCACCTGCCCTTTTATTGTACCCACAAGCAGGCTGAGCTGGTATTTCTTAAGAAAGAATAGGTGGGCCCAGTCCCCAGCTTGAGGTGAATACAGGAACACATCTACAGGCATGAGCCAACATGGAGAGAGGGATGTGAAGAGCAAATGATGGGGCAAAGAAAAAGGTATAGTTTTGACATGTGCTGTTTGTGGAAAACGCTCTTGTAATCAACTCTCCAGACAACCAGCCAATGGCAAGTATTTGTTACATTCCAACACTGCAGAGTGTGGAGAAAACCTGGTTTTTATCTTCTAGGAGCTTCTGCTTAGTTGAAGAAACCACATGAAGTAACCAGAGGTTGTGAAACCATGTGTTTGCATGCTGTGAGGACAAAATTAGAGATTGTTGAGGGAAGAGGAAGATCAGTAAAAAGCAGATCTCTTCCTCCAGGGTCCTCCAAGTTTGTGGACTCCACAGGGAAGGATGCTTCCCTCTCGGCCTCCCAGCAACATTGATTTCCCCCCACAAAGGGTGCTGAGGCCCCTTCCTAGGTGTGTGAGCAGGTGATTAGATTAACTTAAAGGCTGCATCTTGGGTGTGGAGAGTCCCAGCTTGGATCTTCTCAGGTCTCCACATTTCCTGTCATCCCTCTGTGTCTTGGTGCAGACTTCAAGGACAGTATTAGTTTGCACCAGTTGGTAGTTATTCCTGTCTGGTTACCTGTATGTAGTGGGTTCCTTAGGTCAGAGGCTCCCTCGAGGATTGGGTGCAGGTGTGGCAGTAAGATGGTTGTCTTCTCTTGGAATGTTAACTTCCCGAGGATGGGACTCCCGTTGGTAAATTCCCTATCTTTGGCTTCCCTTCACAGTCCAGTGCACAGTTTAGTAGGGCTGCAGGAAATGGCCCTCAGTTTTAAGATAGACCAGTTTTACTCAAAACAGTAGATGCTGGGATGCACCTAGAAGTGGCTCATGGTGTTCCTAAGGCCCTGGCTTAATTTCAGCCATTGTCCCTCTTTGGGACCTCTAGTGCTTGTCCTCCCATCTCTGCCCATGTGTCTGGTGTCCCTGCAAACAGTCTGTTCTTAAGAGGTGTTCCAACTTCCCCTTTCCAGAGCTCCTTCAGTTTCTCCTACTTAGCTTCCCCTGCCCTGTCTCTTCAGCAGCCCCTTCGCCTAGGGCCTTTTTCCTAAACAGTTGCCCTTTTCTCAGATGTTCCTGACTGCGAGCATGTGGATAGACTTTCTCTAGGATCTCTGGGGTTATTGCTACTAACCTTACTGTCATCTTCCTTTTCTGACCCGCAGTAGTTCTGGTTACCTGGGGTTAGTCCATTTGTGTGTGTGCTCTGTCCTCTCGTCATTTTCTGTATCTTTTCTAACTCGGCTAGCTCTTTCTGCTAGTCTTCAGCCATCTCTCTCTAACCCTCACAGGTCTTGGGGAAGCCCTGCTGAAAACTTAGTGCATTTCTGGGGGATAAAGCCTCAGACACTGGCAGCCTTGAGTCCCAGGGGTGTATGGTCAGTGATGCCTCCAGAGATGAGTGAGGGGAGGGTACCTAGAGAGTTGTGCACAGTGGCGAGCAGTGAGGGGGACTGGGCAGGAGCCTCCGCAGGAGTGGGGCCAGGCAGGCCAGGGTGGAAGAACCAAAGTTTGTTTCCATCTAGAGGCATCTGTGTGCCGTAGGGTCCAGCTTGTCAGGGATGGGGGGATTGTGTGACTGTCTCCTAGTTTCTCAGGTGTTTTTGGCAATGCCCTGAGTCACTGAGTTTAGCTTACCTTTGCATTTCAGTGTTCCCTGGAAGGAAAGAGCATGTTGAGTCGTCACCTGCCAGGAGTGGAGATCTTAGGTGAGATAGGCCCAGGAGGCTGGGTCAGGAGGCCACGGCCCCACCCAATGGTCAGTTTATACCCAGACTGTCCCTTCAGTCCTCCAGGTGCTTGAGGACAGTAGCTGATTACGGGCCTCCTCATCTCTCCTACCTAAAAGCTGGTCTGTGGGTGACATTTTGGGCAGGAGAAGGTGTCCTTGAACGTGAATGTGAAACATCCTAGCACGGCGTTTAAAAGAACGGATTTGGGAGTCAGATGTTTTTGGTTCTGGTTTTTAGCTTTACTGCTTTGCCAGCTGGGTTTGACCTAGTTGATTGACTTAACCTCTCTGAACCTGCTTCCTCAATTATAATGGTATGTGTGGTGGAGAAGGGGGGTGTTGAACATATCTACCTCAGGGTAGTTGCATTAACTGAAACAATGTAAAGCTTTAGCACAGTGCCTGGCAAGCACTTAATAAATGGCATGGTGGCGGTGGTGGTTCTGTTATTACACGACTTACTCAGAAACTTGATTTCAGTGACTAAGGTCTCCAGTGATTCCTTCCTTCTCAGTGAAAGCACAGGGAAGGGTAAGGAAAATATCCTAGAGAAACACATGTCGAGCTGGGGGCAGACAGAAGAGCCTTGGTACCTAAACCTGCCCTAGAGGGAGGGAAAAGGGACGTGTCAGATGTCTGCTGCCTGGCCAGCTAGACTTGACTGCTCTCCACACCAGGGGTGGGGGATGGCAGGGGGCGCTGTCGGCCACCAAGCTCTCCTTACTGTGTGTGAGGGGTGAGGGCATCTGGATGAGTTCCCCTCACACCTGGAGAAACGGTTGCCAGCCTCACACTGTGAGACCCTGGCAGTCAAATTGGGCCCCCTTGATTCAATTTTGTTCCATACCCCTCTGTGTATTTAAGTTGTGTGTGTTAGGGTCGTTCTAGGACAGGGGCATTCACAAGAGAATGCAGAGAGATATAAGGCGGGGATCTTAACAGCCACCATTTGTGGAGTGCCCTGGAGCATTTCTGTTCCAGACCCGAGCTTGTTCCTTCCTATGTGCTCTCCATTCGTGGGGGGCGACATGTGGGCAATTAGCATTGCAGGTGCACAGAGGATAGGCACCTGACAAGCTCAGGTGTTCGCAGTAGGCTTCCTGCCAGAAGTAACATTTTAAGCTGATACACCTGCAAGATAACCAGCTTGGGGAGTAGTAAAAGGCACGAATTTCTCTGACTTGCTCTCTCCCAGTCCCAAAACACACTCTGCTCCTCCGTGGTCAAGGGTTTTGTTAATCCTGGGAAGGGACTACCAGCCAGGGGATGGACCTCAAAAAGAAGAAAGCCCTTTGGTTAGCCACAGAAGTCCTTGAAAATCATTTTGGTTTCTGGTCCAGGTTTGGCCTGGGTTATGAATGGGTTGGAACTCTGTCATTTGCGGTCCTTTCTCAGAAGAGTAACCTCTGGAGTTACCCTGCCACCCTACTTGGAAGAGCTGTTGAATCCAGTTATTCACATCTCAGCCTGAGATACATTCTGGCTGCCCGAAATTCTCAGCCTTTTCTACACTGAGATCCCATTGATCTCTTTGGTTCTGCCTGTCCCCACCCCCAGACACTCCCCCTCTCCCTGCTCTGAACCAAGCCTCTCTACGGTTACCCTTTGTAGCCACTCATATCCTCTTGCCTCTGACCCCGGTCCCTAGCCCATCGGTAAAAAAGACCCCTCCCTAGCTTGTGCTAAGCTATCTTGGAACTACAGGCTATTCTGTATTCTGTAGTCACCTTGCATTCACCTGTTTGCTTCTAGATTTCTTTAACTGGCCTCAGAAAATATTCCTATATTTTATTCAGTTTCCTTAAAACCTATTCACTTGGTCCTTGAGGTTAGTCCTGCCCTTCAGGGAAGCTCTGCTCCTTAACCAAACATCTAAACTAATCTGGGCTAGGTTTTTATTACCTCGAGTATTACAGAGTGCAGTAGAGGGTAGTGGTTGAGAATGAGGGCCTTGCGTACTTGGCTTTGAATCCTAGGTATGTCATGCTAAGTGACCTTGGGCAGATGATAAACTGCCTGAAACTCATGTATGGGAATAACATGACCTACCTTGTCAGGGTTATGTGAAATAAGGTGTAAGAAGGGCTCAGCAGAGTGACTACCCATTGCAAGGGCCTAGTCATCATTGGGTTCCAGTGGCCCCAGCCCTAAGGTCCTGCTTCTAGTATCAGGGTAAGTTTAGTCGTCAGCTCATCAGCAGATCAGAGGGCTGAGCATGAACTCTTCTGCTTATGTTATCTGTCCTTACTCCTTAGTGATCTCTAAGACTAACACCCTCTTCGCTGGGGAATGTTCTTCCAAAATGTCTTTAATATCAAAAGTACACGAAACACTGTCGGTGACATCAGAAGACATCAGACCTGCTGCACCCAGGGAGTAAGAGGCACTGAAGGTGTGTGTGAGCTGGCAGCACGGCAGGCGGGGGCATGGGAGTCGAGGAAATCAGGGCAGAGGTCGCTGTGCTCGTCTAGGGGCAGTGGGACCTCGAACTGGAGAAGGTTCCTTCGAGTTTTTTTATAGTGAGCTTTTGACTGTATTTAAGCAAAACCCTACCCACTTTACAGTCAGTGTGGTCACTGTTCTCACAAGGGTCTGTGTAATGTTTTGATAAGAATAAGGTGTTGGGTGTGACCACTGAGCCTGAATCGCAGTCCTAACTCTGGAACCTTAGGCAAGTTAAGATGTGGAGGTCTTGGGCACTTTTACATCTGAGGGGTGGGAGGTAGCATGTGGCTTGCATCATTGTTTTGAGGGTTGCGGTGATGTTTTTAAAACATGCTGCTCTGTGTGGGCCCGAGGAAAGAGCATGTCTGCGAATAGTGTTCAGTTAGTGCTTGAACGAAAGTTTGTAGATCCTGCCATGACTCTCAAGATGCTCAGAGTGGCATCACAGAGATGACCTGGAGTGGGGGGAGCAAACTGGAAAAGATCATAAAAGTGTCCCATAAATGTTAGTTTCCTTTCTGTCTTTGCTCCTTAGGAAGCATCCAATTTACCCAGCATAAAAGGGACTCAGTTGTTCATGCCTTAGTATAAACAAGTAATGTCAGTTTCCCCTTCTTTTCTAAGGTAAGATCAGTTGCCCTAAAGCAGTGATTTTCAACCAGTGTGCCACAAGAATTTTTTTAAAAAATATATTACCTAACTATTTAGTCAGGGGCACTGACCTCTTTTTCCCTTAGATTGTCAAATAAAAAAAATGACATCAGCCAACACAAAAATAGCCATCTGGTATGAATCAAAATTATGCCTATTTTGTGTCAGGTGCCACAGAAATTTAGTAATTAGTTTATGTGTGCCATGAGATGAAAAAGGTTGGAATTCGCTGCCCTGAAAGAATAGGAGTGAGAACAGGGACAAACCCTAGAGAAGGGGGCGGGGCTCTACAGTATTGGAGATGCAGTAGGGACCTTATGGTCACCTAGTGGGCATGGGGGTGGGTGACGAAAGGGTGATGCGAGAGGAGCTGGGTGCTGGGAACTAGAGGGAAAAGCCAATCGAGGCATGGCCGTGTGGAGTAGAGGACCAGGCAGTGATCTAAGGGTGATCTAAGGGTGGGGAGGCCAGAGTGCTGTAGGAGAGCCTGAGAGTTGTGACTGCAAGTCAGGGCTGTGAGAGAAGTCCTCAGTTCAACTACCTGTCATCAATACCTGCAAGAGCGTGGTCCTCCCCAAAAGAAAGAATGTAAAATGAAAGCAGAAATCATCAAGATGGAAAGACTTTCAAGTGTCTTTCAGAGCCAGGGAAATGTACGACCCAATCAAAGTATATGGAAGCCTCGGTGGGATTCTGACTTCTGTGAGAAAATGCACTTACTGAAGAGCATCACACGCAGGGGTGCGATCTGGGTGACCACCTTTCTAAGTGATGGAGGCCCTGTAGTGGGGCTTTCAGGGGCCACAAATAAGACTTTCTGGGTCCCTTCTTAGAATCCAGTCAGTGGCCCAACCCATGTTTCTGCTTGCGTCACAACCTCAGCCGTCTGAGAAGGCAGCCTGCAGAAACTGGGGGGCAGCACCAGTGTTTCCTTGATCAGTGAGGACTGAGTGAAGGGCAGACACGGAGAACAGCTAGCCTGCAGCATTGCTGGTGGCTTTAAGGAATATAGACAGTTTGCATTTTATACCTGTGACATGTGGAAGAGAATTTGCCTCAGAGTTTAACAGGTTTACCTTGTAATACCAACTGAAGTGTTGAATAATTTATTTTGATTTGAATTTTAAGTTGGTCTTGCTAAGTTTCTATATAGTTTTTGAACATTTAAAATGATTGAAGATTTGCTGTATTTATAAACTTAATTTATTGAAGATACAGTAATTAAATATTTGGGAAGGTTTGTTTTAGGTAAATGAAGTTTCAGGAAATCAAATATTAATCTTAATTAAACTTTGTTTTATAAGCAAAAAATAAGGTTTGTAAAAGCTAAACTTAAAGGCTTGGATAAGAGCTAGGATTTTGAATATGTAACTTTGAAAATTTAATATAACTTTTAAAACCAAAGTAATTTCTGGATAATTATTTATATGCACAAAAGTAACCCTCATGGATATCAGGAATCTCGCAGGAAGACCTTGACGTAGTAGTTCTGCAAACCCAAGTCGCTGATCCTGGCCTGGCCCCCGGCAGCTGGCTGCAGCTGAGGTGTCTGTGGTGGGTCAGAACAGAGCTACAGGCATGTTTTTGAAAGTTTAAAGAAAAATAGCAGTGTTTTAGATAAACTTTTCATCTAAACAACTAGATTTTTGGCTTCTCTGGAAACTCAGAAAATCTGGCAACAGTGAATCACATTCCCCACATGACTACCGGCAGCTGGAGCTGAGTAGCTGCTACCCCTTTGCTCATGTTCCTCCCAGCTCACCAGTCACCGCTATGCATTTGGCGCTTCACGCCTGGTTTGGCTGGCTTTTGTGACCTGTCCCACTTAGGTTCTTGAATGCGTGACCCCCGGAATGGAAGGTCTCTGAGGTTCCTAACAGTTGACTTACTACCTGGGATAAGGGCCTGGGAAAAGAGCAGGCCCTACCCTCCTCTGTATTCTTCCTTTCCCCACTCCAGCTGGGCTGTCTTTCCCCACCTGACCTGGGCCCAGGACTGGTCTCCGCCTCTGTAGGAAATAAGAAGCTCCCAGACTTGCACTTCTCTGTGTTTGCTGCCCTTGTCTGTGACCAGACTGGCGGTAGGTCTTCTCGTACCCAGACAGTTGGCCTAGGCTTCCACCTCACATCTCAGTTCCTATGAACTCCCTGACCACCTCATAGTTTGGCCACAGCCTCGCTTTGGTATGTGAGGACTCCCAGGCTCTCTGCTTTATGAAACTCCCATACCCGATTTTATCTGCTCTCTCAGGCTTGGCTGTGAATCCCTGACTGACTCTCAAACTGCGCCCCCATCTTCACCATCACTACTCCGTTGGAGCAGTGTGGTTACCCAGCTGAAGCCTGGAAGATTGCTGAAGATTGAGGTGAGGTTGGCAGTGACTGGACTGGGAGACAGAGCCCAAACGCAGGTTAAGGAGACAGCTCATAGAAGGCCATTTTTGCTAAGGTAGGCCACTGCTCATATGTAGGCAGAAGAGAAGGTGTGGTAGGGG
Organism: Phyllostomus discolor; assembly: GCF_004126475.2. Lineage (NCBI taxonomy): Eukaryota > Metazoa > Chordata > Mammalia > Chiroptera > Phyllostomidae > Phyllostomus > Phyllostomus discolor. The sequence goes on from NC_040907.2 coordinate 152,967,136, forward strand.
AGAGAATTTAAGTGTGTGAATAAGGTGTCAGAGGAGGTACTGGGGTGATGGGGGTTAGGAAACAGCAACAGTTGTTTATACCCAAGGCAATCCTGAAGTTCAGAAACATCTTAACACCTCAAGAGATGCAGGGGGGGCACTGTTGGAAGTCTCCAGTCCCTGAAGGTATGGTTAAATAAATGATGCTAGAGGTTTGTAGAGGAGAAAGAGGGCATGGCCATGATGTTGGGGCCACAGTCTGGGGCAGGAGAAATTTCCAGCAATAAGCAGCTGACAGCCTCTCAAAATATCTAGGTGTAGCAGCAACATCTGAACCAAATGATGAAGCCTGGTGAGAGGTGATTAATGGACCCATGTCAGCCTCGACTAGAGGGAAGTCTCCAGTAGTGTGCCTTCGGGCTCAGCCTGGGCCTGTGTCCCGCCTGACATTTTTATTGACAGCTGCCCGAGGAGCAGGCTCATCAGGTTTGCAGGTGATAAAGCTAGGAGGGGCAGCTAATACTTTGCATGAAAGAGTCGGGATTCAAAACGATTTCAACAGGCTGGAACCAACAAGATTAAATTTAACAGGGATAAATGTGAAGTCCTGCACTTAGGTTAAAACAAAATCAATGACATAAGTACTGGGTGGGGGGCAGGCCCAGCCTGACAGCAGTTCATGATGAAAAGACCTGGGGGGTTTAGTTGACTGCAAGCTCAATATGAGTCAGCGGTGTGATGTGACTGCTAAAACCTCTAATACAGTCATGTACTGCATTAACCAAAAAAGAGCAGCCAGATCAAGGGGGGGGGGGTGCTCACCCCCCTGCTTTCTGAGATTGTCAGGCCACCTCTGGAATACTGGTCCAATGCTGAGGTCCTTGTCTTAAAGGTCAGTGACAAATGGGAATATCGAGACAAGTCGCCAGCATGGCAATGGTCCTGAATACTACTAGATACTTGCCAGAAATTCTATGGTGCCGAGGTTCTGTAATGAAGGGCAGGGAGTGTGTAATCTGACCCTGGGGAACTACAGTTGTATCTGGAGCAGTTTTCTGCGCTTTGAGAGAAAATATGGGGACTGCTTTTCTTCATTTCCCATGGATACCCAAAGACCTTCCTGACGTTGGGGGATTAGGAGTTACTTAAAATGAGTCAAGGATGGGTATCAATGTGGGAGTGGGTTGGAAATGGGGCCATGAAGAGGAAGGAACCTGCAAATTTGGGCCTCAAGAACCACCTTCCCAGCACTGTTCTCCCCCCCCCATCCCCTGGTCATGCAGTCCCCACTTCGGTCACAGTGTGGCGCCCTCGCTCCATGCAGCGATCCCGACCCTACCGCAGGGGCGGATTGGGCAAGTAAGCGCAGCTGTGCTTCCCGCACTCCCCACTGCGGGGAGCTCCTGGGGCCGCTCTGCTTAGGTGCAGTTTTCCTGGGACTCCTGTGTGCCAAGAAGACGACTGCGAGGTGGAAATGCTTGACTGCGGCACAAACACGTGGGATCCAGATGTAGCTCCGGTTAGGGCCATGCATTCTGGCCTAAGCTACGCTGCACATGGCCTCTTGTCTGTCCTAACACGGAATCCACAGTGCAGAGGGCTGCTCCTATGGCACGAGGGCTCCAGGGCACCAAGAGCTCTATCAATCTGTGGGGTCATGGACAAGGCCAAATTCCCTGCATTCCTTAACTGTCCAAAGTAGAATAACACTGCCAAGTTTATGGAGTTATTGGGACTGAATAAGGCATCTAGGACAATGCTTCTGAATTGTTATAGAAGTCACCAGAGGAGCTTGTTGAAAATGCAGATTTCCAGCCTCTCCACCAGTCATTAAAGTAGTTCTGGGTGGATCTCAGGAATCAGGCATTTTAACCAGTTTTTCCAGGTGGTTCTGATGTCCATGGTCCTCTGACCTCATTTGGAGAAACTGATCTAGGATATGCAAGGCTCCTTAGTATGCTTCGGTTCTCTCTCTGGGAGCCCTCAGGAGGGACCTTGTGCCCAGCATGGTGGTGGGCTGGCAAGAGTACACAGGCTTGCTCTCCAGGTGACTGTAGCCAAAGTGGTGGGAGGACAACGGGGTACAATATTTAACCTCAAAATGGATGTCTAGGACCTGGAAGATTGAACGTACTGAAGGTCATAGAGAAGTTGGGGTGCTGGCACCACAGATAGGGATGCTCAGTGGTGGTGGAACGATGAGGCTATGACGGGGTACTAGAGGGTTGACTGTACCGTGTTATTGAAGGGCATGAGGTCAGGCTGCACTGGGAGAGGAAGAGGACGGAGCTAAGAGGATAGGGTGATGTACCTTGGGGTTTTCTTGCAGAGCCAGAGATGGAGGGTTGTTATATCATGATGTGGGCCAAGAAGACAGTGATGGAGACTGCAATGCTCAAGGAAGCCCCTTGGGGGCAGCCATGCGTTGTGATTTGTGGTGAGGATGGGGCCCAGGCTTATGACTGTTTTCATTTTTGGTGTAAGAGGAGAAAAATGTTCCTTAAGAGCTTCTGAAGGAAATTTCCTGCCCCCAGGGGCTATAGGTAAAGTGTGTGCATGTGTGTGTGGTGGGGGGGAGGTTAACTTATGCAATGAGATTTTTTCAAGTCCCTTCCTGGATTTTCTGACTGAGTTGAGGAGAGGGACTCTGTCTCCAGACACGCCCCCTCCCCTACCTCTCTCCATATACAGAATGTTTGACCTGCCTGGTCTCTCCTGGGTCCCCCCTCCCTCAAAGGGAGCACTCTTGTCAGCAGCTCATGAATGTGTGGATGGCTGCTCACTGAAAACACCTTCCAGAAATTCTGAAGACCTTCCCAGTGGAACATTCTAGAAAGGACCCTCAAATTCCAAATTCTTGAACACTAGAGATAAAAGAGAACTTGGATACTATCTTGATGCCATCTGAGTCTCCCTCAGCTTGGTGCTGGGGAATAGACACTTTGTGTGGACACCCTGCTTTCTAAGCCTCTCGGGACCCCAGAGCCTGAGAGACAAGACTCGCACATTACCTGGAGAAAGGGGATTCCCAGCAGAGTCAGTGGTGGGTTGTGGGCTCTGTCGGTAAGCCCCCAGGAGGTCAGAGGCGGGCAAACACCTGCACGAGAAGGCTCCCTAGAGCGGGACAACTGGAGCTGCACTTTCAAATGGGGAGGGTTTATTTTCAGTGGGGTTTTTTTTTCTGACTGTGATTGTATGGAAAACAAAGGAAAAAATATTGGAATGAGAGGGTGGGGCTTATTGGTCTGTCTACAGGGGAGCAAAGCTGCAGAACCCTGAATTTATCTGAGGACAGTAGAGAGAGATCGGCATGGGTAGGGCGCTGGGCAGGGTGAGAGGGCAAGACCGCAGGCTGCAGCAGGAGGTGAGGCACCAGAAGCCAGTGGAAAGAAACTCAGGGCTGCTCTCTTAGTAGGAACAGTGAGGACTGGCGCTGGAGGAGCAGACAAGAGCACCCAAGGGAGGAGACGGAGAGAGAGAAGAGGGTTTCAGGGGCAGTACAAACATGCCAGAGAAGCACTTCCAGGGAAAACAGGAGTGGAACCAAGAGTTTGGGGGTCGTTGAAATAGAAGGGGACACAGGAGGGGGTCACAGGCTCAAACCCTGAACAGGAGTAGAAGGGTGGGGCTGAGGACCCAGTGAAGGTCATTAGAGTTGGTGACTGAGAGGTCAATAAAAGGGCAGGGGTTAAAGAGTGAGTTGGTGGAGGAGAAATGCGGACAGCAAGTGTAGACAACTGTAGGTTATCTTTTGAGAAATACACAGAAGATTGGAGACAGGCCCATATTTTGAAAAAGTTGCAGTAAAGCTTTGTTAGTCTAGGGGAGAGGAGGAAATCTGTGGACAGAGGACAGAGTTAAGGAGCCGCTGGAGAGGGCGCCAATGAAACTACTAGAAAGAGCAGACAGGGAGAACAGCCAAGATCAGAAGGGAGAGGAAAGACAGGGAGCCAAGGCTGGAAGAGGTCAGATCTTCAGGCAGGAAGAAAGGGGTGAAGTCCTGGGCTCCAGCTGGACCAAGGCATTGATCGAAAAGTGGGAGTCAAGGTTGAGGTGGGCTTCGTCAGGTAAGGGTGGCCAGGGTAGAGCTGGGCTGGAGGGTCACCAAGGAAGGGGTGGAATCAAAGGGGCAGTCTGGGCACCTGACGTGTTACTCAGTAGGCCTGGGATGCAGCGAAGCTGGGCTGGGATTTGCCTTGGGCCAGGTCTGAGGCTCTGCATTTTGGGAGCAGGGTGGAGTGGCAAACCACAGTGCAACCCGATTACAACGTCTCAGGAGCCCGGAGGCCAGTGTACCATGAGAGTAATGAGGGACCCCCCTGGGGGAAAGGGGGGACAGCTGCCAGAGCCCAGCCAGGAGGGCTTAGTGGAACAATATGGGCAGCAGTGTGGGGGTCAAGGGCCTGAGCACCAATGTGAGGAATTACCATTGTTACTATTTTCTTATTTTCTTTTTTATTTTTAGACAGAGGGAAGGGAAGGAGAAAGAGGCAAAGAAACATCAATGTGTGGTTGCCTCTCACTTGCCCCGCACTGGGGACCTGGCCTGCAATCCAGGCATGTGCCCTGACTGGGAATTGAACCAGTGACCCTTTGGTTCGCAGGCTGGTGCTCAATCCACTGAGCCATGTCAGCCAGGGCCCATTGTTACTGTTTTGAACAATCTGAGATGGGCTCTGAGTGGGGAGAAGAATATGATGTGCGGAAAGCAAGCATTGCTGTGTGCCAGACACTGCTCTATGTTAACTGACTTAATCCTCTGAAGACCATCCCCACTGTGAATTAGGTGTCATTATTCCACTTTACAAATGAGGAAGTTGAGGTTCAGAGAGGGGAAGTAACTTGGCCCAGGTCACACAGCCAGTTTGAAAGGTGTTTCTGACTCTAAAGTATGCTTTCAGATATACCTTTTTATCAACTATTTACTGGGTAGGTGGCCTTGGGCAAGTTACTTAATTTCTCCCTCACTTTCCTCATCTGAAAGGTGAGGGTAACAGTAATGCCATTACACAGATTTTCATGAGGATTAAATAAATTACTATATGGAATGGATTTAAAACAGTATCTAGTGGAAGTGCTGCTTAAGGGGATGCTATTTGTTAATGTTCCCATCACTGTTGTTGTTGTTGTTGTTATTCTCGTTACTCCAGCCAGGCACTAAGAATTTTTAGGGAAGTGAGAGGAGGTTCTAGGGCATATTGTTAATTTAGCGGGGTCTTATAGTGAGAGAAAGGGGAGAGAACAGCATCCAACTTGTGGTTCTTAACCAGAGACACTTGTGTCGTCACAGGGGCCTGGAGGAGGAGCCCGGAGTGTTAACAGTGGTCAGTCGTGTCCCAGTGGAAAATGTGCAGGAGACACTCAGCAGGAAAGGGTGCTCGGGATTCAACTCCTCAGAAGAGTAGCAGTTTCAGAGACCGGCGAGGTTTGAGCAAGTGTTAGGCATTTGGAATGAGCTCAGGTGTCTGTTGGGCTGAAGAGTCAGGCCCTATTGCAAGAAAGGCTTCGTGGAGGGGAGGGCGGGGGAAGGCTGTGAAAGTAGGCCGGAACCAAACCCCAGAAGGCCAGGCTGGGGGTCTGGATAGGGAGCTGAATTCAACATATGAATTTTGGGGACAAAACTCCTATGTTACAGTGTTTGTCCCCTATAGCATGGAGGATTTAACCTAGCTACAAAAGGACCTAGAACCAAGAGCTAAAGGTAAACTGGGAGACTAGAGGAGAGAAAAGTGTTCCAGGCGAGAGCCATGGGGTTCTGGATAAGGGGTGTGACGTACTTAGGAAGATCACTCATGGAGCCAGGGAAGAGGCTGGGTGTTGGGGGAGACCTTCTGGACCTATTAGGGATCCACACTCAGCACTAGGGGAGTGAGACCAAACCCTGGCAGGACAGGCACGTGAACTGGGCTGGGTTTGGGGTTGGAGTGTGCAGGTAAGCGGGGCAGTACTGTGGGTCATTTGAAGGAAAACCCAATGTAAGGCTGCGTGACTGGAGAGTGGGCTGGACCGGATCTGGTAGGCACATGACCTGGGAGGGAATTCTGGGGGAAATGGACTTGTGAATTCAAGGTGATCACAGTGAATTTCAGGTGATGATGGACACTCTGGGAGGAGATGCCGCTTAGAAGTCAGCACTGAAGTGCCAATTTGGGAGTCATTAACCCATACCCACTGAGGACCCATTATGCTCAAGGCACATACAAAATAAGGCCCTGTGAGGGTCATTCCTAAGGGGTTGCTAGTTGAATTTGGAGTCCTGCTCGTAGTAAATTGATTATGGGAAGAGAGTGTGGAGGGGAAGCACTGAAAACCTTCAGACTGAGCCTGGGCCCTTTATGCAGATAAGGGAGGACAAGGGTTGCTGGGAGAGGATCCACGAGGTCAGAGAACTAGGAGAGGGCAGAGAGCTGCCAGAAGGGCGTCAGCAGCAGAGAAGAGGCCTGGGGGCTGGCTGCTTCCAGGGCAAGTGACTTCAAGACAGCAGCAGGGTGGAGGCTAGCGATAGACGGGGGAGCCACGGAGGAAAGAAGCAGTTGGTGAAGATGGCTGCGGAACTGGAGAAGAAGTCTGGGAGTTGAAGGAAAGAAGGAGGGAGCTGTGGTTCTGAAGGAAGGTTGAAGAGGATGTATATGAGAGAGAGGAAACATTGAGGCTGATGGAGGGAAAGAAGAGAGGGTGGTTCTCTGAGCTACAGAGTCCCAAGGAACCACCCTCACCTTATGAACAAAGTAGTGGATTTCTCCAGCTCGGCTCTCTGGCCTTTCTCTGCTCTACCTCCCCCTCCCAACCCCCAGTGTAGGCCATTTCCTCAGCCGCAGCCTCAAGGTGCACGTGGGGGGGGGGGGGGGGGAACGACAGCTCTGTCCTGTAACTGTCCCAATTTCTCTGGCCTTACCACCCCGCCCTCTAAACTCAGCAGTTCTGACTCCTGCGCTCTCAGCTTTCCCTTCCCCAGGAGAAAGTTCAGCTCTTGTAGGTGATATGACTGTGGAGCAGTTTCCTGTTTGCCATCCTCAGTGCACGCGGGCTTTTTCAAAAGCTTGCAGACCACCCTGCGCCCTTCTCCCCTTCCCCCCAGGTCTTGTGCTACTCCTTTTCAGGCTAGACTTACCATTTTTGGCCTTTGCTTTGATCACAGTCCCTTCTGAGAAGTGATGCCCTGATCCTCGTCCCCCACCTTCCCCCCACCCCCAGCTCCCTGGTCTCTCTGAGTCTGTCACCAGAGTTAGGAATCAGCAGAGGATGTTGAAAACTCCGCTCCTCTGGGAATCCTCCTCCAATTGGGCTCATTCAGTTCTTACTGCTCCTTTCCTCTGTCGATTCTGCAGATGGGGGGTCCACTTAGATAACTTTGCAGCTAAAAAGCAGCATGTGTTCTGGTATCTTACTGTTGTAGAACCACTTTGCTTTATATTCTGGAAGGGAACTAGAGTTCACCTAGCCCAAGGATTTCAAAGAATGTTTTAAACTCTAGAAGCTTTTATTCAATTATGAAAACACACACAGAGGGCAAAGCAGAAGTGCAGTGGCTGAAGCTCGCTCACCTTTGCGCCAACTCTTGCCCACAGCAGCATCTCGGGATGCTCCTGGCAATCCCTAGAGCTCCACCGAGCACGTCCTGAAGGTCTGATGTCTTCATTTACAAGTGAGAAAACTGAGTTCCAGAGAGAGGAAGGGACTTGCCCAAGGTCACACACCAAGAGCAAAAACTGAGGATGTCCCCAAATTCCTCTTAGTTCTAGCATTCTAGGACTTAGAAACTTCTAAATGAGCCGTTCCTCTAGTGTTCCTTTGTATACTCTATGTCTGTCATTCGCTTACTAACAAATGTTCGTTGAGTACCTACTCTGCAATGGGTACACAGTAGGCCCTCAGGACTAGTAGGTACTAGTTCTGGGAGTCAGGGGAAGCCAGAGTAGACACAATCTTCCCTCATAGGGCTGTCCAGCAGTGGGGCCAGAAAAACGACATCTGTGAAAAGTGCCATAAAGGAGAGGTCAACAGTGTGATAAGGAGGGCTTGTAAGTGGGCTGTTGGTTTGATCCGGCTGCTAGACCAAGAAGAAAACCCCAGACTGGGTGGCTGATGAACAACAGAGGTTTGTTCCTCACGGTTCTGGAGGCTGGGGTGTCCAAGATCAAGGCATGAATAGATTCGGTGTCTGTCTGGTGAGGGCCCATCTTTGTTCACAGGTGACTGTCTTCTCACTGCATCCTCACACGGTGGGAGGGGCAAGGGAACACTCTGGAGTCCGTTTCATAAGGACACTAGTCCCACTCATGTGGTCTCTGCTCTCAGGACCTGCCTGCCTCCCAAAGCCCCACCTCTTCATGCTATATCCCTTTGGGCATTAGGTGTCAGCATATGAATTTTGGGGGGCACAAAACTCAGTCTATGCCATGGGGGGGTTAACCTCATTAGAAAGTGACCTGGGGCAGTGCACTCTGCTTGGGGAGGTGGAGGCCACGCGCGGGAGGAAAGATGGAAGACTTCCAGGCTGCGGAAGAGACCGCTTTTGTTGTTGACGAGGTGAGCAACGTTGTAAAAGAGGCTATGGACTGTGCCATCGGCGGCGGCGCCTGTCAGCACAGCAAAGGGATCAGTGGACCACAAACATAGCAGAGGAGACTTTAGGCCAACTCTCCAAGCTGGGAGAACCATGTAAATACACTGGGAGCTTCCCCATGCGATGGGAGAACGAGACCACGGACAGCATCGCCAGCACCTTTGGACCGTCCGTCTGGCCTCGTCCACCCGGGGCCTTCCTCCTTTTGTCTCAGCGTTTCTCCTCCATCTTCATTAACCACCAGCCATGAATCCAGCGCACACCTTTCCTATTCCCTTTAGTGTTTTTGTGGCCCTCACAAAATGTAGAGAAGAAACCCAAATGACTGCACCGTCCTATGATCAGCATGCCCTCGGTCAGAGGAATCATTCCCCTTAGGGCCGTTGGGGGCTGGGACCGCCACCGGTCTCAACTCTGAGTCTCTCTGCTAAAAGGCGCTAAAAACTCAAAACTGCCAGCATGAAACTCTCCCCTCTCTGAAGTGATTCAACACTCTAATATTCCATACTTTGTACTTTTGTTAGAATAAATTAATCCAATTTTAAAGAAAGAAAGACCTGCAACCAAGAGCCAAAGGTAAACTAGAAGACTAGAAGAAGGAAAAGCGTTCCAGGCCCAAGGAGCAGCGTGCACAGAGCCCTGCGGCACAGGGGGACGGAAAGGACGAGGGGAGGGGCGTAGGGCAGTGTGGCTGGAGCGCAGGGAGCTGTGGGGAGCCCGGAGCTGTGATCGGACAGGGAGACAGGGGCTGCATACCAGACGGGGCTGTGCAGGCTGTTAAAAGGTGCTAGGGCTTTCTTCTAGGATTAGATTTGTGTTTCAGAAAGATGCCTCCAGTTGCAAAAGGTAACTGAATGCCCTGTCCCCAACCCTGTCTGAGCTGGGTTCCTTTCATTCCATCTTCTTCTGTCTGCTTTTCTGACATCTGCCACATGCTGCTTGGGGGATTCTTAGCAAGTCTTGTGTCCACAAGAGCCGAAGTGGCATATGCATTTCGGCTCTAAGGTATTCTGAGTGGGTTGTTACTGTATCACTTATTCATTCAATAATTATTAAGCACCACTACGAGCCCAGTTACCATTTGATTATCATTATGGGCAACCCACATGATGGGCAATAGTACGTTCTAGTGTGTGATGTGGGTGCACTGCACCATTAGTGTGTGCTTGTATGTGGATGTGTTGACTATGGCGCTATAAATGAGGACCGCTGTGGGTGTTTTATGGCTGTCGGTGTAAGTCTCCTCTAGGTGCCATTGTGTGTGACTGTCATCGTGGGCGTTGTGTGTAGGTATGAGACCACACTGGGTGTGGCTGAGGTGGGTAGGTGCTTGTGTGTCGCTGTGCAGTGTGAATGTAGGGCTGTCAGTGTGTGGCACGCATGCCCTGGCTCGGTCAGTTTGGTGGGTGTGATGTGTCCCTGTGTCTGTGGGATCTCGGAAGACCCCAGCTTCTGCTGTAAACCCACCGGAGAACGAGCTCCCCTGAGACTGTTGGAGGCCCCTGGGATGACTGACGTAGGGAGAGGAGCTTCTGCCTGGTGCGGCTCTGGGGTGTTGAGTAGTACGAGCCTCCCCCTCTGGCACTGGAGGGGAGAAGGGCGATGGGGGAAACCGGGCGGGTCAGAGCTGGCCAGACGGGGCCAGATTAATAAACAGGGACCCGAGGGAGGGAAGGTCTGGGCGGGCGGCTATGGCAGGAGGCGGCTGAGATGAAAGTGGCCCAACTGGCGGGCAGGCAGGTGGCCTCTCCCCTGCCCTGTCAGCACTTTTTAATGTCCCCTTGGTTACAATGTGTGGGAGGAGTGGGGTGAGGGAAGCTGGAGCTCACCTTTCCCAGGCCCTGGAGGAGGGGGCTGGGGCAGCCTCGAGGTGGGGTTTCTTTTGGGGAGCGGGAGGAATGTGGCTCGTAGGTGTAACTGAGAGGAAGAGCCTGGCTCGTGCCCCCTCTCTGCCCACAAAAAAATCTCCTCAGCTCAGTCTCTCCAGGGCAGGCAGGATTAGGAAGCAACTGGAAAAACAGAGGAGACAGAAAGGAAGGTGAAAGGGGATGGCTGTGTGTGAGCTCGTGTGACAATGTGTGTGGCGCCACACACCGGTTCTTGTCGGGGCGTGAATTTGAACCCGTGTGAATAAATGAACCTGTGTGAATAAATGAGCGGAAGGCTGAGTCCGTGAGACCACATGAGCGAGACTGCGTGTGTTTGTGTCAGTTCAGCTCTCTGCATGTGGGAATCTCCACTTTAAAACCAGGGCTTGCATCCTGGCGTGGCCTGTTGCCGGAGTGGGGCTTTGGGCAGTCATCTAACCTCCCTGAGCTTCGTGGCTGCATCTCTGCAGCAGGGATGAGGGTGTTTGTTTCACGGGGTGACTGTGGGGCCTAAATAGACTGAAGTAAATGTTCAGTTGTAAGTCTCTCTATAAACATGAGGTGTCATCGCTAATAATCGCACGTGGGGCCTGTTGGTTGACTGTGTGCAGTTGTGTGGGTGTGTCTGGGGGCTGAGTGTCTTTTTGTAGCAGTCATAGTGGGCGTCTGGGTGAGAACACGTATGCGAGTAAGTGTGAATGGTTTGCGATGAGTGTGTTGTGCGAGTGAGTGTACAGGTGTTATATGTGTATTTGGTAGTTGTAGTAAAATATATGAAAATATCTGTGTGGATCCAAGAGTGGTGAGTGTGAGTGTCTGTGTGACTGAATGTGTGTTTGTCTTTGGGTGTCGGCCTCCTTGTGTGCATCTGTTCACAATAGGTGATTTTGTGTCTTGAGGTGAGTGTGAGTTGCCTTGGCACCTCGGATGGACGTGTGCATCTTGGAGTGTGCACTGGCTTTGTGTGGCGATGGGTTTTGTGTGTCCCTGGGTGTGTGTCCCAAAGCGAGTGTGGTTGAATGTGCCTTTGTCTTGGTTGTGTGAGTGTGATGGTGGTAAGTGGTGCCTTGGTGTGGCTGTGTGTGACTGTGTGTATGTGACAGTGTGTGTGCGTTTGCGTGCGAGTGTGTGTTTGGTGAGCGGCTCTGCTGCCTTAAGCACCTTTCGAATACATTGGCCACAGCTCATTGAATCCTTTAACAATCTGACTCTGCTCTTCCTTCCCCGTTTTTTCTAATTCAGTTCCTCTTATTACAAAAATAAAAAATAAAGCGCTGCCCCTTTCCAGTGGCTGGCCCCGCGGAGCCCCCGCCTCGGGACCAGCCTCGTTTCACTCCATTTCGGAGAAAACGGGAAGTCGGTAATTTTAAAAAATATTTCTACTTTATTTGGGATTTAATGTTCTTACAGAATCCTGCTGCCTCCCTGTGTCCCCCCCCCATCTACCCCCAGCCCCACATGCAAGAGGCGTAATGGCCCGTTCAGCATATTAGGGGAGCCAAGCGTGCGCCCGTTTGTGTGTGTGTGTCCATGGGGTGGTCCACACACACAAACGCACACACACAGAGATAAAAATGCTCAGAGACCCACAGCAGACACACATAGGAATAGACAGCAATTCAAACATATACTCAGACGTGAACTCAAACACTCTACCCTAACACCCAACTATCACACAAAGACAGAGCCCCACCCCAGACACAGTCACACTCTGAAGGGAAGCAAGTGCAGAGCACTGTCGGGGGAGAGTCTCCAGAGACATGAAGAGAGCTAGACAGGCAGGGAGGGGAAGATGGAAAGAGACATGTTCCCAGTGAGAGACAGATCGGAAGCAGCTTCCACACATAAAGAAACGTGAGTAGAGTAGTTCCAGGGAATGGCGGGGGCTAATCATCCCCGGGCCAGGCAATGCATGTCAAGAACTGACTACTTGAGGTTATATAGGGAGCTAAGACTAGATGTGGGGACAGAAATAAGGGTCCTGTACCACTTTCCTGGGCCCTGCTGTTGGGGGTCCCCGGGCAGTCAACTGTATAAATGTGTGCACATGTGGGTGTGTATATGTGTAAGATGTGCTTTTGAACAGCACTAACTTAAGGGCCATACCCATAGTAGGCTTGACAGAGGCGGGCAGGGCCTGAGTGTGGATGTGGATGTCTATATCTCAATTACTGAAAAAAAAAACTATATCTCAGAAAACACGTGTGTGCATGCACAAGGGAGTATCCATCATGGTGTATAGGCCTGTGTAGGCGTGGCCATGTCTATGCAGAGACCATAAGCCCCATAGGGACAGGTACCATGTACCCCCTCTGTATCCCCATCACCTAAGAAAGGGCTTAGCACATGGTAGGCACACAATAAATATTCATTGAAGAATGAATGAATAAACAAAATCACTCGGAGAGCTCAGATAACCTAGGGAGGGCCTGACCTCCACTGGTAGTATGAGCAGCCCAGATTCTGGGCAGGACCTGGAAAGAGGGGGAGACACTGCACCATGGGGTGGTCAGGTGGGAACTCGGGTACCGTGTTTTCAGACTATAAGATGCACCCCCCCCAAATTTGTGAGGAAAGGGGTGTGTGTCTTATAGTCCCAACATAGCTTTACATTTACATTGGTGAAATATTGTTATTTATGTTATTAAAATTTTACCACATTTTTTGCTTCAAAAATCTTTTCTTATTTTCCTCCTCTAAAACCTAAGTGCATCTTATCATCCAAAAAATACAGTAATCTTTTCCTGCTGCCATCTCTCTGGCCAGGAGATGTGGGCCCTGTGGTCTGTGCTTTGTCCAGAGTGATGCGTTTCAAGAGTTATTTAAGACTATTCTGTGGTGGAAAAAAGGAAATGAGCTATCCATTTGTTAAATATGGGACAGGTAAGGGAGAGAAGGGTGGTAGTGGACAGAAACTCAAGATGGATGGATAGACAGAGACAGATAGATGTACCGACTAAACACAAACTGATGAATAGGTTTATTTCTAGATGGACCCAAAGACAAATAGAGACACAGATAAATAGATATACAGATAGAAGCACAGGCTGACATGAAAAGTCAGGCAGGCAGACAGTCCCCAGGAGTGACTGACAAACCAATAGACAGGCAGACCAATCAATAGGTAGAGAGATGGACAGCTGATTGCACAGAAAAGAGGGGCATACAGCCTAGCATACAGAATAGGCCTACTCAACAGCCACGACCCATGTCCCATCCTTCCTTGCTAATGGAACCCATTTTTTGTTTGGTGTTTGGAGACCAAGTCCTTTGGGGAAGGTTGAACCTCTCCATTGTCCCAGAGGTTAACCTTAGTTGATCCAGGGAAATCATGGTAATTTCATTTCCTTTGCTGGTTATTTGTTTGGGAATGGACATATAATAAAATTCCAAGCATTTTAATGTGGGCATAAGTCTGCTAAGGAGATTTCCTCTGTGGAAATTTTACCTCACACATTCAGAAGGACCCACAGAAGAGATGTGCCCCCTTCTCTCCTTCTGGAGTTTGGACTTTGCTATGTGAAGATATAATGTGCTGAGGTCTTATAGCCTCTTTGAAACCTGTTTCTCCTGAATCAAAAGCATGTCCCACATGAACCAATTTGGAAATCTCTCTCCCAAACTTGTTATATGAGAATATTTTTCTTATCATCTTAGGCGCTTTTCATAGGGTCGTCTGTTACTTGCAGCCAAAAGCATCCTAATTGCTACACAAATCAACTGACAAATTGGCTGACAAATAATGGAGAATTGAAGAGATACACGGGTGTAGAGACCAACCAATATAGAGAAAGGCATATAGATAGATGACCAATAGACCAACAGTTAGACCAGCAATTTTCAACAGTATGTCACAAGAATTTTTAAAATATGCAATACCTGACTATTTAATCAGGGACACTGATCTTTTTTCCCTGAGATTGTTAAATTTGAAAATGCCAACAGCCAGCACAACAATAACTACCTAGTGTGAATGCCCTGTCTTGAACCATAAATATATATATGATCATATAATAGAATTGCATCTTATTGGTCACATTGCATAATAAGGTTGTGTCTGATGGTTAATTCTTGGTACCAGGAATCCTTATATACAAGTATAGGCATCTGATTTAAAATAATAATAATAATAAAAGAATAAAATACCTAGGAATAAACCTAACCAAGGATGTAAAGGACCTGCACCCAGAAAATGACAAGACACTGAAAAAGATACAAATAAGTGGAAGCACATACCGTATTCATGGATAGGAAGAATTAACATCAATAAAATATCCATACTACCCAAAGTAATGTATAGATTCAATACAATTCCTATCAATATTCCAATAATGTATTTCACAGAACTAGAACAAATATTTCAAAAATTTATGTGAACCACAAAATGCCCCACAAAGCAACAGCAATCCTGAGAAAGGGACAAAGTTGGAAGGATCATACTACCTAATATGAAAGTATGCTATAAGGCCATAGGAATCAAAACAGCATGGAACTGGCATAAAAACAGACACATAGATCAATGGAACAGAATAGAGAGCCCAGAAAGAAACCCACGCTGACAGAGGAAGCAAGCACTTACAATGCCTAAAGATAGTTTGTTCATTAAATGGTGTTTGGAAAATTAGACAGATACATGCAGGTAAATTAAACCAGACCGCTGTCTTACACCACACACAAGGATAAATTCAAAATGGATCAAAGACTTAAATGCTAGACCCAAAACCATAAAAAATCCTAGAAGAAAATATAGGCAGCAAAATCTTGGACATATTTTGTAGCTATATTGTATTGGTTATATCTCCCAAGGCAAGGGAGACAAAAAATAAAAATAAAAAAATGGGACTACATCAAACTAAAGTTTTTGCACAGCAAAGGAAATCATTGACAAAATAAAAAGACAACCCACAGGACAGGAGAACATATTTGCCAATACATCTGATAAGGGGTTAATATCCAAAATCTATAAAGAATTTACGAAACTCAACACCAAAAAAACAGCCCAATTAAAAAATGGGCAAAGGACTTCTCCAAAGAGGACATACAGATGGCCAATAGACATGAAAAGATGCTCAGCATCACTAATCATTAGAGAAATGCAAATTAAAACCACAATGAGATACCATCTCACACCTGTCAGAATGGCTACCATCAGTGAGTCAACAAACAACGAGCTGGCGAGGATGTGGAGAAAGGGGGACACTTTTGCACTGTTGGGGGGAATGCAGACTGGTACAGTCACTGTGGAAAGCAGTATGGAAATACTTCAAAAAGTTATAAATGGATCTCCCTGTTGACCCATTGATCCCACTTCTGGGAATACATTGGAAAGAACCCAAAACACTCATTCAAAAAAACATACGCACCCCTATGTTCATTGCAGCATTATTTATAATTGCCAAGGTATGGAAGCAGCCCAAGTGTCCATCAGTAGATGAGTGAATAAAACAACTATGGGACATTTATACAATGAAATACTACTTGGCCATAAAAAAGAATGTTTTACTCTTTGTAGCAGTGAGGATGGACCTGAAGAACATTGTGCTAAGTAAAATAAGCCAGTCAGAGAAAGACAAATACTGTATGTTATTAGGTTACCATACTAATACCATACTAGTACCATACTAATACCATATGGGGACGAACGAACAAGGAAAATGGGGACAGACCTATAGATGGAGAGCAGGATGACAGCTAGTGGGGGAGGTGGAGGGATTGAGCAAAAAGGAAAAGGACTCATGGACATGGACAACAGTGTGGTGATTGCTTGGGGGAGGGGGTACAAGGGAACTAAATGGTAATGGAAAAAATACAATAAAGATTAAAGAAAAAAGTCACATTGGAGCAAAAAGGGTAGGTAGTTACTATTACTATTTTTTGTAAATCAATAAAAATTATGTCTATTTTTTGGTCAGATCAGCCACCAATATATTTTTTGGTATGCTGCAGAATTCAGTAATTAGTTTGTGTGTGCTACGAGATGAAAAAGGTTGAAAATTGCTGAGTTAGACAATAAACAGATTCTTCAATGGGCAAAGAGATAAGCAGATGATTTGTAGATGGACACTAGGTAAGTAGACAGACAGACAGAGGTGGATCAGACAAATGGAACTATGGGTTAGGGCATGGGGGTGGTCAATGGAAGGACTGGCAGTTGGAGACATGTGCAGACATACAGGCCACTGACAGCTTCTCCAGAAAAACCTTCCCTGACCTTAGTCTGACTTGAATTCTCCTTCTTAGTGTTCCCATGTCCACCCCTGCACAACACCATAGCAGCCCTTATCCAGTGCGTGTTTCAAATTGGTTTCATTATTACTCTTCTTCATGGTGAGTTCCAGGTCACGAGTCCCTTGAGGGCAGGAGTCACATGTCACCCACCTTTAATATCCCCAGACTAGCACAAAGCTGAGCACACAGTAAGTGCTCAATAAATATTTATCAAATGGACAGCTGTAGATGGACAATGGAAGAAAGGAAGAAAAGTAAAGAGGGAGGAAGGAAGAAAAACAGGAGCATGGACAGTAAGTTGTACGAATATATAGATAGAAATGGATGGACAATTTGGCAAAAGCAGGTTGAAGGACAGAGAAACAGAATAATCAGTAAACAGGCAAATGGGTGAGAGAGAATGTGAGTGAGTATGGATGAATAGATCTCTAGCAGGCAGGATAGATAAAAAGGTTGGCCAAATAGCTCAAAAACAGGTTGAGAAACAAATGAATGGTCAGGTAGACAAAGACAGACAGATGGTCAAACCCAGGACCTATAGATACCTGGCTAGTTGGACAAATTAAAAGCAAACAGAAACGGGGACGTGAATGGCTAGATAGAGCGATGTGCACAGAGACAGACAAATGGGGGAGCAGACAGTTGACAAGACAGTCAGACTCAGTGACCCTAATGTTCATGTTTATCATCTGTTAGATGCTTGTTTCCATTAACTGTGTAATTTTCCTATGTGGGGAAATTTCTGTCTCCCCCTGCTTCCTCCATGCCTCCCTTTCTCCCCCCTTCCCCGACACTGTATTCTCCCTCCTCCCTCTCTTCCTCTCTCTCTCCCTCTTTCCCTCTTCTCCCCACCTCCTCACTTGCTTGTCTGTGAGAGCCCCATTACCCACAGCTGACCTTCTGCCTCCCTGATAAGACATGTTGTTTGTGTGACAGAGGCTGCCTCTGAGCAGGGCCTGGGTTTGGGGTGGCAAAGGACCATGGGCATGGGAAGGCAGCAAACCTCCTCTCACCCCCGCCCTCGGCGACCCCAGGCAGTCTTTCTCCAAAATCGACTGGCCTAGGGTTCTTTTTCTGACTCCTGCTCCTCTCCCCCTCCGCACTAGAGATTCCAGGAAACTGGGGTCAGGTAGCTCAAGTGACTTGGAAACCTCATTTCCGGGCTTTAGGTAGCTGAAGTGACTTGGCTGAGTTCTCCCAATCAGTCCAGGGAACATTCATGAGTTGAGTTCAGATAACCTTGATTCCAAATCCATGCCTTTTCCAAGAAGCTGTGCTGTGTCTTTGATTTGAGGATCAGGAGATTAGGATTTGGAGTTTGTTCCGAGGGTATGAGATCTGAGAGTTCTGGTATTTGGGGGGCCGTTTTCAGGGAGCAACTTGAGTATGAGTATCTTGTTTTCAAAGAGGTCACAGTGTGCGACAACCTCATCTTCAAACATCACACCCTTCGCCTTCTGAAATCAAGGCTCTGGCCTCACGGTGCGGTTTGAGAGTTTCTGGAGGGCGGGGTCAGGTGACTCCTGAAGGACAGCAACAGTCCCCAAATTAATGGCCCACCTGGGGTCAGGAAGTCCACTTGGAGATGAATTATGTGGTTAAGAAACCATGACCAGGTGGATCAATGGGGAGAGAAGGTTTTGTCACTTACTACCCCGTGTTTAAAGAGCTGCACCCCTGGGGCTGGGGCTCATGGGGATGGCCGTCTGTCTCCAGGAGTGCCCTAGCCTGGCTCACTGTTCTCAGGGAGCTTGGAGCTGAGCTGGGGAGACCCAAGCACTGGGGGCCCCCCGGGGGGGGCAGATTATGAGATGGAGATGGATGTGCAGGTTGCCGTCAGGAAGCTCCTGGGATCAAAACCTTGGAGGGAGAGGGGGGAGTCAGGACTGGGCGGAGGCTGACCCCTTGGCACACGCTGGAGCCTTTTCCCAAACAGGGCCAGAGGGCTGAGCTTCTGTAACAGCATGCTGACGGGTCATGGGATGCGGGCGCCCAGGAAACAGGGGTGACCCTGGGCTGGGCAGCTGTCTTCAGCTGAGGCTGTTCTCCAGTGGGGGCTGAGAGCTGAGGACTGCCTGCGAGCAGTCCCAGCAACCGGGGTAAGTCCCTCATTGACGGGGACTTGGGTGGCACATAACAGCGTCCACCACGGGTGCCCGCCCAAGCGGGAGCGGGGTTGGGGACACTCAGGGAAGGCTTCCTGTGTGAGACAATGCTTGAGCTTTTAGAAGAATGAGTAGGGGTTGTGAAGGCAAAAAAAAAAAAAAAAGTCAGGCTGAGGGGCATGTAGGGAAAAGGGGCATGTAGTTTCTGGTGGAAAGGAAAGCATGCAGCGGCAAAGCTGACACAGGGGAGGTAGGCAGGGCTCAGACCTGAAGGTCTGCACTGCTAAAGAACTTGAGGGGTTTTTAAATTAAGAGGATGGGGAGCCCTTTTGAATTTCAGGACAATGTGTGAAATAATTAAGATTTGCATTTTAGAGTAATCTTGGCACTGCCACTTGCTTGTTGTGTTGCTAGTAAATGACAACCTCTCTGCCTCAATTCCTTTATCTGTAAAATGGACATAATAGTGCCTGCCTCTTAGAGTTGTTCTAAGAATGAAATGAGATAGTATGGGTAAGGGTGGCATGTGGCAACCTTGCTGAGGATTAGTTATTGCTATTGGCTAGTATAGGCTGGGCTGCGGTGGGAGGAGGCCAGTGAGGGGAAGAGTGAGACGGTGTTCAGGAAAGATACGGTACGGGCACAGCTAGGACAGAGGCAGCAGAGACGGGAAAGAAGGGGCCAGGGTAAAAGCTTTTAAGAGGTCAAATTCACAGGACTTAGTGATTGCTTGGATGAAAGAGGTGCTGGAAAAGGTGGCATTCACAAAGACTCCCAGGGTTCTGGTTTGGGTGACCAGTTCTGGGAACATATGAATGGATTCAGAACAGGGGGAGGTGGTAAGCTCAAAATGGGTGAGTCGAAACTGAGATTCTTGAGGAATCCAGCTAGAGATGCTGGGCACCTCTGAATTATCCAGAACTCGGCTCTGAGAAAGGCCGGATGGGAAAGTGTGTGGTGTTTGCTCGAAGGTGGTCAGAGGAGCCATGGGCCTGACGAGGCCGCAGGGTGAGTGCACGGAAAGGGAGCTGTGGGCTGCGGATGGAACTGGGTGAGCACCATCCGGAAAGGAGCTTGAGGGGGAGGTCAAAGAGATTCCAGAGAAGCAGGAGGCAGCAAGGAGATGCTGCTGTCAAGAGAGATGGGTAAATGAGACCCAACGGTACCAGCTAATGCAGCACAGTGCCACAGAGGACAACAAAGATAAAAGTGGCAGAGTCTGTTAGAGAGGGCAAGGGTGATCGCCCTTGAGAAGGGTGATTGCCCTGGTGATTGATCTTGAGAAGAGGGTTTCATCCAAGTGGTGGGTGGAAGGCAAGTTGTGATGGTTTGAAGAATAAAGAGGAAGCTGAGGGTTATACATCTCTGAGTGGACAGACGTAGCGAGAGAGATTCCCCGGGGCCAGTCTAAACTCGGTCTTCCCAGGTAACCTTGCCGGTGGCCTTCTCTCACATTTCCCATTACAGACAGCCTGTATCCAGCACCCAGCCCTGCCCTCCTTGCCTACCAGACTGTAGGCTCCTTCAAGCCTGGACCCTCACCCGTGTCTGGGTCCTTCCCTGCACCAGGGGTGGGGCTGCCTGGACCTGCAGGTGACCAGCAGCTGCTTGTGGAGTGAATGGGTGATCGAGGTGACACCGTGAAGCAAGTTTCCTGGTCTTCAGACTGACCAGCCAGCAGGCAAGTAAGGAAACTGTGTTCGTGGCAGAAGGTGTGTGATGGGAAGAGGGATGGCTGAGGATATGGGGAGGTAGGAATCAAGGGACTTGGGGCAAAATACATCCAACCGATCTTTGAGCAGAAGTTCTTAACCATTTTAGATCCTGGACCCCCTGGAGCTGCCAATATAAAGAATGAACACGTGCTCCAGGAGAAACATGCATCCCAGTCATACTCAGTCTGTGTACGATTTCAGGAGTTTCACAGACCCCGAGGCCCATCTGCAGATCTGCCTGGTGGTCCGTGGGTTCCACGTCAAGAATGTGCTTCCGAATGGAGTACTGCCCGGTCCTGTGACCTGGTGGATACCGACCTGGCCCATCACTTACTCCCACCAGGCCTCGATTTCTTCATCTGGAATATGAGGAATATGAGGTGGAGGTGGGGAGTGTAAAGAAACGAACACCTTTGTGCGTCATCTGGTACGGGTGTTTTACATACTGCAGGTATCCCACCCTGCTGGTGGGCAGCACTGTCCTCCCTCTGAAGGGAGGAAGATGGAGACTCAGTTCGAGACACTTGGCCAACTGTACACATGAGTAAGTGAGGAAGAGAGACTCTGCTCAGATCTGTCCAACTCCAGACCCCGGGCGCGCTCCTGTAAACCGTGCGGCATGCCCACTGGGTGTAACATTATCGATGCCCATCTGCCCACCCCTGGCGTGGTTAATGCACCAATGTACATGAAAACAATTTGGAAACTGGACAGCACTTATGCAAATATAAGGTATCACATTGGTATCATCATAATTGATCACCCTTACCTCAAAATCCCTTCCTTGGCATCTGCTACGTTCCTTCCCCCAACCTCAGGCTACTTGCTCACTGCTTCTGTCACCTGCTCCTCCTTTTCCTCCTGTCTTCCGAGAGTAGGTTTTCTCTAGTCCCTACCTCTTGCTTTCTTTTTTTAAAACTCCAAATCACTTCCTTCTACAACTTCCGAGCAGGAAGTTCAATTCCGAGATTTGAGGGGACTCTCAAATCTGTACTCTGGCCCAGAGCCTTATTTCAGCCACCTCCTGGGAGTCTCTCACCTAAACCGGTGGTCTCAGGCTCGGCTGTGCACCAGAATCACCTGGAGAGTTTGCTCACACAGGTTCCTGGGCACTACTCCCACAGCTTCTAACTCAGTGGGCCTCACTTGGGGCCAAAGAGTATGTTTCACAGCATTATACAAGGGATAACTAACATACAATGAACTGCACAGATTTAAAGTGAACAATTCGATAGTTTTGACACATGAGTACAGTCATGGAGCCAGCACCACGATCAAGATAACGAACACACCCTTACCCCCAACGTCTCCTTGTTTCCCTTTATAGCCCCTCCGGCCCTCCCCTCACCCGCCACCGCCATCCCCAGGCAACCTTTAACCTGTTTGTGTCACTACAGATTAGTTTGCATTTTCTAGAATTTTATGTAAGTGGGATCATAAATTATACAATCTTTATTGTTTCTGGCTTTTTCACTCAGCATAATTATTTTGAGAGTCATCCATGTTGTTGCATGTATCAGTAATCCATCCCTTTTGTTTCTCCATTCTCTAATTGATTGACATTTGGGTTTCCAATTTGGGGCTATTCCAACTAAGCTGCCAAGAACACTTTTGTAAAAATATCTGTACTTTTATTTCTCTTAAAAGTGGAATGGCTGGGTCGTATGGTAAGTGTACATTTAACTTTCTAGGGAACTGCCAGGCTGTTTTTCAAATTGGTTGTACCATTTTACACAGCCACCAGCCGTGTGCGAGAATTCCAATAGCGCCACATCTTTGCCAACACCTGGTAGGATCCTTCTTTTTCATTGTAGCCATTCCAGTGGGTAGGTTAGTGGCATTTCCATAATAAGTAATGATGTTGAGCAGCTTTTCAGGTGCTTATTTGCTATCCATATATCTTCTTGAGTTAAGTGTCTGTTCAAATCTGTTGCTTATTTTAAAAATTGGATTGTTGTCTTACTGTTGAGCTGTAAGTGTTCTTTATATTCTAGAACATATGTGCTTTGTTGGGTATATGTTTTGCAAATAATTTCTCCCAGCATATTGCTTACCTTTCCATTTTAAAGACAAAACCTTTCTTTTAAAATTAGCAATAAATACCTTGTTTAATCTCATATTTTTTCTACAGTTTCCTTGAATCTGGATTTGATTTTATTTTGTATAACATTTTCTTTTTTAAAAATTTACAAAGTCTGATTTATTGATTTTTAAAAATATTTTATTTTTATTTATTTTTAGAGAAAGGGGAAGGGAAGGAGAGAGGGAGAGAAACATCAATGTGTGGTTGCCTCTTGCATGCCCTCTACTGGGGACCTGGCCTGCAACCCAGGCATGTGCTCTGACTAGGAATCGAACTGGCGACCTTTGCTTTGCAGGCCTGTGCTCAATCCACTGAGGTATACCAGCCAGGGCCGATTTATTGATTTTTTAATAGTTTGACTTTGGGGGTAAAATTTAAGAAATCTTTGCCAAACTCAGATCACTAAGATTTTCTCCTATGTTTTCTTGTAGAAGTTTTATGGTTTTAGCTCTTATGTTACGTCTATGATCCTTTTCAAGTTAATTTTTGCATATGGTATGAGGTTGGGTTGTTTTTTGTTGTTGTTGCTTGTTTTGTATATGGCTATACTATTGTCCAAAAATCGATTTATTTGAACAACAATACAATTTAAAACAAAACAAAATCAATTTATTATTTGTGTGCAGGTTTATTTCTGGACTCTGTATTCTGCCCTATTTGTCTGTCTGTCTGTCTTTATACCAGCACCGCATGGTACTGCTGCATCTTTATAGGTCTAGAGATCAGGTAGTATAAGCCTTCTACCTTTGTTCTTTTTCAGAACTGTTTTGGCTATCCTAGGATATTTGTATTTCCATATGCATTTTAGAACCAGTTTTTCAATGTCTACAAATAAAAAGCTTGTGATACTGAGATTGTACTGAATCTATAGATCAATGTGGGTTATAGATCATCTTAAAATATTGAGTCTTCCAATGCATGGACATAATATTTCTCTATTAACTTGAGTTTTTTTTTTTAAGATTTTATTTAGTTAATTTTAGAGAGAGGGGAAGAGGGAGAAATATCAAAGTGTGAGAAAAACATTGATCAGTTACCACTCACACGTGCCCCAGTGGGGGAACAGGCCAGCAGCCCAGGCATGAGCCCTGACCGGGAATCAACCCAGCAGCGACCTTTCACTTTGCAGGACGACTCCCAACCAACTGAGCCATGCCGGCCAGGGCATTTGGGTTTTCTTGATCTCAGCAATGTGCTATAGTTTTCAGACTACAGGTCTTGCATATCTTCATTCAAATGAATCCCTAAGCATTTAATATTTTTGATGCTATTGTAAGTGATACATTTTTACATTTCTATTCCTATTTTTATTACTGCTACATAGATATACACTATGTATTTGTTAAAACAGATTGTTAGGCCTCAATTCCACAGTTTCTGATTCAGTAGGTCTGGCATGTGGTCCCAAAATTTGCATGTCTAGCAAGTTGCCAGTTGATGCTGATGCTGTTTGTCTGAGAGCCACACTTTGAGAACCATTGACATAAGTGTTCTGCCTGCACCTCTTGTTCCAAACCAAGCTCATCATCTGGCCCCAAATAAGCTCTTCTGATTTTCCCCTTTCCAGAAACGGCCACAGAATCCAGTTCCACGTCCAGTGGTTAGCTGGTCTGAATTTCCCACTGCAAAATCAATCTGTGGCTTATATTAACACAGTCACAGCCAATCAACTGCCACTCTAATAATATATTCCTGAAATATGTCTCCCCTCTGTTCCCTTCACTTTCCACTTCCTATCTTCGTCACTACCCCCTTGACCAGTGAAATCACCTCCCAACTGATCTCTCTGCCTCTGGTCTCTTTCTGCTACAATCTGTTCTCCATGCTCCCAGACTGACTAATTATTCTAGTCAGCAACTTGGACTGCACCAGTCTCCTTTTAAACAACCCCCACAGGGCACCCACTGCCAGATAAATTAAATGTAAATCCCTTGCTCTGATGTTGCAGAGACTTCCAGTTGCATATTGGTATCCATGGTCCTTTCATCTTTAGAAATAGAACTCATATCTAATCCAGAAAAACAATATGCCCAGAGTCTTAAGAATTATATTTTTCATTATCCCTTGCAGATCAGTGGCCATGTGACTAAGTTCTGGCCAATAAGATGTAAATATAAATTGTTTCTGGAAAGTTCCATAAAGGTTACATAAAGAGGGCAGATAGATGGGCAGATTGCCTGTCTTCCTTTCCTTTTTCTCCATGTCTGGAAGTGTGGAGCTTCAGCAACCATCTTGGACCATGAAGCAACTTTAAAGATGGAAGCGCTTGCTAAGGATATAAGGAGCCTGGTGACGGTAGAGCTGCCATACCAATCCCAATCACCAAAATTTGAAGTTATTTTAGTTAGAGAAAAATAAATACTTATGTGTTTAAGCTACTATTACTTGGCTGCATGCAGTCAAACCTAATCCTGACTGATACACATGATATTCAAAGCTGTGCAAATATTAGCCCAAACATACTTTTTGGTCACCTCTGATTCTACCCCTGACTCTACAAATACACTGTGTTCTAGCCAAACCAGAAAAGGTTCCCACAATTAACTGGTATCAAATCAATCAAAAATAAGATTCTGTCCTAGGAAGGTAGACAATACTTTTCCAATTCCTTTTATAGAGTACAACTAAAAACCCTAGATATCATATAATAAAGCAAACAAAAGAAGACTCTAAAGGTGGAGAGAGGCCTCAAACCAGCTAGGGACCTTGGTGGTGAGTTTGCTGAGTTTTCTTTCTGTCTCACCTCATATATCAGACCTAGAGATGAAGAAGCCAGAAAACCAGAAATACCAATAAGTACAGACAAAATAAGTTCAACAGACTAAGAAAGGGGCATCTAGCAAGACAGCTTTTAGACAATAACCACTCCACACCAACCAAAAGCACAGAAAAATCTTTGGCCACACTCCCACCCATGCCATCAAGAGTGATGAGTGCTAGGCCTAGGCTTCCACCCTCCCCAGTCTACAATGAGGCATTCCAACCCCCCCCCCCCCCCCACAGAATGGTGTCAGAGAAGGACAAGCAGGAAGCCTGAATGTTGGTACTTGCTAGTGCTAAGCTTTTGACCCCCAACCCAGCAATAATGGGGTGACCCTTCCCCTTCACACTGGCGTGGTGTTGTAGGAGGCCCAGTAGAGATTAAGGACTTCGTTGATGAAAGCTCTGTGGCTAACAGTAACAAGTCACTCCTACCTGCTCACAGCCCGGGACGTATCAGAGGAGGCCAAGTGGAGAGCTGTTCCTTTCACCTCCATCCAGCAGTAAGGAGGAGAGAGGCCAAAGAGGAGAGAGGCCAAGCCAGGAGCTTGGACTTCTACCACACCCTACATTTGCAAAGCAGTGCTCTCCCCCTTCCTCCACTAGAGGAGCATCAGAAGAAGCCAGCTTAAAAAAAAGATTTAAATAAAATCAAGAGTCTTATAACAAAACTCAAAACATCTAAGTTTCCATTTAAAAAATCACTTATCATATCAAGAACCAGGAAGATCTCAAACTAAATGAAAAAAAAAAGACAATAGATGCCAACACTGAAATAACAAAAATGTTAGAATTATCTGACAAAGATTTTAAAGCGACCAGCACAAAAATGCCTCAACAAACAATTATGGCACCAGCTTGTATGGCTCAGTGGGTTGAGCACCAGCCTACAATCCAGAAGGTTGTGGGTTCAATTCCTCATCAGGGCACATGTTTGCGTTGCAGGTCAGGTCCCCAGTTGGGAACTTTTGAGAGGCAACTGGTCAATGTGTCTCTAGCACATCAATGTTTCTCTCCCTCTTTCTCCCTCTCTTATCCTCTCTCTAAAAAATAAATAAAATCTTTTTAAAAGTTAAAAAATAATTATGAACACACTAGAAACAAATAAAAAGAGAGAAAGTCTCAGCAAAGATACAGAAAGTCTTAGCAGGGACTTTCAGCTAAGATGGAGGCATAGATACACCATGCCTCCTCCCACAACCAAAAGAAGGACAACAACAAATTTTAAAACAAAAACAACCAGCCAGGGCGGAGAGAACTCACAGCAAGGAGGTGGCTGGAGGACTGGGGCGGGCAAGGTGGCAGCTCACAGACTGGGTGAGGTGGGAGCTGGTGGACTGGGCAGTCCCAAATTTGTGTGTGGATAAACTGGTCAGAACAACTGGGGAGCAAGACAGACCACGCAACCTAGGGTTCCAGCTCAGGGAAATAAAGCCTCAAAACCTCTGATTGAAAAAACCTATTGGGGTTGTACTGGCAGGAGGAAATCCCAGCCTCACGGGAGAGTTCATTGGAGAGACCAACAGGGTCCTAAAACATACACAAAACCAACCCACCTGGGAATCAGCAACTGAAGGGCCCAATTTTCTTGTGGGTAGTGGAGGAAGTAACTGAAAGCCCACCAAGAGCCCAGCAAGCAGCATTGTTCCCTCTTGAACCCCTCCCCCACATACAGTGCCATGCAGTGATGTTGGTTCCCCTGCCCTGGTGAATATCTAAGGCCCTGCCCCTTGCTACATAACAGGTGCACCGAGACAAAAAAAAAATGGCCCAAATGAAAGAACAGATCAAAGCTCCAGAAAAAAAAATACAACTAAGTGATGAAGAGATAGTCAACCTATCAGATGCAGAGTTCAAAACACTGGTAATCAGAAATGGTTGAGTATGGTTGCAAAATAGAGGAAAGAGTGAAAGCTATGAAAAGTGAATTAAAGGAAAATGCACAGGGAACCAACAGTGATGGGAAGGAAACTGGGACTCAAATCAACAATTTGGACCAGAAGGAAGAAATAAACATTCAAGCAGAACAGAATGAAGTAACAAGAATTCAAAAATATGAGGAGAGGCTTAGGAACCTATGGGACAACTTTACACATTCCAACATCTGAATCATAGGGGTGCCAAAGGAGAAGAGGAAGAGCAAGAAATTGGAAACTTATTTGAGAAAATAATGAAAGAGAACTTCCCTAATCTGGCAAAGGAAACAGACTTCCAGAAAGTCCAGGAAGCTCAGAGAAATTGGACCCAAGAAAGCACACACCAAGGCACACCATAATTACATTACCCAAGATGAAAGATAAGGAGAGAATTTTAAAAGCAGCAAGAGAAAAGGAGACAGTTACCTACAAAGGAGTTTCTGTAAGACTATCAGCTGATTTCTCAAAAGAAATCTCACAAGAAGGGGCTGGGAAAAAGTATTCAAAGTCATGAAAGGCAAGGACCTACATCTAAGATGACTCTATCCAGTAAAGTTATCATTTAGAATGGAAGAGCAGATAAAGTACTTCCCAGATAAGGTCAAGCTAAAGGAGTTCATCATCACCAAGCCCTTATTATATGAAATGTTAAAGGGACTTATCTAAGAAAAAAAAAGATAATAAAAAATATGAACAGTAAAATGACAACAAATGCACAACTATCAACAGCTGAACCTGAAATTAAAAAAAAACCACTAAGCAAACAACTAGAAGAGGAACAGAATCACAGAAATGGAGCTCAAATGGAGGCTTATTAGCAGGGAAGGGGGGGGGGAGTTACAGGGAATAAGAAGCATAAATAGTAGGTTCAAAATAGACAGGGGGAGGTTTAGAATAGTATAGGAAAAGTAGAAGCCAAAGAACTTATATGTATGACCCATGGACATGAACTAAAGGGGGGAAATGCAGGTGGGAGGGAAGGGTGAGGAGAAGAGGGGAATAAAGGGAAGAAAAAAGGGACAACTGTAATAGCATAATCAATAAAATGTACTTAAAAACTGATATGTGATAGGATGGAAGTATTGGCTAATGCTATGGTGGTAATCATTTTGCAATATTTATCCAAAAAAAGAAAGTCTTAGTAAAGACATAGAAATATAAAGAACTAAATGTAATTTTATTTTATTTTTTAAAAGATTTTATTTATTTATTTTTAGAGAGAAGGGGAGGTAGGGAGAAAAAGAGGGAGCGAAACATCAGTGAGTGAAAGAAACATTGATTGGTTGCCTCTTTCACATGCCCCGACTGGAGACCAAACCCACAACCCAGGCATGTGCCCTGACCAGGAATCAAATGAACTAGCAACCCTTCACTTTGTGGGATGATGCCCAACCAAGTGAGCCACAACAATCAAGGCACCAAACGTAATTTTAGAATTCAAAAATACAATAACAGAACTAAAGTCCTCAAATAATGGGCTCAAAATTGGAATGGAGAGAACAAAGGAAAGAATCATTGAACTAGAAGGTAGGACAATAGAAATGACTCAAAGTGAACAACAAAGAGAGAAAACACTGGAAGTAGACTGCAGGACTATGCAAAATATATAGCATTTTTATTACTGCAGTCCCAGAAGGAGAGGCTACAGACAGTAGGGCTAAAAAAAACTCAAAATTGCAGAAACTCCCCCAAATTTGGCAATGATATAAGCCTACAGACTCAAGAAATGGAGTGAATTCCAAATAAGATAAGCCCAAAGAAATCCACATCAAGACACGTTATAGTCAAACTTCTGAAACACTGAAGACGAAGGAAACTCTTGTAAGTAGTGAGAAATGACAGGGGGAAACCAATCAAACGCAGTGGATTTCTCATCAGAAACCACAGAGGCAAGAAAGAAATGGCACAACATTTTTCAAGTGCTGAAAGAAAAGAACTGTTAACCCAGAATATCCAGTGAAAATATCCTTCAGAAATGAAGTGGAAATCAAGACATTCTCAGATAAAGGAAAACTAAGAGACTGTGTCACGAGTAGATCTGTCCTAATAGAATGGAAAAGAGGGAACCTCGGAACATCAGGAAGGGAGGAAGAACACAGTAAACAAAAATATAGATAAATACAGCAGAATGTTCTTATCCTTTTGGATTTTCTAAATTATGACTATTGAAGCAAATAGTTATAACACTGTGTAATGATATGTAAAGAAAATATTTAAGACAATGATATTATAAATGGGGAAGACAAAGGGATGTGAAATGAGGTAAGGTTTCTGCACCTCATCTGACCTGGTACAATGATGACATCAGTAGACTGCGATAAGTTATGTATTTAAAATGTAATACCTAATGAAACCACTAAAAAAGCTGTATATGGACATACACTCAAAACATCATAATAATTAAATCAGAATTCTAGAAAATATTGAAGTAATCCACAGAAAGGCAAAAGAAAACAAAAAAGAAAAACAGAACAATCAGAAAACAAAAAATAAAAGGGAAAACTTAGGCTCTAATACATCAATAATCACATTAAATGTAAATGGTATAAATATATACATTAAAAGACAGACTGGCAGAATGATGTAAAATTATGACCTAACTACATGCTGTCTACAAGAAACTCACTTCAAATGTGAGACACATACATGTATACATGCAGGTTGGAAGCAAAAAGATGGAAAAAGATATATCATGAAAACACTAATTAAAAGAAAGCAGGAGTCCGTATGTATCAGTTTACATGCTGTATTAATATCAGATAAAGTACACTACAGAGCAAATAAAATTACCAGATAGAGAGGGTTATGATATAATGATAAAAGTGTTAATCCATAAATAAGATTTACAATCCTAAGTGTGTATACAAAAAGCAACAGAGCTACAAAAATATGTGAACCGAAAACCGACAGAACTGAAAGGAGAAACAGACAAATACACAGAGTTGAAGACTCCAGCGCCCCCTCTGAGTAACTGATAGAACAACTAGACAGAACATCAGAATGGATGAATGTCCTTCAATGGGGAAGGAAACTGTGGTGCATCCGCATCATAGCATACTACTCATCAATAAAAAATGAACGAACTATTGATATACACCACAATCTGGATGACTTTCTAGAGAATTATGCCAAGTTAAAAAAAATCCCAAAAGTCACATACTGTTTGATTCCATTTATATAATATTCTTGAATTGACAAAATTATACAGTTGGAGAACAGATTAATCATTGCCAGGGTTTCAGGAAGGAGTGAGGGCTGGCGGGGAAGTGGGTGTGGCTATAAGAGGGCGGTACAAGAGATCTTTTTGGACAGGGAAATGTTCTGTACCTTGCTTGTACCAGTGTCGATATCCTGGTTTTGATGCTGTGCTATCATTTCGTAAGATAAGCCACTGGGTGAAACTGGGTAAAGAATATCATATTATTTCTTATAACTGTGTGTGAATTATTTCAAACTAAAAAGTTTAATTTTAAAAAATGGTAGAAAATTAGCACTGCTTTGCACAAGCCCTTCACAGACCTCCCCCTGGGAGACAGGGCCCAACTAAAAATATAGAAAGAACCATGGAAGGTCTAAGTAAATTCACACATGATAGAATCCCAAGGCAGTCTGTGACCTTTGGGGCTCCTCCTTAATGCCAGGGAGGGCAGCCATGCCCCTTCTGACACTCTGGGATTTTGTCAATACTGGGACCTGAAATTCAGGGAACTATAGGGCAAAGCTGGACGGCAAGTTGGGTTTTTACACTGGAGGAAGACTTGAAAGGAGGCGGGAGACAGATGTGAAGGAGGACGGAGGCAGCTCAGGAGCTAGCTCCTCCAGGAGTTCTGTGCGCAGTTATCCAGGTTCACTGTCCCCTTCCCTTTGCTCCATAACCTGTATTATACTCTATGGCCAATAACTTCATTTTCTGTCTCCCCCTCTAGGTCATACATTTCTTGAGCTCTAGGATCACCTCTCATTTTGCCCTTGCCTACCTTAAATATTTTGTCTTTAGATTTGAACAAATAAAAGGCCAATTACCCACCAGTTTTTACATGTAGGGAGATGGCCTCTCTTTGTGTATGGGTGTGCTGGGTGGCACTGCGTCAGCTTTCTTGCACGAGCCACTCCCAGAATGCGCTGACTGCCATTTTCAGTCTTGATTTCTTTAACATGGGTTGGAAACTGGAAAGTATTAGAGAAACAATCTGAATACAGAGTCCTAGATTTTTAAAATGATTGTTCCCCCTTCCTTTTCAGTTGTCTCCCCAATATATAATTTGATAACAAAACTTTTTATTAACTTGCTGTAATGAAATCTTTCCAAACAGCAACATTAGTTTTGCACTCATAGTTTATTGGTTTATGTAACATTTAGTTAAACTATATAATAAGAATAATATGCACAGCTGGCATAAACAGGCTGAGTTAAAAACAAATGACTCTTGGTAAGCATGCAATTCAACCAAATGGGGGAGCGCAAGTGCGTGGCGTCTTCGCCGTGAAGGCTTGATGAGCCATGAGTGGCAGTCGGTGTGTTTTACAAAAGAATTGATGGTGTCACTTAAGCCAGTGAGCCAGGTAAGTGCAGGTTGTTTAAAGTTTTATTTTAATATTACCAGTAACAACTAACACTTATTGAGTGCTTATTTTATGCCAGGCATCAACCTAAGTGCCCCTGTTTATATCTCAATTAATTATTACCCAAAGAAAGTATTATCATTCCCATTTTATAGACAGGGAAACTGAAGTTCGACAAAGTTCAGTAACTCTCCCAACTTCTCATAGCTATTAGGTGGTAGACCTGAGTTTGTGTCCAATTACAGCATCCATGCTTTACATGCTACAGTATATTGTTCCAAGTATTTGTCTAATGGATGAATGAATGAATGGATGCACACAGAGGACAGGGAAAGGCCGGATGTTGGGAGATACTTTCCTACAGTCAGGACGGTGACCCTTGAAGACCCACTGACTCGTTCTTGGCAGTTTCCTGAGATGAGAGGGGCTCCCAGGGAGAGGGCTGGATGTTCTCAGAGGGGCTGAGAGTGCGGGGAGGCCCGCTGACGGTAATGGAGGAGGCCTACCGGACCTGGTGCAAGGACATGTCGGCCCCGTCTCCTGTGTCTATCCCGCATTCCTCACCGCCACCACCACTGCCGGCCTCCCTTTAGCTCAGTTCTGCCTTCTTTCATTCCAACTGAATCTGGCTGGAATTTTAAAATCTTTATTACAAAATAAGGAGAAAATATCACAGTTATACTCTTAATGCCTTGACCCCAACATCCTAGCAGCTGAACCACAGACCAGCTTGGCTGCCAAGGCTTATGGGCCAAACTCCTTCCCATTTCAACCTCTCGCTTTGGCCCCAGGTGGACCAAGCATGATGGATTCTGGCTGGCACCACGACCAGACTGGGGGCCTCAGTTCTTCCCTAGAGTGCGTCTCAGCTGCCCTCTCTGGTCATGTGTGGGACAGAAGGTCTCTCATCCCCTGACCCCAGTAAATGAGCAAGTGAAGGTCACCCAGCCACCCACCTCCCCAGTGGACCCATTCTTCACAAATTCCCAGAAACATTCAGGCTTCCTATTCCTATAGATTTTCCAAAATTAAAACTCCTGTATGTGGACAATGTAGTAGAAATGGCAGGCTGGGTTATTTGGCTGTAATGACTCCCAGTCTCAGGGTTTAAGGCAAAGAAGATTTGTTTCTCACACCATATGTTTATCACGGCTGAGCTGGGGGTTCTGCTTGGTACGGTCACCTCTCAGGGACCCAAGCATGGCCCTATGGAGGCCTGTGGTTAAAAAGTGCCGAAGTCCTGCCCTGGCTGGTGTGGCTCAGAGGGCAGAACATCAGTCTGCGGACGGAAAGGTGGCCGGATTGATTCCTGAGGGCCAGGTCCCCTGTCGGGGCCGCAGGAGAGGCAGCTCACCGATGTTTCCCTCCCTCTCCTTGTCCCTCCCTTACCCTCTCTCTAGAAATAAATAAATTAATTAAATATATTTTTTAAAAAGTTTAAATCCTGTTTACATTTGCTCAACCTTCTGTGTCTCAAATTATTTGACCACAGAACCCTTTACCTTACGTAACACCTGTTTACATCCTATGGGCCTTATGCCCAGAAGTGCCAGCGTAAAGGAGTTATAGCATAACAAACCTCTGTGGCATATCTCATAGGTGATAAAAATATGAGTAAATCAGTCTCTGCTCACATTTGTTGATTTTTAAAATGCATTCAACAAATATGTGTGGAGTTCTTACTTTGTGCCGAGTGCCCTGCCAGGTACAGGACTTGCTGCAATACCTGTGCCCCTTGCTGTCATCAAGCTTCCCTTCCTATGGGAAACGAACGGAACCAAAAACAGCATGATGCACACAAAGTAAATACCATATTCCAAAGTGCTATGGAAGAAAGACACAGATGTGCTATGAGAGTGCATAATAGGGTGACCTTCCCTAGTCATGTAAGACTGTCCCAAAGCAATTGATCTGCTATTTGCAAGATGAGCAGTTAGTCAGGCAAAGTGGGCATGAAAAGTAATGGTTGTACATATGTAAAGATGGGAAATGTACCAGGAAGAGAAAACAATACGTGTAAAGGCCCAGGGGCAGGAACAGAGAGCTCAGTAAAGTTGGAATACATTGAGAAAGGGGCAGTGAACTAAGGGCCACAGGTCAAGTGGGTACTTTGAGTTTTATTATAAGAGCAGTGGGAGCCAATGAAAGAGCTCTGGATTGAACAGAGACAATACAGATACAGTCAGCTAATTAATTATATGGCTTTTTTATAATACGATATTTAATTGGTATAGCATTTTAGAGAGATAACTGGCTCTTTCTTTTATTTTGGAGCCTTTGAATACAGCAAGGGGGAGGTTAAATGAGGCTCAAATCCCTTCATACCAGGGTTCATTGTATATGAAATAAGTTGAGTCCTTGTGTGATTTGCAGATGTTCAAGATGGCACAGAGGAGGAACAAGGGCCGAGTCCCTTCTCGATAACAACGCTAATGCTCAGAGTCCTTACAACGGGCACTTCTACCCTCCAGACTGCACAGGGAGGTTCTGCAGGTGATCATTTCCCTGGGCGCTGCACACAGGGGAGTAACCGCCCAGGTGTTCTCCCAAGTGGATGTTATATGGTGGCCTTGAGAACCACATTCAAGGAGCTGTCTAGGAGTCAAGGCCCTGGAGAAGCAGCACTTAAATGTCTCAGAGGCCTGAAAAACATCAGTTGAAAGGCTTTCCCAGAGAGTTGATGGGGGTTCTAGGGTGAAGAACAGGGAATATCTGTGATTCATAGGGTATCCTTGACCACTGCATGGCCTCCAATCTAAGGCAGTGTGGACCTGCCCTCCTCCCGGGGACATGAGGTCCTACTTTGAGAACTTTATATGGAAAAGATAGGCCCTGAGTTTTTCTAGCTTTGCAATTAATCTTTGCTCTTGAAGATGGGTCTGCTAAAAGGGGGTGGCAGGTTGAGTGCAGCCTCGGGGAAAAGTTCATCAGGGACTCCCAGATGTTTTTACCCTGATGCACAGCCTGAAACATTTTGCGTGGTGACCCAGCACACAGCACACACACAATTTCAATAAGCAGCACCTACATGTATGTATGTGATGTACCTTGGTATTTCCCTTTCTATTTTATTATATTTCATTAAATTGATTTCATGACCCACTAATGGATTGCAACCAGCACTTTGAGAAACACTGGTCTAATAGATGATGACTTGTCCTTGAAGGTGATGGAGGAAGATGCTGTTCATGAATAATGACATTCAGATGAGCAATGCAAAAGGCTGCACAGCCTGACTGTTCACTTTAAATGCTCACGGCAAATCTAGACTCTAGTTTTGTGTCACTCCCAAATATTGAGGCTGGAGGTAGTAAACATAATAACAATAAAAAAATAACATCAGCACTTACTGAGGACCTACTCAGTGCAGAGAACAGGACTAGGCACTTGAGTGGCATATAAATACAAATAGTAAATACTCCCTGTCCTTAAAAGAACTCATAACACCATGGGAAAGGTGAAGTAGACCATGGACACAAGAATATAAGGCTACTTCAGGTCAGTGTGGCAGACTGAGGAGGTGTAGGAAAATGTCCCCCACTAGAAAGATAAACTTTATAATTTTACAAGGTCTGTCCAGAAAGTATCCAGCCATGCGCTATGAGAAATAGAGATGTTTATTGAAGAAAATACAAGAAACATTGTACATAGGACAGTGACACCTCAGTCCCCTTCAAAATAGGTACCTGGGGATCTCACGCAGTTCTCCCAATAGCCATCATCTGCCCTGATGTATTTTCCTGAATCTCATCAACCATCTGAAATTTCTCCCTTTCAAATGTGATTTTAGTTTTAGGAAAGTCAGGAGTCACAGGGTACCAAATCTGGGCTGTAGTGGGGCTGAGTCACCTGGGTGATTTGATGTTTCACCAAAAAACTGTGCTTGAGATGTGATGCATGAGTGGGTGCATTGTTGTGATGAAGCTGCCAGTTACCAGTTGCCCAAGAGCTATAGCCTTCTGAATCATCTGAGTAGTTTCCACAGAGGAATGTTCGAGCTTAACACAAAATTTGGTGCAGATTCATTGCTCTACTCACTCAGTCGTTTTGAAAGTGATGGCCACATAGTACATATGCTCACTCAATGGTGTCTACCACCCCCACTGACTAGTACAGTGAGGTCAGCATTGTTCATACATGTGCATTCTAGTCCACTGTCCTTGGCTGCCAGGTCACATCAATGTTGTGCAAATTGTTCTCATTATGTTAACAATGGTTGGACTTTTTCCAGACAGACCTTGTATATTATAAATTCAAAATATATAAAATATAACAATTGAAAAGTATATTAACCACATTCTAAAACAATAAATGAAAGTCCCTAAGTGCCCGGAATGAAAATACAACTCAGATCCAAAGTGACCAGTGGGTCCTTGCTTCAGCAGCACATATACTAAAGCTGGAACAATACAGAGAAGATTAGCATGTCCTCTGAACAAGGATGACACACGGCTTTGTGAAGAGTTCCATGTTCTTATAAATAGCAATGGAAGGAGACTAGGCTTCGGGTGGTAAACATACAATACAATACACAGATGATATGTTATAGAATTGTACACTTGAAACCTATATAATTTTATTAACCAATGTAACCCCAAGAAATTCAACTAAAAAAATTTTTTTAAGTGACCAGTAGGAGTTCACAGAGGCCTTAGAGCGAGTATGTAATAAGACTAGAGTTTAACAGCAATGAGATAGAAGAGTGAGCCCCAGGCTTCTGCATTTTGCGGGGGGAGGGGCTGAAACTGAGTTCCCTTTATGAAGTTAGGAGCTGGGAAGAGTGACTTATCCATATACCAGGAACCAGAAAACTCCACTCACTGATGAGGATACGGTAGAGAATCTTGTCATCTTTCTGAGGCTGAGAGTAGAATAAGGGTCATCTGTGAGAAACTAGAACCCAAGTCTATGCCCAACATGGATGTGCAGTGCAAATCTGCATTACTTACAAGGTGTGCAAAACTCAATTCAAGAAAATAACAAATAAACTGGCCCAGAAATGGCGAAACCCATGGTGAGTCCCAGCAGAAACAAAACCGCTTGACACGAAGCCGTTTCCATGACTAAGGTCAAGTAAGCTTCCCACAGAAGCCAAGTCCTGCTGGAGACGACTTCACAGGCAAAACTAGAAACTACAGGAAGAAATGAACCACCGCGAGAAAGAGAATCAGCAAAGATAACACATCAGAGAATTCGAATAACATGATATGTAACAAGGCAATGTGGAAAACACCTTAAAAGAAATATATTTTAAATGTTCCCTCCAAAAAAGGAAAGAATAAAATCTTAAAGGCAAGAATAAGACAATGAAAAAGAAAAGTAGTTGAAAAAGAACCAATAGAATTTCTAGAAATAAAAGAATAGTGAAATAAAAACTCAATGGAGGAGTTAAACAGCTGATAACACTGCTGAAGAGAAAATTAGTGAATTGGAAGAGAAATTGGAAAGTACCCAAAATGTAGCTCACAGAGTTAAAGTCATGGAAAATATGAGGAAGCTAGGAAACATGAGGAAGCTAGAATAAAATGAGAAGGTCCAATAGAGGTATTAGAAATTCTAGAAGAGAACAGAGACAA
Organism: Phyllostomus discolor; assembly: GCF_004126475.2. Lineage (NCBI taxonomy): Eukaryota > Metazoa > Chordata > Mammalia > Chiroptera > Phyllostomidae > Phyllostomus > Phyllostomus discolor. The sequence goes on from NC_040907.2 coordinate 153,004,495, forward strand.
GAGGGAGAGAAGCAATATACAGTGGTGAATTACCAGTATCGAAGGGAAAAAAATGAATTCTCAGTAAGAAGGGGCACAACTGGGTTTCTGAGCAAAGTAAATAAAAATAGGTTTTCATCTACATACATTGTAATAATACTGCAGAATATTAAAGACTAGAGTCTTAACAGTTACCAGCATAATGACAGTCAGACAGGCAGCAGGCTTCTCATCAGTAACCCCAGGGTATCCTTGACCACTGCATGGCCTCCAGTCTAAGGCAGTGTGGATCTGCCTTAGATTGGAGAATGGCAGTAGAAACCAGGAGATGAATCATTATAGCCTCGAAATGCTCAAGGAAAACAACTGTCACCTTACAATACTAAAACCAGGTAATTATCACTCAACACAGAAAGAGTAAAACAAACACAATTTTAGATACAAATGAAAGACTTTACTATTCACAGATACTTAATAAAGGAATTTCTGAAAGACTTCAGTGAGAAGGAAAATGAATCCCAACAAAAGAATTCTATTATTGGGTTAATAGAAGCAATAGTGAGCAAAGAATTTGGTAAATATATAGGTAAATCTAAATCTAAATAATAATTAATAATAATAATAATAAACAACTATTTTGAAAAGCATAAAATTGGGTAGAACTAAAATACTAATCAATAAATAACAAAAATAGGAGAGGTTAGTTCACAGTCTAAGGTTCTTTTATTATTTGAGAGAACAGGAATACAGATTAACTCTAATCTTTGTGAAGTATAATATGCCTGTTTACAAAATTGAGTAATTCTGTTTTTCTAGAAATGGAATGTTTAACTTCCAAACCAGTAGAAAGGAAAACAAAAAACAGAGAATAAGTAAAACTTTATCAATGCTATGATGGAATACTACACAGCAGAAAGAACGAACGAGCTCCTACCCTTTGCGACAGAAATGGGTGGAACTGGAGAGCATTATGCTGAGTGAAACAAGCCAGGCATTGAAAGACAAATACCTTATGATCTCACCTTTAAGTGGAACCTAATCAACAAAACAAGCAAGCAAAATATGACCAGAGCCATTGAAATTAAGAACAAACTGACAGTAACCAGAGGGGAGGTGGGAAGGGATAACGGGGGGAAAGGGGGAAGGGTTTTCAGGAGCTACTATAAAGGACACATGGATAAAACAAAGGGGCACTGTACTTGAACAATTAAAGTTAAAAAAATTTTAAAAAAAACAAGGAGGGGTGGGATCAGGGGAGGGAGGTGGGGAGGCTGGGGTGGAGGGGAAGTGGTGGGGGAAAATACAGACAACTGTACTTGAACAACAATAAAATTTAAAAAGATTTTAAAAAAACTTTATCAGTGCTATAGAAGGCATAAAAGAGGGAAAAGAGGAAAAGCAGAGAAAAAGAGTGGAAATAGAAAACACAAAGTAAGATGATAAAAGTCCAAATACATTAATCACAATAAAGGTAGACATCAAATTGGCCCATTAAAAGAGATTTTCAATTTGAATTTTTTAAAAATCCCAGGTACAGGCTAGTTTACAAGAGACTTGCCTAAAACATAAAGTCATGGAAAGATTGAAAATGAAGATACAGAACATGATACATTGGGCAAATATTAACCAAAGGGAAGCTGGGCTAGCAATATGGATATCAAACGACAATTTAAGGGCAAAGGCATATACAGGGATAAAAGTGGATGTTACGTATTGATAGAAGGAACAATCCAACAAGGAGCTTTACTTATCAGCACGCTGGGAAGGTCCTGCCTGGACAGCCTGAGTCCAGCCTAGGCAGGCTCCTCTGCCCTGGCTGGTGAGCTGAAGGACCACTTCCTGCTCCGACTGCATTTGCACTGGCTTGCACCTGCCTGGGCTAGGGAGGGTAAACCCAGACAGGGCACTACTGGAGGAAAAAACATGCTATCTTTCTTGGGTACACCTCATAATTGTCGCACGGTCTAGGTACATGTTTATTGTAACCTTTTAGTGTTTGGTATTGCAAAGTCTAGGGATGAGAAGAAACCACTAACGAGTATTCCCCAAATGTGGGCATGGGTAACAACATGGGCTGGAAAAAAAAACCAAATCTTCCATGGGGGCTCAAACATACCAGATATCACTAATGTGTTATCTGGTATGTTTGAGTATGTGTTACCTTGGTGTTTCTCTTGAACTCTGTGAGTCGGCAGGACCTAAGGGGCTCTGGGATTTGAGGTCAAAGTAGAGGGTTTGGTGTATGCCCTTCAGTGGATCAGGTGACAGGAAAGTGAAGGGGAAGGAAGGGAGGTGAGGCTTACTCTGAAGACCCAGAGTGCTACCCCTACTTCTGAAGCTGGACCAGCATCTGGGGCCCAGCCTCTCAGCCCGCCCAGACATCTGCAGATACTCCGAACTGATCCTTCTGGACATACTTCCCCTTGTGCATCACGTTCCTTCCAGACCCGTTACAGTGCGATTGGTCCATGGGACTCGGCAGTGTTGCCTTTTGGCCCCATCTTTCCCCTCTGGCCAGCATCCCCTTGGGCCACGGCCTTGCCTTTTATGACGGAGTTGTTCTTCTCAAGAGACTTTTTCTGCCCATCCTTTGAAGAGTCTGTGAGTTTATTTTTGTGGCACGCACCTCTTGGAGTGTTTGCCTGGCATCTTTGAGGGCTACTCTCCCCACCCACAGGGGTGGATGCCTAGGAGCCACATTTGACCACAGTTGACTGAGGCAAGGTCAGAGACCCCATACAAAGTGAGCCATTCAGATTCCTACTCTTGGGAGTTAGACATTTGAACTGATGGAGCCAGAGACTGGGATGCAGGCAGAGTCGCCTTGACGGCAACATGAAGGAGACAGCTGAAGGGCTTCCGCTTCTAGGGACACAGAGCTGCCTTGGCTTCTGCCCTTCCCGGATGTGAGACACTTCTGGGTAGTCTCAGCAGAATCTCTGTGTGCTTCGGCTAACTCGGGTTACTTTCTGCCATTTGCAGCATTATTTTTTAAAAGGTTTTATTTATTAGCCCTGGCTGGTGTAGCTCAGTGGATTGAGTGCAGGCTGCAAACCAAAGTGTTGAGGTTCAATTCCCAGTCAGGGTACATGCCTGGGTTGCAGGCCATGACCCCCAGCAACCGCACATTGATGTTTCTCTCTCTCTAAATAAAATCTTTAAAAATGTTTTAAAAATTAAAAAAGGTTTTATTTGTTTATTTTTAGAGAGGGAGGAAGGGAGGGAGAAAAAGAGGGAGAGAAACATCATGTGCAGTTGCCTCTCAAGCGCCCTGGGACCAGGGACCTGGCCCATAACCTGGCATGTGCCCTGACTGGGAGTCAAGCTGGTGACCCTTTGGCTCACAGGCCGGAACTCAACCCATTGAGCCACAACAGCCCGGGCACTGGCAGCATTATTAACATTGCTTGGTTAAAGAAGGGATCTCCCCTTCGGTAGGAAGTATCTTCTCCTAGCGATTCATTGACTGCCAATTTAGAAGCTCTGGTTCATTAAGGCATCAAGGCTCCAATATGGTGGCAGGTCAACCCTCTTCAGAACAGGTACTGAGTCTGCCTCTCATCCATTGAGTAGGACTGTCCTGTCTCATCCCAGGAGAGGTGCCTGGAAGGCTCAGACGTGGGTTTTCCCTGCCCAGCAGGCAGCCTGTCCTTTCACTACATCAGAGGCAGTAGGTGCACTGAAGTGTTCCATTAACAGTGCCAGGCAGCCAGTAAACCATCCAGAATTTAAAATGCACTGAAAGAACTAAGCAGGGAATCAGGGCAGGAAGCAGTCATGAGTTATATTGTACAACCTGGAGCTGCATGCAGAGGGCAGGGTTCTCTGAAAACACTGGCTATACTTGATTCTGTGGAGTGGTATTCTTTGTAGACTGCGGGTGTACATGATCCTGCATTCCATCTGTATTGTCCATGTGCATGGGTTACCTGTTCCCGTGGGGGGTATTCTCAGAGACCATGGATATATCTGATCTTGCAGGTATTTTTCTAGGAAACCATGGCTGAATCCAGTTACATGAGGTGGGGTCCCTTATAAGCCCTAAGGATACCTGGTTCTGTAGGAAGGTGTCCCTGAGGACACAGGTATACCAGGGCTGCTGGTCAGTGGCACTGCTCTCATGGTGTCTCCAGAAACCGCAGTCACACCTAGTCCTGACGAGCACAGCATCCCCACAGTTACCAAGGATATCTGGGAACAGCCTCCCTTATTAAAAATAAATGCCACTACAGAAGCAAGCCAACTAAAGGTAGAAGGGATTTTAGAATTAGAAAATTCACCATTTTTGTAACCACTGTAGTCATAACTGATTCAGGCAATGGATGCTAAACCCACTGGATACAAGGTGCTTAGAGAAGAGGATAGTCACACAGTCTCAAACCCCACCCCCACTCCAGATGATGTATTCCTCATCCAGGGCAAAGGGCACCTTTACAGTGGAGGGACTTGGGTGACTCCACCCTAAAGCAGTTAAAATTATCATCACCCATCCTTGGAAAAACCAGAATCTTATGTCTCCTGATCTGATGCACTGGGAAGGAAGCATCACCTGTGTGGCATTCCTGCCCGAAGTGTTAGCCTGCATTTACTCACGAGGAAACGATCAGACAAATCCAAATGAGGGGGCATTTGGACTGCTGCTTGGACTTTCCAAAACTACCAAAATTAAGGGGGGGGGGGGAGTTGGAGAACTATTCCAGGATAAAGGAGATTAAAAAAACAAAATAACTAAATGCAAATGGAAGATCTTGGGATCTTGGATGGGGGATTATAAAGGACACCATTGGCCTGGCTGGTGTAGCTCAGTGGATTGAGCGCGGGCTGCGAACCAAAGTGTCGCAGGTTCTATTCCCAGTCAGGGCACATGCCCAGGTTGCAGGCCATGACCCACAGCAACCGCACATTGATGTTTCTCTCTCTCTCTCTCCCTCCCTTCCCTCTCTAAAAATAAATAAATTAAATTTTAAAAAAAAGGACATCATTGGGACAATTGTGGGGTTTTTAATAAGTACTCATAGATTAGGCAAATACTTAATTTCCTGAAATCCAGACAACTTTCCTTGTTTTTAACAGATAAATACTGAAGTATGTAGGGGTTAAGTGTCATATATGTCAGCAACGAAGACACACATGTTTCAGAAAGAGAGAAACCAGCTTACCAATTGCTAATCTGTGTCAGAGTATATGAGTGTTTGTAAGAACAGTGAGCTTTTCTGTAGGTTTTCCATGTTTCAAAATAAAAATTTAGAGGAAAGAAACAATTTTAAATACAACAACCCCTAATGAACCAATGGATCTAGTCAAGGGCTGTTAAAAGCCATTAAATGAAAACCTGATGGAGGGAAAAAAAAACCTGAAAGGGAACTTTATAATGAACAGATCTGGCTGGCAGCTACTGAACCCACCGATTAAACTTAATATTATAAAAATTAAAATGACAGGAAGCTGTGTGGTCCTGATCTGATGCAATAGGAAGTTCACAGCATCTATAAAATCTCCTTGCCCCCCCCAAAAAAACAAACCTGAAGCCAAGCACTCTAGAACCCACAAATTTAAAATGACAGAGAAACGTGTGAAATGACATCACAGGAGAACTGTCAGCAAGATCCAGAATGAAGGAAAGTCCAAAGACTCAAAGAGTCACAAAGGCCCATAGTGTCTTCAATAAATTTCAAAAGAAAGTATAACTTATGAAATCAAAGAAACTTAAGAGCCACATTGACCACGTACAGTGAGTAGACCTGGATTAGAAACCGATTTAGGGAAATTTGAATACCGAATGCGTATTTGATGAGAGTAGGAAATTATAGCTAATTTTTATTTAGGTGAGATAATGGTATTGTGGTTATGTTTAAAGGGTCTTTAACATCCAGAAATGCATATTGAAATATTTATGGGTGAACTGATTTGATGTCTATGATTTGTCTCGGTAATCTTGGGGGAGGGGGAAGGGGTATGGATGAAATGAGATCAGCTACGTATTGATAGTCGTTGAAACTGGGTGATAGGCACATGGATTTAAAATATGTACATATTTGAACTGGAATAAAGTTGTAACAAATGAGTAAACACAAGCCACTCCAATATATTCCCAACACATTCTCCTGAAAGAGGCTCCTTAGTGTTCGAAAGAACGGCTGTCCCGACAGGTGCGCACAGGTGAGATGAGGGAGAGATGTTCAGAGGAGCTGACACCAGGGCCAACTTGGAGTGCTAATTCTCTTTCAAGTGGAGCACTGCATACTCTGGGGGTCCTGTCTTTTGGGTTTTTTTTTTAAACCACTCTGCTGGGTAGGAGAAACAAAATATTATTTCCGGGCAGCTTGCTGCCCCAATCTAGGTTAGGGAATGAGGTTCGAAAAGCCTAGTGGAAGGGACCAGGTAAAATTAGATGTCTCATTTTTTGTGAGGCCGTGTTGAGGTGGAGGTCCGAGATCAGAGGTCAAGGGTGGGGCTGGAGGGATGCGTGCATCCCTGAGGCGGGTGTTCTCTGCTGAAACTGAACAAGCTTCTAGAGCAGACTCCCCAGGCCTTAGCGCCTTCATCCTGGGTGCTCCGGTTCTCCTGGCTGGAGACAGAGGGCCTCCCCCATTGCTGCCCAGGCTCATGCTCATGCAGCCCCGGCTTCAGGTCCTTTCTTCTCTCCCCCTGGCCCATTTTTATTCCCTCCCTCCCTGAGCCCCCTCCCGATCTCCATTGTTCATTCCCTGTCCTCCGCCCTCCCAGACACCCCAGTTCAGGGTCCAAGAGAAGGACAGCTTTTATGTGGCTTATAAAATTCTATTATATCTGTATTCAAAACCTAGCAGCTGAGAAACACTGGTAATAGGCGTGTTATTAAGCGTGTAAATACACATCCACTCCAGGGCCTCCAAGGGGCGGGGGCCAGATTCTCAGGCCGGGTGTCTCCCCTGCTTGTAAGTCCCTTCCCACCTGACCTCCTCCCCAGACCTGGAACTCCTGTGCAGGCCCAGGCCTCCTCCAGGCTCCAACCACTGTGGTCCTGCAAAACCCAGACTCTTGGAGAAAGGGGGCGGGGGAAGAGGGCCGAAGAAAAAAAACATTAGGAAAAAAACTCCCACCCAGAGAGCATTCTTTCTGCAGCACTCAGGAAAAAGGATGTCTCACAGGGGACGGGAAGGCGAAATTTTTTCACATCCAAATGGATTGCAATTTCCCTCCATTTAGCACCTGAAGGTAATTAGCTCGAAGAGACTGCCGAGTGCGAAACACGTTCACGGAACATTAACTCTCACACATTCTCCAGTTGCAGGGAATTAATAGGAAAGATTAAAGTTTAAAGAGAGCAAAATGCCATTACCTCGCCAGCCACCTCTCTCCGCGGCAGTATCCAGCCCCCGAAAACCTTCGGCCAGTGCTTGGGCCGGGGCTCAGGTCTCAGCCTCCAGCCTCGCTGGCTGGGGCATCTATCTGGGTGTGCCCCATGAAAAGTGCTCTCAGGTGCTGATGTGCACGCACGTGTGCAAAACAGGGCAGTTCTACCCTTTACGAGGCCAATGCCGCCCCCTCCCCTCACCCTGAAGTTCGGAACAGGTGTGTTCTCTTACAGGTGGACGCCTGGCATTGCTAGGGGTCGAGGCCCTGGGTGGGGGGTGCTGGGAAGGGCCATCAGCATAGGTGTGCCCAGTGATTCGGGCATAGAGGGTGGGATCCGCCAGCATGGCCAGCAGCGCAGCGATGGAGGGTGTCACTCCCACCTCGGTATGTGCAGAGGCACCTGGGTGAGGCGGCGGAGGGAGCTGTCTCCACTCGGGTGAGTCAGACAGGATCCACAGACATACGTGTGCACACACGTGCAGTCTCCCGTTGGCACACACAGATGGCCTCGGTCACTGCTTTTTTCAGGGTTTATGTAGGCTTCAAATTCTAAAGGTTTCTGGGTTGCTTCAGTATTTTAGGAAAAGATGAGAGACAGAGAGGGAGACAGAGGGAGAGAGAGTGGGGGAGAGAGAGGGGGAGAGAGGGGCAGAGGCAGGCAGGAGAGAGAGCGCGGGATGAAATTGAGACATGGAAGAATTTATTGCCCAGAAAATTCCATTCTGCTATCTGATTCAAAAAGTCCAGTCCCCCCAGCTTCGGAAAATCTATTTTCCACATTTTAATACCCTGCAGAACAGTCCTCATAACTCATCCGAGTGTGTTAAGCACAGTTTTATTAGATCTGAAACAAATTTTGGTGGGGAGATACTATAGGTCATTAACCATGGAGTAATTTTATCCTTGTTTCCCTAATGATGCCATAATGGCGAGCGAATTTCTTAACTAAAGACCAAAGAACATTTTGAAGGTCAGTTTCATCTGTGAGCTCCTTCAAGCGCTTCTCAGAGAAGATTGGAAAACTCGCCGATTTTTTGAAGAGTCATTAATAATGTGAAAGCTGAAAGCACCCTCCATTTGCGTTCCTGCTTTTTACCTTTTAATTTTATATCGTCCCCGCTCAGAGCCCCGCTCCCACTCCTTCACCCTCCTCTGGACCTCCCGCCCGCCTACCCACCCCACGCTGGGAACGAGGCTGCCCAGTACCAGGTACTAGGCTGCCTGTGAGGCAGCAGACGGGGGCTGCAGTGGGGGAGGCAGCAGAGTTGGAGAGGCCAGACACCCCGCTGAGATGGGGGTCTTTACGCTCTTCCCAGAGTGGGTGCCCTGTGTGAGGGCATCGCTACAGGCGTGATGTACACGTGCATGTGCGCGCATGCATGCAAACATGTAGTGGAGGGGACTGAGGGGTGTACTGGCTGTGCACATGCAAGCTGGGACCAATGGGGACTTAGTCTCTCTAGGTGGGAGCCCCCTGTTGGAAGCAGGCTGGGCAAAGTGTCCTGAAAACCAACACTGGGGCGGTCCAGTGGCCTTGGCAGTGGGTCTGTTGGCAGGTAGAGGGGGGTCAGTGCAGTCTCTCAACAGGGACAGGGAGACACACATGGAGTGCTTGAGATGATTTATAGCATGTGTTCGTGCATGAACATGTGTGTCCTGGGAATGGCGAGGTCATCAAGGCAAGAACCCTTTGGTCCCTTCCCACTAGTAAATATCTCGATACTAGAGACAGTGACCATTGTCTGGCCAGCCTTCACTCCTCGATTCACTCATCTTCTTGTCCCCCAGGTCTGGGGACCACCCCCCTTCACTCACTTTATTCACCTTTGATCCCTGGTGCCTGGCTCCTTGGGCCCCCCTAGTTCCATCCCTCCCCCGGCAACCCCCCCATCCCCTGACCTCACCCATCCGAAGGCTGTCGTTGCGGGGTGCCCGGCCAGGAGCCAAGGTGGGACAGCACTTCTGTGTGTGTGGGTTTGGGGAGGAGGGGGCCGTGTGGTGACACTCCATGCTCCCAGATGTGGTGGCAGCGATAATTCCAATTTTATGCCTTTGTTATGGCTTTAATCACTTTCTTTATGCGTTTTGTTCCAGCGATCAGGGAGAGACACCTGATAGGCAAAGAGGATACCAGGGGAACCATTTTTATTTGGAATGTGGTGAGAAGTCTAATTAGAATCTGAATTCTGCTGAGCCTTGAAATGGCCAGCACTTTATCCTGATCGCCTTAGATATTGTTTCGAGTCAATCATCTGTCATGGTGCGGCAGGAGAGCTCTCCCTTCACGCCGCCCTCCCTCCTGCCGCAGGCCTGCCGGGCACGGTGTGGGAGGGCAGCTCGGACCCCCACCCTCATAGGGCTATGTGCCTCCTCCTGGTGGGGGCGCTGTTTTGTATGGCTCGCTGTTGCCTGTTAAGGTCCGTCTTTGCTGGGAGGCTGAATTTCAGCTCATGGGAGGCAGGGGGCTGCAGGTAGAGGGTGCCGAGTGGTATAAATTAGAAGTAGGAAATATTGGGGTGAGGCCAGACTAGTCTGGGGCACCTCTTAAGTGCTCCCAGCACTTTGATCACCCCACCACCTCTCTGTCAATGGCCATGGGGACTCTCATTTCTTTACTTCCACCCAGATAAATTGTATCTCTCCTGCCTGCTCACTGTACCTTCGACTCCCCACCCCCGTGGCCAGCCCCTTCCCAGCCCAGCATTTGCCACATATTTAGCTTTATTTCTCTGATTTTCTTCACTTCAGTCCCACCGCCAGAATGCTGTTCCTGTTTGTTCTTCCCGTTTAGGACTTCTGCCATTTGTCAAGTCCCCAGACTGGTTCCACCTCCTCCAGAAAGCCTTCCCTGACTACCTGAATCCACAGTGAGTGAGCTCCCTAGGGGACGGACAATTGCAGCATGGGCCCCCACTGGGGAAGGCCATGCCAGCTGTGGGCACTCCCTCTAAACAGACTCCTGGCCCATTCCTTTCTCCTGCCTTTAAATAGTCTCCTGTTGTCCTCTCTCTTTTTCTTTAACTGTGTGTGTGTGTGTGTGTCCTGAATCTTCTCAAATCCCCTTTGAGCATGGCAACATATAAAATAGAAATAAAGATCTCTCTTCATGACAGTCTCCTCTCCCTGACCACACTGGGCTCCCCAAAGTGAGCTCCAAAAGTCACAGGTCCACTGAGGCTTTCTGCTCCCCCTCAACCCCCCCATACGCACCGTTGCTGGGGTGACCAGTGTGCACAGTGAGTGCTGTTTCCGGGAGGAGGAGCAGACGTGCTCTAGGAGCATGTCCATGGGGGGCGGCCCAGGCGGTTGGCGACTCCTTGCAGGGTTGTAGATCCACATATGGTCCCCGTGAGTACTTTTTAGATGTTTGGAGGCCAGTCAGTGCACCCCGTAAAGCAGTGTCCTCACTGATGGTCAGTGTCACCAGGAGCTTCCTGGATGGTCACTGCCCTTCAGAGACCGTCTGTGTGGGAGCGGTTCCCAGAGGACGGTCCAAAGGGCAGAGTAGCCAGACATGCCTATAGTGAGATAGACTCAGAGGGTCCCCAGAATGCCCTGTCCACCTGCTCGCCTCCCCTTCCCCATCCGGACCCAGCTTGAAATGCACCCCTGACGCATTTTGTTCCTGGACAGTCGTTTCCCGCTTGCACCTCAGTTCTCCCTGGGCCCCGCACTCTGGCTGGGAGTGGGGATGGGACTGACCACGGTTTACAAATTGCGTGGTCAGGAACTAGGGGGTGGTTCTCTCAAGTGCTTTGCCAGGACTGCAGTCCTTTCTCTCTCCCAGCAGCCCTCATCCGGAAAGCATGCTTGTACTGGTACCACACTGATGGATGGAGAGTGAAGAGATGCAGGGAGATGCGAGGAAGGGAGTCCAGAATTTGGGGGCTGTTATTTATAGGGGAAGGTAAGACAGTGGCTGGATAGAGTTAGGAGCAAGCTAACTAATGGGATATTGCAATCTGCCATTAACATCTAGGTATAAATTAATATATCAAATGGTGTGTGTGTGTGTGTGTGTGATAGAGGGTCAGTAGGTGAGAGGCTCAGGCCCCCATCGGGAAGAAGTGGGACCCTGGCACACTGGTCTACCCATGCTGAAGGGTGGGAGTGCGAGGGTGGCTCGTTCTCCAGCTGCCGCTAGCCCGTCTACAGAGGAGTGCGGGCTGGGGGAGGCTCGGGCTGCGGGCCCAGGGAGCACATGTGCTGGGTGGGGGCAGTGGATTGGGGACAGGGACGCCAAAGCCGGTAAAGGCCAGGCCTCTTCCCATCTTGCACGCCCTCGAGGCACTGTCCTCTCTCTATATCCAGAGCTTGGCTGCAGTGGGGGTAGATGAAAAGGAGGGGAAACTGTTGGATAAAAAGAAATTTGAAAAAAAAAAGTAAGTGAAATATTCAAACTGGAAAGTGATATTATAGAAACTGCAGCCCACGGCTCAGTGCATTCAAATTTATTCAAACTCGGCGCCTGACAGTGATGGATGCGGCAGCTTTTCCCACAATATGGAGAAGGCGCGGGGGCATTTAGGACTGCGGGTCCCCTCCGGGAGAGTGGGGGCCCACACCACCTCCCGTGCCTTGCTCCTCCTAAACGAGAAGTAGAGTTCTGGGTCGTAGCCCCTCCACTCTTCCAAGCCCTAGATACTTCTCGTAGCCCGCAGTCCTGGGGGTCCCGGGGGACCTGGGCACCACCAGCTCAAGTGCTTAGGGTATGGCCCAAGACAGAGGTAGCTGGCCGTGAGCCAGCGTGACCGCCAATGCCAAGGAAGAGGATGGTCAGACCCGTCCACAGGAGGACTGGACAAGGGTGTCAGCTGTACCAGGGAGAAGAACATGGTGGTGGGGTTCAAAGCCAAATAAATGGCATGAACCCAAGAAGCCCCCCAGCATGCTGGGATCTGGGTTCTCGGGACCCCACGTCAGGGCACAGCTGGTCTCATTGTTCTCCACCTTTCCCCAGGCCGGGCGGCAGCTGCCCCACCCAGGAGAGGGACAAAAGAGAGCCTCCAGGGAAACCTCCCGTGTGGGGGCTTGGTCTAAGCAGTGGGTGGGTGACAGAGTGTTCCCGAATGTTGTGCCCTAGAGTGTCCCCTGCTCCCAGGAGCACCTTCCAGCCTCCACGCCACCAACACTTTTCCACACAGGGTCGTCCATGGCCTCCTGTCCACCCTCCTGACCAACAGACCCCATGCCGGATTCCAGGCCCCGTCCCGTGGGAACCCTGGGACTGCTGGTCACTCTGGAAAGCTCACTGGTCTCTTGGCTCCCTGGCCCATTACACTCTCCTGCTTTGTCCCTGTCGCTAACACTCCTTTGTCTCTTTTCCTTTGTACGACTCTCCCAAATGTGGCTGCACAGCAAAACTCAAACTTCAGCTTGTTATTCTTGCCTCCCACCATTTCCCAGAAGACCTCCGCTCAGGCACCTCCAGCTCACACCTCGCTGCAGGTGACGGGAACGCTGACCTCTGAGTCCAAGCCCTCAGTCCAGGCAGCACAAGGCGAATATGTTGAAAAGCCAGAAACAACGTGTGACTCCCTGCTTTGTAAATAGCCCTGTCACCCACCCACTTACCTCACAGGAGCCTTGGGCCCTCTAGCTCTTCACCCATTCCCATGTCCACCTTCGGTCAGCTTACAAGTTCAGAGACATTGCCTTATGTCTTTTGTACCCACTTCCCCCCCCTCACCCCCTCACCCCAGGAGTGCCCTTATCGCAGCTCTCCTGGATCTCTTCAACTCAATCAACAAACCATGTGTGAGTGACCACCTGCCCCAGTCACCAGGTACGGCATCTTCCTCCAAGTGGGGTTCTCTGTCCTTAAGTCCTCCACCTCCTTGGTTCTTCCTTGCACTGCTGCTAGATCAATTCTCCTGGAGCACAGCTCTGGTCATGTCACTCTGCTGCTCAAAAACCTTCAATGGCTCCCCATTGCCTACTAAATAAAGGACAAACTACTTACTCGGATGTCCACAGCCCTTCGTGATCTGCCCCTGCCCATCCCTCTCCCAAGCCTTCCCATTACTCCCCCTCACACTCATGTTTGCCAGCTGACTTGGACTCCAAGTGGTTTCCCTCCTCGCTCCCCACCCAGCGATCTCCTCTGTGCTCTGTCTGGTTCATGCCCTTGCTCCTTCTGGAATGGCATCACCCTCCAACACCCCAACTCACCTCTGCCCATCAGCACACCAATCCTCTGAAAGACCTGGTTCAAGTGAAGCCACCTTTTGAGCTCTGGCTGGTGTGACTCCGTGGACTGAGCACCAGCCTGCAAATCAAAGGGTCGCCAGTTCGATTCCCAGTCAGCGCAACCTGGCTTGCAGGTCAGGTCCTCATTTGGGGGTGTGCAACAGGCAACCATATGTTGATATTTCTCTCCCTCTCTCCCTCCCTTCCCCTTCTAAAAATAAATAAATAAAATCCTTAAAAAAATTTTTTACTATTTTCTGTAAAAGGCTTAGCAAGGTGCCTCCTAGTTGTCTTTATTATATTTTAATGTATTTTTATTACCATTTATCCCTCCTATACCCTCTTCCTTCTCCCTCCCTGCTCCCCATGCTAGCTGTTGTTATTGTTGCTGTTATTATTATTATTATTGTCCCCCACACACACACACACCAGAAGTGGTTTCTCTTCCCTGTGAAACTCCTATTCTTCTCTGTAGCTCTCCTGGCTCCCGTCATCGCTGTCTGATACTGTTGTTACTCATATGTTTGCTCTAAAGCTGTCCTGGACTTCTCGGGAGCCAGAACTAAGGCGTGCTTATTTGTGCTCCCCTCAGCCCCTGGCACCTGAGACTCGGTAAACACTTGTTGAATGGACGCGTGAATGAATGAGCCAGTGTGGCAACACTGGCTGGGACGGGGCTGTGTGACGTGGAGTTGGCTCTTCTGAGCCTCGTGTTCTGGACAGCGACCACCTAGGTGTTCCCTGTCATTACTCCTGGCCCTCCTGACACGTGTCCAGGTGAGCTGGGACGCACGTGTGCAGGCTGTATGACAGGCGTGTCATCCCTCTATAGTGCGAAGGGAGTGTGGCAGAGTTCAGCCTTCCCAAGTCATTAATCAAAGGACACTCACTGGCAGGCCCTGGGAGCCAGCTCTGGGCTCTGCTGGGGCTGGGGCTGCCATTGCGGGAGTGAGAGCTGCCCTCGGGGGTTCCAGTCTAGTCGCTCCTTCTCTCCTCCATGACTCTCAGACCACAGGCACTCACGCAAATGGGCAGGGCGAGCCCCTTCCTCCATGCTGCCCTGAAATGTTGCTTAATCCAGAAGTGGCTCTTTTACCCTATTGGTGTATCTCTTACTGCCCCATCCAGACTAGCACTCCCCGGGGAGGTCTGTTGCCTTCTGCAGAATTCTCCACTACAAAGCCCAGAGCTGCACAGCTTAAAGCTGCTGAGTAGCTGGGTGGACAGATGCCACGAGTAGTCGACAAAATAAAGAGTAAGTGAGCAACGAACTGAACACAAGATGAACAGAGTGCTGGGCAGCTTGGCGCACACCACACTAACCAGCATTTACTGAGCATCTACTATGTGCCAGGCACTGTGCTAAATCCTTCGCCTGCACTGACTCGTGTCAACTTCCCTTCGGAGTAGGAACGATTACGGTCCTGTTGAGGAAGAGGAAACTGCGGCTCAGGGGAGAGAAATAACTGAACGAGAGCACCCAGGATATCAGTGACAGAACACTGGTTCCCTGCCCCAGACTCATCACTATCCTCGGTGACCTCCTGGCCAGGGTCATCTCTCCCCTCCCATCACCGCCAGTACTTTGGGGGGCGGTGGTAATGGAGGTAGGGTAAGCAGAGTCCTGGGAGGAGGTTTGCAAATAGGTAGGGAGAATTGTAAGGTCCCCATCCGTTCAGATGCACTGAGGTAGGCCTCTGGGCTCTGAGTTTTACTCCTTTTCTTTCTGTCCCCCTTGGGGACAAGGCAGAGTTCAGAAAAGGCACAGCAGAGGAGCCTCTGTTTCCCAAAAGGGGGTCTTCCCAGTCCTCCTCCCCTCTTCCATTTGAGAAGGGAGTGATGGCCTCTCCAAAAGGGTCCCCACTCTGGGGGACACCCGGTCCCTCCCGCCCCTTGCCCCCTCACGGGGAGTCCCTCTCGTCCTGCCCAGAAACGAACAAGCGCGCTAAACTCCTGGAGATTTACAGCGGGCGGCTGGGCGCGCGGCCCCCGGCCGCCGGTGAGATATCTCCAAACAGCGCACTAACCACTTTCCATTTTATACCTCACCAGCTTTATAGCATCTTAAGGATTTCTGTGCACGGCTGGCTTCCCGCCCAGGGAAAAAACCCAGCCTTGTAAATAAATACTAAATATATATGAACAGAGACGACAGTGAGAGGAGAGGGGGGTGCCGTGGGTGGGGGGGGGGGCGCGGGTAGCAGCCCAGTGCTGCCCACCGGTGGGGAGGGGGACAAGGATATATGGGGGTGCCCAAGACAAAGGCGGCAGGGAAAAGGCAGTTGACAGGCAGAGCGAGGGAAACTGAGATAGCCCCAGAGACTAGGCAGAAACAGAGGGATGGAGCTGGATGGAAGGGCTACACGCAGGACCTGTCTCCCTGTCTCTGTGGGGGGGGGCGGGCAGACTTAAAGCTTGAGGAGATAGGGAAGCCTCTTCCCATCTTACCTCCCCTCCTCCCCACAATTTCCGAGGGGACCCAGGGATGGCTCCCCATGCTGTGTGTGTGCACTCGCACATGTGACGGTTTGTATGTGTGTATGAAGAGGGGGTGACAGGTATGTCACAGCGTGCTCCAAGTAAAGAGTTTCCGTCTGTATGCGCAGGTGTGTGTTGGGTGTTTGGTGTGTGGGGGGCTGTGCCAGGTGAACACGGGGTGTGCGTGAGTGTGGGCAGACTGTTTGTGTTGTGTCAGGGTGTGTGCATGGGTTAGGGTGTGCTGGGGTGGGAGGGGGCCGGTGAGTTCCGAGAACGTGTGCAGCTCTGGGATGGAGCCGCGGAGGGCTGAGCAAGCCATGTGTGGCCAGATGCATCCGAGTGTCCCAGGGGCTGGTGGGGGCCTGGGAGGCGATGAGGTGTGAGCTCAGGTAACCTGGGATGGGCCTTCAAAGGGGTGTGTGTTGGATCTGAGGGCAAGTATCCGTTTGTGTGCTGGGGCCTGTCAGGGGTGGGCTTTGAGGTGCTAGCAGGTGGTCATGCCACCTCTGCTCCACAACCCCCAAGTCTTTCTAGAGGCTCTCGGACCTTCTCTGCAATGACCACAGGGGAGAGAGTCCCCTTTGCTGACTGAAGCCCTCATTCTCCCCCAGCCTCTGTCTCTGAGGTCTCTGGACAGGAGCCAGAGTCAGACTGGGGGGCAGGAGGGACCGTACTCTCCCCTCTCAGGGGACCCGGCGATCCCTTTTTCTTCCCCCCTTGTCTTCGATATTAAGTATTCAAACCTCATTTACATCCTTATTTTTCAATTTGCTGCCACAGTAGTTTAATTTATTCGATATAATTTCTTTTTCTGAGGGGACATTAATCATTGCCCTGTGCTTTTGGGCGCCTGTGCGATCTCTGTGTGTGTATGTGTGTGCATGCGTGCGTGCGTCTGTGGGGCGGAGGGGTGCTGTGTGTGTCTTTGAGTGTGCATCTGCGTCCATGTGCATCTGTGCCCGTGCATACTTGTGTCTGTGTGTGAGGTGCAACTTTGTCTGCTTTGTGAGGGGGTGTGTGTGTCTTCGTGAGAGGGTTTTATGGGTGTGAAAGAGTTGGTGTTGGTGAATAGGCGTGAAAGGGTGGTGTGAGTGTGCTAGATTGTTCAGGTCTCATTCTTTGGAATCCTTCTGGCCCTCCCCAGGATGTCAACAAAGAAGGGAACTGGAAAGAGTTATCGCGAGACCGGAGACCTGGGTCTCAGCAGCTCTGGGTTTCCTCCAGATGAACAGCGGGGGTTCAAGGACTCTCTCAACCCCTGACACCTTCAAGGTGGGTCCTCCCATTACCCCCTGCCAGTTTTCCATTCCTGAGAGTATACCATGGACAGTTGGTGCTGAAAATGTTCTAGAATCCATGGTCTCTCAAGAAAGGGAGAGCCCAAGAGATGTGGACAAAGACCCAGAGATAAAGACAGACCAAGGAGAGCAAGGTAGGCCACGGCAGGGGAAGAAAGAAAGAAGGGGCAGACACACAGAGAATGACGGAGAGAAGAGCAGGGGAGAGGGAGAAGTGAGCGAGCCACAGCGTCTCAGCCCATAAAGTCTCTGGAATGGGAGGAAGGGGCAAAGAGTCTCTGGCATCAGCTCAGGCCCCGTCATGGCTCAGTGCGAGTGATGGCGGGGGGGACACACAGGGTTAGGGTGTTTTCCTCCAGGAGCTGAGATGAGTGAAGTGACCTGGGGGAGGCTTGTTGGAGAGAAGAGGCGAGAGGAAGGGGGAAGGGGAGCGGGGATATAATTCAGGGGAATGACTCCAGGAAAATTTCCAGAGAAGTTCGAGGGAAAAGAAGGAAGCTCTCTAGGGTCAGCGCCTCCCCCACGCTCAGTGCACCTGGGCAAGTCTGTGCATTCCTGAGACCCCCTGTTGGTCCCCATGCCCAGAAGCCCTCAGTGTTTCTTCTCTGGCACATTTGTGTTTGTGGAGTCTCCTTTCTCCCTGTTGGTGGGCCTGGTGGGGAATGGCCAGGAATTGGTGGAAAGGCCCACTGTCCTCCAGGCACTGTGCTGGGATCAGATCTGTGACCTTCCACTTACTCTCCACAATGACTCCTTGAAGCAAGAATGGTCTCCCACTTCAGAAGGTAGGGAAGGAGAGGCCAAGCTTGCCCAAAGTCACAGGAAAGAGCAGAGCCAGGACAGTTGTGTTTGCCTGAGGCTACGTGCAGAGGTGGCCGAGCTCCACCCTCCTGTCCTTGCCACCACACAGGTACAATACGCACACAAAACAAGATCTGGGACCCAGCGCCAAAGTGGGGAGGCCTTCTGGGGCGGGAGTCAGGAGGTGGGAGGGGTGGAGAACAGCCTCCTGCGGCTGGTCTCACGGCTGCCCCCAGCTGTGAGGACTTGGAGGCCCAGAGCACAGAGCCCGGGGCTCCCTTGGACTCCATCTTCCCACTCACCTGGGACTCAGGGCCCTTAAGGGCCCCTCAAGGGCCCCTCCTGGAAGGCGGGGCCAAATGCACTCAGGCTCAGGACCCCATGGCTCCGCCCTGGGGCCAGGTTTCTGCTTCCTGGACCCGAATCCTTTTGGAGCCCAGTTTACAGCACTGACTTGCCCGCTTTAGTCTCATCCAACGAGTGGCTGAGGCCCAGGGTTCTTTCTCTGAAATTCTGAAAATGAAATTCTGAAAAATGGTCTGAAATTGGAAGACATGAGACCTCAGCATCTGAGCCTCCAAACACCTGGCTGTTGGAAGTCTCCAGATTTAAATGTGCTACTACCTGTGGCACTCAGTGTCCCCGGGTATCCAAACGTTTGAGTGCGTAAGTCACCGAGCACCCAGGAGCTGACGGAGTGTCCACAGCTGGAAATCTGAGATGGAAGGAAGTCTGCACCTTTCCAACACCAGTTCGCCAGGCCCCTCTGTCTTCCTCGCTCCCTCCTGAGTCCCTTCAATGCTGCCCACCCAGAGAGGCCACTCTGCTCTCCTCCAGAAGTTCTCCGGGGCCAGGCCATCACACCCAGGCCCCCAGCACAGACTCGTCACACAGGAACCATTGCCCACTCGATTGATGACTGGGTGATCGAGACAGGGGGTCGCCGGGCCTGGGGGAGTGGGCAAGGGGACAGGCCTGGGGCCGAGGAGAAGGTAGCGCTTTCATTTGAATAATGGGCAAAATCAAATTAATTCTACATTAAATAGTTGTGAATAAAGGGTTGAAGTCAGCAGTTTCAAACTTGTTTTCCTTAATTACTTTCCGTGTTTAATGTCATTAAGAAGATTAAAAATTCATTAACAAGAGTACTAAAGTGGCAAACCAGGAAAGCGATCACTCCAGGTTAGAAACTCCGCTGAGGCCGCACAGTGCGCCTTCCGTAGGGGGGCACGGGCAGGGGCCCGGGAGAGTGGGGGACAGACACACACTCGCACCCTTACGCACTGATACAGCAACAACGGAAACGTGCCTCCATAATAACGGTGGGCACGCGCACATCCGCACACTTGGGCGGCTTCTGCTCATCCACACCCAGGACTTCCGTGACCGTGCAAAGGCAGCGCCTTTGGGCCTGCAGCTCATCAGTCTCCTGACTTCAGAAACCCCTCTTCTGAGAAGGAGAATTAAAGATCAAACTTTTGTGACAGGCAGTATATGGCCTTGGGAGCCCGTGTCAGCCCAGATGTCTCCTGGCCATGTCCCGGTCTCTCCCTGTCTCCTTCCCCCTCCGCTCCCACACTAAAGGGCTCTCTCAGGGCAAACCCGATCAGTTTCCTGGGAGGAGCTGCTGTCTTTGAGGCTTAATTATCCTGGAAAAGGATCCCTTTTGTCTTTTAGCTTGTGGGGGGTGGGGGTGACTGCAGGGTGGGGAGGGGTCATGTTTCCTCCAGGGAGAGGGAACAGGGGCACAAAGGGGAACCTAGTCCCAGAGGGTAAGGCTGAAACAGCTGAGGAATGGGACCCACGTGTCCTGGTGTTCAGCCCAGATTCTGACACCCAACCCCCATCTCTAACACCTCACCTCTCACCTTGCCTTCACTCCCTTCTCATTGCTGACCTCCTTCCTCCCCAGTTCCAGGCTTTACTCCCTTTCACCATGAAAGGACTCTCCTTGATTTAGAACCCCCTTCCCCGTGGCAATCACAGTGTCTCTGACTGCATTTCCTATTCTCTAAGCCCTGCATTCAGGAGCAGGTCCCCTAGGGGTCTGGGTCACCTTGGGTGCATCTGTGCCTTTGTGGCTATAGTATGTGCCTTGGTGGCTGTGTTGGTGAGTGTGTGTGTGTGTGTGTGTGTGTGTATCTGAGTGTCTATGTGTGTCTGGCTGTGTGAAAAGAACTGTAAGCTCAGCTTGGGAACACCAAGTTAATCATAAACAAATGTGACCAGCTAAGCCTGCGAGACCCCATTAGAACGAGCCCTCTCACTGTAGAGGTGGGGAAAACCAAAGTCTAAGAAGATGAAGTTCCACTCCTAGAAACAAACTCAAGGGAAATGAAGACACAGGCCCCCACAAAAACTTGTACAAGGATACTCCTAGCAATATGATTTATAATGGCCAAAAAGTGGAAAAACCCAAGTGTCCATCAACTGACTAATGCATAAATAAAACTCACCTTATCCACGCCATGGAATATTATTTGGCCATAAAAAGGAATGAAATACTGATTTATGCTATACCATGAATGAATACTGAAAACATTATATTACGTGAAAGTGGCCGGTCATAAAAACCATGCAGTGTATGATTCCTTTTATATAAAATGTACAGAATAAGCAAATATACAGAGAAAAATAATAGATTAAGGATTGCTTCGGGCTAGTGGGGAGGGGATCTGGGGGAAAGAGGACTGACTGCCAATGGGTAGCGGGTTTGGGGGCATGA
Organism: Phyllostomus discolor; assembly: GCF_004126475.2. Classification (NCBI taxonomy): domain Eukaryota; kingdom Metazoa; phylum Chordata; class Mammalia; order Chiroptera; family Phyllostomidae; genus Phyllostomus; species Phyllostomus discolor. Next base: position 153,025,303 of record NC_040907.2, read on the forward strand.
TTCAAATGTTCTACAGCGTCTTACGGTGACGGTCGTACAACCCTGTGCACATACCAAAAACCACTGGCTTGTACCCTTTAAGTAGATGAATTGAATGGTATGTGATTATATCTTAATGAGCTGTGGGTTGTTATTTTTTAATGACATATGTTGCCCAAGGTCTCCTAGCACGTGAGCGGTGGTGCTGGTACTAGAGCTTGGTCCCTTGACTCCAGGCTCAGGGCGCCTTCCACAAGCCCTATGAAGCCTCGCAAGTCGCTATGGAGACTCTCAGGCGGGGGGTGGGGGGGGTGGTATCCACCTATCGTAGCCTCGAGGCTTTTCGGTAGGGTTGTCAAGTCTCTGTCTGGGATAGTGTGTCATGTTATGTGTGTGTCCGTACTGGTTTGTGGTCTCACAGCAAGTGCGTCTCTGCACTGCTCTATCTGCCCGCGGCTCTGCCTGTGGTGACTGCTGCCTGGGCCCGGGCGCTCTGCTTGCTGCCTGGGTCTCTGGTTTGTCTGCGTCCGCCTGGGCATGCCCGTGTCTCTGAATGTCAGTGCACATGGCGGGGTCCGTGAGGCCATGGCACTTCAGGGGAGTCTGTGTTCATGTGCTCATGCATGGCAGTGTTTCTGCCTGTGTAATGTGTCTCAGTGGGTGCCCATGGATCTCTTCATGTATCAGCCTGGAAGTCTGGGTTTGAGCGCCTTCACCTCGGGGTCTCCGCCCGCAGTACCGCACACGCCCGTCTGCATGTTTGTATTCTGGAGTCCACACAGGGCCATCTGTGGGAGCCCGCATCTCTGTAGCAGGGGCCCATGGGCCTGTCCATATGAGTCTGTGTGTCTGAACCCCCCCTCCAGGCACCAGCCCCAGAAGGCGCCTGCCTCCCCACCCCCGCCTCTGACAGCCATGGAGAGAGCGTCACAGTAAATTCATGGCCGCCTGGCTGGGAAACAGGCGGCTGCAATGGAAAGGAAGCGTGGATTTGCATATTGAATTAAAATTAAGAGCTAATTATGCAAATAAATTATGACATTTGGCAGGAGAATTTGCTTCAAGATCATTTATTACGTTCTTTTTATAACAGTGTGAGCATTTAACGGTCAAAGACAATATTTTAAGGGAAAATTAACGCAAGTTTATTAACCTAAAAACAATTCCACATTAATGAGATGGTGAGCCGGTCCCCCCACACACCTGGGCAGGTCTGTGCCTAGCCTGGGAAGGCCTTTTTCTCCTCCCTCCCTTCTTTCCTGTACCGAGCAGGCTCAGATGGGGCCTGGGAAGGGAACGGGAGCTTTAGGGTTTGTATCTCCTTTGATTGGAGGTTCTGCTGAGCTGAAGCTGCCGCCTGAGGTCAGAGCCCTAGGCTGATCTTCCAAGGCCACACAGGCACTGATCCTCACTCCCACACACCCCTAGTCTGATGAGGAAAAACATGGTTCTGGCCTTGGGGCCCCTGTTCCGAGGAGGAAGACAGACCCCCTACCCTAACAGTCATTCTGTAAATACCAGCTGGGATGGGACCCGGAAAGTAGGCTTTACCCAGCCTGGCTGTGTCCCTGCCTGACAGTTTCCATCCCCTCCACCCCCCAAGTGGAAAACCCAGGTTCCCTGTCGACCCCTGCCCCAGCTCTGGTGCTCAGGAGTTTTGAGTTCTTCAGCCTTCTGGGTTTCATTGTCTCTCACTTTTCCCTGCAACCTTAATGTCAGCTAGTTTTTCTTTGGGGAGGTGGCAAGGAAAAGGGGGCTCTAATCTATGTTTCCTTGGCATTCCCCCAACCCATCCTATATCAAGTGGGGGGTGAACTTCAAAGGAAGTGGTAGGCAGTAGGCAGTGTCCTCAGCTGGCTGACTTTTCTCTCTCCCTGTGCACATGGGGAGTGGGCAGGGCATCTGCTCTACCTGACCCCTGGGCTAACTCTGAGCTGTGCACACTCTGTTGGGGCAGACCTCTGTCTGCAGGGTGGACTCCTAGAAAAGAGCCCAAGGCCTCCCTCTGGTCTTCCCTGCTGGGTGAAAGCCTTGGGTTCCCAGAAGGTTCCTGCTCTGATGCAAACGTGCTCCCTGGGGGGTGCGATGCTGTTACCTTGATGCTAGTGTTTGGTTCTTCCTGGAGTGGCATAGGGAGGGACGGCTCTTCCTCATGCTAGGTCACACCTCCAGGCCTGGCATTTTATTTGAGTTGTGCAAAACTCCTATGAGGTAGGGCCCAGGTACCACTGGCTATGGCCTTGGACTTAGGACTTTGGACTTTTCAACTCAGGAGTCCTGAGGTCACATCTCCTCTCTGCCATTTGTTGGCAGGGGGGCATCCTTCCCCACTGTGCTGAGCGTCTGCCCTCCAGATATACGCCCACTCTTCTCTGCCCTGCTCTGTGTCCAGGAGCCTGGCTTGCCCAGTCTGCATCAGCTGGCATCCTTGGGTTTGACCAAAAGGGGTCACCAGCGAGAGGTGAGGGGGTGGGGGTGTTTCTGTCCTTGGCTGCCTCCTGTCCAGGTTGCTGTGGTTTGGCTTCATCTTCCCACCAAAGGCCACAGCGCTCCACACCTCTCCGCACAGACGTCCCTCCTGGTTCTGGTCATTTCTCTCCATCCATCTCTGTCCCTTTCAGACTGGGCTTCCTGCTGTTACTAACCTCAGGACACTGCGTCATCGCTTGTACTTTTCCTAACCCTTGCCCATACCTTTGTAAATAGTTGTTTTATTAAACTCTCCTCAGATGACCCAACAGAGTATGTCATATGTTTCCTGTCAAAACTCGGGCTGGCACACTCCCAGAGCAGTTCAATTTCCTCATCTGGAAAATAGGGATGATAATGTACAGCTGACAAGTTATTAGTACACATCCAGTGAGATCATGTGTACCAAGGCACTTTGTAATTTATGGATTGCAAATCCAAGTGCTTGTTTCTAGATAGAAACTAGACCGGGAATTAGGCTGGTGTTGAAACCATCTCTGTCATGAAGATTCTGTGTGACCTTGGATAAGTCACTTCCCCTCTCTGGACCTGGTTTCTCATTGATAAGGTGCAAAGGTTGAACTCCTAACTTCAAGGTCAGTTATACAAAATGGTGATTCTATGTTCATTTTGCTACTGAGGAAAGAGTGGCCAGGTGACTTGCCCAAGGTCACCTAGCAGGCCACCTGCTGGAGAGTCTATCTGGGGCATAGGAGCTTGGGTGGAGCCCCGAGGCTGGACCTTGGAGACCTGGTGGAACAGACCGGCCTGGCCAGAGGTGTCCGGGGCTGGGGATCCGCCCCCAAGTTTCAGTGGCTCCCTCTGCCTTCCAGGGCAGGGCGGGCCATCCCTTGGAGAGAGAGGGTGGGATTATTAATAACAGTGCTAATAAGAGAGAGAAAACAAAGCCAGCGGGGCCTGAGCATTTTTTAAATAAAGAAATTTCCCTCATCTCGTGGTTAATTTAAAAGGTTTATTTCTTGAAATGAATCCTCTTCATCAAACCCCCGATCCTTGAAGATCGGAGGCGACTGCGAGTGCCGGTAATGAATTGATTTGTAACGTGAGCGACACCGCGCCCTCCCGCCCGTGCCCACTGCGGGCCCTTAATCGTGGTGTTTAAGGGGAAATGAGCTTCTCCATCTCTCGGCCTGAAACTCAGCACCAGGCACTGGACCCAGCAGGCGAGGCCCAGGCCCAGGCACAGTGGGTGTCCCCAACCAGAAGGCCTATCTTGCAGGCTACCCCCTCCCAGCTCCCAGCACCCCCTCCCTTCCTTTAAGAGCAGAGTCAGAAGAGCCCCTCAAATAAATACCACCCACCACAATCTGAGCCATCCACAGCCACGTAGACCCAAAACTGTCAGACATGCCCACACACCCACACACGAAGTTACACCCACCCATCATCACACTACAGTTGCACCAAACTGCACGCCCCTGCAAGATCACATAAGCAGCCTCCTTTCGAGCATAAAATGCAGAAGTACAGTCACACAAATCCCCTATCCTTATTAACATAAGGCACGCAGTCTTAGCAACGAGTCCAGCCTCAGGCATCCAGGGAGCACGTACCCTGGTCAGGAGGCCCACGTTTCCATAGGCACGACAATTAATCGGTGAGTAGTTGGCAAGGTGGACATGGCAGCATGGCATGGCATGGCATGGCGGACTAGCATAGGCTTCGCACCACAGAACTGCATGTGAATCTGAGTCCCACTGTTTCCAATCTGTTTGACCTTTCTCAGCCCCAATGTCCTCCTCTGTGGAACTGGAGCAACAGCATCCCCACCATGGGCTTCCTGTGAGGACTACACTAGACAAGAGATGTAAAGCTGCTGTTGAACTGTTAACTGCATGGAGGCAGGGACGTTGTGACTGACATAATGCATGTTGAGTATTTAGCAGAGCTTTGGCATAGAGTAGGGGCTTAATAAATGTTAGCTAATATGATCATTGCTATCCACTACTGTATCCTCAATACCTACTACAGTGCTTGGTATGCATTTAAGGAAATTTATGCTAAATTATGCCTAGCACATAGTCAATATTAATGGATGATAATTATGAAAAAAGAGGAAGGTGGAGAAATAATAATCATCTAGTGAGTGTTTGCAATGTGCCCAGGACTGTGCTAAATAGATACAGAAGATTACTTCACTGAATCCCATCAGCAAGTCTATGAGATTGTTCTGATATACGCCCATTTGCACGTGAAGAAAGTGGGCACAGGGAAGTTAAGTGGCTTGCCTAAGATCACATAGCTGGGAAGTGGGGGAGAAGGGATTTGAACCCAGTGAGACTCTAGAGCCTGCTTGGGTAATGCTGAAAAAAAAATACAGGGACAACATTGCTCTTCATGGGGACCCATGTGTTGTGTGGCAGAGTCAGTTACACCTTCAGGCTGCCTCCTGGAGAGTCACCTTGAAGTTCCCACGAATGCCCTCACTTGAAGAGGTCTGGTGGCAGGTCTGTGCCTGGTGAATGAGCAGTGCAAGCCCTGGGTGGCCCTCCAGCCTGTCACCTGCCCGAATGTGGGGACCCAACTTGGCAGAGGCTTTTCATTGCTTCCTGCTCCCTCACCTCCACAACCTCTAGTTGATCTGTGGTGCCGATCTGGACTTTTCTATTTTGAAATATCTTTTAAGTGGATGAACTGAAGCCCAAAATTCCCCTGGGTGTGTACACACAGCAAAATATTCCCTCCTATGTTCCACCTTTCTGAATTGGCCACTTGCATTTTTGCTGCCACCACCTGAAGGCCAGCAGGGCCACCACCCTTTTCCTCATCCTCAGGGTCCCCTTCTTGCCAGGGGTAGTGGGTCAGCTGGGACAGTGGCTTGGTCACTGGCTGGATCCAGGATGGGGGAGCCATACTCAGCCCAAATCCTCCTTGTGGCCTCAAAGCCAGTCTTTGCCTGGGTCCGATTCTCCTGGGCTTCAGATGGGCTTATCTCCTTTTCCTCACATCCAATCCCCTCCCCACCCCAGCCCTAGGGACAGGGAGGGCTCATAGACCTTCCAGAATGGACCTCCAGGTCACAGTTCAGCCAGAGTCCCGACACAGCCCCTCAAGAAGTGAGATGCCCCATGTCCAACCCAGGAGGCTCGGAGGCCCCCACTGGGCCTCTTCCCACTCCCCACGCTGCTCTGCACACTGCCGTCTTCCTCACTCTGAGGTTCAGTGCCGAGTGGGTGCAGGGTGGGGGCGAGGGGCCATGCTCCCCTTCTGCAACTTCCTAGGAGAAAATCATTTTTTATAACTGTTGGAATCCTGATTGAGCTGTCAAAAGTACATGAAACCAGCTACATGAATGGTAAACTATCCATCAGTCACAGGCCTATTTGTTCTGAGACAGTATCAACATCTCACATTTTTCTTCAAGATAGAAAATAATACTTACCCCATCACACCCAGGTAATTTGGCCCCCATCCCAAAAAGAAACTTATTAGTCACACTGGTCTGTTTCCTTCTTGTCTCCCAAATCTTTTTATTGTTTTACCCACTAATTCCACTCTTCGTCGAAGCATCAATTCAGTTCTGCCTTTCAGCTTTCTCTCTCTCTCTGTTTAAAACCAAATTTAGCAACCCCCCCTTAAGCTAACAAGCACTAAGGAGAAACATGCAGAGAACCATTGAAGATACAAACCAGCCTGGGTCTCAGTGTGCAGACTGCGGCCCTCTGGACGAGCACTGACACGGACGGATGAGTGGCCAGCTCCCAGCCTGCCTTCTGAGGAGTGTGAGGAGGACCCGCCTCTGCACCTGGTCACAGGCGATGGGGATGAGGGAGAGAATGCATCCAGCCTTTTAGGTGAAACGACTCCTCCTGCACACCTGGGCAGAACTCTGTCTCTTACAGGTGCTCTGGGCTCAAGAGAACACACGACGGGAACTCAGGTATGTTTTCAGCCAGTTGAAAGAGGCCCTGGCTTTCTCTCTTACCTTTCCTCCAGGCCCCCACAGTTCAGTTTCCACAAAACTCAACCCAGGCAATGACCCCAGCTGCCAGTGACAGATATAGGTAGGGTGGAAGGATGGATGGATGTATGGATGGATAGATGGACAGATACACGCAAATGTATCATCACATGCACATTCCCACACGAATCATAAGGACACACTCAGTACAGCACTGCAGTTAAAAGTAAAGGTTCCGAAGGCATTTAAACTTACCTGCTCCACTCATCTCTGTGTGTGTGTGTCACCTTGGATAAGTTAGCTGACCTCACTCAGCACCCTCAACAGGAAAAGGAGAAAAATAATAGGAGCTGACCTGTGGGACTGTGAAAATTCGATGAAAATCACAGTTAGCACAATGCCTGGCATAGAGCGAGTGTTCAGTAACTGATTACTGTTACTATTGCTACACTTTGCACATACTCGTAAGTATATATCCAAACCAGAATGTCTTCTAAACCAGCTCATGCACGCAAATATGCAAACATGCACGTGCTGCCACAGGCAAAGGTGACCGGGTGGTGGTGGCACAGAATGGTACCAGAGGGCACTCAGGAGTCAGACGGTTCAAATCCAAGCCCTGCTACCTATTAGCTGTGTGATTGGGAGCAAGTTACTTAATCTCAGCTTTCCCATCTATAAGATGGGAATAATAGTAGCTCCTCATTTGTAAGATCATTGTGAAGGATAAAGTTAATCAGTTAATATTTATAAAGCACTTACAACACTCCGTGTTTGCTAAACACAAATAAATCTCACAACCTTGTAAGCTAACACCTGTCTAGCTCTTAGAGTTTGCAAAACAAACTCCCCTGGACATCATTCTCTATTAAGTGATTTGTCCTTGAATATCTGAAAGAGGCTTTGTGGGAATTTATCCTCTATGAACAGACCCCAGAGGACCCTCTCCCGTTGGGTCAGAGCACTGCCAGAGTGGGGGATGCCTTCCTCCCACCACACTCTCTAGATTTGTCCCAAAAGTGACAATCCCCAGCCCTGAATGACTGCAGAGGACTCCAGCTCCTTCTCATCAGGCCCAGAATCATAAAGTGAGGGGCTATTTTGCAAGGGAAATGGGAGGTGACTGTGGCCTTCTCCTCCCCACTTCTTCTCCGAGGTCTCAGCCAGAGCCAGCAGTCACCAGTGCAGCCGAGGCCCTGTCCAACGCTCCGCTCCTTCCACACACACCCCGTGTGTGCCTGTGAGGCTGACACTCCAGGCTGGGAAGAGTCCAGGACAAACTGACCAGGGGCTCCAAGGCTGGAGAAGAGCAAGCCGACTCCCAGGCCCCTCGCCAGCCTCCTGTGTCCTGCCCGGGGCTGCCACTAGGAGGCTAATGAAAAGGGAAGAGGCAGGCCAGGGCTTGGGCCAGCAGGAGACAGTAAGGGGACAATGTGAGGCAGGAAGGGGGCGGCCCTCAGGCAGGGACAGACAATGTCCCCATATGGGAAGCAGACGGAGCTGCCCCGACCCCTTCGGTCCTGGGGCTTCCTGGGGGGCAGGCAGCAGTCTCAGCTCTGCGTCAGAGCCTGGGTAGTTTGTGCCCAGGAAGATGAGCCCTCCGAGCTGCTCTGGCAGCAAAAGGAGCAGGAGGGAGCTCTCAGTCCAGCATGTGCCCCGCAGAAGACTCGGCACGGGCAGTAGAGCCGGGAGCACCCCCACAGGCCTCACCTGTATGCGCGCACCCGCGCCACGCACACACGACCACTTTGTGGTTTGTCTAAATATTTAAAAAATACGCCATCATTCATGCCCCAAGTAAAAGAATGAACAATACAGAAGCATGGGGAGTCAAATGTGAAAATTCCCCTACAGCTAACGACCCCACGGACTTCCTTTCTCAGAAGCAGTTATTTTTAATACATGCCTTTAAGCAAAGGCCACTTTCCATTGTGAGTCTGTGGAGGCTCTGTTGTGAGCCACGTTCTCATGCGACGCGAGGCTTCCCTTGGAGCAGAGCCCTGTGAGGGCGGCAGGGAGGAGAGTCTCACAGAGAGCATCCCCTCCCCTCCCCCGCCTGCGATTCCGGGTTGTAAATCTTCTGAAATGGCAACGTTTCTACGAACTTTACCATCTCCCAAGAATTAAAAAATCTTCTGTCTTTTTTAATGCTAAGCTTCATTTTTAGTTTTATAAGTTTCTCCCTGTCTTTAAAATTTAGTTCAGCTTGTTTTGTTTTGGCTCATAAATTATTTTTTGCTAGTAATCAAAGGGCAGGGGTGAAAGTTTTAGAATTCACAGTGACACAAGGGCTGAAGCCTTTTGAGCATCAGGCCACAACCAGGCCTGACAATCCTTTGGAAGGCGTGACAATCTGAAAACCAAGCAGGGGTTCTGCTCCCCTCTGGGACAGCCCCAAGGGACACCCTCTCTGGGACTCAGGATGGCACGTGTCTCTTGCCTGGGGAAGGGAACTAGCAATTATTGGCCGCCCCTGTGTCAGACCCTTTAGAGAGAGCTTTGGGAACTTTCAGAACCGCGCCTGGATGGGCGCCAGGATGCTCTGTCTCGGGTTGCACCTGCAGTTCCCACCACCAGGGAAGGGTTACAGGGAAGGACTCTAATGGTCCCCACAGGTCAGGTGTTCAAGGGTAACGCTGGCCAGGGGTGGGAGAAGGTCAGGAGACACCCTCTGAGGTGACATGCTGATTTCCAAAAGAGAGGCCACTGTGCCCAGTAGGGCTTGGCTAACAATGCTCAATGTCTACTAGAATAAACCCTTCCAATCTTCACAGGCTGGTGAGAGAATTATCACCCCCATTTCACAGGTGAGTAAACTGAGACGCAGGACACAGACGAGTTAGCCTCGAACCTGAATCCAAAGTCAAGTCTGTTGGATTCCGAAGCCTATGCCCTTGACACGTATGAAGCTGGTTCCCTCAGAGAAAAGAACAGCCAGTCAGCACGAAAGCCCTCTCTAGCAGGCCAGCCACGTGCCTGGCGCTGTGTGAGGCTGCGGAGCCAGAGCTGGGCCAGACAGGAGGTTACGTGCAGTGAGAAAGGAGTCACAGAAGAGTCACTTCTCCTTAGATGACCAGTACGGGAGGTGGCATGTGACCTGCTCCCTGAAGGGCGAGTGACAGTTCAGCAAGCAGAGACCATCAGGGAGGTGTCTGCAGCTATGGGGACCAGTGTAGGCAACCAGGCAGACAGGCCACAGTGTGAGACGTGGGGTCTGTCCGCAAAGTACCCGGCCACAGGCTATGAAAACTGGAGACATTTAACTGAAGAAGATACGAGAAACATCATACACAGGACGACGCCTCAGTCCCCTTCAAGGTAGGCACCTTGGGACCTTGCACAGTTCTCCCAGCATCATTAGCAACTGCAGCACGATGTTCCTTCTGCTCTGGTAGCAGAAGACACAAAATGAATTTTGCCATGACATGTTTCATGCCAAGAACCTGAGTCAAAATCTCGGACACAGTAGCTTTTGGAATCCCCAGATTGCTTCTCATTCTCACACTGTCAGTGGCTGATCTCTGTTGATTGCAGCCCATACACGTTCAACATTCTCAGGTGTTCTGCTCATTGCAGGCCTTCCAGAACATGGATCACTTTCGACAGATTCTCGACCATCTTTGAAGCATTTGTGCCACACTTTTATTTGCACTGCACTCATTATATCGTCCCCGAGAGCCTACTGAATCATCTGAATAGTTTCCACAAAGAAATGTTTAAGCATAATGCAAATTTTGATGCAGATTCGCTACTCTACTCACTCAGTCAATTTGAACACGACAGCCACACAGTACACATGCTCACTCAATGGCATCTACTCCCTCCGCTGACTAGTACAACGAAGTCGTCATTGTGCATGCGTGTGCATTCCAGTCCACTCTCCTTGGCTACCAGGTTGCACTGGTGTCACACAAATCATTGTCATTATATTCACAATGACTGGACTTCTTCTGGACAGAACTCATATATTTGAGGAATAGCAAATAGACCAGTTTGGTCAAAGCTAGGAACGGATTTTGGAAGGAAGCCGGACTGATAGACTTGTGGTCAGTCACAATCGGAGACAAAACTGTCTAGAGGTCAAAGGTACGGAAAGGCTGTGGGACCTCGGCCCAAGGTGTATGCTCCTGACAACTTGTTTGACCTCTCTGTGTCTGTTTTCTCATGGTAGCATCGGATGGAATTAAAATAGCTGCTTAGGACTGTGGTGAAAATTAAATGAAATACTGTATGAAAATAAAGCTTTGAAGCAATAACTATTATCATAAGGTGAGTTAGATTTTAACACATATTGGGAGCCATGGAAGATTTCCAAGCAGGGCTGTGACATTGCATTAATTTCCCGGGGCTGTTGTAACTAAGTACCACAAATTAGGTGGCTTGAAACAACAGCAATGTATATTCTCACAGCTCTGGAGGCTCCGAGTCCAAACTCACAGTGCCTGCAGGGCCCTGCTCACTCCGATGCGTCTTCCACCGTCTCATAACCCCAGGTGTTTCTCGGTTTGCGGCCACGTAACTCAGATCTTGGTCTCCATCTCCACGTAGCTGTCTTCCCACTGTGTCTGTGCCTTCACTTAGCGGTCCCCTCCTCTCGTTAAGGCACCAGTTATGTTGGATTAAGGACTCACCTTACTCCAGGATGACCTCATCTTAATTACATCTATAAAGGCCCTATTTCCAAATAAGGTCAGAGTCATAGGTACTAGGGGTTAGTACTTTTTTGGACAAGTTTTTTTGGCAGTGGGAAGGGCATAGTATAACACATCAGACATAGTCAGAGCTGTGCTTTGAATAACTTGATTTAGTGGGGGTGAGTGGGACGCACTGTACTCTAGAGAGACAGGTGGGAAGGAGTCTGCTCGGAAAGCAAGACACAGGGGCCAGCTTTGGGCCAGTGGCGATGGGGCTGAGGTGTCATAGGACCTGACAAATTCCAGGAGGGAGAGGGATGAAGAAGTGGGAAGAAGGGAGTGTCCAGATGATTCAGAGGTTTTATAAGTGAAAAATGAGGGAATGAGAAGGGGGATCAGAAAGAGGGGGTCTCATTAGACTCCATGCTTTTGGAGGGCAGAAACCGTGTCCTTCGCTCGGTGTCCTTCGTGCCTGGCACAGCATCTACACGCAGTGAGTGCTTGAGAAATGTGTGCCAAAGGAAAGAGTGTGTTCCGTTCTGCGCGTGGTGAATCTGGCATACCAGTTAACAAAGGCAGGTAGAAATTCAAGCCCGTCATTTGGTAAACCAAGTTTTGGGGTTGGGAATCTCAGTTGGGTGTTCATTTCCAGAGAGAGTATAGGTCAAGTTGAGATGGATAGAGCTCATGAAAATGCAGGGAGGGGAGAGAAAAGGTTTGAGGGCAGAATCCATGGGGCACAGTTACATTTAGGGGATGACAGAGGGCAGGGGAGCTGACAGGAGGCCAGAAAAGGAACTTCAGAGATGGGGGAAGGGAAGTAGGAAGGTGCAATGTCATGGACATGGAGAAAGGAGACGTTTCAAGGAGGAGGGGTGGAGCTGCTGCCAAATGCGCAGAGGTCGAAGAGAAGAAATACTGAGAGGAGCCTGTGGATTTCCTAATTAGGAGACCAGCGGCAGTGTGCCCACCTGGTCAGGGCGGGAGGAGGTGCGGGGAGCCTACTGGGGGCAAAGAACCACAGGAAAGGAGTGTGTGTACATACATGTGTGTGCACGTGTGCAAACACCATCACTCTCTTCACATCTGTGTGGACCTGGTGGTCAATGAAATAGAGCAGAAACACAGAAGCAAAAACCATCATGGAGGGTGCGCATGTCAGGACACAGGGTTTGCAAGTGCGATGATGGGCAGACATGGAGGCAGGAAAGAGACGGCTGGGGCAAAGGGCGAGTAATTCTTGGTGCCTGGTGAATCTTCTTCGAGGCTGAGGGTGGAGGCAGCGACACCCTGGGCAGGTGAGAAAACAATGCCGAGCTCAGCTCTCAAATCCCAGCGGCCCTTTGTCCAGGTTTCTGTTGCAGCTGCCTCCTGATGGGGGAGGGGAACGAGGCCTTGTCCTCGGTCCTTTAGTCCATATGGAGTCCTCGCTGCTCTCAGTCTTGTTTATCACTCTATCCCCGTGGCCCGAATCAGAATCTGGCACACAGGAGTAGCTCAGTAAATACTTACAATTGGAAATGACAATGACGACATCACCACCGCCAACTAAGACGAATTAAGTCCCTGCAATATGCTGGCACTTTACATGTATGAAGTAGGGACTGTTATTATCCCCGCTTCACAGAGGATGAAATTGGAGTTCTGAAGGATTAGTGAGTTTCCAAAGGTCACTCAGTTAGGATATGGTAGAGTCAGGATTTGAACCCAGGCCCGTATGACCCTAGACCTCTCACTCTTCACCATTAGAGTTACTGTTACAGCAGGAATGTGTGAGTCTGTGGGGAGGCATAGCCTGTGTCTGTGCTACTATGCATGTGTCTGTGGTTGTGCACAGGCGCATGTGTTGTAGGTCCGTGTGTGTGTGTGTGTTCCTACATGAAGGACGTACGTGTATTCAGTTGTGTGTTCTCGTGGGTATGTGAGCACGGATGCTGTTTCACATCCAGCACCCAGGTTCGAGCTCCCCGGTGTGTTTCTGCTTAAGGTTGGTTAAGTGATGGTTGAATTTCGCTTTTGGTTGTGTGCAGAACCCAGTCTCGAGCCCACCTCCTCCTCAGAGGGCTCATGGTGGATGGAGGGGGGGTTCCTGCCCCTGACGGTTCTGCCCATAACTCTCCTTCCTTGTTTAAAGGGGCCAGTGGGTTTAATGATTAGTTACTGCCTTGTCGATATGCTCACCCAGGAAGAGGATGAATGGCAAGGCGCTGCCCCCACCCGACACACACACTCTGTGGCAGATTAAGGATGAGGGAAGGGACCATTCAGCAGGGGAATTTGGGGGAGGGCAGCTCCAGAGAAGCTCTGTGGGAACCTTGGAAGGGACTTCCCTTGTGATTCTCCAACTGCTCCCACAAAGGTGCTCCTGCAGGCAGAGGAGCACCCTGCTTCTACCCCTCCTCCCAGTCCTCCCCTCTCCAAGTCCTCCGGGTTCTAGGGGGCGATGGGGAGACGCCTCCTTGAGGTGGGAGAGCACGCCTGCCCAAGTCCTCACTGTCATGTACGTGACAGTGCCTGCCTCTGTGTGTTTCTGTGTCTTTACGAGTTTCAATATTCATGTGTTTAGTGGCCAAACATCCACGCACCCAAATGTATAACACAGTCCACAAACATATCCGGGCCTTTCTGTCCTTCCCTGTTCGTATGTGGCTGCCTTTGCCACGACTGTGTGTGTTCCCACACGCATGTCTATGTGAGGGTACATCCATGCCTGTGTGTCTGGGTGTGTGTGTACAGATGTGTGTATGTGTGGGGGGGTATCTGAGTCTGCTAGGTGTCCTTGACCTTCCGTGTCCTTGCTCTTCATGGTAGTCAAGCGTGGCTCTCTTTCCATCCTGCTCTGGGTCCTGAGCCCATTTCCTGATGTCCTGGGAAGGAGCTGGCTGTCTCTCACTGAGGAGGGGCTGAGCGAAGCTTCCATCCTTCCTCCTTCTTGTTAAACCTCAAAGGCAGGTCCTGGTGACTCAGGCACCAAGTTGTGGATCCATGACCCCATCTTCAGCCTTTGCTCACTAGGACCTTCCCCTGCTGGGCTCCTAGTCCTCATGGTCTTGAACATGGGTTTCCTTGTTGCCCAGAGAATATGTCTACCCAACCCTTAGTGAGTCCTCACTGACCTGTGCCTGGAGCCTCAGAAATGACGTCCATTCATGTTCTGCTACCCAACCTCTGCTGAGTCTCCCTAATCCCACTCAGTTCAGAAGCCACCCCACATCTATTTAGTGATTCACCCTATGACATAAATGTGTCTGGAAGGAAATTCTGAAGCACCCCATACTTCATAGCTTCTGATCACTAACCATTAACCCCACAACTCCTGACACTCTCTCCTTTGACTCACAGCATCTGCCCCTCAACCTGATTTCACTGGATGCAGCCAAGGAAGGGAGGGGAAGGAAAGGGGGACAGTGCGGCTGGTTGGTCCCTTATGTCAGGACTCAGACCTTGGGCAGGGGAGCCTGGGGACCTGGAGCAGCTAAGGGGAGGGACAGGGAGGCGCAGGCAGGGAAGGGCTGAGCCTGGCACAAAAGAAATGCTAGGACTCAGGTCCATCCTCCCGCAATCCCCCTGCCCCTGCCACACACACATTCACACACACACTCACACACACTCACCCTGTTGGAAGGTGACATTTGCTATTAACCTTATATTGGGCCATTTTGTAAATCAATGTCACTTACATTTAATAACAAGTGTAATCAAAGGAATTATGCAAATTTAATTTGATGCTTCTTGAATTATGCAAATCTGCGGCGCACATAATGTTCTCTGACATGTGCCCGGTACAGAGAGAGAGAGAAAAGAGAGAGAGAAAGAGAGACAAGGGGAGAAAATGGGGAGGGGCTGGGAGGGGGAGGCGAGGCATGAGACTGAGGGAGAGAGGAAGATGGGGGTGGGCTGGGACTTGGGGCTGGGGGGAGGAAGGCAGGGTGGCCGAAGGCAGCGGAGCAGCTGCAGCCCAGGTGCTCTCCATCATGGGGAGAAGAGGTGGGCAGGTCTGGTACCTCCACCTTCTCCCTGTCACCCTCTCTGGTTCTAGCCTTTCACTTCCTCTCTCCATTCACATCAGCATGACCTTGCTGGTCACTTGTCCTCAACATCTTCTTCTGTGAAATGGGAGTGGCTAAAAGGGCTGACCACTCATGGGTCCAAGACTCCTCACACAGCTTGGTCCTCTGAGAGGGCAGCTTCGCAGTCCCTAGCCCCCAGGGCAAGGTGACCTGTTGTGAAAGCTAGGCGTTATGATTGTCTGTTTTGTTCTTTATGGTCGTGAGGGCTGTAGGAGTTGCACTACCCACCATGTGACAATAAAATCATGCTGACCTACTCCCAGGTACATATTGTGACAAACCTGACATGGTGGTGATACGCTCATATTGACACATGCATTTATATCTGAGATGACACAGTCATACACATACTGTTAAATATACACATACTGTATAAATATGGCCAGTGACCATCAACCATGGACCCAGTTACTCCCAGGAACCTGCATAAAGGCTACATAGTGACAAACACTCAGGTGTGTGCTCAAATGCATGAACATTTAAAATGTCACCTGGACACACCTGGGCCCAAGGGACATTGACTCCTAGTCATGCTGTGTTATGCTCATGGCCCACACTTGCCATCACTGACATAAAAATGTAGCACATTCCTGGTGCTGACATGCACCCACTGACCCTTGAAGCAAACTCCGTGATCCAGGACACTCCTGGCTGGAACTGTGTCCCTCCTTACTGGTTGAACCCTATCCAGTCTTACTTGGCCCTGCCCTCAATGCCATCTGCAGCAAGGCAAATATCATGACATCCTGAATGGAAGTGACTTTGCAGTGTAAAGAGATGGGCCAAAGTGAGGGGTAAGGACCACCAGCCCATGCACCTGTTCCTTAAATGCTCAATGCTGGCTGGTTGGAGCCATGAAGGGATGTCTCAGGAGGTTATGTCAAGGTCCTAGTGGTGGACCAGCTTCCCACAATCCCTCACCTTCTCCACAGTCTCCACTTGCCACTGAGGCAGGCCATCCGAGACTGGCCCAGAGCCCGGCCTGTGTGAGTAGAGCAGAGCAATGGCGGCTCCCTCTCCCCTGAATGATGGGGGTAGAAAAGAGGTCTGTGCCTCAGGGAAGCCTGAGATGTCAGTGTTAATGCTCAAGGGTTCTCGGGAAGTGAATGGGACAGCACTCATTATTTTCATTTCCCGTGTAAGTTCTGTCTTGGGTTTACAGATGAAGTCTTCTCTCTCTGTGCTCCTTCTCAACTCCATCCTCATGCTTGGAACCTAGAGGCCTGTCCTCTGAGCTATTAGATGGGTAGAGTGACTGGGGGCTTAGTCAGGGGTCAGAGTGTATCTGTCAGTGAAGGTATGGCCGTGGCAGTGTACTTGTGCGTAAGTGTTACTGTGCATCTGTGAGGAGTGTCATGTCTCAAAGGGTTTCTCCTTGTCATCCATGTGTCACTGGATCATCTGTATGTCCATGGGTTAAAGGATGCTTGTATTTGCTGGTTTTGTTTATCATTTCGGTATCAATGCACTGGAGTTATTTTATCTCAGCTTTATCTTCACTGGTGCCCCATTCGGTGGATGTGTCTCACCCTCTTCTATGAGTCAACATGTTTGAGTTGTCACAGAATGTGTCCCTATTCCTTATTCCATGCACTATGTGAGCGAACGAATACTTCATCTGTCACAATGTGAACATTGTCATTTTTATAATGTGTTCTGTGTGTGTTATCATGTTTGAGTTGTCAAAATGCGTGTGCCGTTGCACTGGGGCTGTTACCACGTCTTCGGCGATACGATGTGCGCCTAAGTCTGTCCCACCACGTTCGAATGGCCCAGTGTGCGTTTCCGCGCTCGAGCCGCCACGGTGTGCCCTCGTGGGCCACCATGTTTCAGCGGGCACAGTGTGAGTCCGTATGTGTGAATTGTCACCACAACCATATCACTGCATTTGCGTCGTCACCACGTAAGGCTGCGTGTGTTGCCGGGCTTCAGTTATCAGGGGGTATCATTGTGTCTCTGGTGTCATCGTACATAATCAGTTTGAGTTGACACATGTGGTTAACTGTGTCATCTTTATTTTAATTGTCCCTAAATTGGGAAGGTATCACCAGATTTGAATGTTCACAGAGTGATGATTCCGAATTTGAGTTACCACAGGTTACCTTGTGTGACAATGCACTTGCATTTTGACAGTATGGTGTGCATCTCTCTGAGTTGGCACAGTGTATATGCCACTGTGTTTGAGCATCCCGTTATCAAATATTGACATCATTATAATGTGTGTCTGTGTGAATCATTATGTTTCAGTTGTCACAGTGTGTGACTGTATGTCACCGCGTATGAGTCATGTATCTGTATTTTATTTATGTTACACTGTAAAAATACTGTCTGTGAATATCATGTCTAAGTTGCCATGATGTGTATTGCCGTGTTTAAGGTGTTAGAAAGCCTGTTTGTTGCAATTGTTGAGTGTATTAATATGGTTGAGTTGTCAAAATGTGTATGTGTGCCCTGGCCAGTGTGGCTCAGGTGGCTGGGCATCGTCCTGCAAAGTGAAGGGTCACCAGTGGGTTTCCGGGCAGGGCACGTGCCTGGGTGGCAGGTTTGGTCCCCAGTCATGGTGTGTGCAACTGATGTGTCTCCCACACATCTATGTTTCTTTCCCTCCCACTCTCCCTCCCTTCCCCTCTGTCTAAAAATAGATTGGTGAAATCTTTAAAAAAAGTATGTGCGTTGTCATGTTGCAGCATCACAGTGTTTCATACTGTGCGTTTGCACACTTGTGTCTGTGCGTACCTGAACATGTGCGAGGTATTACAACACCTGTGCGTCACCATGTTTGAGGTATCTTTAAACGCATGTGACAATCCTTTCCTCAGCATGGGTTCAAAAGTGAAAGGCAAGGAATGAGAGGGAAAGAGGGGGAGCTCCAGGAGGATGGGGACCGGGCCATAATCTAGACAGGGTGGAATGGGGGCCAGTGGGGGTTAGGGACAGAGTGAGCTCTAATTGGCCCGTGGTGAATTATTCACATGTATAATCCTCGAAGAATTTCAGCACGGGCAGTGCCAGTAAATGCTGTGCATGTTTAAAAGTCATTTCCATAAGTAAGTGCAATTTCTCTACTGTTTGCCCCTGTTTAATGAAGTGAAATCTTGTTTGCATTCCTCCCAATTTCCCAACGAAAGGCGCCCAACCGTTCGTACCAAAATTACACCGCCCAAATTAAAAGTCGGGTTCCAAGGGAGGTGAGGGGACGGCAGCACTGGGCCCTTCTGGGAGGGCCCATGGATGGGGTGGGGGCAGGTAGGAGCCAGGCCTGGGTTTTTCAGCTCATTGCTTCCCGTCGTTCTTGCAGTTTCGAGTGCTCCCCCCACCATGCTTCCCTCCTCCAAATACCCCCGTCATACTCTTGCTCCCCTCTGCCTCCTGCTCCTTCCTTTCAATGAATCCCTGGGGTACAGGAAGTTGGCGTGATGTGTTTGTGCATATATGTGCCTGTATAAACATGGTCACGTGTGTACTTTTGAAAGTGTGATATACAATCGTACACTGTGACAATTTTTTGCAAAAATTATTTGTGCAAAACACAATGACTTGTGCAAACACAGTGTGACACAGTGTGTGTTTACATCTGCATCCCTGCCTAAGGATGTATGTGCATCTGTGTGTGTGTCTAGCTTTATGTGTTGGGTGTATTGTGTGTGTCTTTAAGATGGATGATTACATAAACAGTATGGATAAAGGGAGAGAGAAGGAGGGAGGTGATGGGTATGTGTGTAGTTCCTCTATTGTCCAGAGTAGAGTATTAGTAGCTCTTCTGCTAGGACCTATGCCATCTGAGAGGTTTATGGTGAACCCCTCACCCCCCCGCCCCAAATAGCTGATTTCACCAAGGCAGCAAGATCAGAGGAGTCACCTCCTTTCACTTCATACATGATATAAAGGCCCTGCGGACATCCTCCTTGCAGGCCCACTCCCGCTCCCGCTCCATGTGTGCTGTTTGAACAAAGGTGACTCCCGAATGGGCTGGGAGGAGCCCCCTCAGGCCTTCACTCCTTTGAAGCTCCAACTCCATCCTAGTGCCACAAGTTACCTGCATGCAAATCACTTTGACGTGAATCCAAAAACAGAGTTGCAGATTACTTTTATTTGGGTTAGTTGGAAGAGTATTGGCAGTGGAGTGAAGTGAGGTTGAGGAAAGGGCAGGAAATGATGGTCCCATCCACCAAGGCCTCCCAGTGACCCCTGGAAAGTGACCACTAAGGGCCCTTGAGGTTTTAGAAATCTGAGAGCCCAGGCTCTACAAGTGACAGAGTGAGTAGTATCCTGTCCCCGTGTGAAGTGTGAGGTGAGAGATTGTGTGTCTCTGGTCTTTGCAGCTATAATCACTTCCACCAGTCTAATCATCTTCTGCTGCTTACCTCCTTCCAGTTTACCGGTCAGCCTGGATGGGACAGAACCAAGAAGTCACATAACTGCATTGAGACCATCACCCTCAGACCCACAGACATTAGGACCACCAGCCACTCCTCAGCACATCACAGCAGCACGCTGACGGACCAGCTGGAAGGCAGGACCGTTGTTTGCTGAAGCTCTGGTAGAGAAAATCATTCAGAAGGATTCGGGAAGGGTGAGAAAAGATTCAATTGTTTAGTAAGAGTCAAGGGCCCTCCTTGGAGGGGACATCTCTCCCACCTCTTCGGTGTCCTTGGGGAAGTGGGACACCCCCGCACAGGGGCAAAGTGTCATCCTGGTCATGACCTCCCCACCTTCTTTTCCTCTTATCCATGCTGTGGTCATGTCATCAGCCCAAAGCATGGCTCTGATTTCTGTTTCCACGGCTCAGAAGCTATCCATGGCTCCCCGCTGCCCAAAGCAAAAAAAATTCCCTATCAATTCTGGTATCCGGAAAGCAAGCCCTTCACAATAGGATACTCCCTTCCCCTTCAACCTGCTTTCCCAGCATTAGCGTCCAATGACAGCACCTCGATATGCCTCCTAAGCCCAATCCAAGCAAGCAGGGGAACAGGACAGTTCCCAACATCCTCCACGTTTCCCTCTTTCCCTTTTTTGTCCACACTCTCCCTTCTGCCTCAGATGCCACCATTAGCCTCACCCCCATCCAAATTTCTGCCTGGTGGGGTCCAAAAGAAGAAGGCTAGGTTTGATGCTTCTTTCTCCAAGAAGACTTTTATGCTGGCCTTCACCATGACCACCATTGGTAGTATCCATGATACCTGGTTTCTCTGTCTCTCTGATGTGAATTTCTCGTTCCCTCTCCTTGCCTGCTGGTGACCAGATGTTCTGGGCTCCAGTTTCTTTGGGCATCGTGCCTTGAACACCTTTAAGGGAGGGTAGGGAGCGGCTCACATGGCCCTGTGGATGAGCTGACGGATGACTACCAGGCATGTGTGGAGTGCTAGAGTGGTTTGTAGTGCATGTCACAGGGGACAGAGCTCATATTTGGGGTGCCTCTCCCTATTCTAACCCAGCAGCATTCAGCGTCAGCCCTGGTTCTCCATGGCCCCCATCTTCATCCTGTTTTCCTCTCTGTGGCGGCAGAAGCTGTCCACTCCGTGCCCTTGGCAGAAGAAGCTAGGGCCTTTCTGTCAGCTGAGAGATCCCCACCCACCCTGGGGAGGCTCTGGGTGCAACTGACTTTCCCCAAACCCCAGGGACCCCTGCCAGTGTTCACCAGGCTGCTACTTTCATGAGTGAGGGCCTTCCCTCTTCCCAGGGGAAGGCCCTGCAGTTAACGTGCTAACAGCCCCACTTCTCCTCCCCTGGGCCTGCCTTCCATGTTAGCGGCTGTTCCTCCCACCAGAGATCCCCCAGCCCACCACGAGACCCTCCACTGTATCTCCTTGGCTCCCAAGACCCTCTCATGGATTTCCTCCATTAACCACCCCTGATCCTTCTGTACCCACCCCCCATTCAACCCACTTTTTTTTTTCATTGAAGAGCCACAAACAAATCTCATTAATCCTCTTGCTCCCTCTTTCCTCTAATTCTCTCAGGGAACCTCCTTCCCTCTGACCTTCCCCCCTCCCCACAGCCATCCCCTGGCCAGTCCAGAGCCTCAAACACCACAGGAGGAAGACTCCAGCTCCAGCTCCAGATACACCCTCAGGCCCCACCACCTTCCCAAGCAGAGCCCGACATTCCCACGAGGTGCCTGGAGCCGGGGCTGGGGGCCGGGGTGGGTTCCAGACGGCAAGGAGCTGCGGACTTCAATCTGGAAGGTCTCTGCGGGCCCTTCCCCCTCCCTCTAGCAAGTCTGGGAACTCGGCCCGAGCCTGGTCCACGCTCCCCCCGCCCTCCCCTCCTCGCGCTTTCATCAGAATTCAATTTCCGCCCGTAAGTGACTCCGCGGGCCCCTGATCCTTTCCTTGATGAATGAGCCGCCCGGCCCGGGCCCGTCCGTCACCGTCACCCTCGTCTCGGCCCCGCCGCTGCCGCCCCCCTCCCCCGCCCCGGCCCCTCCACCCCGCGCCGCCCCGACCCCCTACAGCTCCCACCCAGACCCCCGACGCCTCCATCCCTTTGGGTTCCTCTCCCGCATCCGGCAGCCTGCCCTACCCCCATACCCGCGTGGCTTTCTCGGTCCCGGCCTCTGTCTCTCTCTGTGTGACTCTATTTCTCCCTGCCTCTCCTCTCTCTCCTCTCTTCTCTCTCTCCCTCCCTCCCTCTCTCCCTCCTTCCCTCCCTCCCTCCCTCCTTCCTCCTCTCCCTCTCTCCCTCTAACACCTCTATTCATCTCTGGGAGCAACATCATTTATTTTGCACTTCCCAGATAATTTACTTTTTTTCCCTTCTACAGGAATTCTCCATTTCCCTATAAAATGAAAATTCATCTAGAATTACATCTTATGTCATCATTATGTTTATTAAGCGTGGATGATGTATATGAACAGGACGGGCTTGCTGCTGAGTGCTTAATGGTGCATAAGATTAAGCCGAGGCTCTCAGCTGCGCAGCGACTCCCCTCCGGTTCCCATGTTGTCGAGGCATGCTGGGAGTACAAGTTCCGAGCGCACGGCCAGGTGAACGCGCCGCCGCCGCCGCCGCAGCCCCCCCTCCGCCCCCTCCCCGGCCCCGCCAGGCCACCCCGCCCGGCCGGGGGCGCCAGCGCGGCCTGCGCCTCCCAGACTCCCAAACAGACACGCCAGGCGACGGCGGCCCGGCCCGAGGGGCACCGTCGCCCCCGCCCCCGCCCCCACCCCGGGCTCTGCGGCTGGGTCGCACACCCCGGGCCGCGCCTGGCTCCTGGGTGTTCTCCCCCAGCCTGGTGTGGGAGCCCCCCCCTTCCTTCCAGTCCCTCTGGGGGTTCGCCCGCGTTCTCTCTCCCTCTCCTTCCCTCTGTCGGATTTCCTGGGGCTCTGGTCTCCCTGTCTGTCCCTCTGGGGCTCAGTCTCTCTGGAGTCCTTTCCTGCCTCCCTCTCTCCCCCCGCCCCTCGCTGCGTCCCTGCGTGTGTCCCTCCCTGACCCTCTGGCGCTCGCAGGCTGCGCCCGTCCGTCTGTCCGTCCGCCTCGCGAGTCTCCCCGGCTCCCCCTCTCCCCCTCTCTCCCCTCTCCCCTCTCCCGGCGCTGGCGGCCACCGCACTGCAGCGCGGCACCAGCAGTCTATGACAAAAACATTATCCTTCTGCTGCTAAACAATCCAATAAACCTCTCCACAGGGAGAAAGTTAACCTCTTGTCTCTTCGGCTGATGCCTTCCCGCCCACGTGACTGCTGCCACAGTAAATTCAAATCATTAGTCTCCTCACCCCATCAAAAAACTTCTATTAGTAATGGAGACCTCGCCGGAGACCTTCCGCGGAGAGCGCTGCCTTCCCAATTCCCAGTGGAAAAATTCTGCGCGAAAAACTAATTCTACTTTTAATAATCTGTCATCAGGACCAGAGGCAGTCATAAATTATATGGGAGCGCGTGCGAGAGCGCGCCACAAGAGGGAAATCAGGGCGAAAAATCAAAGCCCAAGTTTGACAAACTTTCCTGAAGATAAATAATAACTTACAAACAGGATTAGTTGTAAAGTCACGCTCCGGCGCGCAGCCACGGCTGCAATCTCGTCTGCCGAGGGCCGCCGCCGCCGAGGCACCTGTCACCGGCCGCCACTGCCTCCCAGCCTTCCTCCTCGTCCTCCTCCTCGCCTCCCCCCTGCTCCCCTCCTCCTCTTCCTCACCCTCCAACCTTCCTCTCTCCCCCCTCCTCCTCACCCTCCTCTTCTTCCTCTTCCCCTCCTCCTCTTCTTCCTCCTTCTTCGCCCTCCTTACCAGCCTTCTGTCCCCTCCACCCGGGCCTGCGGTAGGGCCAGGGACCCTGATGCCCACCTCCCCCCATCCCACCACCGAGGGTCCCCAGTTGCCAGGACCAAGGTCAGGCGAGGGAGCGGAAATTCGCCCGAGCGTCGTGGGCCGGGGCTGTGGCCTCGAGGAGGGGCTCGCGGAGTGAAGGAAAGTGTGGGTGAGGCCTGAGGCCCTGCGCCCGGTTTCTGCGGCCTCCCTGCCTCCGGGACGCATCCCGAACCTCTCTGCTCTCCGCCCCCGCCAGCCCTAACCTCGGGGGGCTGGTGCGGGCAGTGCAGGGCCGGGGGAGTGAAGTCTGACCCCTAAGTTTGTCTTTGTTAGTGTAGGGTGGCGGCGGGTCCGCCCGCCCGGCTGAGGACCTCGCCCCCCCAGCGCGGCCCTCCCCCACCCCACCCCGCCCTCGCCCCGCACAATCTCGGCGCTGACAGCCGAGCGGGTGATAAATGCCGGCGACGCGGGGAAGGAATTGCGCAAAATAAAGAAGCATGTTCCAACAAGTCTTGTCAGGATTGTATTGATTTAATCATCTGCAGAAATACACATTCTGGATTACTGTAGCGTGCCGGGCCTGGGGAAGGGGCGGGCCGGCGGGCGGGGGCCGCGAGGGGCGGGGCGGAGCTGGGGTAGGAGGGGCGGGCAGAGACGGGAATGGCTCCTCCCCTCGCCCCAGACCCCGCCCCTCCGTCCTGGCAGGGCGAGAAACTGCGGGGGTTGAGGGTGTGCAGAGGTTGCGCAGAGGGGTCATTGCACCACGGAGTACCTGCTCCTGCCCCAGCCGGACGGATGGGTCTGCCATCCTCTGACCCTCAGAACCGCTGCATACGGCGGTCAAGGATCCTCCAGCGCTAGATGCAACCCGGGACAGAGAGGGAGTGGGGAGTGTGGATGGGGCCTCATCCACCTCGCACATGTTTTAGGGTGGTCCCCTGCCCCATCATCTTTTAGCAAGGCCAGCCAGGCTGACCTGTACCCACAGCTACTCCGCAGGCAGGGGTACAGGAGAACGCTTCAGACAGCCCCCCGGGGAGCAGACTCTACTTGGACTCCACAGGAGCTCAGAAAAGGTTAACAAACCAACACACATTATCGCTTCTGACTTCTGCCCACAGTCTGGGCTTGGAACCCCAGGTGAGAACTTAGCAGGACTGGATTTCCTGTTAGTTGAAAACCTGAGCCTTACAAAGAAACATACCCACAATGAGGGGTGGGGAGTGGGACCGAGCAGCTCCTGAGAGTGGGGAGATCCAAAGGGAAGTGGGGGAGAGAAGAAAGCCATTTATTTGTTTAATGACTGATTTAACATATCTTATCTCATGGAATCCTTTCGATAACTTAAGGAGGTTGTTACTGTTAATATCCCCCATTTTACAGATGAGAAAATTGAGGTTTCGTGGGTTAAATGATTTTCTCAAGGTCACAGTGCTGGTAGGTTGGGAAGTCTAGTTTTGAGGCCAGACCTGTTATATTTCAAACTTGTCCCATAGTTATGGGCCTTGGGGAGACTGCTGGGGGTTCAAGAACCGGATAAAGAAGGTGGTGGGGAGACGATGTGAGAAGCACAGGGGAAGCAGACCTGGTGAGCAGTGAACCTGTCTGTTCCAAAGAGGCTGCGGGGAGGGTGGGATCTGGTGCTCACATCTTCCCCAGGGGTTCAGAAACAGGTAGAGAAGGGGCTTCCTCCAGTGTGGGGATGGGGAGGAGAGAGAGGAGGACCACAGTGACTTCCATAGGTAACATCAATATATCACCTTCGTCCTGGCTTGGGGGAGAGGAGGGGATTTCAAGAAAAAGAGAAATGGGGATGAAGAATGCAGTTCAGGGAAGGAGGTGGAGCTTTATCTCAAACCAGGGACTAGGCACTACGTGACCCCCAGCAGGGGCGGGAGTCACTCGCGGTGGGAGAGGCAGACTTCATCAGAGCAGCTGTCTCAGTGAGAAGCACAGCCCCTCCCGAAGAGACCCTCACCCAACAGAGAGCTAGAGAAGGAGCATAACTGAAGGGACAAGTGTGACAGGAGGTCCCGAAAGACAGACAGACCCAGGGTCCCAGTGGACCAGAGGCACGAATGGAGTGGATGTGAACAAGTGAACAGGGAGTGGAAAATGAAGATGGATTTTGTGTGGGGGAGGAGGAAGGAATGAATAGGGTGATGGAGGGGGTAAAGGGGAGAAGGAAGCAGCGAACTTCCCTGTGAGAGAGCCCAGGCATCTGCCCAGACTCCGAGGTGCCAAGGGTGGTAGCCCCTGCGTTTCTTCTCACCTGTACCTGTTCTGCCTCGCAATAGCTTTTCCTTCAGCACCTGTCCTCATTTAGCCCAGGAGGGAAGGGAACACAAATTTATTTAATCAACAAAGATTTTTACAGAGCTCACTTTCTGCAAAGCACTGTTCCAAGTACCGCATGCATATTAACTCAGTCCTCCATAACAAGGCTATGCGACAGAGAATGGTATATCTCCATTCTACAGAATAGGAAACTGAGGCACAGAGGGCTTTATTAATTTGCTCAAAGTTACACAACTAGCAGTGGTAAAAACAGATCGAACCCAAGTAAACCTCGCTAGCTCAGAGTCCTCAGTGCCAACACGGGATTGGGAGTCAAGGCTCTGGGGGCTAGTTCCAGTCCTACCGCCGCCACGCGGTATGACCTTGGCCAAGACCCTTGTCAGTTCTGGGCCTCAGTTTCCACGTCTGCAAAGTGAGAAGATCCGCCCCAAGGCTCTCGTAAATCCCTTCCAGACCCAAAGCTACAGTCTGCGATTTCTCCCCCACGGACCCCTGCTGCCTGGTCCCTCCCACACCCCCTCTGCCTCCAACCCTCAACCCTCATGCCCAGCGCCTCCTGGAGCCTGGCGTTCACCTACCCCTCCCGCTCCCCGCGGGCCCGCGCGTGACTTTAGCGCGCGCGGCTCGGCCCGGAAGGTCACCTCCTTCATCACGGATTCTATTTGCATCCGGAATCGCATGTACATGAAAAATGTGTCCGCGTGCGGCCCCGACTGCAGACGCAGATGAAATTCTGTGCCGAGCCTGATGCGCGGTAACCTTTGCAGATGGCGCCGCTATTGCTGAGAAATGGATTGCTTAATAAAGCGTATCATCCGGCATATTTGCTGCTTGGCTAGCCAAATAGAAGTTGTTTTTTGCACAAATTTCCTTGTCAAATTTGTCAATGTTCATGTCATTTTTGCTTTAGGTCACAGAGCAAGGTGCAAATTCCTGGCATCTTTACTAGTTGCAGCCAATTTCGGCGATTTCGGCGGTGACGGGGATTCTCCGAGGAGTTGCTTGCCCGCGCGCGCCCGCCTGTAGGCCCCAGCAGTGCGCGGCCCCGACACCTCCTCCGGGAAGCCCGCGGGCCGTACTCGGGTGTAGGAAGACAGGCTGGGTGGGGGTGGGAGTGGGGTGGAGGGTATCTTCCCTTCCTAAACACCCACACCAGACGCCACCCCTTCCCTGAGCCACCTCCTCTCCCTGGGCGGTAGCTCTTTTCCTTTCTTGTTTGGCCTTCAGGCAGGAAATTGAGAACTTTGCTTCCCAGTGCCCCAAGACTCCACCCACGCCTGATTCCAAAGCCAGACTGGCCTCTCCCCACCTTGCAAGAGGTTTACTGAAAGGGGGAGAGTGGGTAGGACAGTGGTGCCCACTCCGTCCTCCCACAGGCTCATAACCACTTGGGGGAACGGAGGTCCCTTCCGGCCTTCAGGGGAATAATGAATGGATAGTTGTATGTGGATCAGGTGAGGATGCAAATGAGCACACCTCCCTGGGGAGATATGATAAACTGCTCACTCTGCCTAGATTTCCACCATTTGTGCTTCAACCATTGGGCTTAGGCCAGGCCTCCTCCAGACTAATCTTATGAAAAGTAGATTATTCTAAGAGGTCACTCAGGAGCTTGGACTGTCCAGAGCTCAGCCTGGGGGAGTTTATCAGATTATGTCCACACAGCAAAAGTCAACAACTATCACTGGAGAGTGTTTCCAAGTGCTCTTTGCCTGGATTGTTTCTTGAAATCGTCACTTCAACAACCCCATGCGGCATTTACTAACATTGTCCCCATTTAAAGATGAGGAAAGAGCTGTAGGAGATGGGCCCACTTGGAGGGTTTGGATGAAGTGTGTGGGCTTGTGAGGGTGGGTGGACTAGTGAAGGTGCAGAGGGGGGAGGATGAATGGTAGGGAGGAGGCAGCAGTGAAGCGGTGGTGACAGAGTTGCTGACAGCGACCTGGAGTGAGGAGAGGAGAGGATGTGAGTGGGAGGGGGGGATGTGAACAGGGTTCTCTGTGTAAATCCTGCATGAGGGCATGAGGACAGGCAGGAGATTTGGGGACAGGTGTAGGAGAGTAGCTGTGCTGGGGACAGGACTATCTGAATAAAACATAAAAGGGACAGGTGTGGGAAAAGGCACAAGGACAGGTGTAGGACGCAGACAAGTGGGGAAGGTGTATTAGGGTGTGTGGAGTCCTGCGTGGGTGTGTGTATGTGGGGACAAGTGTGAGGGTCAGGAACATGTAAAGGATGTAAGAGGGCAGGTGGAAGGTGACACTAAGCTCCAAGAGGCTGGTGGGTATGCCTGTGTCATCTGCTGTATTCTCAAGTCCAAGTCCAGTGCCTGGCACACAGAGCTCAAGATATACAGTACTCAGAAATGGGGAAAGGGATTGGTGGTGGGCAGGTGCTGTCCAAGGTTTGTTGTCACGCTGGAGGAGGGTTGGGCAGGTTTATCATGAGACATTCTAGCAGAGTTTGGGTTTTCTCTTCAGCCTCTGCGGCACTGGGTCAGGCTGGGGAATGGTCAGACTTGCTTTCCCCAACAGGAGACTAGCCCGGGATAGAAGCCCAGAGAGCCCAGTGGGAGCTGCAGAGCTTGGATGATAGCGGGTGGGGGTGGGGTGGGGGTGGGGGAGGGCTGCCGTCAGATTATTAATGGCCATGCGTTGACTCAATTAAATCCAGCCTGCTTTTGTTGGCAGGCCTCCGCAATTATGCATCTCATTACGGGCGGCCGACCAAATGCATCCTGGGAGGAGACCAGAACTCCAAATTAACTTTTCTTGGCGCTGCGGGGGCTGGTTGGCCGCCACTGCCTGCATGGCAGCCAATCAGTGTTGGCTCCAAGGGGGGCGGGGTCAAAGGAAGGGCGAAAGTAGGGGGAGGGTAGCTTGTCTGGCCCAGGATGTGTCTAAGCAAGATACTCTGAGGACACGCATGTCCATCTAGAATATAATTCCCAAGATCACCTCACCTGCATCCACACCAAGAAGCCTCCCTGGGTGTTTGGGCTTAGTCTTGGAGGGAGTCTGAGCCTTGTCCTTATTCCTTTCGTGGCTGAAACACTGAGCACAGAGAACCAGGGGTCCCAGGTCCTGTTGGTTCCCCGACCTCTCCATCCACGAATGACCTGGACTAAATCATCGTGACTGTGGGACTGCACCAAACCCACAAAAGCCTGGAAAGTAAGGGGCAGAGGTTCAGAGAGGATGTCCTTCTGGATGTGGGGAGACCACTGGAGGCTGGCCAGCCTGGCTTCTGCCCAGCTGGGTGCTGCCTGTGTGCCCGGGTTTGTATGTTTGTGTGTGGGTGTGGGTGTGTGTGCCTGCTCACAGCCTGCCTCTGCAGTTACACCACCGGAATAAAGCGCTTCATTAACCTGTCAATCAAAGGCCGCTTCTCTCCAGCTCTCCTGCTCTGCCCTCTGATAGCCCACGTGTATGTATGCTCCAGCACACTGTGCCATCCTGGGACCACGTGGCATCGCCCATCCTATCCCTACACAAATATGGCTCCCGTTGCCTCCCTTGAAGTCTGAAACACTTATGGCTTACCCAGAAGAGTCCAGGGCCCACTGTTGCCTATGTATGATGTGTATGTATGTAAAATATTATTTTATTGTATGAGTGGCCTTTCTCCAAGTCATGCATTCATGAAAAAAAATGGCTGTTTTAAAAACTAGGGCACTCTAGAGTAGTATGAGGAGATCTAGCTCTGAGCAGAGTGACCTTGGATCTGTCATCTTCTCCCTCTTGGCCTCGGGGGTCTCACCTGTGTTAGGTAAAGCAAATCTGGCTTGGACTAGATGATCTCTGATGTCCTTCCTCCTTCCAGCTTTCTGAGTTCATGTGAGTGTGGCTGATTCCTGACTTTCAGAATTGTACACGTGAGTGCGTGGGTGCATGTGTCTTTTCCCAGCTGTTTCCTGGGTGTCAAGAGGTGCAGAGGCAGGAGGCTGGCTGCAGCAGGACCATGAGAACTGCTCCCAACCTGGAACGAATGCACTTTTCTGAGCTTCCACTTCCTCACTTGGACCACACTGCTACTGGTGGAGTTTGTGCGTGCCTGAGGTGGGCATCCATGTACAGCCAAGCAGGTACTGGTCTAGGCAAAGCCTAACCTGGGAAACATGTGTCAACATTCAGGGTCACTTATGGATTCCATCCTTCCCAGTTGGAGCATCCTGGCCTTGCTCCCACCTGCCAGGACCATCCATAGGGGAAGGAAGGGGTGTTTTCCACAGTAGGGAAGGGCTCTGTTCACCACTTGCAGCATCTTTATTGTGCATTAATGAAACCCTGTTTCTTCTGGGTGTTTAATTCTTTCCATCTATTATGTTTAGACAACTCATTAACAATCATTCGTTATAATTAGACTTCAATTTTAGGCTCCTTTCTCAGGGGAGGCAATGCAGAGCTTTTAAACATATTTACATCATAAACAGCTTCCAAATCTCTGGGTGCCACCCCTGCCCTGTCCCACTCTAGCTCCTGTCCCTCCTTTTCTCTCATTACTTTCCTGCCTTCTTCCACCCCCATTCCAAATGCAGGAGTGAGGGAGGAGAAAGTGGAACTGAGTGTGCTAAGAGGTCCCTCAAATCCTGCTGCTGCCCCAGTCCTTCTGACATGGCCCCCCTGGTCCTCCCCAAATGAGACTGATGTGCCAATACGGGTGGCAGACTTCCCTGGAAGCAGAGGCCTCCCACTGACTGCCCAAGAGCAGTACCTCTGGCTGCTGGATCGTTGGGTGTTCCCAGGTAGTCATATACACACAGACACACTCGCCGACTTGCTCAAGTGTGAAAACCAGACACATATGACCACTTGGGGGGGGTGGAGGAAGTCTCTTGTGAAGATTTTTCTTTTTCTGCTTCCCAACTGAGACACAGGTTCCAGCCACCATGCCTCCCGCTGGATGCCTTTAAGTTTAGGGACTCCTCTCCCTTCCAGCCTTCACGTGCAACATCATAACATCTCTATCTAAGGAACTGATGTTTGTTGAAGGAGTGAATAAACGGTCTAGTGAAAACTGCACGGGTATTAAAGTCAGACAGGCTCAATTCAAATCCCAGCTCTCTCACCAACTAGCCAAAGTGACGTTGGCACCTGGTTTAATGTCTTTGAGCCTCAGTTTATTCCTCTGCAAAGTCAGGGTGATAATGTCTACCTTGCAGGGTGTTTGTAATGAAGGAAGATAGCCCAACATGTAAAGTACCTGGCATTTTATAGGTATGGGATGATAGCAACAATAATAGTAGTGAATAATTGTATTAATTATTTATGAGTAACTATAATAATAATCCCAGGAAGAGGCCTCAGGGGTCAATCTGTGCAACTTCCCTTCCAGGGGGGCAACAGCATCCTCAGTGGGTGCTGTTGAATGCTTCAGTGGTGGGGAGCACAGCTCTGCCCTGGTCCACTATGGGGCAGATCTTATTACCACTATGGGGCAGATCTTATTACAAGAAAGGTTTCCTTTAGATCCAGTTACAATCAGCCTCTTTGTCACGTTCCCTGTTAGCCCTAGATCTGGCCTCTGGAGCCCAGGGAATCTGCCTCCTGCTCAGCAGTGGATACCCTGGAAAGTCTCCATCAGGGGGTAGAGGAGAGGGCAGGATGGAGGGCAAGTGCCATGATGGAGTAGGACCTGTGGGAGGAGGCGGGGAGACTGATGGGGGGTGTGTGTGGCTGGACCCCTCAGAGGCTGGGGGAACCACAGGGAGCCACAGGAGGGGAGACAGAGACAGAGATGGGACACCGGGGGAGAAGGGTTTTCTATCAACAAAACAGCAGGACAGATTCTGGCTGGTCTCTGGAAACATCTTCATCCGGTGCCTGAGGCCAGCTCTGAGCTTCTTTTAGCTCATTACTGGCAATTAGTCCTCTGGGCCCAGCCTGGGGGAGGAGGGGCACTATTAGCTCTCACTCCCCTGGACACACACACACACACCATGAATCAAATTGACAACTTTGCCCAAGCCTGCCCTCCCCACCCTGCTCTGTGTGTGAAGCAGGATGCACGTGTCTACATGGATGAGGCGTGCTAATGCATGTGCATTCACATGAAGGTGTCACAGGGCAGACAGTGTCAGTACACATGTACAGCTATGAGAATGTGAGATTGTGCAAATGAGCAAGAAGTAAGGGAATTGCAAGGGAGAGGGGGATGGGCATTGAGCGTGGATGGACTGGCTGTGGGGACCCATGGTTACTCCTGGGCTTTTGTTTCCTTAAGAATCCTGGCCCAGGTGGATGATTGAGGGGAGGGACGTTTGGAGCAAAAGGACAAGGCAGATCCTGGGGTTTCTGCCTCGCGGCTCCACCTCCGGAAGGCTTTTCCTCTGGGAAAAATAGGACCCTATTGAAGAGACTTCTAGGGAGAGACACTCAGAATTTACCCCCAAAGCCCTTTCCTTCCCATTTATTTTAACCGAGCACTATGTGGTAGAAATACAATGTGAGCCCTGGCTGGTGCAGTTCAGTGGATGGAGCACGGGCCTGGGAACCAGAGGGTCGCTGGTTCGACTCCCAGTCAGGGCACACACCTGTGTTGTGGGCCAGGTCTCCAGGAGGGGATGCGAGAGAGGCAACCACACATGGATGTTTCTCTCCCTCTCTTTCTCCCTCCCTTCTCTTCTGTCTATAAAAGAAATAAAATCTAAAAAAAAAAAGAGAAAGAAATACAATGTGGGCCACATATGCAATTTAAAATTCTTTAGTGCCTATGTGTTTTAAAAAGTAAAGAGAAACCGGCAGGATTAATTTAATTTGTTTTCTTTTAATTTTATTAAATTTTACATTTTAAGTTAATATTTAAACATTAAAAATCCAAATAAATATTTAACATATAGCCAAAATATCATCTTAACATGTAACCAGTGTTTTCAAAGTATTAATGAGATATTTTGCATTCTTTGTACATACTAAATCTTCAAGAATTGGTGTGCATTTTGTTTACAGCCCGTCTCCATTGGGATTAGCCGCCTATCAAGTGTCCAGTGGCCACATGTGGCTAGTGGCTCCCACACTGAGTAGGACTGATCCAGAGCCTGGGTTGGTTGGTTTCCCACAAAGCAGCGAAGGGTGAAGTGTGTGCCCATAGCGGGGGGGGGGGGGGGGGGGGTGTGGGGGATGGGGTGAGGGGGCGGGAGCAGACAGAAGTGGGGGTTGAAGCAGTGCACTCTTTATGCTCTTGCAGGGTCTCCAGGCTCCTGCCCCACTGACTATATACAAGGACTCAGTCTCAAGAATCTTACTCCAGGAAGTTCTTCTTTTTGTCTCATTTCTGTGCTTCTGACGGCAATGTTGAATCCTTCCTGCAACCCATTTTCTCTCGAGGGTCCCCACCCCCATCCTGCTTCATCTAAGAGACTTTGCGGGGGAAGGAGGGAACCACACAGGCACTGAAATGGGCAGGGGAGTGGAAGAAGGGAGAAGGAAAATGCTAGAAAACTAGCCCCAAGGTCTTAGGAGTGCGAGGAGGGGTTGGAGGGGGTGATGGGCTAGAAAGTGACCACAGCATAAAAGCAGAATTTCTAGAAGGTGACTTTTCAGCACCTTGGCCCCCTTATCCTTTGAGATTTTCAGTCTCCTCCACCTTTCAGATTTCTTGTATCCATCTAGACTGGCCCCCTATTTTCACCCCTCCGCCCCTCAGCATCTTACCACCTCCACCTCTTGGCCACTGTATCTCTCTGGCAGCTTCTCAGCCCTTCACCTCCTTAGCTCACTTCCTGCCCCCACTCACCATCTTCCACTCCACTCGCAGCCCAGCAAGCCGGGACAGGAGGAAATCCAGGAAGTGGAGACCTGGAATGGGGTGTGAGGGCCTGAGTTGAGAGTGTTTCCAGGAGAGAGAAGTGAGGAAGATCCTCCCAGTCCCCTCCCATCCTCTTACCCCTCCTCCCAGCCCCCTCCCCCACGGGGCGGCAGTGATTCCACAGTCTCAGGGCTTGAGGGTCTCGGGGCCCCTCGCTAATGTAAGGTTATTGTAATTGATATGAAGGTAATTGATAATGTGTTACGGTGAATAATGTCTTCAATTTTCTGCTAAATCCCATTTTTGTAGCCATCTGGGCTCCTCCAACTGCCCCCCTGGGACGCTGGGTAATAGAGAGTAATTATTCTCAAGTCATTTACTTTTTCAAAGTGTTTAGTGCTTATCTGTTTTACAATTAAAATGGAAACGACCCTGATTCACTTCCTTTCTTTTTTATTTAAATAGCACTCACACCCCCACACCCCCCACCACACACTTTCAGTCACACACAACCACACGGGCACACAACCCTCCCACACACACACAGTCTTCTTGTATGCGGTAACATGTCCACAGTCACAGACACAAAAACACATGCACATTTTCTTTGTCACTTACACACACAAATACAACTTTACATTCAGCCAAGGGAAACAGTCTCAGTGACCTAGACCTACAGGGTGGGGCAAAAGCAGGTTTACAGCTGTGAGTATATGAAACAGAGTTTATTCTTGTGTTATCAGTTATTACTTATTTTATTATTTTCCATACAAACCTACTTTTGCCGCAACCTGTACATACTCTTTGCCACTCTCCCTCGGAGTAAGAAGATTAGAGGTGAGCAGTGTCAGGGTGGTGGACAGTGGGAAGGAGTCACCTTGGATGTGTGTCTGAGTGTGCAAGGTTAGCCTTGAATGTGGAAGGTGAGCATCTCTGTGTCCACATGAGTGTGCTCTAAATGAGTAGTTCAGTGTGGGTTCACACGTGGCTAAAAATGTAACAATTAGAGCAGTAGTGTGAGCAAATTCATAGTCTCGCTTGTGTGTTTGCATATGAGTTATGGTGCAGGCAGGTGTGTATTGAGCTTGCATTCATTCACACCCAGTTACACACTATTCACACCCAGTTACACACTAACGAAGAGACCCGGTGCAAGCAGCTCCAGCTTGGGCACACGTCCTTGGGAGAGGGGTGAAACCAGAATCCAGAGGCACCTAGCCATGCTGAGTTTAAACAGGATGCAGAGAGCCGTCACACCGTGAAATCTGACCCATTTATTTTAACTGAAAATGTCACAGGAACATATAACATGGAGGATCAGGAGATGCAAGGGTGGGGGGATCAGGAGGTAAAATGGCTTACAATAGCCCCTCCCCCCACCTCCCCAACCCTGCTGACTCCTCCAATCGTCCTTCCTGTCTGGGAACCCCCTCACTGGCCTCCCCACTGCTTGACCCTTAACCCCTTGTGGCCCCTCACTGAGCCCTGGCTCTGGTTGAAGGTGGAGGCAAGAGTGGCCCTCAACGACTGAGGAGCTTCCGGGCGCCCCCCCCCCCCCCCAGCCGGGCCATTCCCCACTGGGGGTGCTCTGTGGACACAGACATTTTCAATAGTGAGGCACTGACCTGTGGGAAACTACAGGGAAAGATCACACACAGCCCAAATCTTTCCATTACACCCCTCAAATGCCCTACAGGCCTGTGGGGGGACAGCTGAGTCCTTGTACTCACTGGGACACTCCGGCCAGCAGTCGGGTGACCTGTGGCCCAGGGATCAGCTTTCCATTGTGCAGGTGGTGAAACTGAGTCCCAGGGGCATCCAGGAAGGCCATGGGACCCCACGGGGAGCCAGACCTGCGGTGGATCAGCGCACTGTCTGCTGGGCCCAACACCTGCTGTCTCCAGGGTGTCCCGCTGCAGGCCCCCCCAGCCTTGCACACACTGCTGCTGGACAAGGGGTGCCGGGCGTGGAGGACAGAGCCCTGGCCCTGGCGCCAAGCCAGGAAAGCCCCGCGAGGTTCAAAGGAAACCAGGCCCAGGGAAGCGCACCCTGCTCACCCAACACACCTCCAGGAAAGGCCCAGGGCGCTGTTTTTAATTTTGCTTCTTAAAATGGGAGGGTGGTGATATGGGCGAGGGATGCTTTTTTCTGCGTTTTCCCAACTCTCCTTTTGTGGACCTCTGCTTGGCCCTCCCTCCTTCTTCCCACGACTGTCTTTTTTGGTCTCCATCTCTGCGTCTCGCCTGGCTCTGTGTCTCCGGCCCTACCACCCCCACCCGCTCTCCGCAGCGCCCCACTCCGCCGGCGCCCCGAGTCAGTCTGTCCGGCCGCCCGCGCAGGGCGCCGCCCCCTTTGTGGCGGCGTCGGGGTTCCCGTCCCTGTCCCTGCCGCGGCCCCTCCCCGACTCCGGCCGCTCGCACCTTCGCGGAAAAGTAAACATTTAATTTTTTTTGCTGTTAATAGATTTAATGTTCATTTGTTGGTAGCCCAGGGGCAGAAACGCGTGACATTTCAAATAATTGTTGTTTCAGGGGTATCCTCTGGAGGGAAATGCGGCAAAAGTGTGGAGAAGATTTAAGCAAATGACTGTGTCAGCTTCTATTTACTCCTGACAGGATCGCCGGGGGCACGGCTGCGAGATAACCATTAGCGCGGCCGCCGATAAAGCGGGGAGGCTGCATTTCTAAAGGCTCCGCGGCCATTACGGGAAAGTTAGTGTGAAACATGTTAAATTATCCCCCAAGTGGAGGAAGCGGGGGAGGCGGCGGGGGCAGCGGGCGCCCGCCTCCGCCCGGGCCTGGGAGCCGGGAGGCGCCGCAGCGGGCCCGGTGACCGCGCCGCGCCAGCCCACCCGCCGTCCAGCAGGGGGCGCCCGCCTCGGCCGGGCCTCAGTCTTCTGGCCCGTGGGGTGGGTGGGTGGCTCCGCCCTCGGCCGCTGGGGCTTGCGGGGGACACCGAGGCCTTCCTGGCACCGGCCTGCCGCAGGCCCGGTTGGTGTGGTCCCCCAGCCCCAGCCGCTAAGATCTGCTCCATGGGTGAAAAGAAAGACTAATTGTGGAGCTTGAAACAGTTTGGCTTATTCCTAAACAGGCCCCTCACGTGTGCACAGGCAATACACCCACGTGCGGGGGGTTGGGGGGAGAGGAGGTCGGGAGGAGGACAGGTACCGCTGAGGTTTGTGCAGAGCCCCGAGTTCACCTCTCAGATTTGCCTCTAAGTAACCAGTGTCCTCCTGCAATTCATCTTGGCCTCACTTTCCCCATTGGTAAAATGGGTATCTACCCCGCATACCTTACCCCCTAAAGAACAGTTGAATCAATTAGACAGCACACACGTCATCCGAGAAACCAGTAAATGCAATGCAAGTGAGGAGTACTGTTATTATTGTGTGCAGGCCTCAAGTGAATGCACCACTGCATGGAAATTAAGACCCCAATCACAGTTCTTTTTGAGATTGGGGCACATCTCTCCCACCCCTCCTAATTTTGCTCCTCTAAGGCACTCTTGGGGTAAATCAGTACCTACAGGCTAGTCCAGTAGTGCAGGTAGTGCTTGCTCTAGGTTAGCCTCTGCAGAAGCATACAGGGGTTCCCCCTTCCCTGTGGTTTCACTTTCCAGTGGTTTCACACACACCCCCAACCCGGTTCAAAAATATCAATGGAAAATTCCAGAAATAAACCATAAGTTTTACCTGTGTGCCCTTCTGAGTAGCATGATGAAATTCTGCATTGCCCCTTTCCATCCCACCCAGGGGTGAATCAACCCTTTGCAGGGAATTCATATACTACCCACCCGTTAGTCTCTTAGTAGCTCTCTGGTTTTCAGAATGACTGTGGAGGTGTCACAGTGCTTGCGTTCAAGTACCCCTTATTTTACTTAATAATGGCCTCAAAGCACAAGAGTAGTGATGCTGGCAATTTGTACATGCCTAAGAGAAGCCTTAAAGTGCTTCCTTTAAGGGAAAAGACATCATATGCATAGGAAAAAAAACCCAGTATATATAGGGTTTGGCACTATCCACGATTTCAGGCATCCACTGTGGGTCTTGGAACACATCCTCTTCAGAGAAGGGAGGACTGCTGTACTTAGCTGTTAGCATGCCTGGACCAGAGCACTAGCAATACTGACTGAGAGCCCTGTCCTGTGGAGGACGGAAGCATGTGGGGCAGGAGGGAGGAGAAGAAGGCAGAGGGGACCACCTTCCCCTCTGTGGCAATGGTATCTCCAAAAAGAATTTCCTCCCTCCTGTCTTAAAAAAAATCCTCTGAATATATTGACATTGTAGCATCATCTACATTATATTTTAGGCCTGGGAACCCAATCTGTGGTGCAGTGGCAAGTCAGTGACTCGAGTGGTCATTAATACCACCGATTTACTCATTTCCAGCACACTTTCAGGTTCCCAGGAGCTCTGAAGTTCCCTCGCCTTCACTCAACACTTTTTAACCTCTTCTCCATGTCAGGTCTGCTGGAGGCACGGGAGGGCGGAGACCACCTTAGCCTCCCTGGAGCTCACCATCAAGTAGGGGACTGATACCTACAACAGATGACAGGGGCACGTGAACACTAAACCAGAAGCACATGCAAAATTTTGGACATTCAAGTGAAGAGCAGATGACTGACTTTTTTATTGTGTTGGGAAGTTTTCTTAAGAGAGGTGGCATTTGATCTAGGGTCTTGAATGATGGGGCAGAATTTTCCAGGTGGGAGAAATGGGCTACTACATAATAATGAAAATAGTCCTTGTGACCATTCCAAACAACAAAAATAACAATGATAATAATAGCATTTAATCTGCTGCACCACTTTACCAAGCACTTCCCAGTAACTGCTATCTTTGACTTGTTGTAACAACTCTGGGGTGGAGAACAAATACTGTTATATACCCCCATTTCACAGAGAAGGACAGTAAGGCTCAAACAGATTCAGTAACTTGCCCAAGGCCACACAACCATCCTAGCAATGAGACTAGATAAGGTGGGATGTCTCTTCCTTTCACTTTATCATTCTAAGACCAATTTTGAAAAAGAAAAAGCTGATTTTGTCTTTGATAAAGGCAATGCACCTCTCTTTTCAACCTCTCCTCATTCGTTCCAATGCTTTCCGAATGTCTACCAGGTGTCAGACATTGGGCTGGCTCTGGGGGTACAAAAAATAAGATACAGACCCTGCCCTTAGAAACTCATAGTTCTAATGAGGTAGGAAGTTCTACAAGTAAACCAACCATAAAGCAATGTGCACGATGAAGGTCTGAGAAACCCAAGATGCTCTGGGCCAACAGGAAGAGGTCAAACTCAGATATTGCATGGTTTGGCCAGAACTGAGTCTGGGCAAAAGAAGGCATTTACTAGCCAAGCAGGTGGGACATGGGATTCCAGACGGAAGGAGCAGCAAGTACAGAAGAACAGAGATGCAGGAGAACATGGCCCTCTGGTGTGTAGCATTTGAGGAAGGTGGGCAAGGTGGAGAAAGGGTGGCCCGAGACGTTGCCAGGAGCCACTGACTGCTGGCCAAGAGTCTAAGGGAGAGGGTAGGAGAGAGGCTAGACTGGGTTTGCCCATGGTGGGACTTTAAGTGTTCATCTAGACTCTCCTCAGAAGGTGCCCTGATACACAGCTGAAGAGCATGAGCGTGTCTGCATCTTTGTGCAGTGGAAGCAGTGAGGGGGTCACCCAGAGTCAACGTCTGTGTCGGCCACAGACGACTCTGGAGAGCCCCACAGAGTAGGAAGTGGGGAGGGTAACGTGGCTCAGCCTCTTCCTGCATGTGGTGCCCACTTTACAGGCCCTGCCGCCACTCGTCTCTGTTCATCAGCCCACGGTCAGTCTCCCTCTCACAGACATCACCCTTGCACTCCTATATTCACACATACTTCCCTTACAACCACACTCACATTCTCAGATAATTTGGTTATAATAACTTCCATACCATTATACCCACATCCTTGCACAAATATATTCACAGAACTTGATGCTTACACACAAACTCTTACATAAACATACCCAGTCACCCAACATTCACTCCTACACAGTCCCACACTGTCATATTTTGTCCTAAGGAAGTACAGTCACAAACCCCTCCCAGCCATTGTCATATAGGTTGTTGCAACCACAACTCTACACAACCTCCCCTTTTTGTGCCTTCTTAGAGTCCCACAGAATTCAGTCGCACTTTCACATCATACTCAAGTCTCGTGAACACATACAGTTACCCAGAGAATCTTACTCTGACAGGAAAAATGTGACTTGATTAAGGTCATACAGTTAGTTAACAGAAAATCTAGGGTGTCAACTCCAGTCTCATACCTTCTACACTAGTGCCCTTTTTCCTAAGCAAAAATCTCTACCTCATAATCTGCTTTCTGGACCCCAGTGCCAATTACCCATACTGACTCTCAGAAACACTCAAATGAAACAAATAGTTCTTGAAGAGACAGGCAGCCAGGTGAGTGAAATAAGTATGAATTTAGAATACAAAAAAAATGAGTTAGAATGTTAAATACTTTGTAGGGTGGTGACAGGATTCAGAGAGGATGTAAGTAAAGCACCTGGCACAAAGTAATAACTGCTAACATTTATTGGACACTTATTATGCACTAGACACTATGCCAAGCATGCAATACATTACCTTATTTGATTTTTACAATCTCTTTAAGTGTAATTATCTCCCTATGACAGAAAAGGGAAGTGAAGCCCAGAGAGGTTAGGTTGCTTGCCCAAGGTCACTAAGCTAGTGGTTTTGAGACCATATGATACCCTGTTTTTACTCCAAGTCTGGCTTTCAGGGATTATATTGCATTTCTTCCCTTAATAGCAAAGTTAATTCTCTATTGAATCCTTACTCTGTACCAGACTCTGTGCTATAAAAGCATAGTTTCTATGCATCTTTATAGATAAGGAGACTGGGGCGTGGTGGGTGCTCAGAGGATGCTTTTATCATTATGGAAAGGAAAACTCTAACTTCGAAATCAAATTTAGATCTATTTTGTCAGCAGGTGAATTCTTCAGATCATGGCAATCTTTAGTGGACCTGATCATCCCCATTGATTAGTTCACTTCAAATCAGCTCTCCTTCCTCACTTATCTGTAATTCCCTGCATCTCCCACCTTAGGTCATCACAGGAAGAGACTCCTGCTGTGATACATACACAGTTCTTCACTTCCACCCACTAAATGAAGTCATACTCAGATATAGGTCTTACACACTAATAAGGCCACTATAGTTTAAGCAATTACCAAGAACATTAGGGAGTAGATTCAAAATGCCTGGGTTCCAGTTTCATCCCTTATCAATTGCACAACCACAGGCAAATTACTTTCTCTGCCTCAATTCCTGCATCTGTAATACTGGAACAGCAATTCTTCCCTCCCAGAATTTGGGATTCAAAACACTGCAAGATATCATTATAGAAAGTCTGGTATACAGGAGGCACTCAAAATTTGCTACCCACAGTTTCACACACACAGAGATGCAAAACTAGCACTCATAACAACCCAAGCAGATGCAGCCACACAAACCTGCACACAAGCCATGTAATACACCAAGCTGTAGACCTACTCAGATCTGCTGGTGGTGGGCTGCCAGAATGGTTGAGAGAAGGTGCTCTTAAGTAACCTTGAGCAAGTCACTTAACAGCTCATTTTAAGAAAAAAGTTAACCATTAAGGACTTAAAAAAACAACAACCACAATGTCATTATATACTTAAAAAATTGGCAGTAATTTCCCAATATCAAGTACTCGATCCTTATTCAACTATTCCTTTCTTCTTTTTTTTTTTACATTTGACTTATTCAAATAAGGAACCAAACAAGATCTTTATTTCTCTCCCTTTTTATCTTTCTAAATGTGTAGTATGATTCTCCCTTCTCTTTGAGGACCCTCAGTCATTTGTCCAGAAGAATGTAATGTTTTTTAAAATTTATTTTTAATGCACAAGTAATTCATGAATATATTGTTGGTTGAGAAGGAGGAGGGGGAGGAGGCGGGGAAGGAGGGGGGGAGGAGAAGAAGAAGGAGGAGGAGGAAGAGGAGAAGAAAGCAAAGAGACAGAGGAAGAGGAGGAGGAGAGGAAATCAGATACTACAGATAAAACGAGTCTCCGTGGACCATCCCCAACTTCAGTTCTTTAACCTCTGGAAGTCTCGATTTTTCTCATATTTAAGATAAGAAAACTTCCATTCCTAAGGTTTCTCTGAGTATTAAATTATATAGAGCTTGGAAGCGCTTATCTCAGTGCTGGGCTCACGGTAATCGTTCAATAAAAGTCGCCCGTAATGATTTTTAGTCATTGTTATTATCCGGGCAAACGCAGAAGAGCCGCCAGCCCCGGTGCGCGTTCAGCACCCTGGACAGAGGCAGCCTCGTGGCCCGGCCTCCGCGCGCGCCCGCGGAGGATCTGTAAATAAAGCCGCCCGGCTTCCGGCGGGCCCAGCACAGCTGGTGAAGGGGAAAGAAATCCGGGATTTTCCGAGCCGCCTGCTTCGGCAACGCTTCAGGCAGAGACAATTACCCGGATACGCTCGGGCTGGCCTCCCCGAGGCCCCGGGTCATTTCAGAGCGGGGCCCCGGTCCTTGAGCGGGGAAGACGGGCCGGGCGGGGGCGAGAGCCGGTGCCTCAGTCTCCCGCGTTGCAGACGAGCCAGGGGGGAGGACCACGGGGGACCTCCGCTCCACACACAGCCCCCAACAGGAGCCCACCCAGCCCCTGCAGTCTTCGGGCTTGGCGGGGGCGGCGCGGGGTGGGGGTGGGGCGGTCGAGGAGCGGCCTCCGGAAGCCGGCCGGAGGCACAATTAGCGTGGAGCGGAGACGCCCTCGAAGGCTGATTTAATTAGGTGACACCGTGCCAGGCAGGGATGCGGGGGGAGGGGAGAGCCGGGTCAAAACATTTTGTAAAAATCTGTTTCACAAACGCTGCTGCTCCCCTCGGGGTAGAGAGAGATTATGAGGCGTTGGTGTCGATCAAGGCTGGCAAGAGGCGGCCAGGAGCGCGGGACATTTCGTCCCCCTCAGCCCCTGTCTTTTGTTCAGTCCCCCCTTACAGTCCCAGGAGCCATCAGCTCTGCTGAGTTGCCGGCACGGGCACTGGGCGGGAATGGCTGGAGACGGAGACCCCTGTAAGGGGAAACAAAGTGCTGTCTGCCTAATGCACTCCCTCCTCCCCCACAGCCACATGAATAATATCAGCAGCAGTTGCAGGAAGCGCCTACTTTCCAAATACAGCTATTTGTTGCAGAGCAGAGCAGGCACTCCTCCACTACTCACTGTCCCTTGACTATTTATATACTCTGCTTCAGTTCACTCATCTCTCTAAAAAGTCAGGACCCTCCTAGATTTGATCTGAGGAGTAAAGGAAGTAGATAGGTAATAGTAAGCATTTAATGGTTTATTACCATCACTGTTATTTTATTATTACTCTTAGGTGCCAGGCTAGTTGTTTCCCTAACCCTTACAACTGTATGCCATAGATCTGATCATCCCCATTTTACAGATGTGGAAACTGAGACTGAGTTTAAGTACAGCCGTGTCACTGCCCTCATCTGGACAGATCTAGGACTTGAACTCAGAATTGTTTGGTGTTAAAGCCTGTGTCTGTTCGTCACCATGCTGCTGAGCTGCCTCAGTTTCCCACCTGTGACTTTATCTCAATGGACCCACCAACATCACTGCCTGCCTTGCCCCGCTATGTCTAGCACAACCAAGCCCACCTCAGTTACCCATGAGTGGCACTGAGTAAAAGGAAGCATGCAGCACATGCACACACGTGCACATGTCACCAGAAACTGTCACATATAGTTACCCTCCCACAGAAAGATGCTTTCAAACTTACCACATCACTTAGAAGTAAAGCAACCTGCACAGAGGTGCTTACCTGCCATTGGCCACAAGGGAAAAGGGGTGATCAAATGGAGAAACAGTTGTACTCAGCATCACAGGAAAGATGTGGTAACATACAAATATACAAAGCATATGACACTTTCACATACAAACATACCAAGGTAGTAAAACATGAACAAGTACATACACAGTCACACACACAGGAAGATAGGGTACTTCTACAACACACTATACACAAACACACAGAGGTGCATAGTCACAACACACCCACTACCACACACTCACATACCGCATCATGGAGAGTATAGCTCCACTCCCACTGTAACATGCACCCACACTTGAGAGATGTAGCCAGGCAGGACACAGAGAGAACATCAGTCAAAAGCCAGTTCACATACGCATGTTCCTCAGATCAGTGGAGACGAGGAACCATAATTCCACAGGCTCACAAACATACACACATTGAGTTTTTTCTCAAACCCTCTGGGAAGCTGGCTGCAACCCAAAAGTTCCCTGCCTCCTGAAGTCTTCAGGGCATGGTCGTCAGTGGCTTCCCTTCCCCTCCCTTCTCCAGCTGAGCCCAGGATAGCTGGGACACAGTCCTCTAGCAGACATGGGAGGGGACCCTGAACAGCAAATCTTGAGGACATTTTGGCTAGCACCATATCCAGTCCAAGCTGGGGCCCGCCCCTGGGACTGATGGGCTGTTCTCCCACCCCCCAAATTCACTGCCACCACCATCCCAGCCTCATGCCCCAGCATTAGCTTTTGGAAAAGGGCAAATGAATTTACCAGACACCTCCTTTTCTGGAGAGCAAGGGCTGTCTCCTGGAACCTCTCCCCACCTGTTGTCACCTACCTGTGCAGGTGCCCTGTCTCAGCAGCTCAGAGCTCCAGCCTGGGCAAGATCCCGAAGGCAAGTGGGTGGAGCCTGGTTCCATCCTTTGCACCCCCCCAGTGCTAGCTCCCTCTGCAGCTGCCCCCTCCAGCTCCAGGCCCCCTGGGCAGCCCCCTCCCTTCCTGCCTCCTGCGCTCCCAGTGCTGTGTCTCTCCTCTGAAAACCAGACTAGGGACTGGGGGGAGGGGGAAGATCCCATGAGAGGAAGTGGCATCTGACGGCCCCAGCACCAAACCTGGGGGGCTGCAGAGGGGAGGGAGGAGCAGGGAGGCTTCTCATTGTGTGAGGGAAATTTTATTTTTAACAGATGCTAAGGCAGATGGCGCAGAATTAACAGAAAATGGGAGAGGAAAGAGAGGAAGAACATTACTGACTCCGGAGAGAGTGGACATTAAAAAAATAAAGAATAAGGGAATGAAAACAAGTTTAAGTGCTCTCTCCGGGGGGGTGGGGGGACGGGAGGGGAGCTGAGAGGCAAAGAGGGACGGAGCAGCGTGGTGATAACCAGAGGCGTGAAATTACAAAAGTAAAATTTGTGGGACTCGGGAGGGGTTGAGAAGGCCCCAGTTTCATTGCAAAACTCACTCAGAAATTACTGATGTGATGTTTGAGCTTTTATCATTAATAATAATCGAGAAGGGAGGGGAAGACAAAAGGACTCGTGGGCTTGGAGAGTTTGAGGCACCAGGAGAAAAGAAGCTCGAGCCGTGGGGGGTGGGGGCGGGGTGGGTGACAGAAGAGTCATCCCTGTGACAGAAAATGGAAGGGAGGAGAGAAAAACTCAGGGATGTACAGCAGAAC
Organism: Phyllostomus discolor; assembly: GCF_004126475.2. Taxonomy (NCBI): domain Eukaryota; kingdom Metazoa; phylum Chordata; class Mammalia; order Chiroptera; family Phyllostomidae; genus Phyllostomus; species Phyllostomus discolor. Next base: position 153,070,198 of record NC_040907.2, read on the forward strand.
TGAGACAAACGGAGAGCCAGAGGCAGAATAACAGAAAAGGAAGGAAAGAAAACAAGGGAAAGGGGAGAAAGAAGAGAAGCTGCAGAAAGGATGAAACAGGAGGGGCTGGGGGCGGGGAATGAAAGGAAACTAAAGGCAGGAGATTCAGAGACAGGAGATTGTTGAGACAAAGGGACAGTGAGGGACAGAGACAATGACAGGGAAACAGAGGGCCAGGGAAACAGCACCTGAAGGAAACAGGGACACACGACTGGGCAAGGAAAGTAGCTCCAAAGATGAGTGAGTAGTGTTCGTAGTGACCAAAAGCAGGGACCAAAAGAAACAGGAGGGAGAGGCAGAGGCCCAGGCAGACAGGGGAACGCATGAAGGAAAAGAAAGACAAGAGGAGTGAAAGACAGACAGACAGACCAAGAGGGAGTGAATGAGAGAAGTGGAGAGAGCAAAAACTTAAAGACTTTGAAAAGGACACAAAAAGAGTTCGGGGGACAGAAATTCCAAAAGACAGAAACAGACCCACACAATCAGAATGAGGAAGAGAGGTGAGCTGGGGAAAGGAAGGAAGAAAAAATGAGCCAGAGGCTTGGAGAGACGCAGAGGCTGTGGGGGAGGCGACAGAGAGGGCAGGAAGGGAGGAAAGGATGGGAGACAAAGAGGAATGGCCGTTTATCTCTCCTCCCAAATTAATTGAGGCTACATCAGCCTGAGCCACTAAAACGGAGCGATTATGAATGGGTTAGTCACAGGTGGAGTTAAAGGCCTTCAGAGGCATATTAGCCAAAATTGAGTGGCTTTTAATTTCTTTCTAACGAGAGACTGTGGCTGGGGAACCAGGCACCGCCTCCGCTCAGCTCCACCGCTAAACACGGCGTGGGGGCGGCCCAGGCCACTCGCCACCTGACCTGTGTGGCACAGGCAGCCAAGTGGAAATGACCATGCCTGAAACATGCCTAAACATGCCTGCAACATGGGACACAATGGGGGGGGGCAAGTAGAGATGGGATGGAGGGGTCACAGTCATTGGAAGTGGCCAGATCAAGGAGTATGGGCACAGGCTGAGCAGTCTGGGGTGCAGGGGAAGGTAAGAGGGACACGTAGACGCCGCCAAGGAAAAGTCCTGCCATTGCCACAGAGCTGTTCAGTGATCCCTGCCCCTGCTTCGAGGAGAGCACCGTGGTCCACCACTGCTATTCTCCACTGTGGAGAAACCAAAGCCTTGAGATTAGAAGAACTGTTGCAAATTTACTGGAAGTATGATGATGGCCTGGACTCTAAGACAGAATGGTGAGGTGGACAGAGCACTGAAGCAAGAGTCCAGAGACCTGGATGTGAGTCTCAGCTCCCCTCCTAATTCATGACAGGACCTGGGCATCACCCCTCTCACTGGGCCTCTGTTTCCCCACCTGTAAAATGAGGCGACTGAAATCTCAGATCCTTCCTAGCTCCAATCTGCTATGAGCCTATGCCCACAGACTTTCCATCTGAAGTCTTATCCAGGGGTCTCAGCTGCTGTGCTGTGGACATTTGAGATAGGACATGTGACCCAGACAAACATCTGTGACCAGAATAAGGTATGTGAACCAAATTTAGGGTCCCTGGCCCAGAAGGCTACAAGTCAGAGCAAGTGCCGTGAGTGTTAAGTAGTGGGTAAGCAAGTGACCAACGCTGAGCCTGCGTGCTGAGGCCTAGAGGAGGCCAGAGAAGGGGACACAGCAGGGGGCTGGCCTGGGGGAGGCAGCAAGGGGTTGGTCTGGGTGGGCCATGAATGGTGATAGAGCTGGAGGGTAGAGGATGTTCCTAGTAGGGACAGCAGGAGCAAAGGTGCAGAGGTGCCACCAGGCTGAAGTTGGTCCTGCAAGGACCATGGGTAGGCAGGGCTATGAGGCTTGGGTGAGAAGTTGGCGGGCGTGGAGGGCACACAGTAGGTTTCTGAGCAAGGGCAGGAGAGTGTTTTGGGATTTGGGGTACTTGGGGAAGGTCACTATGGAAGAGGAGTGGGAGGAGAATGTGGAAACAAGTGAGCAGGCAGGGAGATGTTGTAATAGGCTGGGTGAGCCCAGGTGAGGAGGAGAGTGGGGGACAGGTAGAAGGAAAACGATGGCAGGACTTGGAAACCAACAGGGTGTGGGGGCTGAGGGAGGATAGGACTGAAGTAAAAGATTGAGCTTGGGGTGTCAAGGCCAGCACTCGGGAGAGAAAGCATTAGTACCAGCAACAAGGTGGGCAACCCTGGGTAGGAGCTGAGACAAGACATAACAACGTTGGCTTCTACCCAAAGAGCAGAAAGAGGCCGAGGCAGGGCAGTGCGGTTCAGTGGGAAGTGCGTTCATCCAAGCGCATCCATCTACGATACTCAACTTTTTGTTCTGTCTCAGCTACTCAGTAGCCACGAGACCTTGGACAAGACACTCCCCACGCCTGGACCTCGGTCTGTCCATCTCTCAAATGTGGGAGTTTGTCTGGGCTCTTGTTGAGTTTCCCTCTAGGTCCATGGTTCTGAGACTCAGAGACAAAGCTGAGGCAGAGACCTGCACGGGACAGAGACAGGGACTGGAAGAGACTGGTCATAATTCTCACTGCACTCCAGTCCCCAGAGCCAACAGCTGCGCCCCCTCCTCCTTGAAATTCCATTAACACTCAATTAGAGGGCCTGATGGGCTCCAGCCGGAGAGCCCCCTCCCCACCTCATACACGGAGGGCCCCCTCCCTACCTCAGACTCAGACAGTCCCCATTCGGGGTTCGTCTGATGGGCCCACAGGGAGAAGTCTTCACTCAAATTTATAACTAACTGCGGCTGGCGGCGGCCCTGCCGGCCTCTCCTGCCTCTTCTTTCTTCTTCCTCCCGGGGTGGAGCCCACGGGGCTGGGTGAGGACAGGGGCAGAGCCCACTGGGGCCCCAGAGATGAAAGCGAACAAGCCCCGGGGCAGAGGAAGTGGGAGGGGAGAAGTGAGGAAGAGCGCGTGAGAGTGTGTGAGAGAGAAAAATGACAGGCCCTGAATATTGGGCGCCCTCACTTTAAATCAAGATAAAAGACTGAAGTGGAAAATGAGAGTCCAGAGAAACCCCGGACGGCTTGGGGCGCTAATGGAAACACATGGCTGCCGGCTGCGGGCTTGTCAGCTTCCCCCGGCGCTGCCATTCCCGTCTGATAATCCGGCCTGCCATAAAATTAGACTAGCAAATACCTCCTGACAAAGATGCATGTTTCTCTCTATTGTGCCATCATAAAAAAAACTCCGCTGGTGACTCGGGGAGCCGCAAACTTCAATTTAAATTTACAGTGCTGCGGAAGGAAAGTGATATGCACTCAAAAATTTTAATAACCTATTAAGTTACGACTTCAATTTCATTTTATGAATATTTTCCTTGGGGAGCACGGCTATCACAGAGAAAGATAGAAATTTAAAAAAGATAAATAGTGCCATTAATCTCCAACATTTCTCTTCCATTATCCTTGAAAATTAGGAGTTATTTTTGTTCAGATCTTCATGTAATTAGCTCCCTCCACTTGATTCACTAGCCAGAAAATGACCATGTTCAGAAAATTAAAAATTTGTCATTAAGTGGAATTTAACATAATATCATTTATCTTTATCTATTCCCCAGCTGACAGCAGGAAGCCTTGGCTGCCTTACCGGCTGGTGTGTCAGAGTGGGGAGGGACTGCTCAGGGGAGACACTGGGAGAGGCAGAGATGGAGACCAGGGAAGGAGAGAAGGCCAGCAGGGAGGTGGCCAGATCGAGAGTGAGGAGGCCTTGGGAGCTGAAGTGTCAGTCATCGTGGGAAGGCAGAGGAAGCTGAGGGTGGATGGAGAGGAGGTGGAGGCAGCGGAGGCTGGTGGTGGCAGCGACAAGGGGGTGGGCCTGAAAGCAGGGCAGACGGAGGAGTTGGGGACACAAGAGAAAATGCCGGGAGAGGACATCGGGAGCAGGTACCAAAAGAAGGAGGTGGCCGGTCAGTGGGGCTAAGGTGAAGAAATGACTTGAGGTGACAGCAACCCAGCAGAATTAAAGGAACTTCCAGAAAGAGAGGGCTGGAGGTGGGGTGAGAAAGACAGGGAACCGCTGCCTTGCCTCCTAGCCCCAGGGGGAACTAGACACCACCATTCTGGCCACAGTCTGGCTTCAAGGAAAGACGGAGCGACAAAAAGAGACCGTGAGAGACAGAGAGGAAGTGAGAGAGTAGTAAGAGCCCAGAGGCCGAGAGGACGAGACAGAGGTGGAGGGGCCGAGAAGCGGAGTGGGCAGACTGGCAGCGGGGCTCCCTCGGGCGAGCTCTGGCCCCAGGAAGGCTCCGGGGTGGAAGCCCCCAAAGAAGCCCTTGGGCTTCTCACAAGGGCTGCATGGCTCCCTCTCTTCCCCCTCCTCTAAACAGCCCCCACCCATCCTCCCAAGTCAGAAATCATCCAATAAAACACTCAGACCCAGTCCTGGGTGGAGAGAGCCGTGGCTGAGCCTGAGAGACTGAGAATTGGATAAAGGGATTAAACAGCGGCACATTAGTGAGAGATTTAGAGTGTAATAAACCCATTTCATAATAATATGTGCGTTGGGGCCAGCGATCCATCATCACAGGAGCCTGTCCAGGGCAGGGGTAGGGAGGTGCACTGACCTGCTGGGAGGGGGGACCTGGACGGATGGCTGAGGTTTTTTTCTCAGGGTCTCAAGATACAGGCATCAAGTACAGACTGGCCCCTGGGGCCAGAAGGAAAGCACAGGGATTCGGAGGGTACTTATGGTGCAAATAGCCACAAGGATCAACCTGGAGGTATAGCAAGGGAGTCTGGGTAGAGGCCTGAAAGCCTGAGAGGCTGCCCTGTCCTCCCAGTGTAGGGCCTTAGAAATAAAGGCAGAATGATTCTCAGGGGGTGCTGGGGTGTCCGAGCTGCAGAGTTCAAGCTCACAGACAGGACTCAGCAAGCTGAAAACTCCCAAATAAGCCTGCTCCTTCCATCCTGGTTTTGTCACTTGCTGACTCTCTGATTTTGGCAAGCGACTTCACCTCTCTGAGCCTCAGCTTCCCATCTGTCAAATGGGGATACTTAGGCTGGTGTCATAGGACTGTTATGAGGGTCACCTGAGATAATGGGTTTAAACTTGTTCTACAGCAGAAGAGCCTTGGAGAAACATTATCATCACTGTGACTCCCTCGTTTCCAGCTCCCCACCCACAGGCTGCCTTGCGAAGTCTTTCAGCTTCGTATAGTCCACTAGTTCTGCCGGCCAGAGGAGACTCTGAGATTATTCAAGGCCCAGTAAGAAGTGATGTGTTAATTATATGATTGACTGTTTATCTCCCCTGTTAATAGGGCAGAGGAAAACATTCTCTTGCTACCTCCATTGAGGAACCCAGCATCAGGGATTAGAAAACAAATTTTCTCCTGGAAAAAGGAGTGAGAAATAGGAATGGACCACTTAGGTCTCAGTTGTCAGTCTTAAAATGCTGGGGAAGGGCAGTGGGGACACCTGGAGATACTGAAAGTAAAGAGGAATGCCTTCAGGAGGAGCGAGGCCCTGGGGCTGGGGGAGGGTTGGGTTGCCAGGGGTGATGGTCTTGAGTGGCCCGGAAGATTGTGGCAGGAGAGAGAGGGGAAGTGGGGATAGCAGAAATCACTGCTCCACCAACCAGCCACACTAGCCAACTTTTTCTCCACGGCCTCCAGGTATATCACTCCCTGTCCCCACCCCAGAGAGGCCAAGTGGACACAACTTTCAGCTCTGCCTGAGATGCAGAAGGTGCTCCCATAGGAAGGTGTCATCTCCAATCCCAGCTCCAACCTGTCTCCAATCTGCTCCCCAATTTAAGTCAATTTAACATCAAGCCCTCTGGTCAATTTCTAGGGACACAGACTCTTCCCTGCTACCTCATTCCAATTCATCAAGCCTTCCTGAACCCTCAGTCCAGCCAAAGGCATCATTGATTCTTCCAGAATAAAGTTTCACTCAAACCAACACTGCCTCCCTGGTTGAATTGATCAAGGGCAAGTTTGGTCTGCCTGCACCCCCTCAAAAATGTCAACTACCTATCATTGCCCATTCTCCCAGCTTCTGGTGGAGACCTTCCCGATGCCACAAAAGAACAAGCAATGTTTTCTCCCAAAGCTCAAGTGAACACATCCACTGCTTCTTTCTGTGAATATTCATTATAGGCCTACTAAGGCCAAACACAAATATTCTGTATTACAAAGTAGTGAGTGAGCCGTAAGTTCCCTCTGAGTAATACAGGTACTCTGGTGTAGCTGGGAGAGGCAGATCTCCACAAGCTGGCAGGGTCGGGTAGTACTGATGGAAGAAGTGCCACTGGAGCTGGGCAGGTTTGGGGCACAACTTCAACAGCTGGCGCCATGGGCAACAGCTAGGCCGGAGAAAAGAGATGCATGGACAGACATGTAGTGAAGGAGAAAAGCAGTACTTAAGGAGCACACACTCTGTGCCAAGCATGTGCTGGAAGCTTTCATCCATATTATCTCATTAACCCCCCTCCCATCATTTTTAGAAATAGGCATCATTATCTCCAAGTATATAGATGAGACACTGAAGTTCAGAGGTTAAATTACTTGCTCAAGATCACATAGCTAGTAAGCAAGAGAGTCTGGACTCGAACCCAGAACTTGTTGTCTCTGAAACCCATGCACTTTCCTCTACACTACAGTGCCAGGTGTGTTTAAGAAAAGAGGAGCAGCCTGCTCTGTCTAGAGCATAAAGCATACGAAGGAGAGGGGACACCGCCCCACATTGGACATTGCCTGCAAGGGCACTGCAGCATCTCTGAGACTGCCACAGCCGTTCGGGCACAAAGAACCTCAGCCTTCCTGACCACACCCTTAGAAATCCAGGACAAGTAGGGACACAGGGAGAGGCCGTTCTTCAAGCACATGCTCCTGCAGTGACCCTCTCTTCCACCCAGCCTTCCCCACCTTGCCCTCTCCCCTAGCTCCTTCCTCTCCCTGAGCACATTGAGGGTCTTCCTTCCGTGCCCCACTTCTGGATCTGGCAGCCTCTATTTCCCTTCCCCTCACAAATATCCCCAGTTCCCGATACACACTCGTTGCCTCCGCCTCCCACCACCAATTCCCTCCCTGAGCCCTCTGCTCCCGCTCCCCAGGTCACCAATAACATCCTCACGGAAAAAAGTTTCGGTGACTTCTTACAAGTTTGTAATCCAGCTCCATTATTTATTAGTTCGATAAGTGACTTACTCAGTCTGGGCTTCAGTTTCATTATCGGTGACGTGAGAATGATAACAGCACCTACCTTATAGCACTGAGACATAACTAACAGCGGTGAGATACAATAGAGAAAGAGCACAGTACAAGGTACAGAGTCGGCATTTAATAAATATTGGTTGTTATTATTTTTCTCTGCCTTTATTCTTCTTGATTGCAAATCTTCAAAGTCCCAGTAAATAACAGATTAATAGTCATTAAATGATACCCCACTGCTTATAAAAAAGACTCAAAGCTCCTTAGCTAGGTTCTTGAGACCCATGCTGCACCTTCGTTCAGAGCCCAGAAGCTCCATCCACTTCTTCCTCATGTGACAGAATGTGTGTGGTCTGATGGAAGGATTTCCGACCAGGGGTCTTAGATACCCTAAGTTTTTTAGAGGTATTTGGAGAATGCACAGAGTTTTGATTTTTAGTTTTCATATAGCAATATACTCTTAAAAACTTTAATAAAGTGTCACATGTTCAAGGAAATGTCATGAACTGAATTATAACACATTAGAGGTTACGATCATGATAAATGTGTGTGCTAATTGACATGTTTTTCTTAACAATTAGAAAGCTAAAATTTGAGCCTTCATGGTATGTGCTAATCAAATGTCTTTCTCAGTATTATATAATGGGTTTGTTTGAAAAGGGCAGGGGGACTTTCTACTAAAAAAAGGTTTGAAATCATTAATAAAGTAGAAAAGGTCACAAAGACCTAGTCCCAGTCCCAAGTATGTGCCTTCCTCCCCTAAGGTCCTTAAGTACTCTGGGCCTCCGCTCCCCCATATGCACAAGCGCATATATCAAGCACGCAGGGTTGACAATAGGCTTAAACACAGAATATATGAGAAAGTGCCTAGCGCCACACCTGACATAACTTTGGTAATAGCACAAGCTAATACTTATTGAGGACTAACTCTATGCTGGGCCTCAGGCTAAGAGTTTGCATAGATTATTGCGTTTCATTCTTGTAGCAACCCTGTAAAGTTTTACCCTTAATCTCATTTATAGATGAAAACCTTGATGTTTGGAGTCATTAGCAATTTGCCAGATCACAAAGCCATAGCTGTGGAGCTGGGTTTTGAATAATCGAGGCAACCAAGCACTAAAGTCTGCACTTTTTAAAAAATATTGAGTGCTCACTAGGTACCAGGTACTGTTCTAAGTCCTTTTACATGTTTTAATTCCTGGAATCCTCACAACTGCTGTAGCAAATTGTGCATCCCACGAGACTTGCGCGATGTGGCTTTGCACAAGAGGTGGAGTCAGCTTCCCCTCCGAACCTGAGCTGGCCATGTGATTTGTCTGACCAATAGAATGTGACAGACGTGACAGTCTGTGACTTCTGGGCTTAGGCCTGCAGAGGCCTTGCCATTTCCGTAACCACCTCTTTGGAAGTCAGCTACCGTGTGAAGAGGCCTGAGTTCTCCTGCTGGAGAGGCCAGGAGAAGAAGAGAGGCCCTGAAGGATGAGAAGCCACCTGGAGAAAAGCTAAGGCTTCCTGGCCAACAGCCAGCCAGCGCCAACTGTCAGACATGCCACGGAGGCCAACTTGGATGTTCTGCCCCCAGCCGAGTTTCCAGATGAATGCAGCTGCCAGCGTGAATGCAGCCAGCACCACAGAGAGCAGAAGAACCTCCCACCATGAAAAACTTATAAACAAAAACACAAACGTTTTTAGCCACTAAGATGTGGGGTGCTTTGTGACATAGCAATAGCTAACCCAAACGAATAAGGTGTGTACTACTACAGTGGACCCCTGGACAATGAATTTTCCTAGTATAAGTGGACCCCCTGTTCAAGGGTCACTGTCTTTTCGATCTGTGGTTGGCAATCCGTGTTGCAGAGGGCCAGTGGGAGTTTCACGTGGATTTTCCACTGTGCAGGTGGTCAGTGCCCCTAACCCCCGTGTTGTTCACGGGTCAGCCATATTTCCTTATTTTACAAATGAGAAAACAGAGGCATAGAGGAGTTAAGTAAGCCACCTAGGGTTAAGCCATTAATGAGTGGCAAAGTCAAGGCTGAAATCGAGACATTCTTGTGAGATCGAGAGACCACAGAAGTTACCACTAGAGTTTGGGAAGCTGAAATATGGTCCCTCAAAGATGTCCTGGACCTTATCCCGGGAACCTATGAATATGGTACCTTACATGGCCAAAGGGACTTTGCGAATGTGGCTTTGTTAATGATCTTGAGCATGCCTACTGCACTCACAAAGGCCCTTGTGAGAGGGAGGCATCAGGGTCTGCGGCAGAGAGGAAGCTGGTATGGCGCAGGGGCCCGAGCGAGCCAAGGAGCGAGGACAAGGAACAAGGACAGTATCTGGAAGGTTTAGAAAATGGCCAGGAAACAGATTCTTCCCTGGAGACTCCAGAATACCTGTCAACACCTTGAGACTGATTTTGGGCTTTTCACCTCCAAAACTGCAAAATAATAAATGTTGTTGTTTTAAGCCACTAAGTTGAAGGTCATTTATCACAGCAGACCCAGAAAACTAATACAGGGAGCCTCTCACACTCAAAGGGAGCGGGGTCCTTCCTGTGGGAGCCAGCCAGTCTGGTCTCCTTGTCTCCCATCACATTTCATGTCTCTGAGCTTCTCTGGCTCTTGAAAACCCCCTTTCCTCCATCTATAATTCATTTCCACCCACCTCTTCCAGGAAGCCTTCTCTGATCATTGCAGCTCACGCTGTTCTCTCTGCCCTGTCTCTGCAGCACTCAATGTTCTGCACCTTCTTACTCAGCAGTAACTAATATCAGTGCTAATGTGCTGGCAGGCGGCCCAGTGACATTTTTATGAGTGTGAGTCATCGAATCTGAGGACATCAGGCCATAGAGGCCCCGAGAGAGTCTATCCCTTCATTTTATGGATGATGAAACTGAGTCCCAGGAAAGGAAAGAAAGCCACTTATCCAAGGTCACATAGCCAGGGCTTAGAGACGGGCCTTCTGACTCCAAATTCATAAGCTCATTCATTCAGCAAGTGCTTATCAAGCCCTCATTACGGGCCCAGCACTGAGCTAGGTGCTGGGAAATCACTAATGATCAGAAGCAGATAAAGTCTCTGCTCTCACAGTGGTCTCCGATCTGTAAGAGAGATAAACATTTATGCAATAATCAATCCGATATATAATTACTCACCATGATAAGTGTTAGGAAAGAACGTTCCATAATGCCAGCTGTGGGAGTGCAAAACACAGGGAACTATTTTAAGCAGGAGAATCAGGAAAGGCTTCCCTGAGGAGATGACCGTCGAGCAGAGATGTGACTAATGGTGAGTAGAGTCCACTAGGTCTTTATAGGGGTAGGGGGGAGGAGAAAAGCATCTTAGGCTGAAGAAATGATGTGTGCAAAGACCTAGGGGGCAGGGGGGAGCAGGACAAAGAATGGAGAGAAGCCCAGGATGCCTGGAGACGAAGTGACGGGAGAGAGGTAGAGAGGAGGCTATAGGAGTCCACAGAGGTCAGACCACGAGAGCCGGGAGGCAGTGGTGAGGCTTTGATTTTAATTCCACCGGCAAGGGGAGGGCATAGGGAGGTTTTAGGCAGGGCAATGACATGTTCATATTTGAATTTTATGGTGTTTCCCCCCAAGCCACGGCCTTCTCTTATCTCTATAGACATGTTAGAGATCATTATTACAGGGAGTTTTATGCCACTGTGTATTCCACTCTGCGCCTAGCCTTGTACAGCGCAGGTGCTCCATAAATATGTGTTGATTAACCTCTCAGCAGCATGTGACGCCGTTGATCATTCCCCTCCTCTCAAAGCCCAGTTCCTTACTTCTGTGCTGCTGCATGTTCTGGCTGCTCTGCATCCTCTGACCACTCCCCGCCCCCCCCCCCTACCATATGTAAGCATTTCTCATCGTTTTACCTTCATCCTCTTTCTTCACGTCCATGCTCTCCCCTTTGGTCATCTTGTTGCCTCCAACAAAATTGATCTCATCCTTCTGGGCGGAACTCAAGTTCCATGAGGACTGGGACTTTGTCTTGTCACTGGTGCATCCCCGGAGCCTGGCACACGGCAGCACCTGATAAATTATGTGATGGGACTATATACTATATGACTGTTGATATGAGGCTCAAGAACAGGCAACAGGAATCTCTGGTGATCGATGTCAGAACAGCCGTTACCTGCGGGGACACAGTGACTGGGAGGAGCACAGGAGAACTCACGGGGGGTGGGGGGCGGAACTCTTGATCTGAGTGGTGGTGACACAAGTGGCTGCATTTGTAAAAGTTCATTGATCTGGAAGCTTAGGATTAATGTTCTTTACTATATGTGTGGGATATCTCAATAGGAAGGTAAAAAATAATGCAATATGTCCACTCTTCTGAGAGGGAATTCCTAATTTTTTTACTGCTTTATGTGTCCACCTAGATGCCCAGCTCATCATCTTTCCCAGCCTCCCAAATCAGGTCTCCTCCTGAGTTCCTGGTCCCAGTGTTGGCACCACTACGCTCCCAATCATTTAGTTTCCAAACCTCACAGCCACCTTACCCATATGCCACCTCTTCTACCCTGCCTTACCCAGGCTTCCAAGGCACATACACACAAGTGGTCCTGTGGTTAGGCAAACTTTTAAGATGGCCCCTGAATTTAACCTCCTGGTGTTACTCCTAGGATTATGTTATTTACCAAAAGAAAGAGTGGGGGAGGTGGGGTCTAATACAATCACAGATACATTTAAAAGCAGGGTTTTCTCTGGCTGCTGGCAGGAGAGGAAGTCAGACACACTCCAAACAGAAGAATACTGCAGTGTTGTTGGCTTTGAAGACAGAGGGACGACAGGCAAGGACAGGTGAGTGGTTTTAAGAGGCTGAGACTCCCAGATGAGAGCCAGTAAGAAAACAGGACCCGAAGTCCTACAACTGCAGGGAACGGAATTCTGCCAACGAGATGAGTTTGGAAGCTGATCTTCTCCGGGGCCTCCAGACCAGCTGACACCTGATTTCAGTGTTGTGAGACTAGGAAAGAAACTAACTGAGCCCACCCAGACTTCCAATCTATAGAACAGAGATTTTAAAATAAGTGTTGTTTGAAGCCACTAAGTTTGCGGTGCATTGTTAGAGCAGTCATGGAGAACTAATACGTACCTTAAATCCTGTATATTCACAGTGGCCTTGGCCTCCACCCTCCTTCCCCTCACTTTGGTCCCACCATGGCTAGACCCTCTGACCTCACTTCTACCCAAATGAAATATTTATTTCTGGGCCTTTCTCTCTAAACCCATCTATCCATTGCTACCAGATCAACTTTCCAAAGTCACAACCCAGATCACATGCTACTCCTGCTCCCAAAATGTGGGTAACAGTGCAGCTTGGTGGTTATACTCTGGAACCAGAATGCAGGGTGTAAAGCCCAGCTCTGCCTCTAAATAGCAGATAACTTAGAATGAGTTGCTCAACCTCATCCATAAATTGGGGGGAAAAGTACCATCTTGATAGGGTAGTTGTAAGGGTTAAGTGAGATATGCATGCAAAAACAGTTATGCATAGCCCAGCATAGACAGGAACTCCACTGTGTGTGAATGATGGTTCTTATATAGCACTATCAAGGGTTCCAGGTGGCCAACTGATTGAACTCTTCAGTCTGGACTTATAATCGCTCCCCCACAAGCTGTGTGCACCCCCCCACAGCCTTTTCTCCCACTCCTCTTCTGTCAGTCCCATCCCTTACCCTCCATCTTCATCACCACTCCCCTTGTTCACATTGTCCCCCAGGGGTCTCCTCCCTGATTCACACACTCCCACTCTCTGTGGCCTGCAGGGACTGCTGAAAACACAGATCTAATCATGTCACATGTGGAACTTAAACCCTTCCCATGTTCCCCATTACTTTCAGTATAAAGTCCAAAATTCTTCCCACAACCCTCCAGGCCTTGGACAGCCTGGCCCACCAATGTCTTCAGCCCCCTGCCCTCGCTCTTGGCACTTACCGCCCTACTCATCAGGCTCCCTCCTGTGACTGGGCCATCCACCTTGCTGTTCCTTCTTCCTTAACACTCTTCCCTTCCCTATTTGCCTGATAACACCTATTTTTCCTTCCAATTCTTAGTTTAGTGAGGATTTCCTCCAGCAAGCCTTCCCTGACCTCCCTGATTAGGCCAAACCCCCCTAGAATAAGCTCTCAGGGGCCCTTTTGTAGAATTTCTCATAGGAGTAACTTATACCTCTCGTTTAATTGCCATGAGCTCCACTAGGGCTGGGGCTGTTTCTGTTTCTGATCACCCCGTGTCCCCAGAGCAGAGTACAGTGCCTGGCCCAGAATCTGTGCTCGATAAATGTTTGTTAAAGGGATGAATGAATGAAATGAGGACAAGGACTCTGCTTCAGCGAAACTGGACTGCTTTTCCCACAGATGCTTTCTCGTCTTCACGACTTTGCTTGCTCATGTCCCTCCCCCTGATATGCTCTCTTGCCAGCTCTACTCTTCTGTAAATTCAACCCATCCCGGCACTCTCTGCCAAGTAATCTTGCCCAGTATTTTAGCCTGCACTGGCTTCTACCTCCATCCTCCCCCCTACCCCACCAAAAGTGTCTATCGTTTGCATTATTTCTTCCTGATTATGAAAATAATGCATGCACATCATAAAAAATTTAGATAACAGATAATGCAAAATATTTTACAAAAGAAAAACATTTCAAATACCACTTCCCAATGATAATTGCTGCTTTTACTATAAAAAGGGAGGCAAAAGTAGGTTTACAGTTTTTCATATGAAAATCAATACAATAATGAACAAATAATAGCCCTGGCTGGCATGGCTGAGTGGATTGAGTGCCAGCCGGTGAACCCAAGGGTCACTGGTTCAATTTCCAGTGAGGGCACATGCCTGCATTGTGGGCCAGGTCCCCGTTTAGGGGTGTGTGAGAGGCAACCACACATTGATGTTTCCCTCCTTTTCTTTCCCCTCCCTTCCTCTCTTGAAAAATAAATAAATAAATATTTTTTTAAATTAACAAATAATAATATAAGAATTAATTCTGTTTTGTGTACTTATAGCCATAAACCTACTTATCCCCCCCCCCCCCCCATTTTTCTGTGCATAACCACGGAAAACTTTTAAACCTCACCACAAATTAATGAGGTTCATATTGTTCTCATATTATCAAAAAAAAAGTTTTCAGAAAAGTTCCATAACTTGCTCAAGGTCACTCAGAACTAGTAAAGAACTCGGGACTAGAAAAGAGCCCAGGCTGGGGCCTAAGACTTCAGTCTTCACGATTCAGCCCCTTGCTCTCTCTGCTATGCCCACCCCGCCCAGCCCTTCTCTCCCATCACTTACTCCTCTTACATCATTGCTTTCTCCCTCACGCATTCCCTTTAGCCCAACCATTCTACTTCAAGGGTAATCACTTTGGTATTTTTTTGCAGTAGGAGAAGACCACTATCAACCTAAACCTATCCCAGCCTGGTTTAGTAAGTACCAGCACATCCTCACAATGAAATTCTACATTGTTGATCTAAAGAATAAGGGAGGTCTTCGTGCATTACTCTGGAATAATCTCTACAATAATTTGTTAAATAAAAAACGTGTGTAGCCCTGGCTGGTGTGGCTCAGGGGACTGAGTGCTGGCTTGCGAACTGAAAGGTCATCAGTTTGATTCCCTGTGAGGACACACGCCTGGGTTGCGGGTCAGGCCCCTGTTTAGGGACACGTGAGAGGCGACCGATCCGTGTCTCTCTCGCACATTGCTGTTTGTCTTTCTCGCTTTCCCCCTCCCTTCCCCTCCCTCTTAAAATAAATAAAATCTTTAAAAATATTTCTAAAAGTGTATAGTTTGCTATCATATGTGAATGTAGAGAATATTTCTATGTGTGTACAACATTTTTAAACATAGAAATGATACCAGTATTTGCTTCTGGGAGGAGAATACAGGGACTGAAAATGAAGGGAGAGAAGGGACTTATTTTTCATTACACATCCATGTGTAATGTTTACATTTTTACCACACCCAAACATTTAATAAGTAAAAGAGGGAAAACACAAACAAAAATTGCCAAGTTTTCTCCGATCGCCCCACTGAGGCCATCTGCACGTGGTGCACGGGACTGTCTGGGTACATGCGTGTACCCTGCTCCCCTCTTTCTAGGGCACCCAAGGGAGGCTCATGTATCAGCCATTTTCAGAGATCAAAGGCTTCGTCTTTTCCAGTAGGATCCTGCAGTCATTGAGTACCAAGGAAAAGGCTTTGTTCTATCACTAGCTCTGCCATTTACTAGTTGTGCAACTTTGGACAAGTCACTTCACTGCTCTGATGGTAGATTCTTTCTCCTCCATCAGGTAGGTGAAGAGTTCCCCATCTGGTGGGTGAAGAGTTCTCCATCAGCCCCCTAACTTCCAGGCCTTCAAACAGTCTGTCCCCTCTGCCTATAAAACACTGCTCTAGCCCTGGCTGGCGTAGCTCAGTGGATTGAGCGCGGGCTGCGAACCAAAGTGTCGCAGGTTCGATTCCCAGTCAGGGTACATGCCTGGATTGCAGGCCATGACCCCCAGCAACTGCACATTGATGCTTCTCTCTCTCTCTCTCTCTCTCTCTCTCTCTCTCTATCTCTCTCTATCTCCCTCCCTTCCCTCTCTAAAAATAAATAAATAAAATCTTAAAAAACAAACAAACAAAAAAACACTGCTCTTCTCCCTTCCCTGTTTTGGTAGCTCCTACCTATCCTTCAAGACTCAGCTTTCATGTCATTCCTGAAGAAAGACCTCCCGAATCTCTTAGCTGAGGTCCTGTGCTCTTGCTGTGGCTTCTCCACCACAAGCCCCATAACACGTGGTGGGCACGGCTTGTCCAGTGTTTGCATTCCTGATCAGACTATCAGCTCCATGAGGGTAGGAACCGCCCTATGTTTATTTATCACACGTAGTCCGGTGCTTATCACACGGTTCAGTCTCAGTAAATATTTGCTCTGAGAGTAAATGCATCACATTGCCCTTGTTCAGACCTTCTCCTCAGATCCTACATCCTGATAGACTTCAGCAGCCTCCCCCGGCCACTCATGAAAGAGGCGTGTCACTGGGGATTAGACCCCTCCATTCCTGTTCTTCCCGCAAAGTCTCTCTGCCTACCTGAGGCATCAGAGCCTGTGATCTTCCCCATTATCACATCCACAGCCTCCAGAGCAAACTCCTGCAGGTTCCAGCCCAGTCTAGGCCTCTCCCTCAGGGCAGGGCCCCACCCAGGCCAAGGCCAGGCCCCAGACCCATTCCCTGCCCCCAGCCCAGCCTGGCAGGCCAGGCCCATCAATCGTGCTCCCAGGGGTACAAACCAATTTCTCTTGCTTTCCTGAGCCTGTCTCCCTGGCGGAGCCTGGAGGAGCCTTCAATCGCATTAATCCCAGCCTGGCGGCGGTGACGAAGACGGATTTCTCCACCAAACGATCCATTTGTATCTCTCGTGCACTCACTTGGTTTTTTTCTGTGCGGATGTTCAAAATATCATGAAAAAGGCGTTAGTCGGGTAGCTGTGGCGCAGCGAAATAATAGAGTGATCCGGCAATGCGCTCCTGACCTTGCAGGACAGCTAATCCATCTGCACATCTATCTTAATTATTCCCGGTTACAAAAGAGAAACTCCACCATTCATTCATTCCAGGCTGGCGATTTCATTTTCCACCCCCACTCACGCCCCGTCCTTTCTCCACCATTCCCCTAGCCAGATAGGCCCATTCACCAGTGCTGTAACAGTCTCCCCTCGGCAGCCCAGTCTAGCCAGGTGTGAGCCCACCTGGTGGCAATTCAGGACCTAGCCCACTGCTCCTTGGGATCAGAAGAGAGGCTCTCTGGCTCTCTTCCCCAGAGCTCTGGCCAGTCCACTGGAGGAAGACTAGCTACCAGTATGATCACGACTCAGCAGGGACACACACACAGACACACAAAGGCAGCCACAGACTCATCCAGACTGACCTTCAGGCTTCCTCACTAGTACATAGACCCACCCCCTTCTTCATGCTTAAGCAGAACATTTTAACTCTCCTGCTGCCCTGGCACAGATGCTGGGATGGGCATTTTGACTAAGGGCAGGAGCCATGAGGGATGTCTTGGTCTGCCTATCTCCCACCCCCAAAAGCCAAAGACCCCAACCACTGTGTCGTCTCAGGCCTACTCATTAATACAACCTAAGCAAGTCAGAGTGGAGGAGCAAGTTGGAGCGTGGGAGAGGAAGAGAGTAAAAGAGGAGGAGGAGTGAGGAGAAAGACTTTGAGCAGAGATCCTGCAAATGAGAGAAAAAGAAGGAAAGGAGTGATGGGGATGGTGTGGTGAGAAGGTCATTGAGATGAAATGTGAAAGCATCTGTTTGTACAGCACAATTTGAGCTAATTGTACCACATTCACTTTGGGGATGCCCGTGCCAGTCTCTAAAGCCCTTTCTAATTCTACCCTTAATGTACAATTTTTCAGATCCCTCATTCTAATGATTTTGATGCAATCAGCAAAACTAGGCATGTAATTGTCTTGGCTCTGTGCTTGGCCGTGGTGGCTCTTGGGAACCCCGGCTCTGGTTCCCATGTCTCCCCCCCTCAATCCTTCCCTCTCTCCTCTTTTACCTCTTGATTCAGCCTCTGCCAGCTAGCACAGAGTGAGGCTTCTCCAACTCAAAGGGCTGTGGGAGAAACAGAAGAGGGAGTTTCAGTCCTAGCCTCATGAAGCCCTGCTCTGACTGAGGAAAGGATACAGTGTGTCTAGGCCAGAACTGGGCGGTGGGATTGTCTGCTCCACCAGCCTGGCTAGGTTGTTGAATTTAGAGGAGGAGAAGGAGGGCTTTTTGCAAGAGTTCAGTGGGCTCTCCTCCCCTTCCCAGAAGCAGCAAGCAGACTGGGCTGGGCCTGTGGGGCAGTGTGCATGGGAAGGGCCATTTGTCCTGAGACAATGGGAGAAAAGGGGTCTCGGAGCGGCTGTTGAGAGTCAATTTGTAGTGGTGGCGGCTGAGGTTGCTCCAAAGGCTGGGAACAGCTGGAGCTCCGGGTGACTGATGGGTGGGCCCAGGAGAGGGGCCATTGGTCTGGCAGACACAAAGGCCCCGATGGTGTGCGGGTGGGGCCTGTCAGAATCATTAAGTGCAGAATATGGGAGCGGCTGACTTCAGATGGGACCAGTGGGTAGCGGGAAGAGGTTAAGAGCCTACCCCTCCCTCTCTGCAGCTCCTCTTAGGAAACTCAGCCACCCACGCGCCATTATCATCTTATTTGCATAGACACCCCACCCCCAGCCTTCCAGGTCCCTGGCCTCACTCCATGGAGAGTCCCGGTTCCAGTCCTATTTGGGCCACTCTGGCTCTGGGGCCAACTCTGGGCCTGGCAAACCCTCTCCAGTCCTCTTTGGGAGCCTGGCCCACCCTCAAGCTTTGCTTTCTCCAGGCAGTGGCTTCATCCACTTCTCAGAACACAGGACACCCCGAATTCAGGACCAGGAAAGACCCCCCCCCCTCCATTTCAAAGGGATGAAACTGAAGCCCAAGGTGGTGATTTCTCCCGCTTCCCCCTCTCTGTGGGAAATGCTTCTCCCACTTGACCTTCCTCAAGGGGGACGGACGGGCAGCGATACTAGAAGAAACCCGCGGCCCCCACCCTCCAGCCCCTCCCCCGCCCCCGCAGATCTCCCGGCAGGAGAGCGAAGCAGTGACCCGGCCAGGTGGTGATGATGCGGCCGGCCGCGCTGGTCACTCTTGGCCGCTCCCCGCGCGCAGCCCGACCCCCGTCGCACGGGTCACGGCGCCGGCAAAACTCCCTGACACAGAAACGCCGCGGGGCCTGCGCGTGTCGGGAACAATCCTCCGCCTGATGGGAAGCGACAGCTCTGCCCCGCCCCCCTCCGCTCCCATCCCGGTCGCGGCTCCGCCCCTGCTCCCGGCTCACCCGCCGCTCCAGGCCCAGCCTGTCTGGGGCGCCCCAGCAGGTGCCTGCCCCCCCTACCCCCCGACCCAGTCCAACAAGTCGCTACCAAGCCTCCCGTGTATCCCAGGGAGGGGGGAGCGGAAGGGCTGAGTTGAGGGGTGGGGCAGGGACAAGAGGGGCACCAGGCGAGGCACATGGCAGCCGTCAGTGTTGGCAGCGGGGAAGCAGACAGCAACAAAAACCGTTTCCCTCCAGGGCCCTGCTTCTGTTTTCACCATGTTCACACAGAAAAAAGGCTGGAAAGAAACACACCAACTTGTACAGGGGTCTCTCCCTAAGTGTGAATTGACAGGTCATTTTCACTTTCTTCATTTTGCTTCTCCGTGTCTCTTGGGTTTCTTTTCTTTTTCTTTATTTCTCTTTCTGTGTTTGGTTGTGTGCAATGAACATATCTTGGTTGACTTCCCCCCACAGGTATAACAAGCCAAGCTGGGGGGCTGCGAGGGGACGCTCCCACCCAGACCCAGGCCCTGGTGCTGACTCAGCCACAGGCAGGGAGGTTGGTGCATTCTGTGTGGGCCCCGGTGTCCGGCCGTCTGGGGAATGGCCCCTCACCTTCAGGGGCCCTGTCCCTCCTTCCACGTCACCCACAGCAGGGAAGCATTAGTGTGGAGGCGCCCTGGCTGTGGGAGAACGGCCCAGATGTACAAAAGTAGCCTCTCAGCATTTCCTCACACAGAGACTCTCAGATGCTCTGGGGCATGCTGACGCACTGGCTACATGCCCAAACACATTCACACACATATTCCCACACCTGTAAACATATCCTTGTAGCTACGGCCACTCATACAGCCCCTCGGCCCCCCTGTACTCACACACTCGGCATGTCCCTCACAGCCCCAGACAAAGGCTAATCAGGGCCTCCGGTTCTCAACCTTCCACCGGCTCAGACCCTTCAGGGAGTGAATGCCTCGTTCACCTCAAATGCCCTCGTTCATCCTTCTCCAGTTATTTTTCTGCTCAACTCCATGCAACCTACACCGCGCCATCAGCCTTTCCTATCCCTCTTTGCCCAGGCTCCTATTCTACTTCTTAGTCACGAGAAATGAGGGAAAATTGGCCTGTTCCACCACCTGGCCTCAATCCTGGGTTTCATATGAAAAGAGAAGGGCCTGAAGGAGAAAATGAGGGACCCCCTACCAAACTCCCTAAATAAGAGGTCTGTGTGGGATCCCTCCGGGCTCCTAAGGCTGTGTCTAGGGCAGGCCCTTGCTGCCTTCACTGCAGTCCACCTACCAACGGCTGGCCCTGCCCACAGAGCCTTTCCCTTCCTCCTCTCCAGCTTCACTCCTATGCAGGAATCCTCTGTGTCCTAGCCTGGGGCCCAGATTCTCCAGGAAGCCTCCCGCCTGGAGGCAGCAGCAGCCGAAGGCACAGCTGTCCACTGACACTGCTGTCCCCTAATTGTGCCCCTCATTCAGGTGACTCTCCTTTTGTGCCTTCACTTTTGATCCTCTCTCATAGTTGTGAATGCTGTGACATCCTACAAAACAGGGGCAGATCTTCGATTCCTCTTGCACCCCTCACCCATATCTGCCCAGCAGTCAGCTGGCTCCTTGGTGAATGAATGAATGAACTGAAGAATGTTTGTGAGTACAGCTTGTGTCTCTGCTGTTGAGTGTGACGTGTGTGAGTGGAGAGGAGGCAGCCACGTGGTGTAAGTGCCACTGCCTAGTCCCTCTGTGAAAGTACTAACAACCAATGCATTCTTCTCAACTGCTCTACATTGGAGGTGTCTATTTTATGCAGAAACAGAGGCTCACAGAATTTATATTATTTTTCCAAGGTCACCCAGCTGAGAGTGGCAGAGCTTGGCAGACTGTCATTCTATGGGGCTGGGGATACTAACTGCTTTTGGCTCCCTTATCATGGCCCAAGATGGTGTGGTGGGGAGGAGCTGCTTTCTGATAATTATACTCCCCTCCATCTCTCCAGAGTGAGGGGGTCTCTGGTCTTCTTTCCATCATGGGCCCTAAGTCTGTCTCCTTCTTCTCAAACCCTCACTTCGACCCTAACTCCCCGCTATGCCTTCTCTGTGATATCATCCCTGCCCAAGAGTGCTGTCTCCTCAGTGTTCCTTTGGTCTTGAACACGTTTGCAGAAGCGAGAAAACAGGAGCTACTCTCTGGGCTCCATCATTGACTAGCTGGTGGCCTTGAGCAAACCAATAACCACAAATCTTGTCTGGCCTGCTTTCCCCAGGTGTGTGCCGCAGGACGGGGCTTGAGCAGCTGCTCTCTGAGGTTCCCTCCAGTGCCAGCAATCAGGGCTCCAACCTCTGGTGAGAGGAGGGAAACAGCAAGCCAGCGCCTTACCCAGGCTAGTCCACCCCCAGGCCTCCCAAGAGGGGTTCAGGCTCAACGAGGGCTTGGAAATACTGTGAATTAATTACCATCAGACCTCGGACGCTGTTCATCTCTGTAAACAAACATTTTAATATGCAGTAATTAATTACATCTGCCACACTGTCCCTCCTCTCATTCATCCTTCTTGAGCTTTTCTTCTGCTCACCCTGAACCAACCTCCTCCTCCCAGTTGGAGCCAGAGAACCCAGGCAGGGCCCCCCTCCCACCGCCTCCCCAGCCTTCTCCTCCCCCCACCAGATGCAGGTGCCCACATCTGCCACACTACTCTGTAGCTTTTGTTCCCTTGTCTGTTTCCCTAACACCTGCCTGTCTTTCTGGCAGTCCTTTGTCTCTAATTCTCTGTGCTTGGATTTTCCTCCCCAACAAAGTCTGATGCCAAGGACACTTTCTTGGAGGCGAGGAAAATGAGGAAGCCTGTGGATCTGCCCCCAGGCCCCCAAGCACGTGAGCACACTTTTCAACTCCTCAGTGGTCCAGGACCAGACTAGTTTACAGAGATGATCTCAAAGCCAGAACAGACCCTGGTCCAAGAGTATCACTGCTGGCCCTAAAGGCTCCCAAGAGTCCTCCTGACTCCCATCCCTTTCCCCATCCTACTCCCGGCCTCCACAGCAGTTCAGTGTGAAAAACCCAAGGGGACACATCCGCCCAGGGAAGCCCGCCTGGCCACACCACAAATACTTTGCGGTCTCCAACAGGCAGAAGTACCAAGCTTGGATCCACCTTCCACATCCCAGCACTCGCCGTGGGTAGACAGCCAAGCACGGTGGGCATGTGGGTGGCGCCCCCAACCCGTGGAATGGAGGTTGCCCCTTTTCTGGGGAGGTTCACGATGTCCTGCCTGGAGTCTGGGTGGGAGCTGGAGAGTGACCAATATTGGATCAGAAGCGTGAACCCCAGGTGAGAAAGAGATAAAGGAAACTAGATGCCTAGGGCTCAGGAGCGACAGGAAGGGCGGGAAAAGGACGGAGGGCTTTAGAGGTAAGGCCCAGCCAGGCCGCGCAGGGGGAGCCGGGAGCGGGGTGGGGGTGAGGGTGAGGGTGGGGATGAGGGTGAGGGTGGGGGTGGGGCGGGCGCCACCAGGCGTGGCGCAGGGAACGGAGCAGAATGAAATGCAGATGCAAAACGTGCTCGTAAGAGTTTCCTCTCTCTCCCCATCTGCCAAAGCCGAGATTTTAATCTTTAATCCATGAGCAATCAGCGAGCAGCGGCGAATGGCACATTACAGATGTTTTACTGTCGCGGGCGCTCGCAGCCTCCGCGCTCCGCACAGGCGCGCCGGGCGCCCCAGCCCCGCCCGTTCCCACCCCACCCCCTTTCCTACCCCTCCGGTCCCTCTTCCTCTCCCCTCCCCTGGTAGTCATCTAACAATTTCCCCATTACTTGCACGCTCCTGACCCGCACTGGAGGTGGGAGTGGGGCGCAGGGCCATTAACCCTTCCTAGTTGACCTAGGGCTCCGCTGGTGGGGGTACAGGAGGGGGCACTGAAACGGCGGGGGCGGCACTCAGCATTGCGTTGAGGCAGATTCTGGGCCCGGTCCAGACGGGAGGCGCAGGGACAGGGGCATCGAATGCCCCTCTAGCTGAGCTGTCCCATCCCTCTATCCCCTTCCCTGCTCTACCCCACCTTGCGAGGCCGCTGGTGGCTCCTTGATTAGCGCTCCAGATGTTCAGCTGCGCTGGAGCTCCAATTGATTTCCAGATGTTGGGCACCTCTGTCTCACGTGTGGGACCGCTATCCCCTCTGCATGAAGAGGGAGGAGAGTACTTTAGTAGACCTGGAAGGCTCTAGGAAAATCTGACTGGATGGAGTTTTGAAAACCAGCTGATAATTTGGAGAGTTGTGCCCTCTGCAATATGTGGGCAGGAGTCCCTCCCACTTCTTGGGAGCTGAAGCAGGAGGAGGAAGATGAAGACCTCATCAAGCCTTCAGTCTAATTTGCTCCCCTCAACCCCCATAAAATTCTTGAAAGCCACAAGGATATACTCCCCCACCCTGCCCCCACCAGCTCTAAAATCCTTGGCAGTGATCCCAGTTTGCAAAGATACATTTGTGTGATTATTTGATTAATATCTGTCACCTCCACTAGTCCATAAGTTCCATGAGATGAGACTGTATTTCACTCATCATTACTTTTCCTGGGTCTAGCACTGGGCCTGGCACATTGTGGGTGCTCAGTGAATGCTTGCTTACTGGATGAAGAGGCTCATGGTTTCTGCTGTGATCTCAGATCATACTTTCTCGTGCCATTGCCAGTGGCGACAGGCCCTTCAACCCAAGCACCTAAGCATGCACGCATAATCTCCCTCCAGCACGATTCTTCCCAACTGCAGGCCTCATCTCTCTAGGTAACACCTCATTGTCCCCATATCTCCCTGGTAGTCTTTCCCATTAGATATTAGGGGACCCCGGGGCACGACTATGTGTGACATTAAGCCAGGGCCCCTTTGGCCAGCTGCTTTCTCCCCCTGGGGTCCAGGATCGAGATCCTCTGATTTAGCCTTCACCCCCAATTTTTGGACATCCTTTCCCTCCCCCTCTGCTGACCTCTTCTGTTTGCATGGTCCCTTCCCTACTGGCTCCAAATGTACCCCCAACCCCAACCCAGCTCCAACCAACCTCCTTTAGAGCCTCATTTCACTAAGCAGGATCCATACTTCTCTGGGACTCTCCACTCCACCCCAAATGGTTCCTGGTCTTCTGAGATGAAAAAAGAAGGGAAAGAAGCAGACACTGGAAATGCAGAAGGTAAAAAGGCGGGGAGGAGAACAGCCCGCGAGGAAACCTGGACAGTGGGGAGAAGAGATGCACGAGGGAGGCTGGAGCAGAGCCGGGCCCACCGAGGCGAGGGCAGAGCGCCTGGAAGACGCGGGACAGAGGCCGCCGCCCGCGGAGGAGCAGCGACTGGCAGGGGCAGTGGAAAAGTCCCAGACAGACAGACAGACAGACACAGAAGGAGGAAAGGGGGTGGAAACGAGGGAGGTGAGCTGGGGTTTGGAGACTCCGGGCAAGAGAAAGGACTCGGACTCTGGAAGCCGCAGCTTCGGGGAGGGAGCCGCCGACCCGCCGGGGCCCGGGCACGGGGAGGCGGCCCGGGGCCTGGCGGCCTCCCGGGGCCTTGGCCGCAGGGCTCACAGGCGGCCCTGAGAGGCGGTGGCGGCGGTGAGAGAAGCCGGAGTGAGAGGCAGCGGAGCTGCGTGTGTGTTTTTATTATTATTATTTCTGATTAAAGAGGAATTCATCTCGTATCTGCCTCCTGCCAGGGGCCGAGGCGCCGCCATTGGGGTTAACGGTGCGGAAGAATACAAAAAAATTTCATTGAGGAGGATTATAAAAGTTACTAGCTGGAACATTAACAGAAGAGTAACTTGTAAAAAATGCAATATTACAATATTCACAAGGACGGCAGAGCGTGGTAAAGCTATAAAATTCAACATTAAAATCTTCCACAGCCTAGATAACCTAGTTAACAAACATGGTATTGGAACTACTTTCTGTTGGGGCTGAGGGATACGGAGCCGGGGGCGCCGGTCGCCCCTCCGCAGCGGGCGGGGGGCGGTGTCGGGCGGGGGGCGGGGCCACCCGGGCTAGACCCGCCCCCCAGCCGCAGCCTCCTCCCCAGGAATACCGGGGGAGCCCCCAGCAATATGGCAAGAACCCCCAGCGAGTGTTGGTAATTGCCAAAAGAAGCACCTCAAAATCTAGGATAGGGCTGTACACTTGTGTGGTTATTTGTGTGTGTGAGAAGCTAATTAAAGCAGGCAATTCAGCGTGGATTTCATCCTGCTGAATAGGATATACATCTAACTTCAGGTCGGAAGTGTGAAAAGTATTAAGAAAGGATTGTATGTGTGTGTGAAAGTATGCATTCTGGGTGGGATGTGTGTGCCTGTCCAGTATGTGTGTACCCAGAGTCTCTGTATGTATGTGTATAGTTCCTGAGAACATATGCGTGGTATGTAAATGTGCCTGCAGGGCACAGAGCTTTGGGGTGCAGAGTGTGTCTGTTTATACAATGTATGAGTGCCAAGTTAGTCTCTTTGTAGGGTAGACGTGAGAATACATAGAATCTATGTGTGGGTAAGCTATGTGTCTAGACAGCATAGATATTTGTGAGTATATGTGTGTGTCGTGTATTCAAGTACAGAATGTGTATGACATTGCTGGCATTATATATCTCTTGGCAAGATGTGTTTATAAAGAGGATATATGTTTACATGGCTAAGTGTGCATGCATATGCAAGGTGTATATATCACAGGGCATTATGTGGTTGTGAACACAGGATGTTTCTGTGTGCAAATAGCATGCAAGGTATACCTTCTATGTGTGCAGAATATGTATTTATGCATAAGCTCTGGGATAGAGTGCATAAATTTGTATGTGTGTGTTCAGAGAGAGTATACATGTGTGTAGTGTGAGTATATGTAAGAGTGGATGTTTCTGAATGTGTGTCCAGGTATTTCGTGTATACACGACTTGTGTATGTGAACAGAATTTATATATGTGAAAGGTGTATATATATGTGTAACTTACATATGCATGAAAAATACACAGACATATGAGATGTCTGAGCATGTAAAGTGTGTGTGTATGCAGGTGCAGACACAAAGCATCTGCTTCTGTCAGGTCCCCAAACCCTTGCAGTGTACTGGTTAGCAGCACAGACTCTGGAGACAGGTTGCTAGGGATTGAATGATGGCTTTGTCACGTACTGTATGTATAATCTTGGACAAACTAAACCTCTGGCTGTTTTAGCTTCCACATCTGCAAAATGGGATTAGTAAACTCACCTATGTTATAAGGTTGTTTTTAGGGTTAGATGAGTAGGTACTTGTTGTGGTAGGAAAAATAATGACACCCCCCTCCAAAGACCCCATCCTAATGCCCAAAACCTATGCCAGAAGGGATTTTGAAGATGTGATTTTCTGAAGGATCTTAAGATGAGAAGATAAGCCAGGATTGGCTTATCTGAGCAGATCCAGTGTCATAACAAAGGTCTTATAAGAGGAAACAGATTAGCAGAGTCAAAGGAGATGTGAGAACAGAAGCAGAGATTGGAGTGATGTGTCCACAAGCCAAGGAATGATGGTGGTTTCTAGAAAGTGGAAAAAGCAAAGAAACTGATTTCCCCTCAATCCTCCAGAAGGAACACAGCCCTGCTGACCTAGAGTTTTAGACTTCTGAACTCAAGAAATATAAGGTAATAGATGTGGTATTTTAAACCACTAAATTTGTGATAATTTTCTATAGAAGCAATAGGAAACTAACAAACTTGTAAAGTGCTAACAACAGTGCAAAGTATACAGCAAGTACCTTATAAGTACTTGTTAAATAAATTCCTGCCCTGGCCTAGTGGCTCAATTGGTTAGAGCATTGTCCCGATACACCAAGATTGCGGGTTCCATCCCCGGTCAGGGCACATATAAGAACTGACCAATAAATGCATAAGTGAATGGAACAACAAATCGATGTTTCTATCTCTCCCTCCCTATCCCTCTCTCTCTCTAAAAATCAACTTAAAAAAAAGAAGAAAGTAAGTAAAATAAATTCCTTGGAGGTGATGCTTGAGGCCCTCAGGGAGGCCTCCTTGGTTAGTCTGTTGCCAAATTTGCCATCGCCATCTAAGACTGCCTCTGGCTACCTCGGGCCCTCCAAGATTCTGGATTCTGCTAGAGCCTGTGTTTTGCCAACATTAGTATGGACACATGTGGTGGAGGGGTGCATACTCCCTCAATATCTGCCTGCTTCTTCTTCCTTAATCACGTGCTGGCGTTGGAGCCCATACTAGGGATCTAGGCCTCTGGCTGAGGGGATTAGGGACATTTTGACAATCTCTGAACCTTCCGGATCACTGGCTCTTTGGCTCAGGCTCGGGAGGAAGACAAGGTTCTTGTGGGGTAGGGAAACTTGTGTGGGAAGTTGGTGCCTTGAGAGCCTGTGGAGTATATACATGTCCTTATGCACAGAGAGTAACACCAGACCCTTGGCCACACTCAGCCACCATATTAGCCACAGAACTCAGGCCACTGATAGGGAGAGTTCTTGTTCAAAGGCCTTTGTTCTCCCCCGACCTCTCCACTTCTTTTGCTGTCTTCATCCCCAGCTTGAGACCTTTGGGTAATGCTCCTCCCACAGTTCCCAGATGGGGACAGGGACTTCAGTGACATTGCCATAAGGCAATGGAATCAATGTATTAATTTTCACTACAGTATACTTTTAACTTTCACTACAGTATATTTTTAATTACACAGTGTATAATTTTCACTACAGTATAATTTTCAGTATATGTGTACATGCACATATATGTGATTATGAGCCTCAGTTTCTTCATCCACAAAAAGGGAATAGTAATCCTTTCCTGCCTTCCTCACTGGATGTTAAGAGACCCAAAAGAGAATGCTACTCAATCATTTGGCATTGTTAATGCCTGGGGCCCTGGGCCCTTTTCTCACATTTACTGGGAGAAAAGAAGCCAGTCTGGCTATTCTCCATCATGGGCAGTGCAGGGGTATAAGTAGAAAGGGCAGGAGTAGAAGCAGAAGGGGTATAAGTCACAAGGAATCTGAAGATCCATTGCTAACGGAGATATTTTGTTAGCACAGGGAGGACACAGGAAGTCTGTCCCCCGAGGGTGTCTGCTCTGGGGCTGTGCAGATATTTAGATGAATAAATGTGTACATAGGTTTACACTATACAGGTCAGCATACACTCATAGTAGGTCCCCAAGGGGTGTGATAGAGCATTATTGGGATGTGCCAGTCAGGGGTACAAAAATAGATTGTGGAGCTCTTTGTGAATTGAGGTAGTCAAGCACCAAACTGTGGAGTTAGAATACCCAGGTAAGGATCTTAGCTCCACCACTTCCTGACCAATAGAACTCTGGGCAACTGAACCTCTCTGCCTCAACTTCCTCATCTGTAGAATGGAATAATAATGGTATCTAATTATAAGGTTATTGTGAGTTTTAAATTTGATTTACTTATTTATTTTTAGAGAGAGGGAGGAAGAAAGAGAGGAAAAGAAACATCAACGTGTGGTTGCCTCTTGCACACTCCCTACTGGGGACCTGGCCCACAACACAGGCTTGTGCCCTGACTGAGAATCAAACCAGTGATCCTTTGGTTTGCAGGTTGGCACTCAGTCCACTGAGCCACACCAGCCAGGGCAGTTATTATGAGTTTTAAATGTGATGTGAAATATTTATCACAGTGCCTGGCACATAAATTCCCAAAAAGCATTGTTGTTGACAACGATGATGGTGTTAGCATCAGTATTCCTCCCCCTTCTGGGAGGAAGCATGTGGTGCTGTGGCCTGTGAGCCAGAGGGACCTGGTTAAAATCGAAGCCCCACCACTAACCAGTTGTATAAACTTGAACAACTGTGTAACTTTAATCCAAATGAGCCTCAGCTTCCTCATCTGTATAATTTCATCAGTAGTACCTACCTCAAAGGGGCCCCCGTGAGGATCAGAGTTATAAATATGTGGTCCAAAGGCCATAGCTGGTCTATAGCTGGGTTTGCTTGGCCTACACTCTAAACATGTAAATCATGCAGTCAGTGCAAAAGTCAAAACAAACCCATGGGTATACAGGGAAAATAAGTCTTACTTCCGCCCTGCACCCTTCCTTGAGGCAACTACTATTTCCGGTTTCTAGCACATCTTTGCAGAGGTAGTCTGTGCCTGTACAAATGTGTGCACATATGTATGTATGTATTATGCACCTCTTTTTCTCTCTATAAGCGGTACCTTACACATTGTTCCACGCCCTATTTTCTTTCACTTAATTCATCTTGGAGATCTTTTCATTTCTATATATGAAGATTCATTTCATAAGTAAATGTCATAAGTGTTTTAACCGGGCTCCTACCAATGGACATTTGGATTCCTTCTGATCTGCAAACAAAGCTGCAGTGACCATTCCTGCACATCTCCATTTGATCATCTGCCTAGTGAGGTTTAAACAATTTTTAAAAAATAATTTCCAATGGATTTCAAACAAAGAGCAAGATTCCTGGTTGCTCTTTTAAAAATCAGACAGCCTGGCATCACTGGCCCCATTTGTGCACAGCAATCACAGCTCCTAGAGTCCCTGCCCTCTTGAGTTGTCCCAGAAGCCAATCTGTGCTGTTTTCCCAACCCTCCCTGCCCTCACTGACATTTGCATTTAGTGTCTGGTAGCCAGGCAATACTCAAGAGATGCTATTGTGACTCCTTCATGGGGAATTACTCACCAACAGTTTTTAGAAGGAACCCGCTTGGCTCACATGCATGTGGGTGGGTTGCACTGTAACATGGAGGGAACCGGTGGTCCAAACATGAAGAGGAGCCATGCTCACAGGCCCCCACTCACACTCACAGGACGTCCACACCTCTGGAAGAAGGGAGGGAATTCCTTCATCTGTATCCTGCTCCATTGAATGAGATAAAGACTAATCTGCTTGAGAGACCTGTGCTGGCCAATCCAGTAGCCATCAGGCACAATTAAATGATCAAACCAAATGAACTTAAATTTAAATGAATGAATAAAATTAAAATCCAGTTCCACAGTCACATTTGCTACATTTTGAGTGCTCAGTTGCCACATGTGGCTAGTGGCAACCATACTGAACAGTATAGAGAGAGAATATTCACACCATCACACAAAGCTCTATAGGACAGCAGTGCTCCAGACAGCAATCTGTGGAGGCAGAGACTGGGTACCTAGTGCCCACCACTGCAATTCCCATGTCAAGCCAAGAGCTGACACAGAGAAGGCACTCAGTAATGGCTATTGAGTTAATACTGAGGAATGAATGAATCAGCTAACCAACAGCCCACAAGAGACATAGTCACAGGCTCCTCCTTCTCAGCAAAGCATCATTGAAAGAGGCTTCTGAGGGGAAACTGAGGATAAGCTAGGAGACTTTAATATAATGCTAGAGCTTGGCTACCCTCAGGGAGGCCAGCAGGGTCACCCCTAAGACTGAGGCCTGAGAAGGAAGTAGTCACCCATGGGCTGCTTTTTGAGTCAGAAGCCTGTGTTCTGAACATCGTTGCTGTTAACTTTTTGTGAAGTCTCCCTCCTTAGAACCTGAACAAACCCCCTTCTAAACCATCTCAGTATCTGTGGGCCTGAGCTAGGGAGAGCTCATTAACCCCTGGGGGTCAGTGCAGAGCAAGCGAGGTTCTTCTAGTAACTTGGTGGAGCAGCTGAGACCTTGTTGGTTCCAGGCAAACCCCCTACCTAAGGCAGAAGTTGTTCCAGAGGTTGTGGTGCCTGACCTACTCCTGCCTAAGCTGGATGTATGGGCTGAGAGAGAGGGGGGAGAGGGAAAGGAGAGGGCTGAGAATCTACGTGTGAGAACATTGAGAGGACAGTGTGTACCTGCACACCTGTGTGTTTGAAATGTGTGTGTCTTCCTTATGTATTGGGGGCTGTGTGTGTGGTAACAAGCTGTGTATGTATTAGGAATTGTGTGGTACAAGGGGGGTATGTGTACAGAGGGATTGGCTAAATGAGTGTGATTAGACTTGTAGGGGGTATGTACTGGAGGCTATGTGTGATATCTATGAGGCAGAGTGCTGTGAGTATATTGGGGGCTGTGTGTGTGTGATATGTGTAGTGGAGGCTTGTGGTGTGTGTGCAGCTACGTGCAGGTATTGTGGGTTGCATGTGTGTGTTTGTAGTGTGTGATGGGCACAAACATGTGCCTAGAGTGGCCCTGCTCCATTTCCTGAGACTCCTGGATTTGGGCCTGAGTTGATCCCTGGAATCAATCTGGAGATCCCCACTGTGGAAAACTTCCTCAGTCCAAGAGGGGGGGCTCCAGCTGTCCTGTCACAAGTGGCCCTTGTTGCTTCTTGGTTATGGCAGGGAAATGGGGATGCTGGGTGGGAAGAAAACAAAACCCAGAGAGACAAGTATTGAGATGGAGAACAATGATACAAAGAGAAGGATGACCTGCCCACCTCCTGGAAACCAGGTTGGAGCTGGGGGAGGAGAAGAGAGGGGAGGGGAGGGGAGGGGAGGGGAGGGGAGGGAAGGGAAGGGGGCATGTTAGGGGGAAGCAGAAAAACAGAGAGGACCAGGATCAAAAAGAGAGAGAGAGAGAGAGAGAGAGAGAGAGAAAGATGGAGAGGGAGAGGGAGAGGGAGAGGGAGAGATGGGGAGGAGTGAGGAGAGCAGACAGAAAAGTGGGAGAACATAGCGACGGCAGATCAAAGGCCAGAGACGGCCCGCGATTGGGGGCGGGGGGGGGGGGCCCGCGGGGAGAAGGGGCGAAGGGAGGGGGCTTGGCGGGGGAATTGCCGGGCGGGTGCTCGGGCGCTCCGAGCCGCGCGGCTCCCCGGGGAGACGGCAGACACTTTGCGGAGATGTTACTCCGGAGTTGGAGACGATGATAAATATGATAATTTGTATAAAATCTGAATGGGTCTTGTTTTCAGGGAGAATGCCTCGGATGATGAATGGGCCCGGCTCTCAGATAGATGGCTGATAAAAAGTGTATTGGATTGTTGAGAGCGATTTTAATTCTCATTCTGTACCTGCAGATGCCGCGGCCGCCGCGCCCGGCCTCCTCCCTCCTGCCCGTGGCGCAGGCGGCCGGCGGCCCGGCCGGCCTCGGTGGCTCAGGAGGCTTCTGAAATGGCTCTAATTACAGAGTTATTAATTTTAAGAGGAGGGTGAGCGGGGGGTTTATGATTATTAATCGAGCGCTGGCGCTCGGCAGGCGGGGCGAGCCGCGGGCAAGCCTGCTCCGAGCGCGGAGTACTCGGACTACTCTCGGGCCCTGGGGCAGTTCCAAGCCCCGTGGGCTCCGCGGTGGCGGCGGCCAGGCGAGCTTTGGACGCAAACTGGGGGCCCCAAGCCCTCCTGTGCGCATTCCGCACCCCTCACCCCTACTCCCAATTCGACCAGGCCGTCCAACCTCTGGCCTGGCCAGTGCGCTGGCACCGCGGAGCTTTCGGTTCTGAGCCCAAGAGACAAGTGGGTCAGAAACCCCAGGACCCAGAAGCACTGCTGTACCGCAGGAGGCGCACCCTCCCAGCTCCCACAGGTGTTGAGGAGTGCCCTGAACCCTAGACTGACTCAGTGCCAGATCTTGTAGAGGCATACAGTATTAACAGTGACATTTATGGGGGTCCCTATTGTGCTCCAGGCACAGCGCTGGGCACTCTAGTGCTCTCAATTCCCCACAGAGAAGGGGTGAACCTCCCACTTCTCAGATGAGAAGATTTAGAGCGTTACTTGTCCTTGGGAGGGGCTATATTTGCTTCAGGCACTCCCAACCATACCTTTCCTGGAGGAAGAGCTGGGAGGGGTGGGGGTGCAGAGAAGGGGACAGCAAGAGAGAAAGATCCTCTGTAATTTACATCCACCCAGTCACCTTCATCCTGGTGTCTTGCCTGCATGATCTGGCGGATTGCCTAACACCCTGTCCATCTCGGAGGAAGATTTTCGAAAGGCTAGGTTGCAAACCAGGAAGGCAGACACTTAGAAGTCCGGGAATGGTTTTGCTCCATGGTGCTGGCACTTTGGAATATCTGCCTGGCAACTGCGACTGTTTTATATTTTCTTTCATTTCATTTTACTTTATTTTATTGAGAGGGGATGGGAGGGAGAAGGAGAGGGAGAGAAACATGGACATGAGAGAGAAACGTTGACTGTTTGCCTTATGCAAGCACCTGTACTGGGGACGAAGCCCACAGCACAGGCATGTGCCCTGACCAGTAATGGGACGGGTGACCTCTCTGTTTGCAGGACACTGCCCATCTAACTAAGTCATGCCAGCCAAGGCTGCAGTGACTGTTTTAAAGAGCTCACAGGTTATTTAGAAGAGGCCATTCTGTGTAGACTTGGTTAAATTCCAGTCAAAATGAAATCCCACCAAATATAGGCCTAGACCCCTCCTCCCATACACACATAATCATTCCTGCCCTATCTACCTGGATGGGTTAAAGGAAGCTACAGGCACAGATCATTCCAGAACTTCTTCAGCTTCTGTCTTTTGACAAAGATAACTCCTGCCTAAAGGGCGGGGAGAGAGAAAGACCTCTGCTGGCTAGAAAAAGGAGGGACTGGCTGTAGGGTGGCTCCAGCAATAAGGAAAGGGAGGGCAGCTCTCTGGCCACAGGGAGGTCAGCTCTGAGAACGGGCCTGTTGTGTGGACCCAGGGAAGCTGGAAGAGAAAGTGGGCTCATGAATAGAATCCTCTGTGCTTATCTGCAGTGTCCAGGGCACATTGGCCCAGCTCACAGGGATCTGTGTGTGGCAACTCAGGGCAGACCCGAATGTGGCGCATCAGGATCAGTCAAGGGAATTCTTGTCTATGGCTGGTGTTGAGGGAGGAGCAGGATCCACCAAGGCCTGATCAGAAGCTGAGCCCTGCTGAGGTGGGGCAGGAAGTGGACCCCCTTCCACACACATTCAGCCTGTAGGCTGAAGCTGGAAGAGCCTGGTGCCTGTGGAAAGGGACAAGGCCTGCCTGGGAAAATACCAGAGTATCCCACTGGAAAGGACAGCTCATAAGGCAGGGCTCTGAGCTTCCTGCAGGGCTGGTGAGGGCTAATAGCTCTAAAGCCTTACAGCCTTCTGGCTGGCCACAGGACCCAGGTCTGAGTTTTCAGATTCAGAGGCCCTGGGCAGAGAAGAGAGACAGGCATGGAGGTGGTGAAAGGGGACTGGTGTGAAGATCTGGAAGAGAGGGGAGGAGGGTTCCTGAGTTTTACCAAATAAATGTCCGGAAGGAGTGAGTCCCTTCAGGCCCACACAAACTCTGAGCCACATCCCGTGTCTCTTCTCCCTGTGACTTCCTTTTGGGCCCTAGGAATATCTAGTATAGCACGTGCTTATTAAGAGTGTAAGTTATGAAGGCAGTATCTGGGTACAAATCCTACCTTTGCCACCTACTGGCTATGTGATTGTGGACAAGGTATTAAAACTCTTTGTGCCTCCGTTTGCTCATCTTTAAAATGGGGTTAATAATGGGTGGGATTGATGGATTAATACATGTGTGCTGACATGCAGTAAGCCCTCAGATGTGTTAGTCGTTTTGTCATGGTTCTCATTAACCTTGCTCCAGCTGGGCACCCAGCCTTCCCTCTGGACTGACTTCTCCAGAGTATCTCTAGT
The DNA here is from genome assembly GCF_004126475.2 of Phyllostomus discolor. NCBI lineage: Eukaryota > Metazoa > Chordata > Mammalia > Chiroptera > Phyllostomidae > Phyllostomus > Phyllostomus discolor. The sequence continues at coordinate 153,104,789 of NC_040907.2, forward strand.
TTATTGCTATTTGTACCTCTGACCTCCTGTGCCTGCTCAGGAGACAATGCTTAATCAGTGTATGCAGAGGGCCAGGCCTGGAGGTGGCATGGGAATGAACTAATCTAGCCAAACACCTACGTGCCTGAGGTCAATATATCCCTTACTTAATACCACCTAGTTCCGAAAGGCAGGTATGCTTGTCCCCATTTTACAGATGACACTTAGGCACAGTGAATTCAAGGGATTTGGCTAAGGTCTCATAACTGGCGTGTTTTAGATCTGAGAAAGGTGCGATCTACCTCAGGACTACACGGCTCCATTTGCCACTCTTGGGGTGCTGCTTTCTTTGTCTTGGGGTTAGTGAGAAGTGATCCCCTTATGTGGTGCACATGGTTCCCCTGCCTTTACCAGGGGAGAAAGTGCTGCCTCAAGGCATCGGACGTGGGTTTCCATTTTTGTAAACACTGGGGGGGGGTACCACGGGAGGGGGGTGGAGAGTGAAGGGAGGGTCAGGGCTGAGACTAAGTTACCCAGAAGCCTAGATGGACATTAACTTATCATCTCATCTGAGAACACACACACACAAAACCTGTGGCCTACTCCTGACCATCCCGCCTCCACCTCTCACTTTCACCCTCTCTGTCTCCCTCAGACTTTTTTGTTTCAAGCCCCCCCAGTTTCTCTTGCTGAGCCTGTTTTCCCAGTCTCCACTGGAGGTGGACAGAGTGCTCTGTCCACCTCCAGTGCACTCTCCTCACCTCCCGAGTGGTCTCTTCTCTCCATATCAGGTCTTTTCTCTTCCCTGCTTAAAATCCTTCAAGTGGCATCCCAGGGCCTAAAGCAGCAAATCAAAACTCCTTACCAGAGGTGCTCCTGGATCTTGGCCTTACCCACCTCCCAGCCTTCTTTCCTTTGCCTCGCGCCTAGCTCTCATATTGGCTTTGCAGAATCCTTCGCAGCTCCCAGACTATCTGGGTTGTTGCCCCTCCCCATGCCTTCGCTCCTTATCTCCTTCTGCCTGGGAATACTCACACTTTACCCAGCTATCCTCTGCATTTAGTGTACATCAGTCATCTTACAAGACCCCATCCCCATTATGAAGCATTCTCTACTCTGCCAGTTTGCTTCCCTGTGTCCCAGGCACCCTTCCAGCCGGTATCTTGCACACTTCCTTGGTTTATAGCTCTCTCTTTGCCAGCGGGTAATGCCCTCCTTGGAAGCAGGGCCAATGTCTGATTTATCTCTATAACTCCAGTTTTCATCATAGAGCTGACCCAGGTTTATGGACTGACACTGGTGCCCTTGCATTTTGGCCCGGCGTGGTCACTGTCTTCCCAATTTCCCCAGCCAGAAGGATTCTGATGTAGACATCAGTTTCATCCTGTCTCCATGCAAAAGTAGAAACTGACTGAGCTGCCTGTCTCCTTCCTGGAGGGCTTTCCCCTTCTGTTCTCTAGTCCAGCTCTACGGCTGACCTGGCCCCTAGACAGGCAGGAGGGAGGGGAAGGAGGGTGCAGAGGAAAAGAAGTGGGTTGTTCATCGCCCTACAAATCCCAAAGATTGGAAATTTGGGGGGCCTTCGTCATCCCAGGGGCTGTTTGGTGGGCGCGGGAGACTTCTTCTCACTGCATACAAGCTTCCAAAGGCTTTGTTGGGGTCTTGGTCTCCAGCCTGGCGTCCTGGGGACGCCTTCGACCTCATCAGATCCGAGAGGAGATGCTCCCTATCACCCTGGCTCCTTCCTTTCCCTCCGGTCCGAGTTTCCGTGTTTCATTCCTCTCTGCATCTCTTCTGCACCGCCCCACCCCTCCCACTCCTTTCTCTTCTTCCCTTTCTTCCTTTTTAGTCTCCAGCCCAGGCAGCCCAGCGCGGGGGTGGGATGGGGGTGGGGGGACCGACCCCTAGAGCAAGCATAATCTGCACGGAGTCCCTCTGTCACAGCGAAGAGGAGGTTCAGGAAATGCGCCCTCCGCTGGCGCCCTGTTGCGGTTCTGGCTGCGTTACTTTTTTTTTTTTTTTCCTCTCGCAGCTTTGGGATCTGCAAGAGGGACGGTGGGGGCGGCGGGGGGGTGAAGAGTCCCCTTAGGCCCTTCAACAGAGCGGGACGACGTTGGGGTGGGGTCCTAGCTGCCGGGACCTTAGGAGGTCTGTGCCAAGGAGGCCCAAGCCTGTCCTCCCCGTCCCCGCCTCCCTTCGCTCCAGAGCAGGAAGTCCCAGGTACCCAGTGAGTGCCTAGGAGAGCCTTGAGCCTTATATCTATCTACCCATCCCCTTCCCAGTCCGCGATCCAGATGACACCCCCCACACAAACACCATTCCTTTCAGGGACAGATGTTTCTGTGTGCCCCGCACCCAGGAACTTAACTGGAGTCCGGTTCTGCGCCGGACGGGGCCTACAGCCCCGCGCGAGCAGGCTGCGCTCCCGCCTGGGCCTCCAGCGTCTGCGGCCCTTGGGCCCTTGCGCGGGAGCCCTGGCCGCCGCGGGGCGCGCTCTCGCTGCTGAGCTTCGTAGGGGAGTTTTTGTAGATAAAACAAAAGCGTTTGCTCTTTTGGATTTTAAAATTTTTTCTTTATTCTTTTGTCCCTTCCTTAATTTCCCTCCAGGCTCTTCTTCTCGAACTTCTCTTTCCCCTCCTCATTTTCTCTTTCTTTTCGTTCGCTTTTCTTTCTCCCACACTCTCTGTCTCTCTCCTGTCCATCTTTTTCTCTCTTCTATTTTGGCCCCTTCTTTGCCTTTGAGTTCCCTTCTTTCTTTGGTTCTGTCTTCCAGGGACATTCACTGTTCCTGGGCCAGGGTTACTCCATCTCCTTGAATCATTTTTCCTGACCCCGCCGCCTCCTTCTCGCTTTTTCGTTCGAGAGGCCCCAGTCTGGCGGGCTCGGTCCGGCTCCCCCGCCGCCGCCGCCGTGATTTATTCACCTCACCGGGCGGAATCAGGTGCTGAACCGAGCCCCGGAACGAGGGAACAGATTTCTCCCAGGAAGGGTTTTGTGAACTAAACGATACTAATTCCAGGGTGGGGAGACGCGCCGCTGGTGGAGGGGAGGCGCGCCGGGCGGGCCGAGCGCGCCGGGCGAGCGGAGAGGCCGGGGCCGGGCCACGGTCCTCCCAGGCCTTCTCCCAGAGCCTCTCGCCCTGGCTGCCGCCTTTCCCTGGGAACTTTCCTGTCTGAGTTAACTATTAACTGCTGGCGAGAGGCAATTTTCTTCGGAATTTCAGCGATTTCCTTTTTGCGGTGGAGGCAGATTAACATGCAAATGGTGAGATGCTCGGCTTGAGTCTGCGCGCCGGCGAGGATGCCTCTGCCCCTCTAAACAGTGTCCTTCGCAACGGCGGAAAACTACAGCCCCGGCCACCCCCCCTTGCCGGCGCAGAGAGCCGTGACCAAGCCAGTGTCGGGCGGGTGCCCGGAGTGAAGGTGGAAAAAGCCGAGCGCTCGTGCTTGGGGGCGGGGTTGAGGGAGAGAGGCTAACCCGGGCAAGCCCAGGGGACCGGCGGGGGCACGACAACCAAGGAGCCCGCGACCAATACAGCCCGGTCCCCACTCGGAGACCTGCCCACGGGGACGCTCGTGGAGGCACTGGCAAACTCGGGGGGAAGTCTTTTCCGCCTGCAGAACCCCCAGACTGTCCCTACTTCTTCCCTCTTCGCACTGCCGAGCACACCCAACACGCAGGCACCCGCGCCCCGCTGTGACTTGTGAGCGCTGCAAACTTTGTCAAACTTGAGCCGCTGGTCACAAACTCCTTGCCTTTTTCTCCTTTCCTCTCTTGCCCGGCTGGCTCTTTCTAGAGCAGGACGGGAAGGGTTTCTCAGCCTCCGGACCTGGGAAAGGACAATTTCCAAAAGCTGGGACATTAGTTCCTGGCGGTCCGACCGGCTGCGGGTCACCCAAGGCACTCCACGGCGGAAGGCGCTAACGGTTGCAGGTTGCAGCGGCGAGGCTTGGCAAGGCCCCGGCCAGCCGCTCCACGGCCTCCACGGCTTCCACGGCCTCCACGGCTGGGCATTCCCAGGGCGCCCGGCCGGGCCCCTCACTATCGTGTCGCCAATTCAGGGCTGCCAGCCCCCCAACGAGCCGCCCTGTCTGCATTCTGTCTTTCTGGTTTATTTTCCCCCTCCGGCCCTCACCCGAGTCAGCTCTCTCTCCGTCCTCCTCGCCGGCTCCGTCTCTGGCGGGGCTGCCTCTGTCTCTCTGTCTCTCCCTGTGTCTCTGTCTCTGTCTCTCTTGTTTGTTTCGGCGCGCGGACACTGATTGCGCCTTATGAAGTTCTAACTGGTTTTGTGTCAGGAAGATCTTTCTCGCTGCTACCCAGCCTGGCGTGACGGATTAAACATCAACTAGTTAAATAAAAATTAATATCAACTGCCTCCTAACTTCTAATGTCATGTTGTTTATAACTAATGAACTGATTAGGGGATAAACACATCACGGAGACATTCGGCTCCCTTGCCTGGGCTCCGCCGCCGCCCAGTGCCCATTCCCCAGCACCGCCTGCTGGCTGCCAGGCCAGGGGGATGGGGCAGGAGGCTGCCGACTCCCCGGGGCTGGCTCTGCTGCCCGCCTCCGTCTCTCTCCCTCCCTTCCTCTTTCCCTTTCCCCTCCTTCTGCACACTTCCTTTTCCCTTCTCTCCTCCTTTCTTCCGTCTTCACTAGTTCTTTCTGTTCAGGCTTCTCATTCTCTTCTGTCCTGGGCTTCTCACACTGTCTCTGGTGTTTTTCTCTCTCTCTCCTTTTCTCCCTCCCTCCCTATCCATCCCCAAGTGGGTCTCTACCTCTCTGTCCCCCACTTCTTCACCCTCATTTGGGCTCATTCCTGCCCCAGGACAGGGTGCCATGGTTAAAATCGTCCGTGTGACTGGGCGTCCGCCCTGCTGTACGGCAGGGGGCTGCGTCTCCCTCAGCACCTTGTGGGAGGCTGACGTCTCCTCCCCAGCTGTTCCGGAGAAGGGACAGATCTGGAATAATTGGGGTTGTGTTTTGTATTTCTCATCTATTCAATCTGGAAAACACGAGGGGGGGGAGTGATTTTTAAAACTTTTACCTTTTCTCTTGTCCCAGAAGCAATTAATACAAGTTCAAGTGTTACATTTAATTTTTGAGGAAAGGAAAACTGCTCTGGTGTCCTTCCTCCAGGGGCTTCAGAGCGTTCTCCACACCAGCCAGCTCACCAGCCAGTCCCAGCCTGACCTGAGCAGCCAGCCCCCTGCAGGGCCCTTTCCCTAAAGATACTTAAACCAAATCTCGATTGTCATCATGACAAGGATAAGGCAGGAAAGCGAGTAATTACAGACCTGGCCTTGGTGATTTTTTTTTCCCCTAAGAAGCCACAACATTTAAACTTGGTTTGCCCTGGACCACAAGGTCTGACAAGACAATAACAACAGAAAAAGCTTTTAAAACCAATTTAGCACGTGTGAAAATGTAATTCTAATGAAGAATCAATAGGCTGGTGGATCATTTTTCCTGGGACTCCTTGGAGAACCCGAGAGAGACTCTCAATCAATGGGGCAGGCAGTGAGTGCAAGGGCCTGAGACAGTGTGGGACAGGGGCGAGGGCAGAGGACAAAGAGAAGTGGGGCCTGAGGGAGGAGGTCGGAGGGAGGCTGAGGTATGGAGCTGAGCCCTCTGACTGGCATCACTTTGCAGGCTTCCGGAGTCCTCAAGGCTCCAAGTATATCAGAGCCAAGAGCTGAAAAAGCTCCTTCCTCCTCTTGGTCCCTCTGGTATGCGACAGGCTGCTTAGCACAATGGCCTCAGCTGCTTTCCCCTGGGCCTAGGCCCCAGCCCTGGCACTGCCCCAACCCTGGGCCCTGTGTTCAGGTAGCTGTGACGAGCTGGCTCAGGAGCAGGCAGGGATACTGAGTTGAGTGTGTGTGTGTGTGTGTGTGTGTGCAGTTCAAAACACCTGGTTCCCCTGTGGGTGCCTCTCTGCTGTGTGTGTGTGTGTGTGTAACTTTGGGTCTCAGTTCTTGTCTCTGATAATATAGGAGCAAGGGCAATGAATGTGTCTGTGGTCACACTTTACATTTTATAAATCACTTGCACTCAAGTTATCTTGTGAGAAGCCTGCCGGAAGGACAAGGATTATTACCACTGTTTTAGAGAAGAGGTTAACAAAGGCGCAAAAGCAGAATCGTGAAGGTGTGACTCAGCAGGTCATGGCCCTTGGGTGTGGCTGGGCGGGGTTCTGAGTTGGTGACACAGAGGCGAACTATGTGTGTGAACATCTCACCTGTGTGTAATGAAATGACCACGCGAGGGTGTGATTTTGTATGTGTTCTCCCTTCTTGTCCTTGGGGGTGTTGCTCTGCATATAACTAAAAGAAAAAAATTTTGTTTGCTTCTAAGTTTTTTGTGCTCTTAGATTGGAAAATCACTGTTTGAATTTTCAAAGGGGAAAAAAGAAAAAACACTGGAAAAGTCTGATGTTTTTAACTCACAAGTAACGGTAAGGTGGTAACTTGGCCATGATTTGCAAGAAAGATTAGAAATTCGTGTTCTTGTAGGAAGATTTAAAAATTTTAAGTTGGGAAACAATGACACAGGTTTTGCCTCTGGGCTGCTGTGCCCCTCCAGCTTCCTGCCCCTAGTTGCACAATTTTTCTAGGAGAACTTCAGCTGAAGTGGATGGGACTCACAGTGAAGAACTTCCAGGTACTAACCTAAGTTGGGGCTTACCAAGCACTTTTCCTGGCAGCCTCTCGGTGGTACTCAGCACCTGTGAGCAAGGCTGTGCGAGAGTGGGAGGCCCAGAACAAGTGGGAAGGGGTATGAAGTGGGGCAAATGAGAAAGGGCTAGGTACCTGGAGGGGAGGGGTGGGAGCTATGGTACCTGAGAGGTATCTGAATGTGTAAGAGGTAGGAGTACAAGAGTGTGCATATGAGACAGTGGTGGATAGGAGGTCTGAAGGGGAATTTGTGACAAAGGTGTGAGAAGTGTAAATTCCAGATTGAAAAGGCACAACGTGGGGAAAAGCTAAAGTTAACCTCGGCTAAAGTGAACCTTTGATAAGAGAAGTTTGGACAAGGTGTGCACCTGAGGGCCCAAGAGATGGTGAGAGGACCAGATTGCCGGGGAATGGAGTGGCTGGAGGGAGAGGTCATGTGAGTGTGGCAGGACTTTGGGAGGTTCTGGTCTTTTCTTTTTTTCCCTGGGGCTCTTATCACCTCCTTAAGACAAGGAAACCAGGACTTTTCCTTTTATTAGGAGTGGTTGTTTTGTGCGTATGTGTTTTAATCTGGTGCAGAAGAGCTTCTGAGGGACTTAGTAAGCAGATCCACAATGCACTGGTGACAAGGACCTTCAGGGAGCAACTGTGTGGACGCACGAAGTTAGAGGGTGTGGAGAGGGATCTTGGAAACTGAGGCTAAGACCCGGGATTGTGCGGCGGGTGCGGAGACTGATGATGGAGAAAATAGGATGAGGATAGTGCTGTGAGCCACCGGGGAGGAGAACCTCACAAAATTGGGGAGTGCATAAGAGTGAAGACGCCCCTGCGTTCCAGGCTGTTGACCGTAGGGGAGCGCTTATCACAGTGAAGAGGGGGTGGGTGAGAGAGTGTGGCGTCTGGGCTGGGGATACGGTCTTTGGGTGCCTCTTGCAGCGCAGGAGCTGCTTGCCTGAGGCTGGCTCCGGGCCTGGGGGCGTGTGTGCGCCTGTGCGCTGGCCGAGAGCTGGGGGCTCCCCCGCGGGTGGCTGTGCCTCAGCGCGGCCGGGTGTGTGAGCGCGGGCGCGAGCGGAGCGCACAGCTGAGGCGGCGGGCAGCCTGGGTTATCTGAGCCGCTCGGTCTTGGGTGGCTGCGCCCAGATCTCGGGACGGCGGCGGCAAAGGCTAGACGCGCTGTCGGGCCGCGGAGGAGTGGAGAAGCGAGACCCAGTCCCAGACAGCAGCGGCGGGGAGCAGAGCATGGAACAGCACGCAGGTCCGGCAGGTGAGAGCCAGAAGGACCTGTCAGCGCCACAGGCAAGCGGGTGGCTGAGAGGGATGGGGGCGGCCAAGCCAAGGGCGGACTTCACTTCCCTTTCTCTCTGTGCTTGCCTGGTGGCGCCGCTGTGACCGCGGAGGACGCGGTTCTGTGGCCCCTTCCCACCACTGGGGCCTCCTGGGCCTTCCCTCCCAGTGTCCCCTAAATCTACTTAAAACTTTCCACCCAGAAACACGAGTTACAACTTCTCTTGGTCTCTTTACGGAAACTGGCATTCCCTTCCTGTTACGCATTTAGGACTCTTTCCACTGTCCCTCAGTTTATAAATATTTTGCATAACTTTCTCTAAGTTGAGAGCACTGGGAAGGTCTTAGTGTCTAGTGGGAATTGTGCGTGGGGGTGGGTGCATGTGTGCCAGTGGGTGGGGACGTGATGTGTGCCCGTGTGTGAGGTCTTGTGTATTTGAGTAGGAGCCAAAGTGTAAGCGCTGTTGTAGGTGCCCAACACGTGTGGAGAGAGGGCTCTGCCCCTCCCCCAAATAAACAATTCCAGGGAGGCCTGGGATAAGGGGGAAGACGGCAGGCCCCAGGAGACCCAGGGGCGGAGAATGTAGGACTGTTTACCCAAAAAGCTAAGGTTGTGGAAGGCTTCTCTCTTTTTCCTTTCCCCTCCCTCTCCTTGGGGCCTGCCGACTCAGCTCTGTCCCCTACTTGGTGCCCTGGTGTAGCGCAGGGCAACTAGGGGCCCGAGTGTAGTTTTGGATTAGTGGGGAGGGAGAAGTTTGGATCAGGTTTCCAAGAATTTTCCAAATAATCCCACAGAGGTCAAGGGCTAACTCCATGTGCCCCCCTTTCGCCTCACTCCTCCCTTTCCTCAAATCTCCTTCCTCTCCTCTCCCTCCCTCCCCCCACCAACTCAGGTTCTAGTTCTTTCAGCTGATAATGCCGTTTGCCCCCTCAGCACTGCCCTCCCTCTAGGTTCTTGGCCCAGTCCTTGGGCTATCTCCCTCCATTTCCCCTTGGGGGCCTTGTCCCCACTGGGGATTCTGGGCCCCCAGGAGTGTCAACTGTGGCCTCCTGGGCTTTTAGGGCTCTGGGCCACCCCTCCGCACCAGAGGTTTAAGTAGGGAGATCAATAGCAAACAGTTGTAATGATCTAATTAATTATGGCAAAATTAAAAGCGAGTACAAAATCAATCTCTGATGGTGTTGAAGATGGAATTCAATTGAGAGCCCATCTGTGCACCCCCTCGACCGTATAAATATGCAGCCCAAGGACGGACCTAATGGCTGGGCCTTCCTGGGAACCTGTCTCCCCCTCTCCTCATCTCCTGAACGGGCTTCTCTCTCCCTCACTCTGGGTCTATTTTGCCTCCTGCCCCCATTGCTCCTTCCTTCCTGGACCTATCTGCTCAGGCTCCCGACACTCCCACTTTCCCATTTTCCCTCTTGCAAGGCGGCTCTCCCTGCCTCGCAGGCCTGAGGTGCGTGGACCTGGTTCCCAGTCCCGGCAAGTCTCCCAGAAGAGGAAGCCTGGCCCCCTCCACAGCGCCTCGGGAAGGAGAAGGCAGAGCGGTGAGGGCATCCCTGACCGCCTGTCAGGGTCCTCATCCCAAGTTCCCTGGCGCTCGGGGCTCTGCAGAAGGGACGGGGCGCTTACCCAGTAGCAGCTCTCTCGGGCGTGCGCGGCAGAGCGGCCAGGACGACTGGCTGCGCACTGCATTCCCTTTCCCTTCCCTTCCCCCCAACCCCCCACGTTTTTATCGCACCCCCGCCAGTTGCGGTTTGGGGAAGGGTGGGGAGGACCTGCGGAACTGGGCCGGAGGAGAGACTATTTCTGCGGGAAGAAAACCGCTGTTCCCTTCGAGGCTGCCCCACCGACTCTGCAGTCTTCCGCCCTCAGAGCCGCCTTCTCTCTGTCTCTTTTCACCGCCCCCTCCCGCTCCTCTGCCCCTCACCTCTCTCTTACACACAGCTGGCTGGGCACAGCTCCGCAGGCGGGGGGGGGGGGGGCCGTGTCCCCCAGGCGGGGCCCCACGCCCCTTTCGGCCCCGTCCGGCTAGTTCAAAATGACAATGACACACGCGAGCGAGCGAGCGTGCCTGGCAGATGCCCTGGCGCAGCCGCCGCAGCCGGGTTTGCGAAGGATGCGGGTTTTATTTAGTGTCGCTGAGCCGCTTCCAGAGGAGCGAAAACCAAAAGGAAAGGGGGGAGGGGAGGGAGAGGGGGAGAGAACCAGCAACTAGGTCAGTTGTGGTCTGTGGCCATCACTACCTCTAGCCCCAGAACCATAAAAGCAAGATCTTTATTTGATGTCCTCCCTTTTATTCTTCTGGCCTGTCCCAGCGGCTCCCTGTCGCGGGTCCCTTGCCTCTCCCTCCTGGGGCTTTGGGCCCACTCCCTGGCCCGCACTGAGTTCCCATGGTTCTTTCTGCCCTCTGAGACCCCTTTCCCTCCTTGGCCCTGCCACGGAGCCCTCAGAGCCTGGGGGAGACACAGCCTGACGCCTCACCTCCCTCTTTTGCCAGGCCTCCTCACCCTGTTATTAATTGCTGTGTTGACCTGCAGGATTGATTGGCGGCCCCTCTGGAAGTGGCTGCGGAGGCCTTGGCCTGGGAGCAGCCTCAGCTGAAGGCAGAGGGAGGAGGGGGAGGTGCTGGATAGGGGTCCTGCGCTCCTCACGCAGCCCCGCCTGGGACACAGCTGTCTGCCTAGACGCGCTTCTCCATCCCCCCGACACAGAACACCTCCGACACACCCTCACAACACCCGAACACACGCTCTCACAACCCCCTCACCAGGAGACGTTCAGCCCCCCAAGGAGACACATAAGAAATTCTCCTTAATTGATTTAGAAATTGAAAGAGGCTTCCTCCATACATTAGTCGGTTTCTCCAATACATTCGTTAGCCGCGGGTCTAGACCTCACCGCTGGTCCAGACGTGGCGGGTGGAATTACTGGGACTTGGGCTTTTCTGTCCGAGATTTACTTTGCATCTGCCCCCCACCCCCACCCCCACTTCAGGAACAGTTACCGAAAGTTAAGCAATATTCCTGGTTGCGACCGTTAAAGTCTCAAACCAAAGCACTTTTTTCCAGAAAGAGCCTGTGCCCCGACTCCTGAGGGATTTTGTGTTCAGCCCTTTTGTTTCAAGTTCGGGGACGGACGGCTCTGGACCGCGAGAGCGGAGGGCAGGGGCTTGCAGCCGCCGGGCCAGGGGTCTCGTCTAACAGCGAAGGCCCTTCCCCAGCCCTCCCCCGCCTGCCTACCCCGCGCGCGCGCGCATACGCACCCACACACTTACGGCAACCCCCCCCCCCCTCCAGCCACAGCAACACCCTATGCCCCGACCCCAGGCCCACCGGCAGGAACCCAAGCGGGAGTGAGCCCCCGGGACGTCCGACTCAAGGCGGGAGTGGGCGGAGGCGGCAGGAGTAGACCGACCCCGGCCGGTCCCCGGAGAGCCCCCTCTCCTTGGTTCTTTCCCTGTCTCACCAGCCCCTCTCTCCCCCGTTTTCCCCACTCCCCTCCGCTCCGGTCCTTTGTCTGCAGCCACTTCGCGGCGCCCAGCAGCCCGTCCCCGCCCGGGCGGCCCTGCCCTTCGCTTCCCCGGGTCGTTGGCGGGTCTCCCCTTCCTTACCCGCTCCCGGCTCTGGCGCGTTCTCCGCCTGCTCCTCACACCCGCACCGCTGCTGGCAGAGGAGAAAGGGAGGGCGGGCGCCGCGGATGGATCCGGGAGTAGATTTGGTGCTTGCTCGTAACTGTGGGACAACTCAGCCCGCCGGGCTTCTCCCGCCCCTCTCCAACTGTTCCTCGGCGCTGCAGAGCCCAGCGCCCCGGCCCGCTTCTGGCCCCTTCCTTTCCCTGTGCACTGGCTGTAGCTGTTTCCCTCTCCTAGGTCTGCCCGGCCTCTGGAGTTGCGCTCCCCCTGCCCACCACCCCATTCCCTTTCGGCTGCCCCTTGCTACCGCCTGTCCCCTTACTCCGCAGCCCCCTTTGTCGCGGTGGCCGTGACGGATAGCCCTGGACGTCCAGGGCCCACTGGCACTGTCTCCCTCCACCAGAGCCAGGCCAGGCTGCGGGCTCGAGGCCTGGCTGAGAAAAGGGTTAATCATTACTTTGCCACCGCCACTCAGCCTCTCTCGGACTCTCTCAACCCTGGCTTGGGGAGGAACCTGGGAAGGGGTACTTGGCCAGGTAGTAACCTGGGCTTCTCCCAGACCCGCCTCTGCAGGCCTTCCAGAGACAGGCATCTTCTCCGTTTCCTCAGCACTCCCTTCCGTCCTTTTCTTCCCAGACCCTCTCCCCCTCCAGCCTCCCGTTCGTTGGTCAGGCCTCCCCGCACCGGCTCATCTCCGCTGTGGCTTTGGCAGGTTGACTGCAGGTCCTGGGAGGACCAACTTTCTTTGTTTGGAACCGGACTGGACGAGATTTTCTTCCCCAAGTCTCTGCCAACGGGCCACCTCCTCCCGACGGTTTTGGCAGACTCGCCCAAAGGGGACTGCGCCGGAGGCCACAATTAACCCGGCTGTTAGGGTGGGGGTGGGGGAGTTTAACTGATCCTCTGGCAGCTGCGCTGGTGCAGTGGGGCAGGCTGCAGAGAGAAGTGGTCATGGAGGAGTGGCGGAACAAGGGGGGGGGGGGCGCGGTAAACTTGGACCGAGTGTGGTATAGTCAATGAAAACGAGAAAAAATCCTGAAAGGGAGAACACAGGAAGGGCAACAGTACCGGACCCTCTAATTACCTTTATGGGATAGAAGATGGATGGGAAATACTACCCCCCTGCTTTGCCTAAATGCTCGGATCCCTTCCTTCCCTCTTGTGCAAGGCCAAGGGTTCAGAAAGCTAGGCACTTCTTCCTTCAACTACTGTGGAAATGTTTGGTTTTCAAAATGCTTTCCTATTGGCTAGCCACACAGAGTGGGCTAGACAGGTGTAATTATCCCTATTTTACAGGTGAAAAAACTGAGGCTCAAAGAGGCAAAGGAACTGTGCAGGTGATGGCTGCTGCTCCTTCCCATGGAGTGAGTGGTCCTTTTGGATGTGCAGAGGTCCATGAGTGTCTGGGGAGAGGAAGAGGCGAAGGGTTTGGCTGTGTCCAGGTTTGACCAGGGCCTCACTGGTCCTCTTGCCCCCCCCACCCCCACAATCCCAGTAGCTTGCTCTCTGTTGGACAGAGCCCTCCACTCCTACCCTATAGACCTGCTGGCCCAGTTTCTCCTTGCTTGACCATTTTTTCTGCTCCACAGTCGGGTGGCCCACCGGCCGGCAGCCACCTGGCATGCCCGGACGCTAAGAGGCAGCTTTGGTGGCCAAGTGGGTTGCATTGTGGTTTCCCTTCAAAAGGACTGCGAAGGGCCGGGCAGGTCACTAGGACCTCTGGTGAGGAGAAGCCGGGTTAAAGGGGGGAGGGGCTGGGGAGGATAAAGGCGCAGCACGAGCAAGCACCCGGCGGCCACAGGACCGATGGACCAAGTGGGCAGAGCAGGCCGAGAGTCTGGCCCCCCGGAGCTTCACGCAGGGAGCCCAAATATTGGGAACAAAAGCGGGAAAAGAAAAGTGAGAGCAGGAGGGAGACAGGGAGCAAGGGAGGGAGAGAGGAAGCAGAAATTAGGGGGTCTTAGATGGAAAAAAAAGAAGAAAGTAGCTTTAGGGGGAATGTGCCGTGGAGTGTGAAATTGCAGCCCATGGTGCTCCATATTGTACCAGAAGCTCTTCCAAAAAAAAAAAAAAAAAAAACCATCCTCCAACGTGACCAGAGGGCTAGGAAGGGGGAGGGACGGGAGAGTATGGGGAGGAGGAGGGGAAAGGGCCGGGCAGGAGCTGGTCTGGCCAAGCTGGAGAGGGGGCCGGATGCGTGCGCCCACTGCCTCGAATCTGATCTCGGAGTGTGCGCCCCAGGATGGGCGGGGACCCTTAGGGAGAGTGGGCCGCTGGCGGTCCCCAGCTTGGATCGTCAGATGAACTTTTTCGTCTTTTCTTTTTTCTTTTTTGTGGTGCTGATGACTTCCAAAACTGGGAATAATTCGGAAAAGGAGCCCAGCTGCGGAGCTGCTGTTCTGCACTACCCTTTTCTCTTCCCTCCTCCATTTCTGCTTCTCTTCCCTTCGGACTAGTTTTTCCCCCTTGGTTCTAAACAGCTTCTTTCCCCCCTGAACTGTAATGCGTTTAATTTGGTCCGCGCTGTGGGAAGCATCTCCTAGGGAGATGCATTTAATTTCGGAATTTCTAATCCCCTCCCTGAGAACCTCGGCCCTGGCTCCCTTTGCCGCTCCCTGGGAGGTGTCAGGAGTGGAAGGAGGGAGTTAGACCCAGGCCTACAAAGCTCGGCTGGGGGGCTTTCTCATCCCCTCAGCCCCTCTCCCCAGACCCAGCCGCCTTCCCAAACTACTCCAGGTCAGGTGTCTGGGACCCAGGTTGGGGCCCTGGTCGGGGAGGGAGGCAGAGACGCCCCTGCTTTTTCTCACTGGGGAGAAAAGCCCTGGGCCAGGGTGGGGAACCTGGAAAACGAGCAGGACCTCAACAGGAATGGGTGCAATTGGGGGCAACGGGCAGGATTTCCAGGAGCCCTTTGCTTCATGCACAATCTGCCCAGAAGCCCATTTGGGGAGTTTGGGGTGCTAGTTGTCTTGGTTTGGCTTGGGGGCCTGTGCATGCGTACCCTGATGGAGGTGGGGAGAAAGGGGCTTAAGGGAGACCGCGACCTCCTGCGCATGTACACCCTGGACGAGCAGGCTCCAGATGACCAGTGACTGAGGTGGCTGCATCATCACCGGAGGAAGGAGGCAAGGGTGGGGGGCACTGGGCGCCAGGCAAGCCTGGCAGAGAAGGGAGTGGAGAAGGTAAAGGAACAGAGATCCACAAGGAAGATTTATTGAGCAGATCAGATGCACAGAGGCGGCTAATGAAGCAAATCCCGAGATGGGTATCAGAGCAACTCCCCAAAAGTTTATTTGCCTTTAAATTTCCGCAGGGAGGCGGGCGCCTTGTTTGAAGTGTAAATGCCCCTAGGTTGGGGGGTGGAAGGGCCGCTTTGAAAACACCAGAGAGAAAAGGTTCATTTAGAGGCAGACGGGAAAAGCAACCAACCCTGACAGGTCGGAGCCCGGGTTGTGTTTGGGGTTGGGTTGTTTTCTTTCCTTCTCTTTCTTTTCCTCTTTCCTCTTCTCTCTTCTTCCCCTTTTTTCTTTCTTGCTTTTTTCTTCTCTACTAAGCTCTATAGAAGAAGAAAGGGAAGAACAGAAAAGAGAGCATCAGAGGGAGAGGCCAGCCCTTCAGCCTGCAGCCCTAGGAGAAGGCAGAGTCTTGGCTGAAATCACTAAGAAGCGGGGCTCTTTGGCTTTCTAAACCCTGGGATGGGCTGGAGCTAAAGGAGGAAGCTGCCAGGGGTTGGCCTGGTGGGAGGGTGAGTGTCCAGCTAGTGCTGAGTGGAGAAAGGGTCCCAGGAAGGACTGAAGTTGGTGGGTGGGTGGAGTTCTGGAATCTCAGGAGCTAGCTGTGAATTGGACTGTCCTGAAAAGGGCTTCACTTTTCAGGGAGTACATGTGAAGGGTAGGTGTGTGAGCACAACTTCCAGCAGTTTTGCATTAAGTCTCCTTTACAAAAGGTGACACTGCCTCTTGCAAATGCCTGTTGTCTGCACCCACAATTCATCAGTTCATCGTATGTGTAGCCTAGGGGTGTGTCCAGCTGGCTATAGAAAAATCTGAGTCTATGTGTGGAGGGGGTTCTGCGCACAGTCTTGCTCCCCCAAAGTTCAGCTTCCCCAAGACAACTTCCTGGGCCACCATAGGAAGACATGGGGCAAAGGGCTCCTTGAGTTCTGAGTTCCTTTCAGTAATCACCCCTCCGGGATGCTTCCCCCCACCCACCCACTCCCACCCCCCACCCCCTGCAGTTCTGGGTTAATCACCTCCCTGAAGAAAGCCCAAGGCTGTACCTGAGAGCGTTTTACTCCCAGTCCTGGGAGTGAGAACCTTCCCTTTTAAGCTGCGAGAACTCTGTTTTCCTTTTTCACTCCACTCATGAAGTTACTGCGTGTTCGTGGGGTTGTGAGGCCAAAGCAAACCCGGGAGCGCCATCTGCAGGTCTCGAGAGGAAGAAACTGACCTTCCGGGCTGGACCCTGCGCCTTCAACGTCCCGCCTCAGGGAATCGGCTAGGCCACCCAAAGGAAGTGGGCTGGGGGCCCAGCCGGAGGAGGCAGGCAGGGAGGTCCCCCCCCCAAAAAAAAGTTCCTCTGCAGGTGGATTAAGCAGATCAGGCTCAGGAGGATACAGCAAGTAGGGCAATGCTAGGATCCCAGCAGGCCCGGTCCCCTAACGAATGGGAGGCTCAAAACCCTGTCCGGCTGAGCCTGGCCCTAGCCCCGCAAAAAGATTCAAGGATCCCCAAAACCCAGGTGCAAGAGGCCCAGTAGGAGTCTCCTGGCTGAGTCCGGCGGGTGTAGTCTCATCTTAGCTGCCGCCAAGGCTCCGGCCAGCCGGACAGTGGCGTGGGTCTGCGGCGCTCCGGCGAAAGCCAGGGGTCTGCAGGCACGGGCCAGAGGAGCCTGAAGTCCGCGAGCCTGGAGCGCAGCGCGGGCTTCTCTGAACTGCCCTTTCGCAGACCCAGGGAAGCGGGGGGAGGGAGTGAAGGAGGGAGAGAGAGTTAAAACATCAGCTGAAGTGCCAAGATGATTTATGAGACGAGGGAAAATATTTCATAAAGATCTCCTGGATATTCTGTACTTAACCAGTTAGGAGACAAAGGGCTTCTCCTGCCTGGTGTGTGCAAGCGGACCCGTGCGAGCGAGCGAGCTAGTGCCGACGAGAGCTGCGGAGGCTGGACCCGCGCGGCGCGGGTAGGAGCGGGGCCCGGCCAGGCGCGCTGCGCCCCCTGTGCTCACTCCGGATCCGCGGAGCTGGCGGCGGGCGGCGCTCAGCCTCGCTCGCAGCCTCTTCTCCCCAGCGGGGGAGAGCCAGCCGTGCTCTGCCGCGTTCTCTGCCGCCAACGACCAGTCTCTCCTCACTGTCTCCCTCCACAAGCCCTCCTCCCGGGCCATCCCAGGGTCCAGGAGCCCAGTTCCCGGGCTCTCCCACTGTCCGTTGGGTTCCACTGAGGCAGACAGGTCCTCGCCTTAGGTCTCCACCTAGATTCTAAACCGAATGTTTTGGGATGCCCGGATCCCGATGGCCAGGGAGGTGAGGGAAGCCCTACGCGCAGCTGCGCGTGGGACGGGAGAGGACTAACTGCCAGGCACTTTGCCCCGGAATGAGAATTGGGGGTGCGTGGGTGGGGAGGTACCTCAGGAGGGAAAGGGGAAAGGGAAGGACCAAAGAGAGGAAGGAAGAACAAGGCAGGAACGGAAGGGAACTCAGAGCGGAGAATGGGGGGCTAAGCCTAGGGATGCGGACCCAGCTCCGGGCGGCGTGGCCCATGCGGGCACTGGCCGGTGGATGGCAGGGCTGGGTGAGTTGGGACTTCCAGCCGGGCTTCCAGGCGCGGTGCGCTCCGCGGCCCTCTGTGGATGCCTGAATATTCATTAGACTGGCCGGTCTTTATCCTTATCTAACGTTTATCTTATCGGCGAGTTTCGTTTCTCGGAGTAGTTTTAATCCCCGGCTCCCCTTCCTCCTCCCCCTGGCCCACTCCCCTCCCTCTCTCTTCCTTCGCCTGCCGCTCCCTCCTCCCGCCCGTTTCCCCCTCCCCTCTCCTCCCCTCGCCGGCACCGGAGTGACAGGCGCGGGGCCCTCCTCGCCGAGGCTCGGGGCTCCGGCGCTGGCGAATCACAGAGTGGTGGAATCTATTGCCTTTGTCTGACAAGTCATCCATCTCCCAGCGCAGGGAGGGGGAGGGGGTCTGGAGGGGACTTTGCAGCTTTTAGAGAGAGACACACCGGGAGCCGAGGCTCCAGTCTCCGACTGAGTCTTCTCGCGGCCGCAACCCACCTGGGACCAGCCCAGTGCTGCCGGCGCCGCTCGCTCCCTCCCTCCCTCTCGGCCCTTTGGCCGAAGCAGCGTGCGCCTGCCTTTTCCAGGGGTGGGGGCCCGGCTCGCACTCTCCCCTCCCGAAGGCGCCCGCCCAGACATCCCGAGGATTGCTACTTCTCTGTCAACTTCGCCAACTCACCGGCACTTGGAGCGGCCCAACTTCCAGCACGGCGCCCTCGGGCCGCCCCAGCTCCTCGCCCTCTCCGACTGCCGCCTCTCGATGACCAGGTTCCAGGGGAGCTGAGCGAGCCGCCTCCCGCTCCCAGCTTCTGCCCGGGCCGCAGCGGCCGCGCGCGCCATGCGCCCCCAGATTCCCCCGGCCCGGCCCGCCGCCTCGGGGCCATCCTGCTGACCAACCAGCCCCGCGCCCCGACGGCGGGAAGTTGCGGGCGCTGCGGTTGCCAGTTCCGGCCGGTCAGGGACAAGTCCCGGCCGGGAAAGCGGTGCGGCGCCCCCCGCCCCGGTGCGCCCTGCTGCAGCCGGGCGCCTGCTCACCCCCACCCCCATCGTCCCTCCCTTTTCTTCTCAAGTCCTGAAGTTGAGTCTGCGAGGCGACACGGCGGCGG
This sequence comes from Phyllostomus discolor, assembly GCF_004126475.2. Taxonomy (NCBI): domain Eukaryota; kingdom Metazoa; phylum Chordata; class Mammalia; order Chiroptera; family Phyllostomidae; genus Phyllostomus; species Phyllostomus discolor. The sequence goes on from NC_040907.2 coordinate 153,123,239, forward strand.
CGGCCGCGCTGCTCCCGCTCCTCCGCCTCCCCATGGATATGCACTGCAAAGCAGACCCCTTCTCCGCGATGCACCGTGAGTACCGGCGCCCGGCTTCTGCTCCCGTTCGGGGCTCCCGTCCCAACCCGGGTCCTTCCTGGCGCGGCCCTGACCCCCGGTTCTCAGGCCCCATCTTGGAGGCCAGGCTGCTTCTCCCAGGCTCCCCTTTCGTTCTTCCTCTCTCATTCCCCAGTGTTTCGGAAGCCTCCAGTTCCCCTCCTTCGCCTTCTGTCACCCGTACTGCTCCCTCTACCTGCCTTCCTACCTTCCCTTGCGGCCCATCACCTGCCTTCCTTCCACCTGCTTCTTCTTAAGTTGTGGGTCCATACCCCACCCCCTCCAGGAACCCCACTCCCTACTCACCCTCTTGCCCCGGGCTGGGTGACAGACGGGCTGGCAGTTTTCAGGGTTTGTGTTGTGTTGTGATTTCTCTGTCTTCTCCTCTGCCTCCCTCGCTCTGTATGCCTCCCCCGCCCTCCCCTCCTCTCCACCTTCCTCCAACTTAGAGTGTGGCTGTCCAGGATGAGCCTGGGAGCGCCGCAGCCTCGGTGTCAGACCCACCAGGCAGAAGAGTATGGGGGTGGGGTGCCCCCTTCTGACCCTGGGCTCCCAGCATCTCCGGTGCCCTGCCAGCCTAGCCAAGGCTTCTTGTGGGCTGGTTTGAAACACTTCTTTCCTCTTCTCTTCTTTCCACCCTCCCTTCCCTCTCTTTCTTCTTCTCTCCTTGAGTTGGGAGTCGGAGATTGGCAGGATGTGGTGGTCATCTTTTCCCACCTCTCCCAGGGAGATGCTCTAAAAACAAAGAGATGTTCCAAGGAGAAATCGGAATCAGCAAAAGATGGAGTGGAGGGGTGTTCCAGGAGGGACCTGGGCAGAGCAAGGCTCTGCGTCCAGTCCTGGAGGCCCCTTGCCCACCTCCCCCGCTCCCTGGTGAGGACAGTGTAGCCAGTGACCTGGCCAGGGGGTGAGCAAAGAGGGAGAAAATAGCCGGGAAAGAACAAAAGGAAGGCAAACGCCAAAGCTGGGGAGAAAGGAAAGAGAAATGAAAACACGGAGGAGAAAATAAAAGAGAGAAAGCAGAAAGGATGTGACCAAAAAAGAATGGGGAGGAAAGGAATGAAAAAAATAAGAAAAGGGGATTATTTTAATTAAATTCAAATTTAATTTTTGTCATATGTCTTTAACCTGGAAAACAATTCAGAGGTTTTTGTCGGGCTTTTTTTTTTTAAGGTAAACAGGTTCTAAATAAAAACATCTCCTGCTTTGTAGATTAATAATTAAGGATGATTTGTAACTTTTCAGAGGGAAACTTTTTAGAACTAGCTCGGGTATGTGCTTTGGACAAGAGAGCCGAGAATGGAGAGCAGAGTTTTTTTCTTTAAACATATATATAGCGTCACAGGGGGAGCTTTAAAAAATACCCCTGGGATAAAGTATATTTTCCTAAACAATATTCAAGCACAGGAGACCCGAGCCAGGGGCCTCGGGCTGCCGCGAGTCTCCGAGAGCCAAGCCAGAAATCCAGGCTCCTGTTCTGAGCTTCCCTCGCCGTCTTCGCCCACCCCGCCTGCCTCTCGGCCGGCTGCCTCTGCTCTGGCTCTCTTCTCCGGCTGATCCTGCGGGGGACCCGCTGAATCCTGGCCGCCCACTGGGTGCCACTTTAAAACCTAAAGGGGAGCAAGGCGAGCTGAAGGTGGTCGGAGGAAGGGAGAGACCGCGGCGCGGGCGGCGGGCGGCGGACTGGCCCGCAAGCCTCCGCAGCCGGAGTGGGCGCCGGCGGCAGCGGCGCATCCAGGCCCGACTCAGCGCTGGCTCCGGCCCCCAGCCCTGGACTCCCACCGTGTCCGCTTCCATTCCCATCCCTTAGATTGGGAATGAGGGGCCGGGCCCAGAGCCCGGGGAGGCTGAATTATTCATCTTTAATCTGCCCGCAGCTGCCGCCTTTTCATACCGGTAACGCGAGTTCTCCCGGGGCCTAAATTATTGATGGTCGGGGTTTGGAGGGCAGGGAGGGGTGAGAGTGGGGCTAGAGGTAGCGAGTCCAGCGGAGACGGGGAGTGAAAGAAGAGGTTCCGGCCTTTTCCAGCCTCCGGATTCCGAGGCCTCTCCCCAGGGGTTTTGTCCGCCGGTGCTGTGGGTCCCCCCAGAAGGGGAAGGGAAAGAATTGAGCGGGACGCAGGTGTCCCCGCTTTCGCCGAAAGTCGCCTGAGGCTAGTAGGGCAGGGGCTGCAGGTTGATGGCCCGATCCGGCCCAACTCTGCCGCTAGAAGTCTCTGTGCTTGGATTGATCGGTAACTGCGACTGCGGGTTGATGGCTCTGGGTGCAGGATTTCTAGACTGCTTTAGACCAGGGAGAATGGGGAGTCAGCAAGCGCCCCCAGGCCTGGCATCCAGTAATCACCTGGAACCACCTGGGCTCCGAGGCTGGAAGCCCGAGCTGGAGTCCGGAGTCCGGCTGGAGCCCCAGCGCCTTCCTCTTGGCCAAGCGAGCAAACGCCCTGCTGCGGGCGACTGCCAAGGTCTGAGAGGTCAGAAGGACGCGAGCTGGCCGGGGCTGGCTGGCACAGGGTTCCCCTTGAGCCCTCAGCCCTCCAGGGCGACCTGTAACAGGCAACGTGGGCAAAGCGGAGGCCCCGAGCCTGGCGCAGCACGGCAGGCGAGCCCTAGCCGCCTGCGTCCTCCAGCGGATACCCGCGCGGCGCCGCGGCGCTCACCGCTGCCTGTCTGTCTCTGGGCGCAGCCGGCTCCGGGCCCCTGCCTCTTCGGCCTTCCCTCCTCCACCTGGCTTTCTTTGAACTTTAGACACTAGGGAGACGAGAGGGGAAAATGGATCCCCCAAATATCTGAAGATAGAAAACATAAAGGAAACAAAAACTCTCGATCCAAAAAAAAAAAAAAAAACCCCAGAACAAATCAAAGACACAGAGAAAGAGCTAGGAAAACCCCAATCCAATTAAAAAGAAATACAAGGGAAAAGGTGGAGGGCAGAAGCGGGGTGTCAGGGACTGAGAATGTCAGGGACTTAGTGATGTCCCCCCCGTGTTCGGAGTCCTTAGGTGGCCGCCCGGGCCCAGACCCTTTAGAGCGCCCGCACACAGCGACAACTCCATCTTGCCTGCGGCTCAGGCGGGATCCGCTCCACGCAGGTCCCGTCTTCCGCCCGGCCTCTCCTTTCTTTTACATTCTCTCCTGCTGGCACCAACTCCCCCTTTGCTGTTTTGCCCCCTTCTCCCCTCTTTTCGCTCGCCCTGCGTCTCCATTCCTTCCTTCAGTTTCTCCCTCGCGCCCCACTGGTCCGAGCCGAGCGCTTTCGCAGCCCTCTGCCGAGCGTCTGCGCTCCCGCGCCTCCGCCGGCCCGAGGGCTCCAGCCCCCGTCCTCCGCGCTGTGGTCTGCGGGCCACCGTTCTCCCGCGATGCTGGGAACATGCCTCTGCCCTGCCTGCTCCCTTCACACGTCCTGGGCCGCGGACCCTGACTAATGGCTGGCCCCTGCTGTGTGTGGGGTGTTGTGTTTTTTTTTTTTCTTGTCTCTCCCCAGCAGGGCACGGGGGTGTGAACCAGCTCGGGGGGGTGTTTGTGAACGGCCGACCCCTGCCCGACGTGGTGAGGCAGCGCATCGTGGAGCTAGCCCACCAGGGTGTGCGGCCCTGCGACATATCCCGGCAGCTGCGGGTCAGCCACGGCTGTGTCAGCAAAATCCTGGGCAGGTGAGGGCCTCGGAGCTGCTGCCCCAGGGGGACGCCCTGCCTCCTTTCCCTGCCGGCCCTGGGTCTCCAGCCTGAGGACCTGGCTAAAAGCTGGGGATACCAGCGGGAGAGGGAAATGACGGACTCGGGGTATTTGGAGAGCTGCTCCTTTCCCAGAGGGCACTCAGGTGATGGCTGCAGCCCCTGGAGCGAGGCTGGAGCAGGGCCGTTCAGCACCTGCCCAGCTCTGGGAAGCAACCTGATTCCTGTCTTCAGAAAAGGAGTGGGCAGCTCTTTTAGCAGAGTCTTACAGATGGGGGGGAGCATTGGAGGAGTAGGGAGAGGAGCTAAAACAGGCACCCAAGAGGAGAAAAGTCAGCATTGAGGAGGTGGAAGGAGGGTCTGGATTCCCACAGGGGCTCTGCACCCGGTGGGAAAGGGCTGGAGGTGGTGCCTCAGCCCTGGTCTGCCTGGGGTCCTGGAAGCACAGTTCCTTCTGCTCTTCCCAGAGGAAAGGTCAGGCTTTGGCTCCCAGGGGCTCCTCTTTAGGCCAGTGTTCACCCAGCCCCTGGCAAGACTGCCTCCTGGAGGGAGTGCCCCCCTCGCGCTCTCCCTTGTCCTCTTCTGCATCCCTCGCCCTAGCCAAGCTCCCTTTGGAAGCTGGCTTAGCCGACCTGGGCCCTTTCCCTCTGCGTGGCTGCCTCGGGCATAAGAGTGGCTCAGTGGCTCTGGAACCTGCAGCCCCCACCCCGACCCCTGCCCCTGCCACTGCTGCTTCTCGCTGATCCTGCCGGCCTTCCCGGCACAGGTACTACGAGACTGGCAGCATCAAGCCCGGAGTGATAGGTGGCTCCAAGCCCAAAGTGGCAACACCCAAAGTGGTGGACAAGATTGCTGAATACAAGCGACAGAACCCAACCATGTTCGCCTGGGAAATCCGTGACCGGCTCCTGGCTGAGGGCATCTGCGACAATGACACAGTGCCCAGTGTCTCTTCCATCAACAGGTGAGCAAGCTACCCTGGGCTGCAGGGCAGGGCTCCAGCTCCCAGCTCCTGCCCACCAGGGCACCCCAGCACATGATCTTGGGATCTTGGTTCTTTCTCCAGCCTCTGCCCTTCCTCCCCACTCCCAGCCTCAAAGTCTTTGGGCAGGGAGAGGGGACTTGGGAGGCAGAGAGATAGACAGACAGGGCTGTCTCCAGCTTAGGCCTGGGTATTCCCTGCCAGGCTTCTCCCGCCGGCGTCCTGGAAATGAATCCAAGTGTTTGTGGTAATTAAGACTCCAAGATTACGAGCCTCGGTATCTAGAGACAATCACAGCCCACAGCCGAAGCCTTTAAAATGACCAGTGTCTATTCATCGCCTCCAAACAGACTTCCCTTTCTAAAGGCATGCTCCCTTCCCCAGGGGCAGCAGCCTGTCCTGGCTCCCCCGCCCTCCCTGCCAACTCCCACAAAGCTTGCCTCCCCGGAGCCCAGGCTTTGCTAGCCAGCTTCGCACAAATTTCCGGCCTACGAGCGGGAATATCCAGGCCTGTGGAGCAAATGCCAACCACTAGCCAGCAATTGGCAGGGTCTAGAGAAGCTGGACAAGGAGTGGGATGCCTCTCAGGGAGGGAGAACTCAGGATTCTGAGGCTGAACCTTAGGAGATGCTGCTAACCACCTGGAGTGCCTGTGTCCAGGCCTAAGAGTATGTTGCTGACAGGCTCAGGCACCTGGGGATGACGCAGGCTAGAGTCAGCTTGACATAGAATAGCAGAAGATAGTCAGTCTCCCGATCCCCAAGCCACTCTAGCATGTCCCCTGAAAGAACACATGTGCAAACTCCATCCATGTATGTACACCCAGCCAGTGTGCAAATGTGTGTCTGTCTGTTGTGGGTATAGCACACATACGCAGCAGGTGGATGCAGCAACCCAGGATGGCTTCAGCATCACAGAACTGTACAGCCTGATGTTAACAGAAACCCTGTACAAGTTCCAGATAGCCTTGGCCAGCCTTTCAGCCCCTGCCCCCTATTTTAAGGCAAATGCCCAAATGAGATGAGGGTTACGGGTTTCATACCCTTGTTGTTCTTTGCACTCTTCATAGGCTCATTATCAGGACAGCTAATAATTCAGATGGTGCCCTTTTTCTGAAGCTGGCATCACGTGTCAAGGTTTTTTAAAGAAATATTTTGCAAATGATATGGAATTATCCCAAATCATCCTGAAAACAGCAGGTAGAATTAGCTGGTAGAATGTACCTTGGCTAAAGAAGATTCCCTCTGCCACACTTGTGCTGTAACGTACTGCAAGGCGACCCCAGAAATTATCCCAGTGTGTGCCATCTGTATTAAAATGGTTATTCAGTTATGAACAGGGTAACATAATACTGATCAGCTAATTACACACCCTCCGAAAACCCTCCAGCTCCCTGGGCCTGGCTCAGCTAGGTATTGAAAAGCATAGCAGTCTGACATTCAGACACCTTCTGAAGGAGCTGGAGAAAGACGCTGGGTGGTTTGGGAGAGGAATGAGTCTTTTGCATTTAAAAGCTAGAGGAGGAGTCTGGGGATGCTTTGAGACAGAGGCAGGAGTGGCAGCCAGGGAAGGAAAGGGGACAAAGCATTGTTTTCTGAGCCATCTGGAGATGTAGCCTCTGCTGGTCCTTGGTGTGAGCTGAAACCCAGGTCTTGGGAGGAGGGCAGCGCTGCCTGGGGACAGTGGTGCTGGCATTCCGGAGAGTATTAGAGAGATGTGCTGCTGTCAGTGATAGGATTTGCTTTGGAGGAACCCAAGACATGTATGTTTAAGGCGGTTTGCTTCTCTCAATGGGTAGAGAATTGGAGCGATCAAGGTAGGTGGTGGCACCCCTTGTCTGGCACCTTTTCTAGCCTCACCCTCCACTCCCCTCACCCCAAAATATACTCCATGTCACTGGCTGAGATGTTTTAGGAAGCTGGCTTAGGTAAAAGTTTGGGGATGCTCTCATCCTGAAAAGCCATGGAGAACAGGATGACCCCAAGACCATGTTCTAGGGGCCTTGGGGTGCATCCGCCAGAGTTGGGAAAAAGTAGAGAAGTGAGTCTAGGTTGATAGGAGAGTGCAAGAAAGGATGGCCTCAGCTTGGCAGCTGCAGAATCTGCTCCGTGTGGAGCCTAGCACCTGAGGGGCATGGAGGCTTCCTTTGGGTGTGGAGAAATAACCATCTGTGGGAAGGTGTTGCTGTAGATGAAGAGGGAGTGGGAGGAGAGGAATGGGGAAGCCACTGGCAGCTTGGGCAGACGGCCCTGGGTTGGCAGCTAGGCGCCGGGCTTGCTTTGTCAACAAGGAGCAGTGGGTACTCTCCACTTCGCTTTGGGGCAGAATTCCGTGGTGGTCAATATTTTGGAAAGAATTCTGGGGGCTTCCCCGGTATGCTGCTGAGTCGAGGCTGGAGAGATGCATCTGGGTCCCACACCCTTAGCTTCATTCATCCCTGTTGGTGCTTTGCTCTGAAGGGGGAAGAGTTACCTGAAATGTGTTGTTTCACCATAAAGCCAGAGAAAGGCAGGTGTTTCTGCGGGTGCTGGTGATGTCAGGAACTTTGTGAATTCTCACTTTCTGCAGGAAGAGCCTGGAGATTTCCCCCTGGACAGAAAGTGTGGTGCCTTAGGGGAACAGGCGGTTCTTGAGTTGAGAGATTTGCTGTTGGTGGGTGCCCGCATGCACTGGGTGCTTTATACCCATTATAAGTAAAGGTGTGCACGTACCGGTGGTTGGCAGGAAAGGCAGTCCACACATGCTCCCCTAACTGAGCCAAATCGTCAGGTTTTTCATATTCTTCTCCTCAAAACAGATGTTGTCGCTGCACTTGAAATATGCTGTTATGGTTATAAACTAAATTGCTTTTCATGCTTTCAAAATGGTTTTGGCTTTCTCTGATCCTGTCGTGATAAAGCTTTAGACAGCCAACCCACATTCTCCACTGGCAACTCTCATAAAAATACTTCTCTGAGCCAGTGGAGTAGGTCGGGGAGGCCTCCCAGCCCCAGCCCCACCCCCAGGGACCACTGTCAAAAATCCAGAGAGTTGACCGGATCGCTTAGCATGTGGATCATTGTTTAGTATCTGAGTCATTCTCGATATTGGGTGACTGACCACTGGGTATGGAGTTGCCGGTTCTTGAGGTTGTACACTGCTGCTGGGGAGGGCGGGTGCTTATAAACAGGTGACTTGAGATTGAAACCCGGTGTGGGAAATGACCTGGAGAGGGGATAGGATGGAGGGAGATCCATGCTGCTGAAAGGGGAAAAGTCACCTAGGTACATCAGAATTGACTAAGTAGGAAGGATTTTCCTGATTACATGCCAAGGCCTCCTGGTTTGCAGAAACAGTACAGCTCCTTTGAAAGAACAGGCACAAACTGCAAGGAGAGTCTGGGGTTACTGAAGATCCCCTGAGGGCAACCTCTGGGAATGAGCTGATAGGAAGACCCTCACTTTCCTAACTTCTTAGTCCGCCCTGCACAGTTTGGGACCAGGGTACTCCCTGCCTCTAGATCTCCGGTGTGGACTCTTCCAGGGTCCATTTCTCACTGAACACCTGCTGCCCACACTCTCCTCAGGCTCTTTGGCTCTAAGCGAGCACATTCATTCTCTTAGCAGGGGCAATACTGCCTTCAAGAGGGCTACAACACCAAAGCTGTTAAAGAATTCCATCCTGTGCCATTCACAGGTCTTCATCAGAGCTCTGGCCGTGGGGGGACTGGGGTCTACCAGCTGTTCATTCACAGACCTTTCCATATAAGCTGGGAGTCACTCATCCTCGCCAAGGGAACGCTGAGGACATGTTCAGGGCTACGGTTTTATCTCCCTCTCTGAAACTCAGGTTCTACAGCATTGCACGTTTGACTCTTGGACCTGGCTTGGCACGAAGCTGAACTCAAAGCACAGCTTTTCCTGCCACATCTTCATACCTCTGCAGCCATTTGGTGGTCAAGGCCATTGGCCTCATGGCAAACAGCCAAGGCAAGTTGATGGGCTAAGAAGAAGAGTTCTCCCAACAGGGGGATGAGAAAAGTAGGGACAGAGAACTTGCCTTCGGTGGCCTACCAGAGCGGGTCGTAGATAGCAAACACACTTGTCAGTTTCTGTCTGAGAAGCCTCGCTCACCTGTCCCTCCCCAGAGAGGGTCTCCTGTTGCTGAGTAATCTGTGAAACAGCCATGACTGTGGGTCCTCTTATTCCTTCACATGAGCTGGCATTGTCCTCCAGAAAAACCGTTTTAGTTCTCTTAGTGATTTTAGACTTCTTGGCCAGAAGTCATATCGGTCTGTCTCTCTATTGACTGGCTCCGAGTGGGCGTTCAGGCCACAAAACGGCCTTCAGGTGAGAGTGATGGCTGGGTGCCCTGAGTTCTTTCCTCAGCTGGCAACTCTTGGGAAGAGGCAGACAGGAAGGGTTGTCCCTCATGAACGCTCCAGGTGGGTTATGGATGGTGACGCAAAGTGGAAAAGAAAGGGAAACCCCTAAATAAATAAACAAATAAATGGCGCCCCAACTATTCTGAGAACGCAATAAAACAATCACATCAAAATGAAGAGGCATAAATCTTGTGTCTGCACAGGTAACCCACTCAATTGCTTTTATTATCGCTTGGGCTGCCTCCATTTATTACCGTCCACAACCTGGGCCGTGGAGGTTGCACGGAGGGTGGTCTCCAGTGCAATCCTACACTCTGAGAGGCAACAATCAGCCTGTACAGGCAGGGATTTCGATGGAAGCTGGGGAAGGGCCCATCTGTCTGCATGAAAACCAATCAATAACTCTGTAACCAGAGCCCTGTCACAGGGAAATGGACAACACAACAATTCAATACAGGGGCCACAGGGGGAATTAGCCAAGTGGAGATGGGGCCCGGCAAGAGTAGCCCCTACAGCAGGGAGACAGGGCGCCTGGAGAAGGGAGTATTGTGGGGGAAGTGGGGTGTGGCAGGGGAGAGCATTGGCTCCGTGAGCATATTGGCACAAGGGGAGGATTATTGTGCAAACTAGATGCAGGAGATGAAAGGCATCACTGGAAGTTGGGGTGAGAAGGAACAGTTGGGAAATGGGCTCGTTTTGGCACACATGGGATCATGTGGTTGCTTGTGTGGTGGTATGTGCTTGTGGACTAGACACAGCTTTCAGGGAAAGAGTAGTGATGGTAGTCACTGGTGCAGGAGATGAATCAACCCCATCCACCCACCGGGACCGAGAGCTTGTACTCTGATGAGCCGGTTTCTTATGAGCTCACTTGGGACAGATGTCCTGCTTCCCAGTCTTCTCAGCAGGACTGGTTTAACATCTTAAGCCAGGGGATCCACTGCCTGCTCCCAGCTTTCTGGATTTTAAGTTGTGTGTGTAAGTGAGCACCAACCTATATTTGCTTTTTGGTGAAAGCGTTCTGAGGCCAAGAGGAGAAAAGGGAAGAATGCCCATAGGATGTGACCCACTGTCACAGACAAAGGATGGACACCTTGTCCTTGGGCCCATCAGGTCAACCAGTGACTATTGGATCATTGGGCAATTAGGGGGCTGGGCTGAAGATTCTTTATTTCAGAACTTGGGCAAACTGAGGCCAATTTTCTTCTTTCTTTCTGGCTGTCTCTTCTTCTTCTTCTTCTTCTTCTTCTTCTTCTTCTTCTTCTTCTTCTTCTTCCTCTTCTTCTTCTTCTTCCTCTTCCTCTTCCTCTTCTTCCTCTCCTCCTCCTCTTTTCCTTCTCCTCTCCCTCTACCTTGTCCTCCTCCTCCTCCTTTTCCTTCGTTCTCCCTCCCCCTCCCCCTCCTCCTCCTCCTCCTCCTTCTTCTTCTTTTTTTGGTGTTGTAACACTTCATAGTCCAGTTAGCCCCCCATCAGACGAGCTTTGCTACAGTGATGTAACCCTTGTGATGGAGAGTTGTGTGATTAGCTGATCGGCTTCACTTTGACACTTAGCATTGACCCAGTTGGCAGGACAAGTCAGGGACCAACTGTAAAAACAGTCAAAAAGATGTTCTTCTTGGTGGGTCTCCTCCCTACAGGGCTGTAGTGCAGTGACCCACCAAGGGCTGCAGATGCCCCAGCAGCAGGTGTGGCAGCAGCACTGGGAAATAGTCATTGGCAGAGCTCTCCCCAGGGCCAGGTCCCAGTTCCATCCTCCAAAACCCTCCCCCAATAACCCAGGTGCCAGGGAAATAAGGAAGAAACTATATGCAAGAAATGCATAGCTGGGACTGGAGAAGGCTTGGATACCAGGGGGTCGTGATGGCATATGCAGTTGCCTGGGGCTCCTGGGGAGGGCTAGGCATAGGGGAGCTGCTGCGGGTGTGGGAAACAAGAGAAGAATGACCCGGCCCTGGAGGAGAAGGAGCAAGTCCCTGTGTAGAAACTGGGCATTCTCAAGGAAAGGAGGAAGGAGACAGGAGAGACCATAGAGCCAGGTTCCTCTTATAGCTCATCCTCAAAAACCACAAAGATAACTGGACTCTTTCTTTTGTTTTTTAAGAGCTAACATGATAAGAAGATATTTTGTATTTTTCATGTGTATGTGACAGAGAAACGGAGAGTCCTTGGCATTCTAGAGAGGTCAGGCTTATTTTACAGATGTGAGGGGAGAAAAGCAGTGCCCAAAAGCTTAGATTGACAAAAAACGTGTTAGTTGAGGGACAGTGACGGAGATGCCGTGTGGCTGTACGGGTCACCAGCACAAATGCCTCCCAGGGGCCACAGCAGGGAGGGTCAGTGGGAGCGGCCATAGGAGATGAGACAGGGATGGTGAGGGCTGGACAAACAGAAGCTGGACTGCGCAGGCTCAGCATAGAGGCAGCAAGATTTGGTTTTCGGAAACTCCGTGCTGGCCAAATAAAACGCATCTTCAGGCCTGATCCAGTTCATGGGCCAGCAGTCTGCAGTCCCCAGTCTGCGTGACTGGACATAACTTATCTCTCTGCTTCAGACCTGAGCAATAACCTCAGTGCAAGTGCAGGGCAATGTGACATTTCCTGAGCTCCTTAGTCCAGAAGCCTTTGAGGGAGGGAGTGGCTCTCTGCAGCTGGGGAGGAGAGGACAAGGTGCGGATGGAAAGGGAAAGACAAAAGTAAGACTGAGGACTGGGAGAGTGAGAAGGAGGTGATGAAGCTGAGCGGGGAAAGGGAGAGGTCTGGGACCTCACTCAGCCTGGACAGGGGTGTTCGGGAATGGAGTGTGTGGTGAGAGGGCAGAGCAGGGAGCGGCAGGAGCTTAAAAAGTGGGGTAGGACCTGTGCATCTGAGCCAAGGGCCTTTGGTGGCCAAGCAAAGTTTTAGAGGAGGTTGGAGGGCACCAGGGCTCTCAGCAGCTGGCAGACCAGGTTGAGGAGCACTGAGGAGGCTCAGAGATGGTAAAGAAGAAAAGAGGAGGCCAGCCAGGGAGGAGAAAGGTGGCAGATCAAAGGAAGTGGTATGGGAGGGCAAGGTCACAGGACCTGGAGCTCAGGGCCACCACCTGCATCAGACAGTGCCCCGCAAGGCAGGCAGGAAGGGCCTGTGGGGCTGCTGCAGTGTGGCTGCTCCAGCCTGGTCCCTGGCAGGAGGGCAGGTGAGAAAGAGGCCAAGAGAGAGGGAGGTCCTCACCTCCTGGGTGTTCCAGATTAGAGCCCCTTCCACTCGAGAGCCTCTGGCCACTTTGCTCTGGACTTCCTCCTCTGCCTGCCTTCAGCTCTGCCCAAGCATCTCTGCAGTGAGCTCCCTCTGCAGCCATCCAGGAACAGAGGAAGCCAGAGGACATGACCAGCAGCTCCTGGCAGCTTCTGGCAGCTCCTGGCAGCTCTTGGCAGCTCCTGGCAAGAGGAGAAAGGCTCTGACACAAGGCCACAGGCTGGAAAGGAAACTGTACCTACCTTGTAGTACCGTAAGGTCAAGAAATCAGAGGAAGGAAGGACTCGGGAGGAAAGTGGGAAGGGAGATCAACGGCGGCCCTAGAGAGCTTAAGCCGGGGGCAGGCTTCCCTAGCCCTGATGGCCCCAGGGTCTTTGCTGGGCTGGTGAAAGAAAGTGAAGGAGATCAGGAGCCTCGTGGGCAGTGTCCAGCATCACAGGTCACAGAGTTGGTCAGGGAGGATGTCCTTATTCTGCACCTTATCCAGTGACCTTTTGTCCTAATTTGAGAGAACAAGATGGTGCCTGCCTTGTGTATGGTACCAAGAAAAGTTGGTGACTATGTGTTGGGGTCATCTGTGTGGCTCTGTTCTGGGAAGAGTGTGTGGGCTTGGGGCATCTCGCTGAACATGGCATTAGTGCCCTGGGAAGCCATTTAAATGGCCCTGGCAGTCCAGGAAGCTCTGAAAGGAGTCAGTTCTGTCGAACAGAGAGCTGGTGGTTCACTGTTCAGAGGGTTTCCAGTTGAAGGGATTGTTTGGTCCCAGAACAAAAGTCTCTGCCATCACTTGGACGGCCTGTCTGCTTGGGGTGTTAGGAAATTGTGTTGGGAGAGTGTGGGGTTGCATAGATGGTAATTGTCCAGCAGGGTACACGAGTGGGGGTCCTGTCAGGTGCGCAGAGGGTCCAGACACATTTAGTCTGTATGTACACATGCATTTGGTCTGCTGGAGGTGAGGGTGCAGAGCTGGGTGTGATGCCAGGGTGCTGGGTGGGTGTAACATGCTGCTGGGAAAGCAGGTAGCCACTGCTTGTTGCTGTCTGCTGAGGTCCTCAGAGGGAGTGTGCATGGAGGTGGAGACAAAGACCAAGCTATTCATCTCCTTTTATCATCTGCAGAGAGGATACCTCCTTCCCCTCCCCCATCCTCTACCTTTTCCTTCCTCTCCATCTTCGCCATCATCACTCGGGTTAGCTGGTTTGGGTTAAGAGGCCAATCTCAGTAGACTCTAATTGAAGACTGAAGAGAATTTGATAAGATAAGGCAGGCCAACGAGGTTCCTCTGGGGACCAGTGGAAGTTTCACGTTCCCCCACTACGCTCCGCCTCCCTAAGGAGCTGACAGCAGGGCAGGCGGCTTTCCCATTGACTGCAGCTGTCTGGCCTCTGAGAGAACCAGAGGAAAGGGGGCATTCCCCAGGGTCGAGACTTGGATTCCTTCCCCAGCTGCCAAGGGCCTGGAAGGGACAGTCTCCTGTAGCCCCGGATGAGACAAGGAAAACCGGTAGAAGAGAGAGCTGAGGACAGGAGGAGAGAACTGAGAGCCGGACGAGACTGACACTGACCAGCCCTAGCAGGAACTTGATTTGTGGCCACAGGAATACACTGGGGTGTGTGTATTAGGAATAAGGTCTCTTATTATTATCGTTATTATTATTAGGGAAGAGACTCTAAAGGCTTTAAGCCAGTCTGCTGGGCAGAGCACTCAGCTGTTTGCCAAAAGTACTGCATTGGTTCAGGTCCAGCTCCTCCTAGAAAGAGTGTTCACCTCACTCTTAAACCCCCTGCCCTCCCACCCCTGCACATGGGGTGCCTCTTCCCCTGTTCTCACTTCCCCTGAACTTGGCTCTGAGGTCCAGCTAATTCCTGGCCTCAGGAAACAGCCCAAAGGGCAGTATAGACTTCTCAGGAGATGACCTCCCAGGGTGGGTGCAAAAAAAAAGTTGAGAAAAATTCATTTCATGGCCAGTGGCTGCTCAGAAAAGGCGATTCCAGCATACGAATGTGATAAATGTTAACTGAGCATTAATCGCATTAAAGAGGGCCCTATAAACTTTTCATTTCTAATTAAATTCATCCAGTGATGCTGCCCAAGCGAGTACTCTGGGCCTTTGTTTATGTGGAAAATTAAAATGCAAATACAATGGGATTTATTTCCAGGAGTGGAGTGATGGGCTGGCCCCTCTGGCTGCTGGTCTCCAGGCTTGTCAGGCCAGGTGACTGCTTCTTTGGAGGTGCTATCCCCCTTGGGACACATTCTGGTGAGAAGGGAGAGGCCAGAGTTCAAGGTCAAATAGGGTTAGAAATGGGGAAAAGGTGTGGAAAGGATTGAAGAAAGAAAGAAAGGCAATAAATGACCCAGAAATATGAGGCATTATCCTGGTCTCCTACTGTTCAACTCTCACTTCTAGGAGAAGAGCCCCCCACAAACTTGTTTGGGAATAAGGTCACCACAGTTTCCTCTGCAGCTGTGGGATGGAGGGTGCAAGGAAGAGATATTGGAGGAAGCAGCAGGGCCACGCATATATGGTCCTGGTCCTAAAAGAACTGAGTGGTCGTCAGCAGGGAGGGCCCAGGGCCTGGATTTATCTCCAGTAGTTTGAGAGTCAGCTTCTGTTCATATGATGGTTTCACTGGGCTCTTCGTGCCAGTGCCCAGTGACATTGACCTAGGGCAATGCAGCACAGGGGTCAAACTGAGGACACTGTGCATGCACACCCACATGCGCACAGCCCTCTCTCACGTAGGGAAGGCCAGGTTCTCATGAGAATAAACAAATGTCCCTTGCAAGGAGTCCTTTAGTGCCATGATCCCTTTGACAAAAGTGATAACCCTAAATACTACTGAATGGAATGATCTGAATTTCCTATTTACCAAAGCCTCAATTAAGTCAAGTGGAGAGAAAACCTGGGTAAGAAAAGCCATTTGGGTATATCAATAGAGACACTGAAAGATCGCTGTGCTGCTCTGTGGACAAGGAAGCTGTAAACAGCATTAAAAAGTAGAGAGGGAAGGAAAATGGAAGTAGGAGAGATGATAAAAGGCAGAGCACTAAATCACAAATAGAGGTGCATGTAGAAAGTCACAAACCAGATTTACGCGAGGCTTTGCAAAATCTTCAGCTTGGACTGTTGATACGTAGAGAGACCAAGCACACAGGCATGTAGGCATCCAGAGAGCAGGCGAGGCCACGCCAGTATGAAGAGGGGGGATTGGCTGCAGCATCGGCTGTCTGTACCCGATGCTGGGATTGACCTGTCAGCTCCATCATGCAGGGACCTTACTGGGTCTAGTTCTGTAGACAGTCGAGGATATAGCCTTATAAGATTTTTAAAGCTCTTTAAGCACATGAGTCTCTTGTGAGCTGGACCCATGTTCTAATAGATCTCCAAGGCAGCAACCCATCCCCAGAATGGAGTCTGCTTGACTAGTTTTGTCCGATAGCTGCTACCCTGTTCTCTTTAGCCTGTTTTATTCTGTTTTTTTTCTCTTTGATGTTTGCTTATGCCTCCTAGAAATCCATGAGCACCTGCTGATGAACAGGCTAATAACTGTAGCAATTCCTAAACATCTGGGTGAAAACCAAAGCCTTTAGTCAGTTATTTAATAAGAGTTGTTGATATGATGTCAAGTATCTGGTGATTTGGAGATGTCGAAGTAATTGGTTGAATTTCGTCGTTTTTATCCAGGCACAGAATTAATACCCATTTTCATTTCATTGGTGTTTTGTTTACTGGGAAACACCTGTTCTCGTCTCTGACTTGAAGGGACACTGGGCTTGGCCTGAGAGTCAAGCGGAGAGCTGGCGCTTACAGCGTTTAGTATTTGAACAGGCACGGCTGATGGGCACTTTCACCTGAAAGTTGGTTGGGAGGGCAAACCACTTTGTCCAAATAAGCTTAAGCTGTCTGTGAGGACTGGCTTCCATAAGGGAATCCACTTTGCCAGATGGAAGGAGAGTATCAGAAGTCTTAGTAGATATGGTGCTTCATTCATTTATTCTTGCACTCATCCATTCAGAAAAGCCTTGCTAAGCACCTGCTGTGTGTGAGGCAACTCACATAAACCCATGTGGCGTAGAAAATGTAAGAAAGCAGGCTCTGGGGAGAGAGAGCCAGAGTTTGAATCTAGCTCCCCTACTCACTGGCTGTGTAGTTAGAGGTAAGTCTCATGTGCTTTCTGGACCTTAGTTTCCTGCTTACCTAACATGGGGCTAATGGTACAGCTCTCTCATAGGTTCTCATGAAAGTGAGATGAGTAGTCCACATAAACCTGCTTAGAATTGCACCCGGCAGATATCAAGTGCTCGATAAATGTTAGTTATTATCGTGGCAGTAGTATTCATCAAGTGTATATTTCTTGTTATGTGTCTATGTCAATGTGAATGAGTTCTGGCCTTAGTGTGCATAAACACTGAAATCTTTTATATAAAAATGCTTGAGGAGCCAAAAGGATATTCTGTGAACAGAATTGTATAGCATGAATGACAGTGAGAACTGTGGTCCAGCTGAATTTAGAAAGGGGGCCTGCTCTGTGTACATCCAGGGGGAAAAACCAACAACTCTACAACTCAGTTATCTGACCACTGAACAGAATTAGTTATCTAATTTTCCCCTTTGCCCATTTTGAGAGGTCTGCCTGCTTCTGTGGACGTGTGTGTGTGTGTGTGTGTGTGTACTTGAACTTCGTATGACTGCACATTTCTTCTCTGTGATGAGCTTACTACTGCTTGAGGAGTTGAAGGTTGGCATTTTCTGGGCTCCATGGCATTTTCATGTGTTGTGGTGCTTTGCATTTTGTAGAGTTTTTTAAAGATAAAATGAAACGGTAATGGGAAAAAATTCCTTATTTGATGGGTTTAAAGGGTTCCCCTGATTCTTAAATGTCATAGAGGGAAGAGAAAGGGAGGGAAACAGGGAGAGGAGGGGAAGAGAGGAGGGAGACTAGAGATAAGATAAAGGATGCAGAAAGGGGGCAGGAAGAAGTGAGCAAATATTGGACAAATTCAAACCAAATCTGTCCACCAAATTGTACTGCATAGCTATACATTCCAGGGAAGCATGGGAAGTTGATAATTATCGTAGCTATTTCCATTACTTATGAATAAAAAAATCTTAAGAAAAAAATTTACTTTGGGCTCACTGCACTCAGTGCAATGGGTCAAAGTAACTGGACAGCTGCAAAGTAACTGGACAGCAAAGATGAAAACCAAAGCTTCCCAAACTCATGATAATGTGTTCTGACTCCCCATCTTTATGGGGAATCCCATGGAATGAGGCTAAAAGCAAACCCCAAATTCTTTCAGCCTCTTTGGCCTAGTTAAGTGACCAAGTTCAGCTCAATGGACTTCCATCAGAGCCACATCCAAATGCCATTGACATTCACTTACATATCGGATTCCTTTCCTACCTCTTCCTTAGTCCCCAGATTTAACACCTAGATTCCACTATTCCTCATTTACATCTATTAGCTGGTAAAGGTCTTGATTTTTTTAATTAGAAAATAAATATTTTAAGTGAGCTAAATTTGAATTCTGAGAGCTCAATCATCCTTAAATTTTTAAAATAAGTGTTAAGTGTATATGGGCCACCATCTTCCTGTCTGCCTGTTCATTCCCACAGGGCTGGATGCAGCCCTCTTACGGAGGCGGTGAACTCTGTCAGCTCCCAGCCCCTGCCGCTATCCAATGAATCAGAAGGTCAAGAAGAGAACTATCCTCTGCCCCTACCTCACTGCCCCAGCTGACTGTAGTTTTTGCACTTCTCTGCTTAAATCACACAAACACCTTGATTTATGTTAGGTTTTATGCACATTAGCACACATGTGTACATGCTTATACACACGGATAGGCCAATCTTATGGATGTTTCACTTGGTAAGTCCTAATAATAATGATGATAATGATGATGATGCTGATGATAATGGCTAACAACTGGTCACTGCAGTAGGAATGGTTATATGCATGTTGCATTTATTAATTGCTTTAAGCTTCATAAACGACCCCATAGGTCCTTTGTAGGATTGTTTGTAGATGAGGAGTACAGAGAAGCTCAATAACTTTCTCTGGTCACAGGCTAAGTAGCAGAACAAGGATTTGAATCCATGTAGTACTGGCCCTGAAACCCATGTGCGTATCCACCAGTCCACACTTCATATCGACTTTTGATCAAAGGAAGTGCAGGCATGTGTAATCTTTTGGAGAGCTCTGTACATTTTGCAGTCTTATACCCCACCATGTATCAATACATTTACTCACAAGCTCAGAACAGAGACCCTGCACCTTAGTAGAAAGTCATGCCTAGTACTTTTTTCCTGTTCTCTCCCATGGTGTGAGTACTAAGCCACATCATCTGGGGATACTGGGGAAGAAGAAGATGCTGATGGCCAGAGCTATAGAGTGGAGCAAACTGGGGATCCTTGGAGCCAGAATTTGTCATTATTCCCATTGAAATTGGGGAGTTCTCTCCCATCCAGCCTCCCCTAACCCTATCAGAGATCTAGACTCTCTACGGACATAGGGTTTGGCCCGTGGGCTTAACTCCCAAATTAGGCAGATGTAGGGAAGGTGGCACCAGGACCTATGTCGGTGGGATAAGATCAGAACTGTTCTGTTAAGCAGAAAAAGTTTGCTTCCAAGAAGAATAGAACTGTGCATTTGGTCGAGAAGAGATTTGTTCTGCATTTCTAGAATCTTTCTTCTGGAAAGGAGCAGTATGAATAACTAAGCCAGAAAAGCTTTTAAAAATGAAAGGATGGGCTCTCTCACCCACAAACACACCAAGAAAGCAATTACCAAATTATACACCACTCCCCAGCTCCAACATCATTACTCAGCCCACATCACCAAAGAGACATCCATTAACCTAGTCTTTGAGAGACATGCATTACAAAAATAAAAGAGATGCTGATACAATCAACGAACACAATAATTCAAAGCAGAAACATGGACATTGCCACCAAACAATACTTAAATTCTTCTAACTCAGTGTTACGCAAAGTACAGTCTCCTCCATACAATACCACAAAACACCGAGTAACAAACCTTAAGCCGGCTGCCAGGGGAATGAGTCACAATGCACTACACCGTAACACAGCACAATTCAACTCCCCATTCCACGGACACACCCATACACAAAGGCTGATGGCATATGGCCATCCGCGTGACAGTCAGCCCTGGTCAGACACACAGAGAGACGGAGCCAGCAACACAACACCCAGCCCTTCTGCACACCCAGCACACAGTGGTTTGCAGTCCCCGCCTCCCCAAAGCCTGCGCTCTCCTGAGCTCCAAGCACAGCGCAGCCTGCCAGAAAAAAGTGCCCTCCTGTTTCTCCAGCAGGCGGATATGTCCAGACCATCACCTCCATCATGGCCTCCAGGCTCTCGTTGCTAGTGAGAGAGTAAACTGTCCCCTGAGCCTGCTTTGCGAGAAAGAACAAATCAGCTCTATCTTGGTTGGGGTTTAATCAGACTTTGCTGTTACGGAAAATGACAGAGCTCCAGGGATGGAGGGAAAGGTGGGGGTGGGCGAGGAGGGGGCTGGCCAAGCTGGGTGCAGGAATTCCCCTTCTTCCACCAAGCCCTGCCTTCCGTGGTCATTCCAGAACCGTAGCCCTCTTGCTGGGTGTTCACTGAGTATCGATTCAGTCTGCAAGCAATTTTAATATTTCTTCAGGGACTTTCCAGCAACAGCACAAGTCATTAATTCACCCTCCCAAATTGCTTATTCAATAGCAGGAACATGGCTCCTGAATAAAGTCCCAGAATTTATGTGACTCGCACGAGTCAGGAGGTCAAACAACTGTTATGGAGCGAAGTTAAAAATCCAAATAAAATATTGACACTTTTTGGGGGAGGGGGAGAGGGAAGTAAAGGTATTTAAAATAGGTTTTTGTTGCAATGCCCCCAGGATAAAGAATGGAAGGAGACTGAAGACAAGTTGGAGTTTATAAAATCAATGGAATTTATTGCACATCTACTTGGCATTTAATAATTCTCTCATTTCCACATCACTCTGCCCCCCACACCATCCGGGCCATAGACAGAAAGATACACAGGTATACAAATGCACATTTATGCACATCAATACTGGTGCACAGACTAATATAAAAACACGATTGTGATGTGATCATCGCCAACACCCCGGGAAGGGAGCGGTAATGGCTGTGGGGTCAGGTATGAGCGTGACTTACATATTTGACAGGAACAGGCACAACTGAGCAGAAATTCATGAAGTAGGTTTTGATAAGTAGGTCCAGTATTTTAAATCTTGGATCAATGTATTAGAGCAGACATGAATATAAAGACACACTCATCATAGAAATAGTTTCTAGAAACGTGGGAACTGAGAGGCACATCTGTATGCAGTGTCTCCACATAATCGCGTCCATGATTAGAAAACCGGGCAGACAGATGTAGAGAACTGGAAACTCCACACCCTAAATCTACCAGTGCGTGCAAAACACACGGCCACCAACCCACGTCACCTAAAACTGCGGTTCTTTGGTAACACAGACGTGATGCTGACCAAACACAACCATGACACGTGCAGGGCAGAGGGTCAGCATCTTTAGAATCACAGCCACGTGCGATCTCAGTTCACCGTCTACATGTGCGAATGTTCAGCTGTCCACGTCAGGGATGTGAAGAGACTGAAAGGAAAACTTGCCCATTCCCAATTAGGGAATCAGCACAAAGAACTACTAACATAGAACTTCCCAGAAGAGATAATATGGTTCAGCCTACAGGTATTGGAGCCACAGGCCTGGACCCAAAGTCTGGCTCATGGCCTTGGGCAAGGTGCTTAGCCTCTCTGCCGTCTCCTTGGTGTGATAGACGGCGTGTCTATATGATAAAGTCGTAGTTAGGATTTGAATGAGAAAATGCATTTGTTACAATGCCTGTCACATAGTGAATAAGAAATAAATGATAGTTATCATTTTTCCTATTATTATATGCAGCTCTTCTATTCAGCCGCAGCCTCTCATGGATTCTGCCATCTGTTCTTGATGCAATTGACTTATTCTACCCAGTGGTTAGCAGCATGGGGTCTGGCGTCAGGCTCCCAGGTTTAAATCCTAGCTTTGTTACTTAGTGGCTGTGTGACCTTGGGCAAGTTGCTTAACCTCTCTGAACCTCAACTTCTACAACTTATGTTTAATAATCTGCATAAGAAGTTATGAGAAATAAATGAAATAATCTATGTAAAGTGCTTAGCACACTGCCTGGTACATCATGAACATATATTAGCTCACTATATCCCTAAATACTATATTATTATCATTAATAACACGTTTGTTATTCAACAAATAGTTTTTAAATATTTACATTATTCCAGGCACTGTTGCTAAGCGCTAGAAGTACAGTGGTGAGGAAACTAGGCATGACGTCTGCCTTTGCAGAGCTCCCGGTCCGGGGGAGGATCCGATGTGAACTGAGTAAGCAAGGAAACGAGGTTCCTGCTCTACACTAGGCCCTGAGGGGAAGAGGGGAACAGGGAAATGGATTAGAAAGCCACTGTGAGCCAGATTGGGAAAGATTTTGAAGGCCAGGCTGAGGAATTTTGAGTTCATCCTGTAGCTCAAAGGCAGCAATTACAGGATTTAACCACATCACATTCTTTCAGGCGGACACAGAGAGAAACCATGAATTGTTTTTGGATACTGCAATAACTAGGTGAGAGGGGGCGGGGCTAGAGGCAGGGTAGACCAGTAGTCTCTGACGGGCCCCACTTCTGCCACGGCTAAAAGGCTTTTCCCCTAGGCTTCCTTCTGCTTGAAGGGAGGGAGCGTGCCAGTGGAGGGGCAGGGAGGAGCTGGTCCCAGGAATGAGTCTGCAGTAGCATCCTTCATCATATAACGCAGCCTTCTAGCCTCTGGAGCCTCGCAGGCGGGAGTGTGAACCCCAGCCCTAGCCCAGAAGCCCGCACAGATGAGGGCAGGGCCAGTGGCGAGAGGAGCTAGTCCGGTCACGGCTCTGGGCTTGGCATGCACTGCAGCCTGGTTTCCAAATGGTTAGTTAAACACATTGTCCCTTAATTTTTAAACCTATGCCTATCTTGAAGTTAAATCAATCCATATGCTTACCATTCATCATCTAAACCATCCCTATTGCCCCCTTGGGCCAGCCCCATGGCCCATCTAGCCCAGTAAATTGTATCTGGCCTGGGCTCCCGGGGACACGTGGTCGAAGGATTATCGCCCTCAGTGCCAGTCATAGAAGGCTGTGTTGATTCAGGAAATATGCCAGGTGTCTAAAGAACCCACTTGGAGTCTCTTGCCCTGGAATGTACCAAAAACTATCTTGAAATTATTTTTATCTATAACCTAGAGTTTAGTTCCCACAGAGGAACTGAGAGCTTCTTGAATTTTAGTTACTGTGTCAGTCGGAGTAGGGATTAGCAGTCAGGGGGGATTCCATTGCTGGGATACGAGTAAGGAGCCTCAGGACTCTTCACTCATGGAGACTTTCTCCCAGCTCGCTCCAGGCTTCCCTGTTGACCATGAGGATGGGTTCTTCACTGGCCCCCTGAATGAGGGTAGTCTTCTCAAATACTAGAGAGTTTAAGAATAATTTGGAGAATTTGCTTAAATACAGATTCCTGGGCCTGACTACCATCGGAAATTCTAATGGGGCGGTCTGAAGGGAGCCCCAGGATTTGCATTTTAGCACACATCCCAGGGGATGCTAATGTAGGCAGTTCAGGGGCAGTGGATTGAGGAAATCCTTCTGTAAGCTTTTTAGTGTAGGACTCTCGTCTCTTGGAGCTCAGTTATGACTTCTGAGAAGCAGAACAAGAGAGCAGGGGAACCCTGCTGACCTTGGCATCTGTGTATTTCAGCTACATCCTGCTACAGCCAGCGTAGAAGGTCCTGCCCATAGCTTCCCAGCATCAGTGGCCATTCTCATGCATGGAACCCTGCCTGACACATGGTCAGCTGTCCAAACTGAAGCCTGCAGGGCATGTGAGAGGGTGCGGGCAAATGACTCCAAACTCTGCACGAACAGCAAAGCCGGGGCCGTGGGGAAGCGTCTATGTGCAGCACTTCCGGGCTGCCAGTGAGATGAGCAGGGTGGATGCCGTTTCTTCTGTGGGGAGGAGGCAGTCAATTTCGGCTTTTCTGTTCCTGGGAT
Organism: Phyllostomus discolor; assembly: GCF_004126475.2. Taxonomy (NCBI): domain Eukaryota; kingdom Metazoa; phylum Chordata; class Mammalia; order Chiroptera; family Phyllostomidae; genus Phyllostomus; species Phyllostomus discolor. The sequence goes on from NC_040907.2 coordinate 153,146,713, forward strand.
GTACAGTAGGGGGATTCCAGGTCCTTAGAGTCCTCAGGAGCAGGGAGGCGGAGGAACCATTTTGGGGAGAGGTGAAATTTTCCTGGATGATCTATGATGCCTCACTTGCAGCTCTGCCGTGAAAAGTCTCCAGCTGTTTGCAGTGCTCTGACTTGCCTCAGGGCTGAGCCAGGGACACAGGCCTGATGTTGGCAGCTCTCAAAAGGCCCCAGTGGAAACAATTACCTGCATTTGTTGGGCAAAACATCCTCTGCTGAAGCAAATGTTGTTTTGTCCTGCAGAATGATCCAGTCTCTGGTGATACCCAGGCAGCTTGAAGTCACTGGCAGAGGCCCCTCCTACCTTGCTCCTGGCCCAGCAGGCCGTGGGGCTGGCTAGTCTGCAACATTCTCTACCCTGGAGTTCCTGTCATTTACCAAATCAGGAAAGATTTTCCCCACACCAGGGACTCAATATTTCTGCAAAAACTCTAACGTGGGCTCTCTGCCACAGAACAATTTAAACTGATTCATGCGTGTAAATGACACATGTATGAAGACACTTGACATCCAACTCCACAGACCCTCTGAGCAAACCAGTGATATGACCAAACCTGGGCCTCACCCGCCTTTCCACTGGGCAGCTGGGCAGGGTCTCGTGGGGACGTGCTTGAAGATCCTGTGTATGTCGCATTGTCAACAGCTGGTGCTAGCAGGTGTTATTACTCCCATTTTACAGAGGGGAACACTAAAGGTCAGGGAGCCCCTTATCCTTCATTTCTCAGAACACGACAGAACAAGAGAACTGGGATTCAGGGGTTCAGATTTGGAGCTTTTGGGTATCTCTCTCCTGGGGGCAGGATAGCCTGGCAGTTAAGGGTATGGACCCTGGGGTTAGTCTACCTGAATTCAAACCTCAAATTTGCCATTTATTAAACAGTTGACCTTGGGCAAGTTATAATATGCCTTATCTGTAAAATGGTTTGTTGTGAGGATTAAGTGAACCATTTGTCTGAAGCACTGAGAACATTGCCTACCACATGGTAAATAGGTAACACAGTAGTTTTTATTACTGGAGCCTCCACCGAGGAAGTACTGCTCCTAGAAATGCTGACCACGCCCTCCAAGGTGAGCTGTCTGAGGTCACTTCAGTGCTAATAGGGCCTCTTCTTGTCTCCTCCTCGGGGGGAGTTTTTGCACACCATTTATTACCATATAATATAATGCAATATAATATCATACATAACATAACATAATATGATGGGTAGGTTAACTTGGAAACCCTGAGGCAGACCGTGGATGGATGGATAGATGAATAGATACATTTGTACTAAGTATACATACATTATATCATTCTATTGATTTGTAAAAAGTTCCCGGTCTGCCTGGCTGTAATGAGATTTTTGAACTTTGCGTGGCGATCAATGAAAGGAATATTATTGGCCTGGAGAATTGATATACCTGCTCTCAGTGGCTTGTTCTGCTCCCAGGCTGCCCCGGCCCCCCAGGTGTACGATTCCAGCAGACACTTAACCTTTTTTACAGTGTCATCAGGCTAAAAGGAATCTAATAGTGACACAGGACTTGTGCTCAGCACTCTGCCACTATTGCTTTCCTGTCACAAATAATTTATAGCCTTCTATTTCCATCCCTGAGCCTGTACCCCAGCCCTGCCTCCCGCTTCCCCCCTGCTCCCAGGAATCAATAAACTCACACAGGCACGGTGGGACTTCAGGGTGCCAGGAGACAGACAGACAGACAGACAGACAGAGAAGGGCGGAGAAAGAGAGTGAAACACAGAAGAAGGAATGAGAAGAGGAGGAAGAAGAGGGTGTAGAACCTGAGGAGGAGGAAGAATGGCCCCGGTGCATTCTAGGAGCACTGAGGGCTTCTCTGTGTCTTCACCAGTTTGACAGACTGTTACCGGGAGCCTGGCTCCCTGCGCTCATTCTGACTCACAGGGCCACTGGCCTGTTTTCCTCCCCAGGCTGGTGCAGGGTGAAGGCCTCCTGGGAATTTGCCCAAGAGGGAGTGGTTCCACCTGCCTTGTCGCCATTTACTCCAAAGGTTTGCTGCACTCCCTGGCTTCTCTTGGGTCCGGAAGAAGCTGCTGCTCATACTGTCCGTAGAGCCTTCCCAGTGCCCCCAGGCAGAGGTCCCCGGTCTGTTGTCTCTGATGCAACCTTTTTTGGGGGGTCAGTCTGTGACACCTGCTGCTGCTGCTTCCCATCTTCTCAGCATTCCTCCCAGGGTCTCTGTAGCAGCGGCATGGGCCAGGCTGGGGCATGTCGGGCTGAGATGCCTCCTGCCTGCATCTGGCTCAGCCCCTACATAGAGAGCAGCCAGGCCTAGGGGTCAAGGTGAGCCGTCTGAGGTCATTCAATGCTAATAGGACCGTAGATATAATTCTAGTCATTATTATTTTTATGGCAAGGATTTGTTGAGCCAAGGTTTATGCTAATCATTTTACATGGATTATCATTTAATTCTTACAACAGTCCTAGGAAGTGAGGACCATTATTATTCACAGGCACTAAGTAACAGAGCTGGGACTGAGCCCCTTCTCCCTTCGCCCCAGTCATACTCTTGTGAGTGGGAGATACTAAGTGCCTGAAGTCCCCGTGGGGGGCCCAGGCAGAGCCCTGGAGGTTCCAGAGAAGTTGGGGGAGAAAGCACAGCTCTGTGGAAGAAAGCATGCTGGAAAAAGAAGTGGGGAGAAGGCACCCTGGCAGGGCAGTCTTTTCAGAAACAAGAAATAGCATCTCCCTGGCCTCAAGTAAAGATGCGTTCTCCAGGGCTCTCAGCTGCATCCGCCAAAGATCCTTATGCCAGACTTGACTTTTCAGGTCAGACCTGCCTGGGACCGTGGAGACCGTAGATGTATCTGGCTCTCCATAGGGCCAAGAATGAAAGAGAATTGAAGGAGGAGGAGGAGAAGGAGGAGGAGGAGCTAGGAGAAATAGTATCAGGCAGTCACCCAAAGCAACTGCTTGTCTTCATCCTTTTAATGTCTTATGATATTCCCACCAGTTGCGTTGCATACAAAATGCAGGAGGGCAATGGGTGACAATCAGAATTCCATAGTCCAAGTTCTTCAATTCCTTGAGATCAGCTCCAGGGACTCAGAAGTGCCCACAGCCCGGGGGGCATGGATGGACACCAAGAGTATTAGCAACTCACAGCAGGCACCCTGCCCAGCCCCTCGCCCAGGCACCACCAGGCCGCTGTCAGGGAGTAGTGATTTTCCATCACTTGCTGCCTCAGCTAAATCTGCACCGGTGCCTCAGGGGTCAGAGGCGCTGGGTAACAAAGACAGAAACCCCACAAGGCCAGCCATTACCTGTCTCATCCAGCCCCAGCTCTGAGGCTTCCTTAGTCCAGAGCCCATCAGCGCTCCAGCCAGAGCCACTGGCAGGGCAGTGAGATCCCAGAAGCTTTTGCTGCAATGAATTAGAAGCAGCTGCTTTGAACTGCTCTGCCTTCTTTTGCACCTTCCCTGTAGACCAGTCTATACTGCCCCTCGCTACTCTGGTCTTTCCCATCGTGATTATGCTCCCAAGACCGCCCCCCCCCACCACCACCACGACCAATTCTTGGGAGACAGCCTTCTCTTCTGCTTTGATAAGAGATAAAAACTATAAAAGCTGTTTTTCAAAGCGTCTGGCTCTCTTAGAATATGCCATCTCTCCATTCCATTTTCCCCTTGTTCCACCTTCCTCTCACCACCACTCACAATCTCTCAGCCAACTTCAGTTGCTCCTTCTTCATTGGTTCTCCCTCCTCAGCCTACAGATGCATCCAGGTTGCTCCTACCTTAGAAAGCACCCCCTCCCCGCAGCTGCTGGTTCCATCCCCTGGCTTCCACACTTTCCGCTCCTTTTCTACAAACTTCCGAAGGCACTCATCTGCTTTCACTGCCTCCCTCTCCTCGTATGAGCTTCCTAACCTCTTTTTGTCTGGCTCTTCCCGTTTGTTGATACTGCTCTCCGCAAGGTCACTAACAGTCACCAAAATTCCCAAACCTATACCCCCTCTTATTCCTAATTCCTTCTGATCCTTATGCCACCGTTGACACTGTGGATTATGTTCTCCTTCTGAAAATGTTCCCCTCCATTGCGCTAGGTGAAACTGCCAGACCCTGGTCCTGCCATTTCCTGTGTGGCCATTTCTGACCCCCCTCAAGGTCAGGTTCTTTCCCTCCATCTCTGAAAGTGGTATCCACTCCTCAGGCCTCTTGAACATTTCAATGCTCCTCTCCTTGACAGTCTCCTAAATCCATACCTGTTGCATCAGCCAGGGCATGGGCATGTCCACCTGGACACTCCTCCACACCCTCAGACGCTGTTGGTCGAGGACCAGCATTACCACCTCCCTCCAAAACAGTCGCCTCCCCGCATCCCTCTTTCTGACAGTGGTACAAACCGCCAGCTTTTCAGTTAACAGACCTGGGGTTCCAGAGCCAAGGTTGACTCCACTTAATTGCCAAATCCTGGCCATTCTGCCTTCACACTGTCTTGTGCAGTGTTTCTGTCCAGAGGTCAGCCCCTCACTGCCTCTGCATTGCTTTACCAGAAGCAGTTTGTACATGGCTCCTCTAAGTTTGGAAATCGCCTGTGGCCTGGACCCTCTAAACCCGGTTCCCATATATGGGGGTATGCGGGACAAAGTAACAAAAGCATACATTTTTTTGAGACTGAATTCTAATTCTACCCTAACCAGTGATGTAATCTCCAATAAGCTCTTAACCTCCATCAGCTTTGGTTTTCGATCTGCAAAATGAGGATACTGGTATATACTTTGGAGGCTGTGAGAATTAAAAGTAGTGTATATAAGTGGTATAAATCGCATGTAATGTAAACACATAATAGGTGCTCAGTAAGTGGAAAATCACAACTCTCATCACTTCAGTTTGCAGCCTTATTTCCTCTTACGTACCTCCCTGTTCTGGCTGGCCTGTATGGGGAGGGGCCCCTAGAACACCAAGCTCATTTGACTTCCATGCTTTGGTCCACCCTCCTCCAGCACCTGCTTATAGTACCCTGCCCTCTGCTTCTTTGTTCATCTTAGAATCATGTTTTAAGAGACTTTAGAGGTCCTGTAGTCTAAGCTCTTTAAAGCTGAAGAAACTGAGCTCCAGAGAAGTAGAATGATGAGCCCAAAGCTATGTGGCCACATGATGGCAGAGTCGGAAGCAGGACTTGGGGCCCCTGCCATGTAGCCTGGTGCCCAGCCCACCATCCTCCGTGCCTCTGGTTCCTGTATGTTTCTATATGGTCAGCCCTACTCCACTGTGAAGAGCTATGAGCTTCACCTCCTCAGTGACTTCTCTCGCAATCCCCCTACCTGCGAGCAAGGCGATTCCTTCTCTGCCTCCTTCTGGCACTTACAGCTTGGCCCCCTGGGAGTCACTTAGCTTTCTTTGAGTGTGTGTCTTCCTCCCCCAACTTTATATCCAGCATCATGAGGCAGGGGCCTTAATTCTATTGCCTGGCTGTGCTCAGTAGAAGCTGGTTAGAGCAGAGTCCACTCATGGCTGATGACTTACCTGCTGGCTGAGGTGAAGTTGGATCACATGCGCCTCTGCAGGGAAGAGCAACACTGCTGGAAAAATTGCTTCCAAGGGCACCTGGTTTGACCAGTGGGTGGGAGGGAGTGTTCCTCAGTCCTCACCTTTGTATCACATAGGTCCTTGGGATCACGGACAGGCCAGCTCATCCCCAGTCCTGGGATGTTTGACTCACCCCAAAGTGCACAGTGTGGGGCATCGGGCTTTCCAAGCAGACTGGTAAAGAAGCTGAGATCCAAGGAGGACCTCAGGAAAGGAGGCCATTGGGCCGGCGAGCTCGACAGAGACAGGGCTTTGACTTGTTTGAGAGCAGAAAGTGGGCTCAAGAAGTTGTTCAGGGCCTGACACCTGGCAAAGGGCCCACATGCTGTGTTGGAATCCTGGCTACCATGTGCTGTGTCCCCTTCCCGGCTACTTCTCCTTGGCTCAGTAAATAGGGAAATCTCACCGCCTCCCTCAACTCTGGAGACGTGTGGCCCAGTCCCAACAGGAAAGCCAGCTCCAAAATGACCTCTAGACCCAGGGAGTCCTGCTCCCAGGAAAAGATTTGCATGTGATGAAGGAGAGGAGGGTGGACAACAAGCCACTGAATGAGTATGCTGTACTCACTCTGCTGCCCCAATCCCTGCTACCGAAAATCAAGCTGCAGTTCTGACCAGTCACACGTGGCCCCTGCACAGAAGGAAGACTGCCTCCCCTCAGAGCTGCACTAGGCTGGATCCGCACAGCTACCAGGAGGGAAAGCTCGAGCCGTGCAGTGGTGCAGTGGCCGACCAGGACAGGGTGCAGGGAACAGCTAGGTGAGGAAGGAGCTGAGAAGTTGGAGAGAGCTTCTCTGCAGGTCTGGGCTAGAGTTGGTGGGGGCGAAGGGGGCATGTGGTATGTGATGCCGTTGTGATTCTGTTGCAGGATCATCCGGACCAAAGTTCAGCAGCCTTTTCACCCAACGCCAGATGGGGCTGGGACCGGAGTGACTGCACCGGGCCACACCATTGGTAAGAGGGCTGAGGGAGCAGGGAGCAGAGCTCCACCCAGGAGAGCTGGGTCTGCAGCTCTACCCCAGAGCTGGTTTGGGTTTTTTTCCAATTTGTGTTCTCTCTGAGCTCCTGGGGTGGGGCGGAGAGGGGGGCAGGGGCTCCTCGAGAGAGACTAGCTCACTGGGATCTCTCTGTCTCTCAATCTCTCCCCCACCCCCACTCCCGTCAACATTTTCCCTTTAGTTTATCTCCTTCCCTTCCTCCTCCTTCTCTGCCTTTTGTTTTTATGTGATCCTGTCTACTTGTCCCTCCTTCTTCCATATCTACTTTATTATTCCATGTTGGTTTTTAAATTTCTAAAATTATCATTCTCTCTTATCCCCTCCTCTTTCTTCTTCTCTCCTCTTTCCCCTTCCCTCTGCCTTTCCCTTTTCCTTTTCTTTTCTCTGTATGTGTGGTCCTGGGTTTGTTCCTCTGTCTCTCTCCCTCCCTCTTCATGGCCTGTCTTCTTTGATCTCTGCCTCTCTGTCATCCACTCAGTAACTCTGCCCTTCTCTCCAATCTCCTTATTTACCGATCCTTGCTCATGGCCTCTTAGAGACATGACCCAGGCCCTTCCAGAACACCTGCTAACAACCAACACCCCCCCACCCCCACAAACATACAGTCTTCCCCTTGACCCAAGGGTGCTTGGTACCAGGGCTTAAGGGGCTGGGATGTGATCAAGCTTTTCATACTGCCCTTCTTGGCAGCTGTCCCCTTCTCTGTTGACCAGCAGGAAGTAGAATGGCAGGCCCCAGCTCTCCTGGAGTTGGCAGGACTGTTGTTTACTAGTCCTGTATTACAGCATGTGCCGGGAAGGAGGGTTGGGCCGGGCTGTACCTGAGTAGATCATTACGGAGTGAATGTGTTCACTAGTCTGTGCCCTGAGGGGGGAATTGAGAACTTCTCAAGTGATTTCAAGACCAGAAACAATGGGGAGATAGGAGCCATGCACTACACTCCTGGAGAATATCAAGGCACATTCTTGTGTCTCCTAGAGATTCAGAGACAGATCTTAGAAAGCCACAGACTCTAAATCAGGACTGCTAAAGACTCAGCCCAGGAGACTAGGAGACAGTGAGCTGGGTCTGTTTGGAAGGATTTTTGCAGCCCCGGGGATTGGATGAGCTGTGCAAGGAGGCCTCCTAGGAGCTGTGCTCTCTACGGGACTGCTGAGTCACTCCGTAGATTAAGTCAGTTTCGGCGTTTCCATTCATCTTCAGGGGAGTGAGTTCACGGGCCCCAGTAAATCCATACGTCTGCAGAGAAGGCTTGGGGTTGACTGGTCACCCCTCAGCCCAGGGCTGGACAGAAGTGAATAGCCTGCTCTGTATGTAGCAATGCCTTCCTCCTCAGAGGAAGAAAGGGAATATGGGCTCCCCATCCCTCCTTATTCCCTCTGCTTCTCTCTGCCCCCAGCCCTGGGGCTTTGGCCTGCGATCAAAACTGCTATCCTGATGGCATTTCCTCCTTACTCTCGTCCAGTTCCCAGCACGGCCTCCCCTCCTGTTTCCAGCGCCTCCAATGATCCAGTGGGATCCTACTCCATCAACGGGATCCTGGGGATCCCTCGCTCCAATGGCGAGAAGAGGAAACGTGATGAAGGTAGGGAGGAGGGAAGAGGCTTGGCTTCCCCGTGCACGCTTTGTCTTTGCACTCGGGGCTCCGGTTTCCGCCCGGCCTCGCAGCTGCTCTGCTATGAGATCAGTTTTAGTCGCAAAGCCCAGGTCCCCCCATCGCCCTGCTGGCTCCCGGAGAGAGGGAGGCAGGCTGCTGGTGGGGCAATCAGCTTCACCATCTGCTCAGCAGCCTCCACCGCCTCACCTTCCTCCGGGACTCACCCCCAACATCCCTGTGGGATGCCAGGAGGAAACGCCTGAACCATGTACCTTGTTTGGGAAGGTTTTGGAGATTGGGGGACACCTGGTCTCTGACCTGAGGATGAAAGACCAACCTGCCTTGTCCTCATCTGCTCCCAACCCGTCAGGAGATGAGGGAGGGATATCACGTGCTCCTGACCCCGGGGTCGTTTCTCTGTGACACATGGACACTGGCCCCAGTAAAACCCCTGGGAGCTGGACATAGGTTCCTCTCTGTGCTCCTCCACTGGAGGAGACACCATGCGGGCTCCTCTGCGACCTTCCCTCATCCCTGGAACCGCACGGTGCGGCCAGCTGTTGAGCAGGCAGGTGGAGAGGGGGGTAAGCAGGAGGAGGGGGAAAGGAAGCAAGAGGAAGTAAAAGGTGGTAATGAGCTTGGGAGAAGGTGTTTTTCATGTGTGTGACGTTAGAGGTCCCTGGGTGACCATCTGGTTCTCTTCTGATGCGTGAGGCCAAGGCTCAGGGCTGGCAGGCCAAGGCGAGTGAAGACACCATTGCCCGGAATCTGCCGCTGGCTGCAACCTCACGGTCCCTGCTGGGGAGGCAGTAACCTCCTGGTTTGGGAAGGGCGTATGATTTTAAGGGTATATGACATGAAACAGACAGAATCCTCGTAAGATGAACAAAAGGCAGTGACCATATATCCCATTAGCCCAGAAGGTCCCAATTTATGCCTTTGTCGCTGCATCTTGGCCAGTCAGCATCTCCTTTTCCTCTCAAAAAATGTCCTATTTAGATAATAAATCCTGTGGTCATCCTAAGCCCAGATAAGCCATTGATTGGGGCAGTTTTCGAGGGTAAGGAACAGAGAAAAGGGACAGAGCTGACATTCCCTGGGCCCCGGAAAAAGAGAGTGTGAGCGTCCTGGCCTCCAGCGGAGGGGACAGAGTGTCGGAGAGGCCTGGGTCTGGCAAGACAGTGATGACCTGGTGCTGGCCTCCTTCCAGAAGCCCTAATGGCCTCGTTTCACAGGGAAACAGCTTGTCTGGCTCTATTTCTCCTTCTTCCCAAATATCCAAACCCATTTGGCTGCCACGGCCTTTGCCACTCACTAAATTTCATTGTGGTTGTTTTGGCCACAGCCCCTGATGGGCAGGGGGAGGCCGTGTGAATGGCCCTTAGTCTCAATTCTCCCTGGGGGTTTCCTACGCTCAGGCCTTAGCCACACTTCCCGGCACCCTGAGTGGTTTGGACAATTCTGTGCCAAACCGTAAGAGGTTTCTCCTTACCCACTGCCCCTGTATTTCTTAGAGTGAGAGGTGTCCAGGGGGCAGGATAGGCCACAGGACCCCCTCACCTCTCTCTCTCCCGTTGTTCTGCAGTTGGACACAAACATGCTTTTTGCTTCCTGGGTTCCTATGGGCCATGAAGGGGAGGCACTGGCATGAGCGTGTGCCCGCCCCCCGCCCCCACATTGGGCCTCATTGGCCAGAACAGAGTGCTCTCCTCTCAGAGCAATTGATCACATTCATTGTTTCAAGTCCATTCAATTCAGTGAAGCCTTCTTGTGCATCTGTCACAAGAAAGGCTTGGTGCTAGAAGGTCCCAAAGCAGAACAAGATATGATTCTTGTCCTTAAGGAGCTTCCAGTCTAGCGGGGCGTATGAAACATGTGAGCCCAGAGAGCAGAGAGGCCCACCAGATACCTGGGTTGCGGTGGAGGTCTGGGCCACGGGCCGTGGGAGCTCAGAGTTGAGGAGTGGGTAAAGCCCAGGAAGGGCCTCTCTGTGAGCAGGGGCCGAGGGGTGGATGAGAGGTGGAAGTTTCTGTGGTGAGAAAGTGTGGGGGCGCTCCAGCTGGGATGAAAGGGCAGGACGGGAAGTCGTGGGAAGCCAGGCTAAGCAGACAGATTAGGGTCCCAGAGCAGGTCAAGACCAGACCATGTAGGGAGGCTGGACTTTTTTCTGCAGGCGTGCAGAGCCCCTGAAAGTGTCTGAGCAGGAAGGAAAAAGACAGGGCGAGAGTTGGGGGCATCGTCCTCCAGCAGGTTGAATGCGGAGGCAGCAGTTGAACCCCTCTAGGCGAGGGGCAGTGGGGGCCTCCTGGTTTCCTCTCATTGCTTAAATGCGTGCTGGGCCTAGCTAGGTGGCAGGAAGGATCAGAGGCCCTACTTCTTCTCCGGGGGTGGGAGGGTGTCTTGCCCTGACTATTGACCAGACCAGATGGAGCCGTCCTGTCCCGGGTGGAGGCCAGAGCCTGTGAGGGAGGCCAGGTCTCTCTGACACCTCGTCTCCACACCACACACCCTTGGTCCACCAGACCCAGGTGGGAAGAGAGAAAAAGGAAGGCAAGAGCAAAGGCAGACCTTTCACAGCCTGTTCTCCCCCTCCCCCACTCTGGGTGCCTCCAAGCAGCCAGGCCCAGTTTGCATTAGGGAGCAGCTCAGATGATTAAGAATAGGGGAGATAATTATGTGTCAAGATGATGTAGCCCAACTCTGCAGTCAGGCCAAGGTAGCACAGCAGCTGGCAGGCCGGCAGCAGGCGGCGGCCTCGGGCACGGGCTGCACTGACACCCAGGTGTGTCCTTCAGCTACTGGGCCAGCACCGCAGGCAAAGGAGAAACTGGCTTGGGGCGCTGAGGGCCATTGGGATTGGAACAGGTATACGGTATACATGTCAAGGGAGTGGGCAGACGGAGTGGACAGCCACATCTTCCTCCAGAAGAACCCCGATGCACTACCAGGGGCCTCCTTGGACCCCTCCTACTGTGGCATCTCCCTAGAAGTGCCATACCCCGAGGCCAAGCTGTGAGCCTTTCTGTCCTCCAGGAAGCCACTCCCACCCCTGCCTCTGGGTACAGTGCAGCCTATTCTTCAGCTCTAACAATGTCATGGTGGTGGGCATTAGCGAGGACAATCACTGCAGCGTGTGCTGGCGTTATTGGAGACAATCTCAGCAGTAGTTATTGGTGTTCACAGTGATAATACCCAGAGCGTTATTGGCACTGGCACTTGGAATATGGACAGTGTTATTAGTATCTGCAGCAATCATATCTGTGGGGATATTAGTAAAGGGTCGATCAGCTGTGACTCTGGGGAAAAAGAAACTGACAGGAACTGTGAGTCTGCCTGAGATGCCTTCCCGTGCCCCGGCCTTTGGAAGGATGGAAGAATCCCTAGACTTTTCTTTGAGAAACATGCTAGTCAAGAAGCTTTGGCCCTCAACCCCCAAGAGTCCAGGAGCTCCCAGAATGAGACAGGTAGACAGGCCAGTGAGAGATGAGGAAGTTAGGTCACAGAGCACCCAGAAGACAGTCTGAGAAGGTAAAGCCCCATTCAGTACCCTGCTAAAAGCTTGACCCCCTTTCAGCTACAACTATGAGAGGGTATGTTAGGGTCCTTTGAAGGACACTGCTCCCCTGGATGTTGCTTATCCTGGCTCATGTGACTGGAGAATAGAGACTCTCGTATTTCTTTTAGGCTGAAAAAACAAAGTCCTTTGCCTTCGCCCAGTTGCTTTCAGCCATGGCCCCAAAGGTTGCTGTTCGTGGGTGGCCTTGAAACACACAGCAATGACATAACTTGTCCGAACATCCAAATGCGGTCCTACGGTCTGAGTCCGTTAATCTGCGGGAGGGGAGGTGTGCTGGTCTTCCTTTGGTGTGTGGGATGGCCGGGGGCTGTGGTTTTGCATTCCGTTCGTTAGGTGCACAACAAGTTGTGCGGCTGGGTGGCGCCAGACCGGTGAGGTTGTGCGTCTGCAGGCAGGGCAGGCTGCACGGCTGCCAACGGCCCAGCCTGCCCGCTGCCTTTAGTAGCTCCCTTCTGCTTTGGGTGGAACTGCAGCTGGAAGAAGTAGTTTATTCCCTTATTTAGTTTCCCTCCTAAGAGTTCCCCAAGTGTGTGGCTTAGGTTAGACTTGGTGCAGATGTGAGGATGAAGCTGTGGAAGGAGAGGCACCTCCTCTGTCTAGGAGCCCTAACTGCAGGCAAGAGGGGGCTGCAGACCCCCGCTGGGAAGGAGAATTCGGGGTGGGGGCCAGCAGGCAGTCCCTGGAGTGCAGCAGGCAGGGGCAGTGTGGCCCAGTGGGAAGTGGTGTGAGCTCTGGAGCCAGGCAGAGCTGGGTCTGAGCCCTGGGGCCTTGGTCGAGGCACTTAATCTCCATCAGCTCAGTCTTCTCCTCTGCAAAGTGGAGGTGGTCGCAGCACTCACTCCACGAGGACTGTGGAGAAGACTACACGAGGTTACGGACCTCGTGTAGAGTGTTGAGCCAACCCATCTTGGGGGATGGGTCACACTGTGTATCTGGGGAGGAAGGCCTGGTTGGCAGTTTGTGTTTTGAGAGAAAATGAAGTTGTGTCAGAAAGAAACTTAGTTGGGCAGAGCCTCCTTAATCTTGGTGTGGCCCCTGGTAAGTAGGGCAACTAGGGCAGTGGGGGAAAGGTGTCAGCCCCCCATGTGTGATTGGGAGGACCTGTGTCCACCTCTGCTTACTCACTGGCTCTGCAGTATCTCACTGGGCCACATGTCCACTCTTAGCATCCACCAGGCATTTCAGCCATGTGTAAATTAATATAGGTCCCCCTTTTCTAACACGCAGGCGCCCCTCCCTCTACCCACTGCTGTGCGTTCCCACTACTGTGTGCAAGTTTGTCTATTTCCCTTGGGAAGTGTATGTTTGCTTATGGACATGTATGTAACTTTTTTAGATAGTTTATGAAAATGTGAGTGTGTGTGAGTGTGTGTGTGTGTGTGTGTGTGTGTGTGAGCATCCTGAGACCTTTGGGTCTGAGAAAGGGGGTGTGGAACACCACGCATCCGGCAGGTGTGCGGTCTTCTGGACTGTGTGTACATTTGAAGAGACAATCAGGTGTGCGCAGGAGCAGGTCCACCAGCGCCAGTGAGCAGGGAGAACTCACGCCAGGCCTGAGTGCGCTAGGGTCCCTGGTCTTGAGCCACAGGTGTACATACGGACTTTTGCCCAAAGGGCCCCGCAGGCATCACCCTGCATTCTGTTGGCAAACAGATGGGCTGTACTGAACGTGCTTCCAGCGGTGGCCTGGGGCTCCAGGCAGGGGACACTGAGGCTGCCCTCAGTGGGAGGGTATGGGAGCCCTCATACCCTCAGGCTATGTGGGAGTTGCCACTCAGCACCCTTGTCCCCTTGGAAGAGGAGCCTGGTCTCCCAATCTAGGGGTCTGCCTGTCTGTCTTTCGGGATCTCTCAGTGTCTGTCTGTCTCTCATTTGCTCTAGTCGAGGTATACACTGATCCTGCCTACATTAGAGGAGGTGGAGGTTTGCATCTGGTCTGGACTTTAAGAGGTATGGGGGCCAGAGGGAACATGGTGTGGGGGCCAGGGGCGCTAGCCGGGGGGTGGTCAGGGACTTCTCAGACAGTGGGCTCCTGAGGGCCAGTGAGCAGAAAAGGAGGTGGCGGCTCGAGCTCCTGCTGGGAAACCAGGAGGCTGACAGAGTCTCAGGGCCCGTATCACTTTCTCCACAGGCCACTGCCGGGTTTGGGGGCTGAGACCCCGGTGGCCCGGAGGGTCAGGCACTCAGTGGATGGGGGGCACTCTCTCCAGCCCTTGGAAAAACAAAGAGCAGATCGGGTAGTAAAACAAAAGCAAAGGAGACCTGGAAGCACCTGACAGCCCTAATTCATCACGGCCCAAGTTTTTTCCTGTGTTCCCATTATATTTGTTTGTAAAAGTGGAAATCAATTTTGAAGGTAATTTTCTGGAAAGAATGGAAGGGAGGTGGGAGGGCCGGATAAGGCAGAGATGGTAAAAGGAAAAATTTAGGCCAGGCACAGCCCAGGGGCAGCTCTTGGCAAGGTGAAAGAAAATTGCATATTCAATCTCCATCCATGAATCTCCCTCACTGCTGCCCGCCTCCTGCTTGAAAACAATGAAGGCTTTTTCCCAACACTGGGCAGGGCCTCGGTATCAGCCTCACTTTAACTTCAGGGTCATTAATTCCCTGATTATTGAAGGAGAAGAGAGGGTTGCAGCATCGTCAATTCCAAAGACACCCCCCCCCATGCGATCAGGCCCTGGCTGGGGTGCGGTGGGGGGCAGCCAGGGTGGGGTGAGGTGTTGTTTCAGAAGAGCAAAAGGGTGAGGAGGGAGGAAGTGGGGAGCCAACTGGACTGGGGGGAAGGAAGCCAGGAGGAGGGCGGAAGAAGGCAGTCATTACTGCATACCTCTGTTGTTGTTATTGCAAATTAAAAGTAGCATGTTCCACTCCACAGCTATCTTTAGGGAGGGAGGGGCACCAAGGGAGGTGGGGGATCTTATCATTGCTTCTTCAGCAGACCAGCCGTGGTGTCACCGTGTGAGGTGACATTTGAATTTACAATTCCGCTGAGAAAAGCCATTAATTCACAAATTAACATTTCTCCCTCTCCCTCTCTCTTTAACACTCTCTCCCTCTCTCACATGGATGTGCAAGCAATTGAAAAGACAAAGGAAATAGCCTTAAGGAAGAGACTTTACTGCTAGTCTGTCTGTGCTGAGATTGCTCCCCCTGCTTCCAGATAGATAAACCAATTACCTGAGCAGCTCTGCTCCTGGCCGCCCGCGATCGCCTCTTTTTGTAGGCTGCCTCCATGGCTGGATTACACTTGGTGTATCTCATTAATGTAAACCAGGCATGCCCTGGTCACCGGTCTCTTTTCCCTCGCTCGCTTTGTGGAGGGACAGTGGGAAGAGTGTTGGTATCAGAAAAGGCAGGCAAGGCGGACCCCGGGGACTAGGAGAGGCTGCCAGGCCCTGGGACTCTGGGTGCAGCCTTCGGTCCTGGAGGAGGCTGACGGGGGAGGTCTGCAGGTGGGCGCTCCCTGGTAGGCGTGCACGGTCGGATATTTAGAGGCAGAAGCTGGAGCCTCAGCCTCACTCTCTCAGGCCCACGGCGCCTGTTCTCTGTGGCCTTTTGGTCCAGATGCAGGGGGCTAGCAGAAGCAGAGAAGGACCTGAGCATGCCCTGCATGGGAAGAGCTTAAGGAAGTTTCACTGAGCACATACCATTTTAGTGGGCCAGGTTCAGCCTGAAGGAGCTGGGAGGGGTCTGGGGAGGGCCCAGAAGACACAGTGAGGTTGCCCTGCATTGGGTAAACACATGGGGTTGCACAGATTCCTTAACCTAACCCAGCACCTGGGCACAGTTATGCCTGTTCACCACTTAACCTTCACACACACACACACACACACACACACACACACACAGAGTCATCTGATTCTCTTTTAAAGAATCCCTGCTCGCGCCAGGAGTATGGACCTAAGTGGCATGCCTTCAGAGCTCTGAAGTGAGCTTACATGGTGGGCAAAGAACCATGGAGCCTCTCTTTGCTCCCATGGCCCCCCAGGCCGCAGCCAGGCCCTATAAGGAGACACTATACTGGCAGGGTCTGAGTCTCTGTGAGGATAGGTGTGCTGTGGCCCCTTGCTGGAATCGCATGATTTTACACGCACCATCCTACCCAGCACAGGTCACAGGCTGTCCCTCATGAGCCCAGTCCTCTGAAAGTCCAGAAACCAAATCTGCAGGATGGCAGTCATCCACCTAAACAAGTACCCGAGTTAAACTGCATTAACAAGCTCAACCTATGCTCATTTTCCAACAAATATTCAAGCCCTGGCTAGTGTCCACCCTAATCTAAGAAAGAGCTAAGGTTTGAAGGTCAGCATTCGCTAAGACACCAAAAAAATCCACTTATGAGCACGTATTTGTTGCTATGATTCTATCTTCCCAGTCACCTGGGAAATCAGACCGTTCATACAGGGCGGGAGGTCTATCTTAGCTGGATCGCATATTTTAGCCAAACTCTGGGCCACGTTGGCCGTGAGCCTGTTGAATGCTGACCATGTCATCATACAGAGGTAGGTGTAGGCCATATCGATGTTTCAGTAAGACCTCTACCTTGGGTCCTGAGCCACGTGGGCTTACCTTTTTCTGACAGGAAGGACCGGGGTTTAGCCATGGCAGTGTAGAGCTGACATGCATGCATGAATTTGTACGTTAAGTCCCTGAGTTTATACCAGAGACTTCAGTCACATCATTAACCACCTTGGCTCCCTAACCAGTACGTGCTGTTGTGGATAAAGAGTTATATTTTCTTGTTTGAGGAAGTATGTTGCCATTTACCACAAAAGAGATTTTTTTCCCCTATGAAGTACCAAAACATCAAAATAAATCGCCCCCACCCCCAGGAGAGAAAGTACAGATTAGCAGTGGAGGGGGCTGCCTGTGTCCCTCCCCACTGGAAGGTGGGGTGGGTGTAGCACAGGATTACAGCTTTCCCAAAAGGCATCTGTGCATTTCTCAGCACGTGTGGGCACACGCATCTTGTCAGACCCTGTCTTCAGACCCTAGTCTTCGACCTGGCCACTGCCCTGCAGGTAGGCATCGTTCTCCCTCCCCCACCTGGCAAGGGCGAAGAGCAAGGAATGAGAAATCCCCGCCTAGCGATGGCCCCAGGCTCAGGCTGTGGACAGGAGGGAGGGGCCAGGCCCTGAGGCTGCCCACAGGCCCTGCTATCAGTGGGCTGGCCTGCCTGGGCACCTCCTCCTCTGCTGGCCAGAGGGTGGCTGAGAAAGGCAGGGTCATGGGGACCCCTTGGAAAAGGGGTTTGGAGAGAAGGTAGGCTGGGAGACCTAGGATTGCTGCCTGACTGTTGTGGGCTGCGTGAGGAGCCCTGGAGCCAGGGAAGGACCCATTCTCTGTCTGCCTTCCTCAGGCTGTGCAGGCTAGAAAGCTCTCCAGGACCTTCCCCATTCTGCCCTGTGGGGGTGGAAGAGCAAGGAGGGTTGGGGGAGGGCTGGGAGACGATCATGAGCCTCAGAGCCGAGTGGCAGCAGAGCCAGTAATTCAAACCATCCTGACCCTTCAGTGAACCTGAACCTGCTGACCTTGACAGCACCAGACAAGGGAGGCCTCACAAACCTCAACCTGCGTGGAGGCCTCGCTTTCTCTTTCTCCCTTCTTGGAGCCCCGTGGCCCAGCCTCCAGGTAGCTCCTAATTTGGCCATCCCCACGAAATGTCAGCATCCCTCCCTCCCTGAGGCCTGCCCGCCTGCCTCAAAGCATCCTTTGTGTTCATCTCCACTGGAGACAAGTGCGTGGGCATCTCAGGGGTCTTTCCAGAGCCAGGCTGAGGCTTCCTTTTCAGGAGTACTAGCTATAAAGTGTGTGTGTGTGTGTGTGTGTGTGTGTGCACAGTCTGGGTGCACACCGTGGCTGGGGCAAAAGGTGATCGAGACAGAGCAGACAAGACAAGGGAAGAAAAGCCTGAGGAAAGCTGCCCCAGGAACCTGCATTAAAGTAAATGTAGTTTATGAAGTTTATGCTTTCCTCCCAGGGAGAGCTGGATTCCATCCAACAGCCTCCCGGAGCCTGCCAAACAGCTCCTGAAGCAGAAAGTGCAGGCAAGAGCATGGGCAAGCCAGTGACGGGGGCGGGGTGGGGGGGTACAGACACACGTGAATACACGTGCACACACACATTCTCTCTCTCTCTCATTGGTTCACATGGATCTCCCTAGACCCCAGCAGACTTCCAAGAATGGAGGCAGGGATGCAGACAGTATATTTGGTGGAATTGACTTCAGGAGCTTCCCTTTCCTTTCCTCTTCCTTTCCCCTGTCCCCATCTCCTTTGGCAGTGTGGCTGGCCCAGACACATGGGCAGTGTGGACGCTTTGGGGGTTGTTGGTGTGGTAAGCTGGGCCGAGGGCAGTGTGGACCACTGAGGCAGTCAGCTTGTGGGAGCCGCTCTGGGTGAGGGGCATTGTGGGCGATCTGGGGGTGGTGGGTACGAGGCCAGTGTAGGCAAAGGGTTCAGAATGTGGCCTGCCAGGAACCCACCTTTTTTCTGATGCTGGGAATCCATTCTTCTCTGGCATTTGGTCTAGACCAGCAGGTGCCTTACAGCTGCTGAAGACCGCTGCTGGAGTCTCTTGAGGAGAAACACTGAGGAGAAACAATGAGAGACAGTATTCTTCTTTCTGGAAACTCAAAGGAAATAAATGGTTGCCAAGGTTGGGATATGGGCACTCTTAGAGGGACTTATCAGCACGCTGGCCGGTCTGCCTTTCTAGACTCTTCTTCATGTGCACAAGCACATGGGTCTGTGTGTGGGGGTACCAACGGTATGTAAGTGGGCCGGGACCCTTGGCTTTAGAGACTGTGTGGAGGAGAAGAGTCACTGGAGAGGGCAGCAGTGTGTAACAAAGGCCTCCGCCCCAGCCTGCTGGCTTGGCAACATCTAATTGCTTGCCCCTGTGCTTCCAAGACAGGCTTCTGCTGGGGACAGGCAGTGGGAAAACTCTATCTCCCACCTCTTCGGGGGGACTTCGTGTGCTTACTCAAGTTCTGCCAGCATCTGGGACAGAAGAGGACAACAGAGGCAGAGTCATCTGAAGGCACAGAGTTGAGGAAAGAAGAGGGTAGAAGGGAAAGTGAAGGATAAGCAGAGACTGTGATGGCGGAGTCTCCTCTGGGAAGCCAGGAGATGCTGGGTGTGGAGGGCGGCAAAAATGGGCCAAGGGTGGCTTTGGCCCTTTTCCTCCCCCCTCTCCTTTCCCGTGCCTCCCTCCCCCTCCTGATCTCTCCCCTCTTCCCTCCACACATCTTTATTGGTTCCAGTAATAGCGTTGATTTGCATGTCAGGCAAAGCCATGCTACACACACAAAAAGAAAACCCCAGCCTTGGCGGTGTGGCAGTGTCAGCTCTCGCTGTTGTTCGACAGTGTAAAATTAAATTAATAAAGCCCCCAACGCAGGAAAACATAACAGGAAATTAATGGCCTTTACTGTCGCTCTGATGCAGTCATTTGCAACCCTGCTTTCCGCACCAAAGACTTCATAAATGCAAGCAGTTTCTCTAAACAAGCATACTTAGAGCGGCCTGGTATGTAATTTTTCGCCTTGCTTGTGTCCTCTGAGCTAACAAAGCCCCCTTCTCTTCTGGCTCCAGAGAGGTTTCTAACCGGTTCTGGCCCCAGCTGGAGTCCAACACCCGGCAGAAGGTCCCAGCCCCTCCCTGGAAGGGCTGAAGGAGGACTCCGGTCCCACACAGACAGGCCCTCAGCCAGCCCTCCTTCCCCACCAGCAGCCAGCGAGCCGGAGCCCTGGCCTCTGCCAGCAGGCCAGCAGGAAGGCACAGCGCATGCTCTCAGACCGGAAAGTTGATCACTCAGGGGAATTCACCCAAGTCCACCCAATGTTCACTCTCCGCCCTGTTCTGTGCACTTGTCTTCTCTCCACTCCCTGTTTGCTCCCCTCCCATGGTGTTTGCCTGGCCTCCCCTCTCCCTCCCCAGTTTATACTCGCTCACCCTCCCAAATGTGTCACACACACTCAGGCTGGTTATGTTGGCAGTGGGTGCCCATGCCCTTTTTTCCTACAGGTAAACTAGGGGTTTTGGGTGGAAGGAGGGGACTAGCATTCAAAATGGGGGAATTAACTGTACTGCTATAATTCTCTGGGGTCCCAGGGCTCCCTCGTATCTCCCTCTTTTCTACTGGTTCGTTAGGAAACATGAGGGCCCTAAATGAGCACTCAGGCCATCTTGCTGTCCTTGGGCAAATTTCCTGTAAGTCATTTCAGATTGTCGAGAATCTGTGATCTTGCTTTGGCATGTAAAATGGTAGAAATTTATACTTACCTTTCTGGGGGGTCTTTGTGTCAATGTGGGCCCCCGTGTTGGGGAGTGTGAGAGAAGCAAAGAACCAGGATGCGGATCTGAAGGAATCTGCAATCTATTGGGGGAGGCAGAGCTATCACACATCAGACAATAAGCTCAACCATGTGGCTAAATATTCACTAGAAATCCAGGGAAGTAGCTAGATGAGCAAGAAGGGAATGGGACTTGAGCCTGGGAATGGCTAAGATTCAGGGAGACAGGGAGCTTGGCTCGAGCGACACCTTCCATGTGGAAGGAGGCCAGTGGGCTGAGAGCGGTGTCAAGGCAGAGTTTCAGATTCCTAAACGTTTTCATGTCTTATCTGCTGCTCACTAGAACTCCCCCTTCAGCGGTGCTGCCTGATGGGCCGCAGCCCCTGCCCGGATGTGGGACACAGATGGACAGCTGTCCCAGTTAGACTTCCAATTTCCAGATGTGGGATCCATTTGCACTCCATACTTGCTCTGGGACCTTTGGTTACTTACATAATCTCTCTAAATCTCAGTTTCCTCGTCTTTAAAATAGAGATAAAGACATGCACCACAGAGAGTGGTGTACAGATCTTCATTGGACACCCTCTCTTCTCGCCCTCCCTCTATTCCTTCCGTTCCTTCCATCCGATTTACTGAGCGCCTAGAAAAACGAGCTGAGCCCTGAGTGGATGTCAGTTTCTCACGTGAGGTGGTCCCTGCGCTTTCTGGAGGTTCCTGATCACCCTTGTTACCCATCTCTGAATTCATTCTTGACAGTTAAAGTCCCTCTTAAAGAAACACTCAACTCTAGGGACAGTCTAGCCAATGCCAAGTACAGTAGAATCATTGCCATTCTCCATCTGGAGATTCTACATTCATAAGGTAGCCTCAGATTACATTCGATTTTTTTAGCAGCCGTGTCAAACTCAGGCTCATATTGAGTTCGTGGTCAACTAAAACCTCGAGATCTTTTTCACATCAATTGCCATCAAGCCAGGTCTACCCCGTGCTGCTCTTGTGTAATTGATTTTTTTAACCTAAACATAGGGCATTCCATTTATCCTTGTTGAATTTCATCTTGTTGGTTTGAACTCTTAATTCCACTTGCTGAAGATCATAAGGAAGTTTTTTATATCATCACCCTAGAAGTTTTTTTTAAGAGTAATTTTCCTTTAAAATAAAGGAGAGCCACAGGGCTCACCAGTGGAGACCTCCCTCCTGGTTGTGAAAAATGGATGTTCTCAGTACCATAAAGTCTAGCATCTAACGGCCATTTCACTCTTCTTCACCTTGTTCATGAAGTTAGGAAGGAGATGCTTTGTGACATGTTAACGTTCACTACATCCAGAGCATTTGTTTGATCAATCAATAAAAAAATCCAATTTAAGTCTATGCACAGATTGTGTGCCTGCTGTGTATGGAGCACAGCAGGACTGATTTACAGAGGTAAACAGGACGCAGTTCTTGACCTCAAGAAGCTTCTGCTCTAGCAGGGAGATAGACGTGTACGTCATTATATGAGCAGGATGTGGCAGGTGCTATAATCAAGGCGTGAAGTGCTATGATGAATTTTTTTTTAAAGCGGTAGTTGGTTCCAACCAGAGCAATTGAGGAAGTCTTGGTGAGAAGGGCATTTGGTCTGGGAGCTAATATCCAGTTACTGTGCCACAACTTAGTGAGTGCACGCAAGCTCCAGGGTATCACCGTTTTCCTTTCTAGTGCCAACAGATTTACTGTATAATAATTTCTTGTGAAAGATTTCCAGACCCCAGTATTAAATTTATTAGAGTGTTATTTGCATAAGCTTACCTCCCTTTCTCCTTTTTTTTTAAAAAATTTTATTTTAATCATTGTTCAAGTACAGTTTTCTCCCCCCTACTCCCATTCCAGCTCAACCACCCAACCCTCCCCCCTTCCCCCAACTTTTTTTTTTGCAAGGCAGGATGCCATTGAGCTTTGTCACTGCCCCACTTTCTCGTTGTGACTTTTAAGGATCATCAAAAAAATTTTAGAACCCTATCTACCTTTTCCCCCCAGGGTCCTGCTAGATGAATATCTGGGCCTGGGAAAGTTAGCTCAGTCGAAATGGTCAGGAGTACCTGCCTGGCCCCCTCCTGACCCGGACCACTCCTGCTGGTCCCATTTGGAAAATTCTTTTCTCTGGTGCAGAAGTTCTGCCTTCTCTCTCTCTCTCTCTTTCCTCTCAGTCCTAAGCTCCTCTTCCCCAGCACGGAGCCCAAACCTGCCTCACATTTTGTTTGCTCCAAACACAGCCACCAAGCCCCTTTCTTGTCATCTCAGCTCGTTCTGAGCTTTTGTCTTCCTGACAGGCTCTCGCTACTCTGGCATCCATCCTTGGTTATGGTCCCCTCCTTCCATCAGTTGTGTGTCCTTTACAACGGGAAAAAAATAACTTTGTCTGACAATAAGTACAATAGATGCTCACTATAAAATATTTTGAAGATAAGTAAATTTTTCAAAATTACCCATAATCTCATCATCGAGAGGTAACCACTGTTGGAATTTGGTCTATTCTTTACAGTCTCTTCTTTTTGTGCATGTATAATTTTATATATGATTTTTTTATCAAAATTGGAATGATATTGTATATACAGCTTGTCTTGCTATTTTCACTTAACATTATATAGAATCATTTTCACATATCATTAAATATTCTTTGAAAACATGATTTTTTAATGGCCGCATAATCTTCCACCATTCGGTGTACATGTCCTTTTAAAATCTAGGCTCATCATATTTTAAAGCTTATTCGTGTGCAGCGGCGATGATTTTCCTGAAGTGCCCTTCTCCTCCCGCCCCTCCCCCACTCTCACTCCCTCCACTGTGTCAGGGTGATTCTTTGAGCTCGCAGAGGCAGAATCTCATTTTTAGCGCATCCAGTCCTTATAGAATCGTGTTCCCTTCTAGAATCTCTTGCCATGAGATTGAGTGGCTATTCTTTCCCTCAACCCAGAGCAGTTTGCTTTCCTCGAGTTGGATTTTGTCCAATGCCTCCTTCCTTTGCTACTGTCAACTCTAGACAGGCTTGCTTTCTCCCCAGATCCCCATCACTTACCCTTCATCGGGTTTTCCTTCTTGGCCGAAATTAAGCAGCTTGAAACAGTGGCAATGGCTCTGGGCTGAGAACCTCAGCTCACAGCCTGACGGTGACTGGCTGGGTGACGTGGGGAAATTACTTAACCTTTCTGAGCCTCCCCCCTTTTTTTAAATCTCTTACAGAGAATGGAATTAAATAATCTTGATACTTTCCAACTGTAAAATATGACACCAAATCCAGAATAGCGATTTCCTTTGTTGCTTCTTTTTCCTTCTAAAAGGTAAAATGTCGAATAAGGCAAGTTAAGAATCTATCAACCTTTGCTTTTGGAATTCTGTTTGACAAATCAGTCAACCTTTTTTATCACCTACTATGTGTCAGGCCCAATGCTGGGTTTCTACAGATGAAAAAACATGTGCCTGCCTTCAAAATGGGAATAATAATAGAAACCCTCCCGCTTAAGTTCTGGTGAAAATTAAATGAGTTAATATATGTGAAATTCTGAGATGGATGCCTAATATATAGTGAGCACTTAATGTTAGCTGCTGTTATTGTAAGGATTAAATCAGTGGCTATACGTTCAGCTGAGTGTCTGGCACAATAATGGGAACTGGATCGATTTTAGTTATTATTATTATTTCTGCAATAGAGGTTTGGATAGATGGCTATTGGAACACAGAGAAAGGAGAAATTCATGCTGCCGAGAGGGAGCTAGCAACCCTCTGGTGTACCTCTGAGGAAACTCAATCCAGAAAAGCTTAAGGGACTTGGCCAAGGTCACACAGCACATAAGCGACAAAACTAGGAGTTCCACCAGGAGATGTTACTACCAGTCCAGTGTTCAGTTAGGGTGACAAAGGCAGTTAGTGTCCCAGAGGCACAGGAAGACAAGGCAAGCGGGCCAGGCCCCCTGCCTACCTTTCATTCTCATTCTACCATGAAGTCACTGAGTGCTTGGAAGCTGGGCTCGGTTCAGGAGCACCCCTTGGTCCAAGGGTGCCAGGGCTGGAAGGCTGACCTGAACCTTGTCTTTGAGCCAGATTGCCAAGGGCTTCTTTGTGCTCACCCTCCTCTTCAGCATGGCTTGGGGTTCCCAGAGAGGGCAGTCTCACAGATTGTCCAGTTTAAGGATGGGAAGCAATGGGGTACGTCACCCCAGCTCCCTGGACAGACAGAGTCTACGCCAGCATAGTCTCCAGCCTGGCCCAGGCCCAGCACCAGGCAGCTCTGCTTTCCGCCTCTGCCCTCCGTTTCCTTCCCATTTGTACTTCCCACCCTGCTGTCCTCGCCCACTCTCCCTCCCGTCTTTCCTCCCTCCCCTTCCCTGTCTGCTGCCCGTCTCTCATCATTCTCACACTCCTCCCCTCTCTTTTCTCCTTCCCTCTCTCCTGTGTCCCCTCCCCATTCCATGCATCCTTGTTCTGTGCCCAGTCTGAAAGCAGCCCCACTCCTGGTCCCAAACCCCAGAACTCCCTGTTCTCAGTCAGATGGCAGGGCCAGGGCGGCAGCTCAGACCTTCGTGGTCCTGCTGCTGTGGGGGTGGGGGTGGGGCTGGGGCTGCACAGGCGGGCTGCCCTGAATGACAAGCGGCGATATTGATCGCATTCTGAACTCAGCCCAGCCGATAGAAGGTAATTAATGACTCCATTTGCCTCAGTACGGAGGAGAACAATTGAGTTTGAAACTGCAACAACTGGCAGCTGGGGAGACTGGGGGACTGCCTGGGGGTGAACCCCTCAGAGGGGGAAGGGGTGTTAGCGGAGCTAAGGTGTAGAGAGAGGGGGCAGAGGCCATAGGTCACAATGGTATGGAGCAAATGTCTGCCCAGAGCCCCGCTCCCAGCCACCCCTCCTGCTCCCCCCAGCCCCCTGGAGGCCTGAAGCCCATCACCCACTGTGTCCACCTCCTCCACACTTTCTCTTTTCTTCCTGTAGCACTTTTTCGGTTCACTTTTGGCCTGCAGATGAAGTAAGACGTACTTTCCCCAAGACAGCTTCCTGTCCTCGAAGTGGTCTTGCACATGCTTTTAACTCTCCCTGAGCTTGTTTGCGCTTGTGTACAATTGAACTAATGGTGTCTCTTCTGCAAGTGTTCGGTGAGGATTAGAGAGATTGCATGTAAATCACCTCGAGCCTGCCTAGGACATAGTTAGTGCTCAATAAATGCTGATAACACCAATCTTTGATGAAGGAGGCAAATTTGGTAGTGTTGAACAAATAATTTTGCCTCTCAGCTGAAAATGAGAATAAGGATTACCTTGTAATGGTAAATGGATTTAATGAGCATATGTGAAGGCCCTCATACTGGCAGTTTCCCCGATGACAGGTAGATATTTGTGTTGGGTGTTAGAAAACTGAAATTAGTATAGCCCTTTACTATATCCTTTAAGACAGTCCCGTCAAATGCCTAGTTCTTACTTCCTGGGATTTGGTGGGCAGCCTCTGTTTATCCCATTTTAATCTTGTAGACTTTGATAACCTGGGCACGTTCTGACCAAGAAACGGACAATATTTCATTCTGTTTGTTACCATTGCCCCACCTCCCTTTTGGTCAATGCTTAAGAATTTCTCTTGTCCCTTGCGGTGACTGCTTTGGGAATTTGGGTAGAAGGTCCACACACAAGGAAGACAGAACGTTTCTGTTTTATCCCTTGTCCCTAACCCTCATCCCTTAGACATGGTGTTCAGTGACTGTCCCCCTCTCCAAGCTGCTGAGACCTCACTGGACAACCTTATTTATGATTGGCCGGAGAGAAGGTTCCAGTCTGAGGTCAGAGAGGTGAGGGTACAGACCTCTGCTCCGGGGAAACCCAGGCACGTACGGGGAGAGACGAGCCTAAGTGAGTGAGGAGATCAGATCTTTTTATTGAGGAGCAAAAGGTTCTGATTAGTGATTCTAGAAGTGGTGCACACTCCTTGTACAAAGCGTAGATGATAAGGAAGGACTTAGATGAGATGCAAATCACCATGCGGATAGCTCTCCTTTCAGCCAAGATGCTCTTTGGTTTTGCTGTTCGCTTCGTTTGCCTGGAGGCTGCGAGCTAATGCTCAGTCCACACCTGACCACGGAGCACCCTCCCTGTGCCAGGCTCCCTGGTAGACGTGCCCCTGAGCTGCCACTTACCCTCATCTAATCTTCAGCTTCCTCACCAGTAAAAAGGGGGTTATAGTCCTCACCTACCTTGGAGAGTGGTTGAGAAACCCAAATAACCTAAGGTCTTTGAAACCTTTTTGTTAACTGCTAAGCAAATACAAAGTGCTTAGAGAAGACAATATGAGCCTTTGTCCCCCTTGAGAGAATAATATACGTCAAAGTTTTAACTCAGCACTTCGTTTAATTTGATTAATTTATTTATATCTGCCTTGTTCCAAAAAGGACTTGTGGAGGTTCACTCTCCTTGAAAGCACTCACACTGTAGTGAACAAAGGTCCTGGAATGGGCTCCAGGCTTGAGACTACCTGGCTGTGTGACCTTGGACTTGCCACCTCCCCTCCTCCACCTCACCGCCCACCCCACTAGTTTTCATTACTGTGAAATGAGGACTTTTCACCAGGTGTCCCCTAATCACTCTGGGCACAGTCTGTGATCAGCCAGCTCAGGGACCACAGGCTGCAGCCTCAGCATAGGGGGCATGCAAAGCAGAGAAATGGGGATACTGGGAGGGGAACCATGTCCTGGATGGGGCCAGGTGGCCCCCAGCTGGGCCCCTGGGTTTGGTACCCAGGCAGCCGAGTGAAATGATGTAGAGAGCAGGCTCTGGACTCAGATGGACCTGAATTCAAATCCTCATTATCATTTGCCAGCTGCATGGCCTATTTCATTTCTTTGCCTCAGTTTCTTTATCTTTAAATAGCTATCACAGCATTTACCTCCCAGGGGTGTTGGTAGGGGGATTAAATAAACTGTGTAAAGTTCAGCAATGGCTTATGGTAAGCTCTCAGTACTGTGAGCTGCTAATGGATGGTGGCTGCTCAGGGGGGAGCGGGAGGACAGGGCTGAACCCTTCACCTGTGCAGACTGACTAGCACACCATTTCTTCCTTGCTCTGTGGGGTCTCACTGAACCTACAACAACCACATTTTCCAACCTCAGTCTGTGGCCCAAGAGTAGGATAAGATTTTGGAAGTCAGAACTGTTCCAGAAAGCTCAGGACATATGGCCACCATACTCCAGCCCTCTTCTTGGAGTCCTGACAAGGGGCCTCTGGTCCCATCAAGGTGAAGGCCAAGGGCCTCCTCCCATCATTTGGGAAAGGCTTTCCCTGGAACCAGCTCCCGCCATGGGCAAATAGACCCGTTTTGCGTTGACCCTGCTCTCTGTGACCAGGGGTTGGCGTGGGGAGTCCAAAGCAGAGGCCGCCTGGGCCCCATTCTCAAGCAACCTCTCTTACCTGCCTTGGATGGCAGTTGTGCAGCTCCAAGGTTCTGCACTGGGAACACGGTGCTCTCTGTCCCTTGGGGACAGGCACTGTAGGTGGGCAGGATGGTGCCAATGAGAGCAGGAAGGGCCTCCTGCAGACCGGAGTTGATGCTGCCAGAAGCTAAGCAGTGGGAATGAGCGAAGAGGGGCATAGGTGTACCCAGCGGGCTCTGAGAGCTGGGATGAGAGGGGCTTGCCTGACAAGGGACTGGGTGTCCTAGGGTGGCAAGCCAGTCAGGTGGACAGCCCAAAGACCTTCTGCCATGGGTCTGGCTTTGAGTGTTCCCCAGCAGAACCTCATTCATTTATTCTAAAGTCATTCATTGAGTACCAACTGTATGCCCAGCTCCGTGCCTGGCACTGGAGCTCCCGAGATGCATGGGTCACGGTCCCTGCACACGGGAGCTCACAAGGGGAAGGACACTGTCTAATTACTCACCCCCTTTCCTTCCCTGCTCACTCAGGGACCGCTTCTGCCTCCTCCTCTAGTTTAGCCCTGCTCTGCCAAAGAGCACTTCAGTACCTGGGCCTAGCAGCCGTGTCATAGCCTGGTTCCACCCTCTTCCTTGCTGTCACCTCTGAGACTACCCTTGGGAAACCCCACTCTGAGCGCTCTCTCCCTCTCTCTCTCTCTCTCTCTTTCTCTCTCTCTCTCTCTCTCTCTCTTCTCCTGAGGAGGGTCTCTCCAAATGGTTGGCACTAACAACTGCTTCATTTTCTCGCCCTTTCCTGTTCTTCCATGTTCTCTTGTCTTCTCTGCTCCTCCTCTATTCTCTTCTCCTTCTCTTCACCCACTCCCTACCCTCGTCTGGGCCCTGGGCTGCCCTCCTTAGCGGGACACCCAGGTTTATGGGGAAGCAGAGCCAGTTGGGTTTATTCCTGTGGCAAGTGCCCTCACCCAAGCCAGTGCTGCCCCAGGCTCCTAGCGTGGGAATCTCCTTCCCTTTCTTCCTGTCTCTCTCTTCGCCCTTTCTCAGGCATCTCCCAACTCCCTTTCCTCACTCCTTACCTTCATTCCCCCCTTTCTTCTCTAGCTGAGGGCAGGTACCACCCGGTTCTCTGGAGAGAGCCTAGGAGAACCTTTGGGCCCTCTGGCTGACTTGAGAGGGCTGCCTCCCTGCCCCCCACCGCTCATGCCACTGCCCTCTCCCTGCCCCCCTGGCTCACTTCCCCAATCCCCCAGAACTTTTCTGTGCTCCTCATGATTCATCATCACTGCTGCCTTTCCCCCTTCCCGTCGCCGTCCTCCTTTGGGGAGTTTGCTCACTCCTCCGGCAGCCTCTCTTGGGGGTTCCCTGCGTGCTTTCATCACACCAGCTTGCTCTGCCGCTCCTCCAGCACCTTCTCTCTCTTCCTCTCCCCACCCCCTTCCTCCTCTTCTTCCCCTTCCCCGCCTCCCACTGCCGTCTCTGCCAGTAGCAGACTTCCTTTCGCCTTTCCTTTTCCCTCCCCATTCCTCTCCATTGCAGCCTCTGTAACCTGTCTCATCACCAGGGCCCAAGTATACAAAAAAATAAATAAATAAAAAGGTCAGTGAGTGGAGGGAGCAGCAATAACCCCTAAAACAGTACTATCAGTGGAACATGATTGATCAATTGAATTCCATAGCGGCTGAAAAATGTGGGATTAAGTAGTGTATTATACGCACAATGAGTTGAGGCATGATGTTCATTTCAAGTTCATTTCGCCGGCCTCTGCCACCAGATCAGGCAATCAATAGGGGCAGCAGATATCATATATCACCTCTCTGCGGGCTGGGGAGAGAGCACCATAATCTCTCGCAAATTTAGAGTGACAGATTTGTCAAGATCTGAAGGGCCCCTGAATAAATGAAGGAAAAGAGACTCCTCCAGCCAGTGACCTGAGGACAAAGCTTCAGTTCAGCTCCTACCCACACATACACACACAGGCTTAGTCAAGCCACACACAGGCATAGTCACAAATCTACGCAGGGGCACGGCGTGAGTCTCGCCACACACATGCACACACCCATGCACATAATGTGTGAGCATCCGCTCACAGACAGATGCACACTTTACTGCCCAGGGCCCACTGGTGACACTGTAATAACCTCACACAAAGACAGTCCCGCTGCCTCCCCCAGTCCTTACAGCCAGGCTTCCCCCAAAGGTGGGGGGACTCCAGCAGGGGAGGATTAGGACACAATGAAACATGCAAAGAGCGGCAAGGGGTGGGACTAGGATGACGGCACATCCGTGGAAGAGAAGCAGGGACAGGAGACACACGGGGCACGTGGGCTTGTGCTCCCCACGCAACCACACATGAGCACACACACACACATCTTTCTAGGAAAGTTCTCACTCTGTCACACATACCTAGACACGTATATGTTTATACACATAGAAATGCATCTACTCGGAGAATACTCACACAAGAGGGAGAAATAAATATGTCACACCCTAACTTGATAAAGAAAGGCATACGCCCTCTCAGACAGAAAATCATTGGGGAGGCTTACAGAGAAAAAAACACAACCACCAAGTTTTGTGTCCAGAGGAGCAGAGAGAATATAGAAATACCATTGAGACTGTCCTTGTGTCTGTCTGTCCTCCTTGGACTTGATCTTGGTTTTCATTTCACTCTTTTTCTCCCACCCCCACCACTCACTCACTCACACACACATACACACACTCTCTTTGCTTTCCCATCTTCTCCAGAATAAAGTGCAGGGAAGACAGGGGGTCCCATTAAGAAGCAGACCCCCGTTCTCCGTATGTGAGGCCAGCAAGAGAGGATGGCTGCAGGTCGAGGTTAATCAATATGTAATATTTTCTATGTTCTCCCGAATGATACTGTATGGTGTTACTGTATATAATGCAGTATTGATTATATCATATCGTATAATCACTATAAACTGATATATATAACAGTCTCAGAGGATCACCCTGGGCCCTACAACATGGGCTGGGCCCAGGCCCAAGGCCCTGGGGGTTTTGGCCAAGCTGGGGCTGAGGAGGACCCAGCTTTGGTCCAGGGAAGTTGCAGGGTGGGGGTCCAAGGAAAGGTGGCAGAGTAGGCGCTTGGCCCACTGTGTACCCTGAAAACTCTTGCGGGCCTGATGCGGGAGGGCAGGGGTAGGGAGGCAGGGGAAGCAGCATGGTGAGAAAGCCTGGGTGGGACAGGATGTGGACAGCGTTGGCCTGCAGTGCCAGGGAGCAGGCAGCAATGTGGCAGTGCTGTGGCCTTTCCTGTGGGGAGCGAGCCTCAGCTCCCTGTGCAGACCCACAGGAGGAATGAGGTGGCCAAGGAACTGGCCTCTGGTAGGGGCTTGGCCAGAGTCCAGGCCAGGGACAGAGGCTGAGCAGGGCGGCCTGGGCAGCACAGCGTCCACGAGGACTCTGTCTGCAGTCTCTGCCCAAGTTAGTACTTTACTGCTCACCTGCCACCTCTGTCCTCCTGCTCCGTCTCAGTCCTGGCACAACGCAAACAGAATGCCTCAGCTTGGCTTCACGTCCCGCCCCCCACCCCCTCCAGTGGTGAAGTTAATTACTTCACCCAGTCTCCATGTTACACTCAGCCTCGGAGATTTGATGATTTTCCACCCTTGGAGCCAGTGGAACTGATATTCATCTTGAAGCCAAGTTCAATTCTCCACAGGCTGGGCAATGCCGGTCCCAGACACCCAGCCCCTCCCCCAGGCCAACCCAGGCCAGGGCACAGGAGTTCAAGGGAGATGGCCGCTGAGATCCCCTGTGGCTCCACCTCTGTCTAGTCCTCTGGCCCCACACTGGGACAACCTCCCTGTCTCTTCCCAGCTCGTTCAGAGCCTGTGGCTACCTCAGCCAGATCTCTGAGGCATGGCCAGCCCTGGGCCAGCCCCTCCAGCCTCAAAGCTGGGAGTAAGGGGTCCTAGCAGGGTTGCAAAGCCCTAGGGACCAAGCCAGGTACCCCATTTGCCCACTGCACTACTCTGTGCCTCTGCTGGCCTGCGCTGATGCCCCGAGTGTCATGTGTCCCCCAGATGTGTCCGAGGGCTCAGTCCCCAATGGAGACTCCCAGAGTGGCGTGGACAGTTTGCGGAAGCACTTGCGAGCTGACACCTTCACCCAGCAGCAGCTGGAAGCTTTGGATCGGGTCTTTGAGCGTCCTTCCTACCCTGACGTCTTCCAGGCATCAGAGCACATCAAGTCAGAACAGGTGAGGAAGGCGCTTGCTGCGTGCAGAAGAGGAAAGGATCTGGGCAGGGCAGGCCTCTGGAGCGCATGCACGGGGATCAGCTGTGTGCGCACCCAGCATTGCATGTGCTGCATGTGATCACACCGTGTGTGGCCCCTGTGAACACTCCCACACAGGACATTATAGTGGAGCTAGGACAAATCATGTGGTATGTGGTAGTTAGAAATGGTGAGTTCTCGGAGTGAGTATGGCCTTGGGTAAGTCTTAACCCTTTCAGAGCCTCAGTTTCCCCCTGTATAAATGAAGGCCTTGGACATAGGATCTAACAGATTCCTTCTGGCCCTGCCTTGACCTGCTTGTGTCATAGAGTACTCAGGAACTGCATACTCTATGTACGTGCCCCCTGCCTAAATCTCCCCAGGTCCTACAGAAAGTCTGTGCCAACCCATGGCACTCTTCTCACCCAGCTGTGCCTGCCCCTTGCTCCCCAGTCTGGAACACACAGCACGGGACACAGCCCACAGCCCACCTGCGTGATGCACAATGTGGAAACACATCTCCCAGCTCCTCACATTTGCCCATGTGCACGTGTTTACACACCGCCACACCCACCAACTCCCTCTCCCCTCAGCTCACAGCACTCCCAGTGTTCCGCCCACCAGCTCAGCGCCCTCCAGCTCCCCTTCCACCCGTGCCTCAGTGGAGCCCACAGTGCACACGCCAAACACGGGAACACACCCCCATTCTTCCCTCAACCACAGTCCAAGCCAGGCCCACAACGGCAGCGCCACACACACCCCGCTGCGCGCGCGCGTGCACACAGGGCACACACCAGCTTGCGCGCGCGCGCGCGCGCGCACGCACGCACGAGCCAGCACAGCCCCACCAGCTTCACGCAGCGCAGTTCCGCTCTAGGACTCCGGCGGCTCGCAGCCACTCGCTTTCTCCCCGCCTGTCCTTTTATCCCATAAGCTGTTTGTCTTCATAAAACAAAAATCAAAAGTCTTTTTAAGGTGCCCTGAGCCATAAACCAACAAAGGAGGAGCCGGCCGAGGCAGGCTGCTCGGTGCACCCTCCCCGAGTCCCCGGCTGTATTACAATGAATAACCTTTATTTACTTTCATTAGACTATTAAACACCAGCACAGTCATTTTTCCCCCTGAAACTCGGAGCAGGGCCCATAAAGCAAATCCGAAGCCTAATTGAGTTCATTTTAATTTCTCTCCGATCACAGCGAATTACTCTGGTGATAAATCAGGGGGCAGCTTCACCCCCAGTAGAAGGCCTAATTTGCAGCTAATTACAAAACTGATTTCTACAGGAAGATCAATACGAGAAGGAATTGGAAATGACGAGGCAATCCCGTCCAGCCAGGGAGGAAAGGGGGTCCTCTGGGGGGGCCAGGAAGTGGAAGGGAAAAAAACGGACCCGAAAGAGCAGAAAATCAGTTTTAATTTAACGTAATATTAATCAGAGCAACTTTTCCTGCTTTGTGCAGGCTCCTGGCCTGCCCAGCTCTGGGGTCTGGCTTGGCGGTGGCTGCAATAAAAAGGCAATTACCCGAGTGTTTCGGGCAGGACACCCTTTCAGAGTCAATGACTGGCCCCCTCCCACCCTTCTGTTAGCCATGTGGACTCTCCCCCTCCCCAATTTCATACCCCAGTGCACAGGCAGAGAGCGAGGGGCCCGTGGGGCTGTCTTTGTTTGTTTTTAAAAAGGGGGCGCCAGCACCCGATCAGCCGGCCCAGCAGTGCCAGGCTGGAGGCCCCACTGGGCCCTTCCCCCAGCTCCTGCTGCTTCTGCCATCGTGTCACAGTCCGCCCCTCCTCCCCAAGGTTCTCCACTCCAGGGGGACCTTAAAACACCCCTTGTCTCTCAGCAGAGGATCCTCACTGCTACACTCCACTCTTGGGGCTTCTTAGGCAGGAGCTGCTCTAGCAATGTGAAGGGTGCTTGGATAACCACCAACCCGGTATAGGCTGTACCTAGGCTTCACAAGGTCAGGTCTGCATCCGCCCACACGAAACTCTGCATCATTCTCCAGCCCGCCCCTCCCTCTGCCTGGCCATCTCCTTCCACCCCAGCTGGGAGAGCTCCCCGGTCCTCCTCCCCATCTGCACACCGAGCCCTTTCTCCGAGTGTGTGCATCAATAGAGAGCTGTCTCTTTTCTCTCTCCTCCCAGGGGAACGAGTACTCCCTCCCAGCCCTGACCCCTGGGCTTGATGAAGTCAAGTCGAGTCTATCTGCATCCACCAACCCCGAGCTGGCCAGCAACGTGTCAGGCACGCAGACATACCCCGTTGTGACCGGTAAGGGGGCTTCCAGGAGGGTGGGGGCACAGCTTTCAGAGGGAGCACTTCAGCTCATGCCATCTGGGGCCCAGAGTGACAAGCAGACCCCCTGCCATATCTGTAGAGAGAGTGAGTCTCC
The DNA here is from genome assembly GCF_004126475.2 of Phyllostomus discolor. Taxonomy (NCBI): domain Eukaryota; kingdom Metazoa; phylum Chordata; class Mammalia; order Chiroptera; family Phyllostomidae; genus Phyllostomus; species Phyllostomus discolor. Next base: position 153,180,793 of record NC_040907.2, read on the forward strand.
AAAAACCAGGGTGCTCCCCGGATAGATGTATGCAGATGTGCGGATGAAAACTTGTGGTCAGGGTCCCCGTGTGCTTCAGCCTGGAAAGGGGGCTCCTGCTGGCTCTTTCTGTCAGCCTCTTGCCTCTCTCTTTGCTTTTTAATTGCTTCCACCTAGGTGCTCAGAACTATAAGCCTCTTACCGGGACTTGTGCGTGACAGGGCAGAGGGTAAACAGGCCAGGCTGGTGAAAAGGGAGCTTGAGTGCCCAGCGTCCAGCCTCGTACGTCCCCAAGGTTGTTGGGGACCTGCTTTCCTTGCCCTCTGGGCAGCCTGGGTTGCTGTGGCTTAGGGCTTCAGGCCGTGGCATCCAACTCTGTGGTTATAGAAAAGCACAATTATCCCAGCCCTCCTCTGCCTTCCCAGAGAAATCACAGAGACTAAGACTTTATTCGGAGGCCAGGCAGGGTCAGGCCTGTCCCACAGTCAAGTGCAGGGACACATACTCCATGAGCTCCCCTGGATTAGGAGCAGCAGAGGCAGCAAGAGCGGAAGAAGGCCGAGGTGTGGCACAGGGCAGGGCCCAGCCAATGGAGCTCTAGGCCTCAGAGCTGCCGTCTGTGGAAGGCGCCTGGCACTGCAGAAGGGTTTCCAGGCCAGGAAAGTGCCCAAGTGGGAGAGACACACATTGAGGTGTTATTAAAATTCACCTAATTATTCCGGAGACACTAAAGCCAATGTGCCGTTTGTTCCTTAGGAGACAGAATGATTAAGAAGGGTCTCGGTGGGGATTGGGAGACACTGAGGCGTTACCTGCCGAGCAAGGCGAGCAGAGGCAGCCTGGGGACCTGGCAGCAGGGCAGCGAGCATCCAGCATCACAGTCAGTGGCAAAGACTGGGAGCAGGCCCAGCCCCGCTCGCTAAGAGACAGGGCCCTGGTGCTGACTTGGAGCTGATCTGAGTATGGCTCAGGCCTGAGAGGGGCCGCATGTGGCCACCCAGCCTCCCTCGGGATGGGGCCGGGATAGCCCTGTTGTTAGTGTCCCCAGGTTCTCCTTAAGGAGTGTGCTCGTACGACTGTTTCCGGCCTGGACAGAGTCAGGCTCTTTGGCTAGACAATCAGAGGCTGAGTTCTGGAAGTGTCAGAGAACTGCATGGTCAGGCCTTTGGGAGTGACAGCCTTAGCTGGATCAGGTCACAGCCTGTTATCAACTGACCCTTGGCACGAGCTCTCCTTAGCTCAGCTCAGAAGCTCTCTCAGCTGTGCTGGGTGACCTGGTTCAAGCCAGAGAGATGGCCCAGTCCAGGCCTCCTTCCTTCTAATCTGCTGAGAGTTCAGCGGTCACTTCCCAAAGGGGGCGCACCCTAAGTAGCTGGTGAAAAAGCCCGGGAGGCTTTGCTCTGATTCCAGCTGTGCTTCCCCGGGCCCAGGGACACAGTCCAGAGGGCAGGGGCTTCCTGGGCAGGAGCGATGGAACTTGAGGGCAGGGCTCCTGCTGCAGGAGAACTCGGTGCTGGTGTAGAAAGTCCCTCCACCTTGAGCCTCCCCTACCCGCCTCCCCCCCATGGCCCTGGAACGGTCCCAGCTCAGCCTGGGAACATCTCCGGCTGATCCATCTGGATCCAAGTGTGAGAAAAGTTCATTTCAGACCCAGCTTGACATTCCCAGGTGGCAAGTTAGCACTAACATCTCAATCTGTATGCGACATTTCAATCAAGCGAGGAGTAACAAAAGCAGAACCATTAACATTCGGAGCTGTTCACCAGTGGTAATGACGGGGAAACTCGCTCAGAAACTGGAAATTACCAAAAAGAGAGAAGTGTGTGGAGACGTGGGGGAGGGGAGGAAGAAGGGGGTGGGGGCCGGGAATGATTTTTCTACACTTAGGCCAAGATCCAATGTTTGGATGAATGGTGCCATTACCCGAGAAAGGGCTGCTCATTCTTAAAATGTTTTTGCTGGCAATTAAACGGCTGCAGTTATTGATCTTTGTTGATTTTATGTCCTCCTAATTTGCATAATCTATTAAAGATGAATGATTCATGATGTGTTTATTATGGGGACAAACAGAATTTGCTGAAGGTACTGTCAAGGTGAGAAGCGGGGCAGTGCCCAGAGACTTCGTGGGCCATCTCAGCAGCGGGTCCAGCATGTGGGCCTTCAGACCAGGACTTCGAGGGGAGCAGTGGGCAGTGACGCAGGGAGAGCAGGCACAAGAGTTCTGTAGAAAGATGCAGGCATCTTGGAGAACCAGGCTCCAAGCGTGGCTGGGATGTGGGAGAGACGGTGGTATATTTGCAGAAATCCTCTGCAAAGATTTTTAAAAAGCTGATTTGGTTGGAGAGTGTGAAGAGCTTTGGTGAAGGAGGAGATAGGGAGGCCCGTTCAGACTGGCGATTCTGGCCAGGCGTGTGCTCAGGGTGAGAGGGCGGGAGCATCCTGTGTGCCCTGGAGCTCGAGGAGCCTTCTTCGTCCTCCACATGCCAGGCACCCAGCTCGTCTTCCCTGGGGACAGGCAGCTGAGGCTGCAAACCTCTAGGTTTGCAATGAGTCCTGAGGAAAGCAGCCCGGAATGCCCTAGCCCAACTTGAAGAGCCGACCTTATTGATATTCCTGCCACCTCCTGGCACTGGAGGCTGATTTCAAACTTCACCAGCCACTTGATACAGCTGTTCCACAAGGTCAGGACTGAGAGGAGAGAGGAGCTTGGACTATTGTGTGGAGGGGAGAGTGGGGCCCAGTGGGCCAGGACACAGCTAATCACATTGCAAGCAAGGGTGGCTGCCAGAGGCCGCGGCTCGGCCCGATAGCTGCCCTCCCCACCTTCCATCATGGAACCAAGGAGAGAGACCAATTTTTCTGGGTAGTGTTTGCAAGTTCTGCCGAGATTTTAATTTCACTGCATCACAACTCAGCAAGCTGCCAAGTCAAGCTGGTTATTTAAATTTATCACCCACTTTCTCTTCTGCCGCTGGGCTGCTCTAGCTCAGCGGCATCTCTTCTCTCCAGCCCACTGCTCTAGGCTGCTGGTCTGGAACGGAGCCGAGTAGCTCCTAAGTGATAAGGAAAAAGGAACCAGCCAGATGAGAGAGGAGGTTGAGGGCACTCTGGCCCCAGGTTTCCTCAGGTTGGCTGGCTATGGCTGGTACTTTCTTCTAACTTCTTATTCTTCTGAAGGACTCCCCAAGGGGTCACCATCAGCCCCTCAGTAGTCCCAGGGACCTCTGGATCAGGGACTCTTTTGTGAGGACTCTGGCTCCAGCTATGAGTTGGTGCCTTTGTTCCTTCAACTTTCTTACCACTGGTAAAAAGAGTCCCTCTTCCCAGTGGCCTTTTCACCTCGAACCCTCCTTTCCTGTGCCTGGCCAGGTGTGCAGACATAGAGGAGCATGAGGGGACGCTGGCATTAATGTTGATCTGGGAGAAGATGAGTACTAGTTTCAGGGTTCCCTCAGTCTCTTGGAGATGCTTCAGACCACTTAGAGTGTCCCTTGGCCTGGTGCAAGTCCACCCTGAAGGTGAGAGCGGGCTCTCTACCCTGGCGCCCAAATGGAACGAGATGGCACTGGAGAAAGTCAGGGGCTCGTGCACGGGCTGTCTGTGCCCACTCTAGAAGCCGAGGAATTCACTGGTCCCCAGAGCTGCTGCGCTGAGTGGGCTTCGCTGGCCTCTAGTGGGCATGACTGCCACGCACGGGAGAGCTCTGTGCCCACGTGGTTCTCACCACCTCATTTTAGTCCCAGAGAGGGAATGGAGGAATGAGACTGTGGCCAGAAACGAGGCAGGTGAAACTCGCCAAACACAGCTGGGTAAAATATAGCAACTAGAATTGTTAATACACAACCAAGTCTCACTCTCTGGTACCAGAAATAGAGGGAAACCCAAAGCCAGAGCAGTAGTGAGAGACGCACTGGAGGTAAACCCTGACAGGGGGAGGCTGGCGTTGTAATGCACCAGACGGGAGGTGTGAGCCCGAGTCCAAGGGAAGCAGGAAGCTAGAATGGATACTGCCCTGCGTAAAGCGAGGAACAGACCAGGACATCACTGTTCAACAAAGGGAAGTACAGAAACTCACCCCACTGGCCCCGGGAAGCAAGTGAGGGGGGAAAAGTCTCCAAGAGTAATGAAGAACCTGATACTGACCCCGGTTCACAGTCCAAATGTATCCCATGAGTGTGTGGCAAGAACTCCCAGCCAAGAACTTACATACAAATTTGTCCAGGATAGTAACCAACTCAGAAACCCCAGCAGGAACAAGGACAAACCTTCTCTGCAGAGACATTCCCCAATCCGGGGCACCTGGGACTCCCACGGGAGAAAAAAACCCACCACTATAAAAAAAATTACACACCTCACATCAACAAACTATCATGAGGGAGAGTCCACAAAGGCAATAAACAGGGCAGTGAACACCCCCAAGCACTGGAGATCATAGAACAATCCAAAGCAACTATGAAATAAGTATGTTTACTATTCTAAAGAGGAGAAAAGAGAAGTATGGTTTTATGATTATCAGAGATCTAGATCAAACTTGTCCTCTGCCACCACTGCTCAGCAAACTGAGACAAAGCGGAGATAATAAAGGGTAAAAAGAAGACCACGCCTATAGCTTATTGTTCCGGGGTTCAGGAGCCAGGGAAAGGAAGGAGCCACGAGCAGCCCTTGAAGTGGAGGCTGCCGCCTGCTTGTCCAAGCTCCCAGACAGCTAGGTCTCAGCAGAGAATCGTCTTTTTTCTGAACATTGGAGAATCGGGACAAGGGCAGTGTGTTTCTCCCCAGTGGGCGGGGGGAGGGCCTTGTTAGCTTTCCCGCCCCGGTGGGAAGAAAGTTATATTCAAGAGCTTGGGAGAAACTTCTCTTGCTGCCTAGAGAGAGAGTGCCTCTCTAAAGGAGTCTAGAGCTAAGAACCAGAAGGAGAGGTGGCTGCTGCCCAGGAGGGAGGTAGCCAGGGCAGGGATAAGGAGCAGAAGATGCAAGTGTGAGCAGAGGTGGGGAGGCCAGTAGGGTAATGCTCAAAGAAAATCAGGGGCTGGCCACCGGGACCTGGAGTCCTGGAGGAACAGTGTGGGCTCAGCTTCTGAGAAGGGGCTGTGAGCCCTTGGCAGCTCAGATTCCTTTCCCCTGTCTGAGATGGTCAGCAAAGTGGCCTTTTAGCAGATAGAAGCATGGACCCTGGGAAACCCTCCTCCTCCCACTCAGGGAGTCCTGAGGACCTCCAGGAACTGCCTCTTTCCTGTAGTTAACAACTCCCTTCCAATGTGACTGCATTTCCCTCCATAAAACAAACAGCTTAGCCCTTGGCCAGCCCCTTGAGGGAGGAGAGGGCAATAAAGGCTGAGAAATGTTTCTGAAGGAGGCTGGGAGTCTCCTCGTCTTGTCTGTCTGCCCAAAGCCCCTGATTAGCTAGAGGAATTTAGGGCACAGGCATCAGAGTTCCTCTCCAACCTTGAAAAGAGAGAGGACTAAGGCAACACCAACACGCGGGAGTCAGAGAGCCCTTTACTGTGGAGGCCTAAGCAAGCCAGAGGGTTTCTCCTCAGCGCCCCCAGGCCCTGGACCCTTCATTTAAGCTGAGAAGGCCCAATGGAAAGAAGCTAGCTTCTTCTGAACATCCCTAAGGCCTCCAGTCACATCCCCAAGGACCTCCAGCCACCAGACCTCAGCTCTGATTTAATTATGGGGGCATTTCCATAGCAATGAGACAGTGACTGATAATGCAGGTGCCCTGGGCCTGCAGCCTAGGGAGTCATTGGATCAGGGCTCTTTTTCTTCCTCCTTTATCCCATCCACCTCTAGAGGGAAGGGATATTGAAAAGAAGAGGCATTAATCTACTCTGGGACCAGGAGAGTCAGGTCAAATTTGAGCAGAATAAAGGCTGTACCACCCCAACCTCCAGCTCCATGTCTGTGCCCACCAGCCTTCCCATTTGCCTGCCTCTCCCAGCGGGGCGCCTTGGGCAGAAACACCTGGGGCTGCTAATGGAGCTGCAGAGTGGAGGAGAGGCGTGGGGAAGTATGAAGGGTTCCTAGGCACCTTAGCAAAGACCATGTAATTCTATGGTCCTCTAAGCTGAGTTCAGATTTGGCCTATTACCTTGAACCTTTCTTCTCAACTCTTCCCTTCATCTCTTCCCTCCATCCAGGAGACCCAAAGGCTCAGCACGCCAGGTGAACTGTGCTTGGCCTTCCACAGCGTGGTCTCACCAACCCATTTAGAGATCTGGGGGGAGGGGCCTCATTTAAATTTGAGTCTAAATGCTTTCAAGAAATCAGTGATCTTTGTTTCAAGTACATGTAGTAGCCAACTCAGGCCAACAAAGGATTACCTAGTAGCAAACCTGGGCACTGCTTTCGTGATTAGCTAGGTTACAGGGAATGTTTAGGCTGCTGTCGATGTTTAGAGACACTTGGGGTGTTCCAAAGGAGAGTTCTCCAAAGGGCTATCTCCCAGCACTAAGCTTGTTTACTCCATTATCGGGCACTTTCTATGAAGAAAAGGTTGGCTAAGTAAAAGTCAAGTCAGCCAACCCGACATTTTCTAAATGACCGGAATGCCTCAACTGTGGCATTCCAATGAACATTACAGGTATGTATGGGGACCAAAGGCTTAGAAATGTCCCGGTGGCCTCAAAGCCACCTAGGCAGCACCTGAAAGCCTGTTTCCCCCAAAGAGCCAGTCATTCCCCAAGGTGACAGGAAGACCCCCCACTCCCTCCCGAGGGTGACCAGAATCCTCCCTTCCCCCACCTTAGCTGTAGCCTCAGGACACACATGCCAGCACTTTTTCAACCCTGAGCTTTGGGAGGCAAGCCCTGCCACCATTGTTACTTCTGAGAGGGCTTTGCACGCCTTCAGAGCGGAATCCTTCCCTCTCCTCCCCGTGGCGGCTGGGCTGGCAGGCGAGGAGGGAGGAAATCCTGGGCAGGCTCTGAGAGCAGCCTAATGCTCCAGCAGCTTAAGTGGCCGTTTTCCTTGGGATTAGGGTTTCACTTACACAGAGCGCCTGAAAAACGCTGCGCTTTCGGAAGGATTAGAGCTGACAATTCAGTGCTCTCAGAGAACAAAATAAAGCCAGAGAGGAACTGGGAGAGCTGGAGTATTGGGAGACTGTGCAAACAGGCTTAACCTCTGCCCACCCAGCAGGAGGGTCCCTCTTGCTCTGAGCCCATCAGTGAGCCTGGGCCCCAGCCTTCGAGAGAGCCAGCACCTGCCCAACTCCAATCTTCATTTGCGATGTGCTAATAGAGCCAGAGGAGACAGCGTGGGGAAGTGAAATGAGGAAAGGGCTAGAATGACTCCCCCTCTCTGGGCCTTAGTTTCTTCCTCTGGAAAGTGAAGGATTTAGACTACAAGGTAGCCAAGTTCCCTATTAGCTTTCTGAAAACGTGATTCTCCCCAATGCTCCCTAGCCTTATACCAGAATGCTGAGGCTCCTTCTCTAGGCCAGCAGACTGCCATGGCCCAGATGAAAGCCACGTGCTGTGAGGGGAAGGGGTGTGAACAGCATGCCTGGTTGTGTCCAGCCAGTTGGCTGTGGAGGCAAAGACCTCACTGAGCCCACACAGATCTGCCTAGGATACACCAGGGACTGAATTAAAGGTCCAACTGTTTGTTGGAAGCCAGACCGGCTAGGAGAGCAGCCACCCCGAGCTGTAGGCACAGCCCCCTCTGCTGGAACCCGGAGAAGACAAGGTTCAGGATGCAGAGTGGTGGGGCCAAGGCGTGGCTGGGGCTGGGGCTGGGGCTGGGGCTGGGGGAACTCACACTGGCATTTCTGCCTTCGAGGAGAAACCTGGGGAAGCATTGGGAAACCTGGGAAGTAAGAAACAAAGTGAAATAATCAAAAAACCTCTTTTCCTGTCATTTTAAGTAATCTTTTACAGGCTTCAAGTTTGTTACTTTAGCATGTTCTGTAACTTGGGTTGGTCATAAAGTGATCATAATTGGCATAGTAAATGTCAGTGTACGGCATGTTGAGGCAGTAATTACAAATGTGGTAACTGTGTATTCTTGGAAGTAGTATGAATGCTTGTGTCAAAGGCAGCCACGGGCTGCCCACCTTGCAGCAATCCAACGTCCTCATTTTCGTTACCTCATGAGAAGCAGGCAAACTGGAGGATAGGATAGTGAAACAAGAGTTATGTTTTCTGGCCTGAGGGTCCTCCACAGTGTCAAGTGGATGGCAAACGTGCTCATTTTCAGAGAAAGATGCTGAGGAAGAGCCTCTCGAAACTCATTGACTATAACTTCTGTATAAATCTATGACTAATACGTCTTGCTGTCGGAGCCATCCCTGAGCCACAGCATCTTGGCTGCTTGGGCAGCTCCCTTTTCATTATCTCCTTGGTCTTCTGAATGCTGACATTTTCCTGACTTGAGATAAGCGTTTCTGCTCCTTCACGTGTTATTTTGCTGTTCTTTGTATAATTTTGTTTATCAGTACAATTCAAGTGGTTTCAAACAAATCAGTGTCTTTTCTACACCAAAGAACAGAGGTGTGTTTGGTCTTTTATAAATACTACATATTAATCTTTGGGCCACGAATATTTTTGAGAATATGATAATAAGCCACCTAGATATTATACATGTGTATCCATCACATTTTATGTGTGTTTTTAAAAAGACTTTATTTATTTATTTATTTTTAGAGAGGGAAGGGAGGGAGAAAGAGAGAGAGAGAGAAACATCAATGTGTGGTTGCTGGAGGTCATGGCCTGCAACCCAGGCATGTACCCTGACTGGGAATCGAACCTGCGACACTTTGGTTCACAGCCCGCGCTCAATCCACTGAGCTACACCAGCCAGGGCCTTATGTGTGGTTTTGAACGGACTCCCGGAAGCACATCTGTGCAGTCCTGCAGGATCAGCAAACCCTTGCTGCGGAAAATGGAAGTACCGGAAACATGCAAGAAACAAGACATGACAAGATGTTCTGTTATAGGAAGGGTTTGCTTAGCATAATCCCAGGCTACTTTCCTGGACCCAAATGCCTCTCTATTTTCTGGGTCTATGATATCTGAGATTGTCATTCTTAGAATCACCCAAGTGTACTGCTTGTTCTGTAGTCCAGATTCTGCTATGCCCTAGCTGTGAATTATTGGACATAATATCTCGTGACTCTGATTTTCAATTTCTCATTTATAAAATGGTGATTACACATAGTCAGCATCATAGCTTGATATGAGGATTAAGTGAGATAATGCACAGAAAATATTTAGGACAGTGCCCAGCGTATAGTAGGTGCTCAGTGAACACTGGCTAGACTAGGTGCAAGCAGAAGCACAAGGCTACCCCTCAGTCTTGACCAAATAGCATACATTATCTGGTGACTGAAAATTTCCAATTTCTTAATAGCCTTTCACTTCGCTTTTCTCTGTCCTTGTAAAAGCAACTTCACTTAGATTCTCCAAAACAGTTGATTCGATCTGGCCCATTTGGTCGGGAATGTCTGACAAAAGTGCACTGTCTGATTCAGATGTAGTGATTGCTGTAGAAATTGGCTTTAGAATCTTCAGGGACTTCTGCAGTTGAACTGGGAAGACATCCTCATCAAGTACAGTGCTTCTAACACTTCTGGGTACTTTCAGAATCTCAACCACTACTGTTTCTTGAAGAGCCTCTTTGTTTTTCAGAAAACTCTCAAAGGAGATTAATACTCCACACCATGGAGTTTTACTACAGACTTTCGGTGTCAGTATTTTATTCTTTGTGTCCTGTTTTTCTTGCCTTATCTTAATGACGGCAGTGACAGTATGAGATGTGGCTTGTTGGATGACTTCTTTTCCTTTTCTTTGGCTCGTCTGGGAGTATCTGGCTCCTGTTACCAGGAAAACATAGTGTGGTACAGACGTGGCTTCACACTTGGGCTCTGTCGTTTACTAGCTGTGGAACCGTAGGAAAGTCATTGTGACTGTGTGCCTCCCTCTTCTCAACTTTAAAACAAGCAAATTAGACTGGTCATCTCACATCCTCTTCCATCTTTAAACTTTGTAATCTTAGGAGGCAAGTATCCAACATGAAATGCCCATCCTCTTCTAATATGTGGAGTTCTATCCATTTGTGAGTCTCGGTGCTGTTTTTATGTTACTGGCATTGTCAGTGAGCAAAGCAAAAACTTTACTGCTTCCTCTCTCCTGTTGGTTGGCACATATTTTATAACTGATGTATTTTGCTGTGTAGCTGTTTCTTTCTCCTTCTGAGCTTTTGCTTATTTAAGGAGCTGGCTGTGCCGCCTCCCAGTTTTAGAGTTTGCCTCCACTCCCATTTGTCCATCCGTCTGATGTAACACAAGACCCAGCGCTCTGTCGATTCTTCCTTGCACAGATTCCATTACCCATTCATATTCCCTCACTGAGAGAGGCTTGCTCAAAGAATGCTGCTGGGCAAATGGTATGATGGCCTGAGTAATTTGAAAACTTCCTGCAGTATGTGTTTTCCATTATTGACAATGGTGTTCCAGAAGGATATATGGCTCTGGCAAGAGTTTGGTCAATTTTTCCCTGCTCTTCAGGTGTCACTTGTGTACTAATGAAGCCTGTGAGAGTGCTTTGTATGCAGTTTGTTGGCCCAGGCGTCCTGAACGGGCCCCTCTTTGTGGCGACCCTGCTGTTCCAGGCTGTGGTGCGGCAGAGGCACAGCTGTGTGCCGAACGTCAGGAAGCTTGCGTGCTTTTTCCTCGCCATGGCTTTCTTCTCCCGCATTTTAAAAATGCCTGATGACCACCAATCAGTCTGCACCTATGAGTTGGTTTTTGTTTTGTTTGTTCACTTTTTTTCCTGTCTTCTTTTGTTTTATATTCCACATATGAGTGAAAATATACAATTTTTTTTCCTTTTCTGTCTGACTTCACTTAGCATAATGCCCTTAAGGTCTATCCCTGTTCTCACAAATGGCAATATTTCATCTTTGTGTGTGGCTGAGTAGTATTCCATTGTATGTATGCCACATCTTCTTTATCCGTTCATCGGTCGGTGAACACGTGGGTTGTTTCCATGTCCTGCTATTGTAGCTGACCCTGCAGTGAATATAGAAGTGCATAGATCTTTTCAATCAGGTATGTGTGTGTGTTTTAGATAAATACAGGTATCGAATTATAATGTTGTGTACCTGAAACTTACATATACACCTAAATTTCGTATACATATATGTGAAACTTACATAATGTTATAAACCAGTGTTACCTCAATTAAAAAATCCATTTTGAGAAAAAAATAAATAGGCAGGTACCTTGACCGCAAAAGAGTCTGGACAGCACTTCACAGAGTCTATGTTTAAAACAGAATTTGGAAATATGTCTTTCAACCAATAATTCTGTATGACTTTTAGCATACAAAAGTTGCTATGTGTTGGCAGTTTGCAAGAGAAGAAGCCAGTGGAAATGAACAGTGCAGCAGGGTTACTCCCGGGCTAGCTGGAAACACCTTTCCAGTCACCCAGCCTCGGGAGTCCAGTGTGATATCATGTGAGAAGGCCTTAGATGACAAGGAATTCATGTGTGGCCGGTTGTAGGAACCGTGCAGCTGGAAATCAGAATTCAGAGGCATTTAAATTCCTGTTCGTTAAAAAAGGAGCATACCTCTTTTCCTGACTGCTTTGTAGATGTTAAGATCGCAAAACCAAGAGGAATTGGGTTTCTATCTCTTTCTAATTTCAAAACCTCTACATCCTCTTTAACTCTCCCCTCTCTTGGGCCTTTTTGGACCAATAAATGCCATATTATTCATCTCTCTAGGAACAGAGAAAGCTGGCTGTCATTGCCCGCTTCAGGTCCACCCCTCTGAGAGGTGGTCAGAAGGAGTATATCATCCATTGACAATAGAAGTCCATGAAAGAAAACCCACAACAAAGTAAACACAGGTTCTGCCTGCTCTCTCTCTGGGAGTCTGAAGTGGTCTCTTGTCCAACAGTTCTACCCTGTTGTTGACTTTGAATTTTCAAATGTCAGGTACTAGCTAGAGCAGATAGGTTAGGGGGAAATCATTCTATTACGTGATAAAGCTGAGTCACAATATATGAGTCCCTTACTGTAAATCTCTCCTCAACCTATACAAATTCATAATCCATTGTTCAAACTATTTTTAGAGAAAAGGCAGATGTGAACATTGACATCTGTCCCAGGCTTTACCTCTTCAAAGGAGACCAACGCCTATGAAACAATTAAAAGACAATATAACCCACTCTATGGCTTTTGTTGTCTATAAATGTATAGAGTGATAGAAAAGGAATCAAAAAGTATTTATTGAGCATCTACCATTTCTCAACTGTGCAAGATAGCACAGGAGACAGGGCTGTTGGTTTGATTATGATCTGCGTGTAGAAGCGAGCCGTGACACGAAGCTACAGGGCTGGTGCGTTATGAAATGTAAAGACATGCTAAACCATGGAGTGCAGATACTCTAGAAGTTTAGGAGAGGGAAACTTCTCTGATGGGTAGAAACAGTAGGGATTTTAAGGCTTGAGCTAGAAGGAGAAGGAAACGATGAGTAAGAGGATGAAAACAGTATAGCAAAAGCACAGAGGTTTCACAGCACACAAGCCAGCAAAAACGCTCAAACTGAACCAGGAGAGATGCAAGTCACAGCTGAGGGAGCTGGGTGGGGAGGAGTCCTTGGGAGGCTGTGAAAGCCTGGCAGAGTTTAGAGTCCAACTGTAGCCTACAGAGAATCAATGATGGTTTTTACAAGGGAAGTGATGAGAACCATGTTTCATGAAGACAAGCCAAGCATCCACATTTGGGAGAGAACTGAGGGGGAAGAATGGAGAGGCAGGGAATACAAGCAAGAAAAATATTGTGGCAAACCAAGAGCAGTTTTTAGGAGCTGAGCTATGGAGGTGGCAGAGGAAATGGAGAAGGGACAGATGTGACAGCCATTGCTAAGAGGAATTGACCACACTTAGTGACTGACTTCATATAAAGGGAAAGGAAAAAGACCATGTTTAGAAGGACTCCAGTATTTTTGGTCCGATGGCCTTCAAGTAGGTTGTTGGTGGAATGATTATGCGGATGATGAGTCATCTTTTATTCTTGTCTGAGTCTGAGGTGACAGTGGGACAGTTAATGAAAATGTTCAGCAGGAAGTTAGAAACACAAAAATCTGAACTGTATCTCTGTTTTGCTGAGGGTAGGAAAGACAAATAACTCACATGTTAAAGTGAGGATGAGGAAACTCACAGGTTTCATAAAAATCAGAGGTGAGGTCAGTTTCAAGGGTGAAGTGGCAAGGAGGGAGGAAGGGAGGAAGGAAGGAAGGTATAAGCAGAGAGAGAGAAAGAGAGAGGCACTTTGGGATAGCCATTAGGAGGATGAGGATGTTCAAGTGATGAACAGAAAGCGCACTGAGCCAGATTGCATAGTTCTGTAACTTCCTCCAGCCACACCTTGCCTTCCCAGGGCTGGACAGAGGCACTAGAGTGGGAGAGTGGCACTGGATGAAGAGAAGGATAAAGGGAATCTGGAGAGGATGAATGGGATCCAGAAGACCCAGGAGAGTGTGAAGTAGTCTTGAGAGCATGAAAGTGTAGGAGGGGAAAGAGGGCAAATTATGGTCATTGGGGCATGCTAAAATGCAAAGGGACATGGTGACCCTTTCATGGTGATGGAGGGGGCAGGCAAGGAAGGGAGGCCACTCAGGTGCAGCTGTGTTGCAGAGATGTCTGTGGGCCATGGGTATTTCCCTAATATCGACTCGCTTTGCCTTCACTCCAAGACACTAAGGGAAGCCCTGCCTCCCACTCTTCTAGCTAAGAGAGGACTCCCAGGACAAATGTCCAGCAGTTGGTGGGGGGAACAGATTTTGGAACTTGATCTGATCCACTTGCACTATTGGCTCAAAAGCTCCTGATTCACATCAGAGATGCTTTTCTATCATTTAAATGCCATAAACACTAACAGCAAAATAGCCCACTGGCTGGGCCTCCGCTCTCCACACCTGCCAGGCCCAGCACCTGCAGCACCACTTGGAGAGGACAAGAAAGACCCATCAGCCCATGTGGGGGTGCGGGGGTGTTCTTCAAGCCTGTAGGAAAGATGGGGTGTTAACAGAGGAGACAGGTGAGCAAGATCATAGAGGTCCATTTGGCTACTGGAGAGACCACAGCTGAGCATCTTGCTGGGAAGGGGGAATGAAACCAGGTCATCCTCCCTCCCTTCTCCATCTGGCTTTGGGCTACAAAGAGATACCAAGCAAAGGCCAATGCATGCACACACATGCACAGAGAAAGTCAAGGAGCATATACACAGCCAATCACAGGACAGACATTTAGGTAACGAGCTTGCACACTCATAAAGGCACACTCAGACCTGCTCATCACATGCATCCCTGTGTGTCTACACACTGTTCTTTCTTCTTCAAGGGTTATCTTTCCAAGGAGTGCCCTGGTGTGAGTAGATGCAGGCCCCTCTCTTCCAGGCCTCATGCCTTGCCCTTTGTGTTTTTCCAGGTCGTGACATGGCGAGCACCACTCTGCCTGGTTACCCCCCTCACGTGCCCCCCACTGGCCAGGGAAGCTACCCCACCTCCACCCTGGCAGGAATGGTGCCTGGTAAGTGACAATGGTGCAGCTGCCCAATTTATGTGGGGGTAACTAAATTGTGGGTGAGCTGCTGAGTGGTCTTTAGTCTGAGGCTGGGGGTGGGAGGAGACCCAACATCCCCTCCCCCCAAACCACTGCTATTCTATCCCTCTCTCTCCCTAGAGCAGCAGTTGGTCCCTGACCCTCCTTCATAAGCAATTTAGGGAGAGAGCTTGCAAAAGTGTCCCTTGTGTACACCCCACTGTATGTCATGGCCCCTCCACAAGGCCTACCCACCCAAACCTATGCCCAGGGAAGCACTCAGCCTCAGCGACGCCCTCAGTGCCCCAGCCCACCCCCAGCCAGCTGACACTGCTTGAAGAGCCTGCCCTGGTTTCCATGGAAACTTGGAGCCCAGAACCATTTCCAGGGACATGTCAGTCACTCAGAGAAAGCCACCCTGGTCCACACCAACCCACAGAGAAGACCAATGTTAAGAACCTACCCACCCCAGAGAAAGGAGGGACCTTGTCCCTAAGGAAAGAGGAACAGGAGGACAGGCTATGGCAGGAACCAGAGAGGCTAGCTTCAGAGAGATAAGCTACAGCATCCCCACATCTCTTCAGAGGAACCGGGCTCTCCTTGCTCCTCAGAGCTCAACCCCTCCCAGTCTGAGAGCAGCTGGGTTAGGCTGTGTGGATTGGAGAGGCAGAGGCTGCATTGAGGGTCTGGTAGGGCAGCTGGAGCTTGAGCTCTTCCCAACCCCTCACCTCCCATTGGGAGCCAGACTTGAAACCAAAGAGAGGTGAAACTCCTACTTGTGTAAACACCAAAAAACTCTTGTCTCAGAGAGAGTGAGACTCACTGAGCCTGCACCACTCCTGTGGCTGCCTTCTTGGGTACCCCTTCCTGAAGCTCAGCTCTCATGGGAGGAGGGTGGATGGAAAATGGTGCCTTGCACCATTGCTGCAGGGTCTGTCCAGGGACGACCCCCATAAGCAGAGTTGGGGGAGGGGCATGGCGAAGAGGGCATTGCTGCAGGGTGTGGTAGAACAGGGGCTGAAGGGAGTGAGAGGGACTGGGGAAGGAGAGCTGAGAGGCGTGAGTGAGGGCATCTACCCAGATGTGGAGCAGGGGGAGTAGAAGTGTTGGGGGCCAGGAGATTTTTCCAGGAAGGTCCCAGCCCTGAGCTGGTGGAGGCTGGAGAAGGTCTTGAAGAGATGGGGTGAGGGAGGGGGAAGTCTGTAAGGAGGTGGGGATGAGAGGAGCGCAGAGAGCTCATGGTGGCAAGGGGGGAGTCGTTAAACAGAATCTAGTGCTGATGAGGAAATTACACTTGTTTCATTAGCGATGGAGAAGGAGATAGCTCAGTTCCTCTTGGTCACAGTTGAGCTCAGAAGCTCATTATCCTGCTGCACGCATGCTTTCCCTCCTCGTCAATAAACAGGCTTTCCAGTGGCTGCATCCCCCACCCCCACCCAGCTCCCTCTCCGAGAGGGGCCCCTTCTCCTCTACTTAACCCGCGGTTAGGGATCACTGTAAACAGTCTGGGGTCATCACACAGGAGAAAGGGTGAGGGGGAAACCCGGAGGCCTGGCCTTTCTCCCGCGGAGGAAACGAAACAGCTTCCGAGAGCTCCCAGCCCAGGGGTGGCCTCCCCTGACTGACCGGGGGGGGGGGGCAGTCCACCTGCTCCCTGCCACCTCCTTCACCTGCTGCGTGGTGCATGAATGGAACCCCTCCAGGGAAAGGTGATAGGGGGGTTTCCCAGCACAGCCCCAACCCCTTTGCTTTGGCACAGTGCTGAGATGCCATTCTTAGGACTTTCTGGGACAAAGTGTCCCGAGAGCCTTACTCCGCCACCCTCCCCCGCTTCCACCCTGTGGGGCTACGGCTCCCAGAACCAGAGTCTCCACTAAAAAGACCCTGCCCGCCAACGCAGCGGGGTAGTCGTGACTGGACCGGGAACAAACCCCTCCTGGGTAGCCCAGGCACCTCCGCGGGAGGAGCCCCAGGCAGGCACTACCCCACAAGTCCCTCCATGCTTCTGTGCGAGGCTCACGGGTGCTTCTGCATCCCCGGATACACACACACACCACCAGCTCTCCCCACGCTGACTCCGTGGAGTGCTCCGCCTTCGCCTGGCCCACAGCCTGCAGCGGGCATTGCCCTGCCTGCCCCACCTGCACCACGACCGGGGGGAGGCTGCTGGTCTGGCACATCAGGTCCACCTCGGAGTTGCATGTATCTGATCCCCACACCCCCACCGTCCCGCAGGGAGCGAGTTCTCCGGCAACCCGTACAGCCACCCCCAGTACACGGCCTACAACGAGGCTTGGAGATTCAGCAACCCCGCCTTACTAAGTGAGTACGCCACCTGGCTGGCCGGCGGCTCAGCGCGTCAGCTCGCCCCTGCTCGCCCCGCTCACGCTGGCTGCTTCTGGACGCGCCCGACTCCCAGCCACCTGACTTTTGGGTGCCAGCCGGGCAAGACGTTTAGCGCAGCACTGAGGCCCGGGATCCCTTGAGGACGCCCGTGCCTCCTGCCCGTCCTTCCTCTCTTCTCCCTCCCCCTCGCTGAAAGGCCCTGCACCACCCCCCACCTCAGCACCCCTGGAGGGTCCATAATCGGGCAGCGGTGGTCTCCGATTGGGTCCCTCTCCCACCCGGTGAATGCAGCTCTCCTGGGGGCAACCAGCCCCCCGAAGCCCAGCCAAGGTCTTCCTGCCCGGTCCTGCCAGACCCGAGCCCCGGGAGGTCTTTGCTTTTCTTTCCTTTTTTTGTTCTCCTGTTTGTCCTCTCACCCAGCCCATTCTTCTCCTGTGTTAACTTCCAGGTTCCCCTTATTATTATAGTGCCGCCCCCCGGGGCTCCGCCCCTGCCGCTGCTGCCGCTGCCTATGACCGCCACTAGTTACCGCGGGGACCACATCAAGCTTCAGGCCGACAGCTTCGGCCTCCACATCGTCCCCGTCTGACAGCCCACCCCGGAGGGAGGGAGGACCGACTCCACTCGAAGCTTCCTGGCCACCGCCCCAGCCCCGCCCCACCCCGGACACCTGCAGCCCTTCACGTCTACCCCGTGGAAGGCTGGACAGGACTAGTGGAGCCACGGGCCGGACCCTCAGGCCCCAGCCCACTACCCCGAGTCCCGCCCGCTGCCCCTCCCTGCCTGCCTGGACTTCGAGGTGCGGTGCGTCGAGGACGACCCGACCCGGCTTGCCCTGGCCTCACGGAGCCCAACAGAGCGGACCAGCCACATCTCCGGACTCGGGCCGGGCGGCCGCTGTGCGCGGGGACACGTTTCTGTGACACACAATCAGCACCGACTGCAGCGCGGCCCAGCCCTGGAGCCGCCGACTCGGATGCTCCGGCGCAGGAGGCCTCGCTGGAGGGACTGGGCAAAAGAAATTAAGGACAAAATGATTTTCTGCAGAAGAAGGAAGAGCCTTCTGCTGAACCCTTGAAACCTCGGGGAAAAGTCCTTACCCCCGCGCCAGCCGGACTGCCCCCACCTTCCGAGCGGAGTGTGCCCTGCCCCAGAAGGTGGAATGGAATGGGGGCATGGGGGGTGGGCTCTAGGGACAAAGGTTGGGGTCGTTAAGTCTTTCCAAAATTGGAACCCAAGACACACAGGCCCCAGCAGCCTGCACCCACAGAGCCAGACTCTTGGCTCTTCCCTACTCCGCCAGAACTGCCCGGTTCCCCAGGGCCCAGGCGTCTCCTACTAGTGACGAGACTCTCAGCCCCACCTCGCCCCTACCTCAGCGTCTCTGCCATCTGTGACCTCCCAGTCTTCCCTCCTGCCAGTCCTCTTCCCACCCCACGTCTCTCTGCATCGCTCCTCCCTATCTCGCCACCCCGTGGGAGGCTCTCCGGTGCCTGCCTGCCTGCCGTGGGGCCAGCTTCCACAGGCCGTGCGCACCGGTCTTCCCCAGCGGTTACTTGACGTCCCTCGCCCGACACAGACTCTCGATCTGCCGGTGGCGGGAGCAGGTTCTGAGCTGGCATCTGAGCTGCGGGCGGGGTGAAAGTGGGGGGCCGTCCACTCCACCCCCAGCCTCTTCCTCCGGCAGGAACTGAACAGAACCGCAAAAGGTCTACGTTTATTTAATATGATGGTCTTTGCAAAAAGGAAAAAAACGACAAAAACCCAACACGCTGCTGCTTTGTAGAAAGATGGTGTGTGTCGTGCGAAGGCGAACCCCTCTGTATATAACCCCGCCCCGTCTGCCCCGCCCCGCCCCGCCCGGTAGAGTCCCAGACGCCCGCCCGCCCGCCCGCCCTGCCTGTAGATTCGCCCCGCTCTGTGCTGTGAGAGTCGCCGCTCGCTGGGGGGGAGGGGGGGACACAGCTACACGCCCACTAAAGCACAGCACGTCCTGGGGGGAGGGGGGCATTTTTTATGTTACAAAAATAATTACGAAAGAAAAGAAATCTCTATGCAAAACGACGAACATGGTCCTGTGGACTCCTCTCTGTTTTGTTGACTATTTCTCTGTAATTCCGTGTTTTCGCTCTTTCATTCTCTCCTGCCCATGTCTCCCCTCTCTCCATCTCTCTCTACTTCTCAGCCTCTGCCTCTCTCCGTCTCTGTCTCTGTCCCTATCTCGGCCACTCCCCCCAGCCCGGCCCCGGCCGCCTTGCCCTCGCGGGCTAGATCAGTGGTGGCAGCTCCACCCCCGGGCTCGTCCCCTCTCGGCTGTGCCCCGTGCGCCCTGGGCCGCCGGCGGCCGGACCGCCCCGCCCCGTAGTTGCTCTCTCGGTAGCGGCGATGCGCCTTTGCATGTCTCCTCACCCGTGGATCGTGATGACTCGAAATAACAGAAACAAAGTCAATAAAAGTGAAAATAAATAAATAAAATCCTTGAACAAATACGAAAAGGCTTGGAGTCCTCGCCCAGATCTCTCTCCCCTTCCAGCCTTTTTATTTGAAAAGGGAAACGAGAACAGAGAATAGTTTAAGGGAACTGCCGGCGCCCAGCCAGGCTGCAGTGGCCCGAGCGGGGCGGCGAGGGCACCGAGGTGCGAACTCCCAGGCCCACCCAGTCCTCGCGCGGCTGGCGGGGCAGGGGCACCAGAGCCAGGAGCCGGCCGAACCCTCGAGAGAGCCCCTGATAGCTCTGGTCTCCTTGGCCACTTTAAGCGCGTCGGTTCGTTTTGATTCTTTTCTTTTTCTTTCTTTTTTCTTTTTTTATTGTGCACATGAGAAATAAATAATAATAAATAATAATAAATAAATAATAATAAAATTTTGTATGTCACTCCCCATGGCTCCAGGTTTGTCTCTCCCGGTCTCTGGGCCAGGCCTCCCCTCACACTGGTGGATCCCAGGTAACCCCCTCAGCGATGCCCCAACTACACTCCTTCTGCCACCCCCTCCCACCCCCTTACCTAGAAACCTCACGGAGGCAGCTGAAAGCAGGCAAAGACCCAGACCAGTGGGCCCTTCGGTAGCCACCTCCCCACCCTGCCCCGCCCTTGGGGCAAGGAGGTTTCCAAAACTTCAGAACAACTTCGAGTTACACATCTATACCAGGCCGATGCAGTCGCCCTGCCTCTCCGCCCGCGTTCGGATTTTGGGTGTAAACTCTCAAAACTCGACGTCGAGGCCCTTTCGAGACGGGGTAGGAGGGGGGGACGGTTGTTTGCTGTCCTGTGTTCTTTCTCTGCACGTCTGCGTAGCCGCAATTTTATCCCACGAGTCTTCAAGGAGACCGCGGAGACCGCGGAGACCGCAGGCGTTTGTCACAAATTTCCTCGCTGCTCCTGTAGTGCCGCGCACGCACAGCGCCCAGCTCCGCGGAGACTCGGGGAGATCCTGCCGGCTCACGGGACCTCGTGCGCCCCCTGGGTCTTGCGGAGCCCCGGGAGCTGGCGAGCAGCAACCAAGACTGGTGTGGTCTGGGTGTGTCCCTGAGAGGAAGCACCGGAGTCTGTCGGTCGGTCAGGGTTTCCATTTCTGCTCGACCTCGTGGGTCTATGTGTCTCTGGCTAGGTAGGCCTGGGAGTGGGGAAGTGGGAGAACTGTTTGGTTTTTCAGACACTCTTACTGAGTGCCCTCTGTGTTGAGCTCAGAGGGGCCAGTGAAGGATCTGTCTGCCTTGTGTCTCTTCCTGTTTGCGGGGAAAGACGGAGTGATTGCCCATGATTGCCCAGGATTGCCCAGGCGACATTGGAAGGGGTCCCCTCTCTATTCCTGCAGCAACCTCTCAACCCCAGCCCTCCCATAGATGTTGCAACCTTCACCTGGTCTCCACCCTTGGAGACTTCCCTTCTCTGCCCAGGGAAACCTTCCCAACTCAGCTCTTAGTTGGGCCTCCTTCCACGTGGAAGGTTTTTTTTTTTTTTTCTTAAGATTTTATTTATTTATTTTTAGAGAGAGGGGAAGAAGGGGGGAAAGAGAGGAAGAGAAACATCAATGTGTGAGAGAAACGTCGATAGGTTGCCTCTCGCATAATCCCAAACCCCAGGACCTGGCCAGTAGCCCGGGCATGTGCCCTGACAGAGAATCCAACCTCCATGGTGTCAGGTTGCAGGAGAAGGCCCAATCCACTGGGCCACTCCAGTCAGGGATGGAAGGTTCTCAATGACACTGAGGTGCCAGGGATGGTTGGGGACGGGGGCTGCAAGGAGGACCTGCAGACAGACTAAGGAGTGGACTTTCCCTCTTGGCTGGGGGCAGTGTGTCCCAAACGCCTCCTTCCCTCCAGGATCCCAGGAGCCTTTCTTTCTCCAAACCTGCTAGCCCAGCCTCACCCTCTGTGGTGCTTCAGGAGGATATGCAGCATCCCCAACAAAGCATCAAGCCCCTAATTAGCCCATCCCCTTTCTTCCTCCTTCCTCACCTGTGCCCTCCCTGCTCCTGATCTCAGCAAACGGCAATCCCACTTTGCACCCTGCTTGGCACTGCCCCTCTTAGCTAGCATTCTCCTACAAGGGTGGTCTTCCCAGTTGTTTTTCTAATCGTTCATTCCATTAGTAGAAGGAATTCTGAACATGTACACCTAATATAATTATACATTTATTTTAAATTTTACTTATTTATAAGTTCCATGAATGTACTACTGAACTAATATATTATAAATTTTATAAGACATAAAATAGTAAAAGGGTGAGATTGGAATAAACAGACATAGAAGTTCTAATGTTCTCTAAAATAAATGGATTATCTTGTACCCCCGCCACCACCCCTGCCCCAGGAAATTACACCTCACTTTGGAGATCCTGCTCAGAGCCCATGAAAACCCAGCATGGCAGATGTCCTGACTACTGGCTGATGCCCAGCAGATAAGTTTCTGGAAGTTGCCAGGGCACTGGGCTGGCCCAGGCAGTGGTGCCCTCATCACATGTAGCTGGCTACCTGGCCCCGAGTGCCTGGCTTTGCCTCCAGGTGCCCCCAGGCTGGGAGTGCTTCTGCGCCTAACACATTCAGGAATCAGAGCCTCTTGCCTGGTTTCCACTAGAACTCCTTACCTTATGTTCTATTTCTGGTCTCCTCATGCCAAACAGAGTCCCACTGTTGACAGTGACCACCTCTGTTCAGAAGCTTTCATGCTGTGTTTCTCTTGAAGTGCTGGTTTCTGCTTAGAATCAGCTGGAGAGTCCCCAAAATACGTTCTATAGTCCTTGAGCAGTTGCCTGTTCTAACCGCAGCCGCATAAGCACACCCCAAACATAAACAGAGCCTGTTCTCCATAACTCACCTGAATTCTGACTCTCCTACTCCCGTCCCCATCCCACGCTCACAGCTGAGGTACACCATGTACGACAGTTAGGGACAGGTGAAGAAAGGTGCCCTGGACTGAAGGAATAGCAGGAACAAAGACATGGAGGCATCAAAATATACCAGATGGAACGTGGCTGGAGAATCAGGTGCCTAGGAAGAGACAGAGGGGATGCAGGAGGTGGCAGGAGATGAAGCTTAAAAATAGTTGAGAGCAAGGGCACTGTGACGGAAATGTCAAAATGGCATTCATCACTTACACGGCTTCTTTAAGGAAGCTGCCCCACTCAGTGCCCTCCTGCCCATGTAACCACTCTATTCATGCCAAGGACTCCAAACTGAACCAGTCAGTCCCCTTTTCTCAGGACACAGCACGAGGAAGTATGGGGAGAATGAGGCCATTAACCACTAGCGGCAAAGCCCAGTGGAGATCCTAAGGGGATTTCCCAGCCTTCCTCATCTCAGTCAAGGCCAGCTTCATCTACCCTAGATCTTCCCTGATTGCTTCTACATTTCCTATCCATACCTGATCTACCACCAAAACTAGACAGCTCTGCCTTTAAAATATTGTATTGGCCAAAAAAATTTAGTTTTTTCCATACGATGGCTCTAGTAGTGCTTAGGTGCCTTCAACTTCATTCAAAACAATTCTATTAGATTGTCTTGTGACAGTTGTCATATCAGCGTGCATTAAAAAAATCAAACTGGTAAATTTTTGTGCAGCCATTTTCATAGTGAAGATGAAAGAAGGTATGCAACATTTTTGGCATTTTATGTATTATTATTTCAAAAAAGTAAAAATGAAACTGAAATACAAAAAAAAGATTTATGCAGCATGTGAAGAAGGTTCTGGGACTGATCAAACATGTCAAAAGTGGCTTGTGAAGTTTCTTGGTACTACTGACATTTTGGCCAAATAATACATTGCCGTGGGGCTGTCTCATGCACTGGAAAATGTTTATCAGCACCCCTGACCTCCACCAACTAGAAACCAATAGCCAACATACTCAAAATATCCAAATCTTAGTTATTGGTGAAAATGAAAAAGTGTCTTTCATGTTACAGAAAAAACTAAATGGACTTTTTGGCCAACCCAACAGATTGAGAATTTGACCATTTCTGAGAATTTGTACTATACTGTCCCAGTCCAATTCACCATGATCCTTCACCAGGATTTGAAAAGAAAAGTTCTAATTGGTCTTCCTGTTCCCACCTTTACCCCACTCACCCCAGTCTATTCTCCCCCTAGAGCAGAGTGATTCTCCAACGTGTATAGCAGATTGTGACCTGCTTCTGCTCAGAGGTCTCCAGTGGCTCCCCTTTTCCATCAGGGTCAGAATCCTAAAGCTGATCTACAAGGCCCCACATGTTCTGGCTGTCGGCCCTCCCACCCTCACCCTCCTGACCCCCACCACCACTAACTCACTTCCCATTACCTCCCCCAGCTCACTGTGCTCTGAGCCCATTGGCCTCTGTGCTTCAGTTACACCAAACACAAGCCTTCCCAAGACAGTTGCACTTCATGTGCTTTTACCCTCCATAGACTGGCGCCCCACTTCCTTAAGGTCTCTGCTCCAATGTTACCTTTCCAACAAGGCCTTCCCTCATTAAGTTAAATAAAATAGCATATACCCCAGCATCACTCTCTGTTCCCTTCCCTTGCTTCTCCACATTCTTTACCTCTTCCTGAAAGATTATGTTTTATTGGTTTAGGTCCTGTCCTCTCCAATTAGAATGTTAACTCCATGAGGACAGGTTTTTGTCTGTTCTGTTTGCTGCTATACCCCCAGTTCCTGGGGCAGTGGTTGGCACACAAGAGATATTCAACAACTACACAGTGGACAAAGAAACAAACAGAGTGGTGAGGCAGAAGAACTCATGAAAGAGCAGGAGGCAGAGGCAAGGGAGAGGAGAAGGAAAGTGAAGGCAGGGCCCCACAATCACATGGAGGAGCAGGATGACCCCCAGAGAGTAGCTGAGTAGCCAAGGAGGAGGAGAAAGAGGGCGGGTGCTGTTCCTACTTCTGCAGCCCAGTGGTTCAAGACTCATGAGCATCGACCTCTGTGAATAACTCACACCATTATCCAGGTAACTCTCTATCCCTTACACCCCAAAGCACTTATCATAGTCCCCATGGTGGGGGCATCAAGGGTGCACCCTCTTTCCATTGGGACACTGTCCTCCACCATCCTATGTAGTTCTTGTGGGACTGTCAGTCACAGTGCTATTCAGTCAGAGAAGCCATCAGCTCCTGGCCAGATGCAGGCCTGAGACCACATCTGACCAACAGGGACCCCATGTCCCTGTCCAGAGCACATAGGTTTCAAGTTAGAAACAATCTGAGTCCTCTCAGAAGACTTCTTATATGGTATAGGAAAGGAGAAGGGGAGGGCCCTCTCTTCTTTTGGCCCATGAGCTGCAATAATGAGGGTTCCAGGTCCCTGAGGACTCCCCCTCACCACATAGAGAGTGCAGTTAGTCATGCTAAGTCAGGCAGGAACACAGACACAAGAGAGATAAAGGGCTTTGGTGGTTACATTAAAGCCCCTGGAGCCAGCTAGGCCTGAAGTATGACCACTTGTGGACCTCCAGAGCCATACACCAGTGCATTCTTTTTTTCATTTAAGCAAATGTGTTGAAGCAAATCTGTTAATTGCAACCAAAAAGTTTCTGACTTAAACAGTTCTGGAGGGCATGAATGCTCTATTAAGGACTTTGGATTTTTTTTTTCTATAGGCAACGAGAGCAATGGAAGATTTTTGAGTGAGAGAACAGGCTAATCAAGTTGCATTTCTGAAGGAACTCTCTGTCCATAATGTGAGGAGCGGAGCTGAAGGAGAGACAGTGGGTGCAAGGGAAACCTGTATGAGCCCAGTACAGTGGGCCAGGCAAGAGATGACGGGGTGGGTCTACACTGAGGAGGAGCTCGGGAAGAATACCCACATGCAGACATGACAAGGCTGTGCTTTTAAGTAAAAAAGAAAAAAAGCCCTTACTTGTGTGACTCAGTTGTTTGGGCATTGTCCCACAAAGCAAAAAGTCACTGGTTTAGTCCCTGGTCAAGGCACAAGCCTGGGTTGCAGGTTCGGTCCTGGGTCGGGGCACATGCAAAAGGCAACTGATAGATGTTTCTCTCTCACATCAATGTTTCTTTCTCTCTCTTTCTCCATCCCTTACCCTCTCTCTAAAAAATAAATAAAATCTTTAAAAAAGAAAAGAAAAATGCAGAACAGTGGACACATGCAAGAAAGGAGAAAAACAAGAATTTTATCACATTAGCTTATATGTACATAAACATTGAAAACATGAACAACAATCTAGTGAAAATGGCTGCTCTAAGGAGGGAAGAGTGTGGATGGGGATTGGGTAAGAGTGAGATTTCTGTGAGTATACTTTTTAATGTAATTTTGAGTTTATTGAAAAATAAAATTTAAATTAAAAAAAAGTAAAGAGACCAGAGATAGCCAGGTCTTTGGCACATAAAGCATAATTATTTAAAGAGTAAACCAAATGTTGCTTTTTTTTGGTATGACTGAGGGGACGGCCATGGATTTGGTGACGAGGGGATACCTGGTGGTCTGAGAGCTAGTGCTTTCTGAGGGTGCAGGCAGGGCCGCTGCTAGTTGGAGGGGAGGGGTGTCTAAGACCTGAGGAAATAGAAGGAGGCAGGGTGTAAATAATTCTTGTGAAATGTTTGGAAGAGAGAGGAACATGAGAAGGGCCAGAAGATGATGTCGGTGACTTCAAAGGAAGACTCTTTCATGTTAAGGGCTGTGGACAGCCTGCTGGCTGAGGCAGAGGGTGTGAGGCAGCTGGGGTGAAGGGAGGCCGATTAGGGATGAACATGAGGAGGCTTATGAAAGGAGGCCTGAAATAATATGGTGGAGTGATGGGTGGGGAGGAACCGAGAATTCTTCTGGAGACAGGAAGGTCATGAGGGAAAGGGGGCTGCTAAGGTTGCTCAGAGAGACTGCAGGACACCCACTTGCTGTCTGCTGAGGATGCGGGGAGCAGGGCTGGGTCTACCCTTGAGGAAGATAGAGAGTTTGGGGAGCATTTTTCTTGGGGATTCAGAAGGAAGTCTGTGAGAGCGGAAGGACCTCATTGCCAGGCAGCAGCAGGGTGAGCACACAAGGATGGAAGGTCCTGAGCTCCCCTCACCCTGGCTGGCTCCATCTCTCAGGATGTAGCATCCTGGCCCCCCCAAAATTTCACTGCTCTCCCCTCTCCCACCTCATCTACATTTCTCTCCTCCGTGCGGCTACCCTACTTGATGAATCCCAGTGGCAACTTGGGCCCATGTTCATGGTCTGATCTTTGTGACTGTCCATCTCCAAGTGCCCAAGTACAGCCTCAACTACCTTGTAGGAGAGGCCCGTAGAAGACCCAACCTCCCCAGGAACTCCCAGTCCCCATATGCAACCTAGAGGCAGAACAAAAAGCACATGTTTATGGAGGCATCTCCAAGTCAACAGCAGAAGGAACCCAGAAGTTGGCTCACAAGGTCACTGTGGAACCTTCAACAAGCACCCCTTCTCTGTGCCTCAGTTTCCTCAGGTGTAAAACCAGATGGCCTCTAGGAATCCTTCCCATTTGACACTCTATTCTTCCTCTGTAGTTGTATTCGGTGGGTGCTCGGGCAATCTCTGTGGCCAGGAGAAGTTCAAGAAAGTTCTATGGAGGTGGGGTGGGTATATTCAGATGGGCAATTCAGATGGGAAAGGGATGAGGGTGATTTTTTAAGCTAGAGAAGGAGGAGGCATGGATTTATTTGTTCGTTGTATCTCTCCCATCTGGGAGTTAGAGAGTTAGTACTGTCTTTTCTCCGTCTTCCCAATGTCTGCCCAAAGTTTTCTAGAGGTAGGGTCTTTGAGCATTGAGCTAGGAGAACAGTGGGGACCACTGAGGGTGCAGAGCAGGAGACTAGGGGAGGAAGACAAAGGAAACAGCTATTTGGGGCCAACTGTATTTCCTGCCTCCCCCTGACACCCCCACCTGCCCAACCATCCCAATACCCTAATTAGCCAGTCCCTTAGGTGCCTGTTAACAAGGCCGGCTGAGCGCCCAACTCCCTCGGGACCAGCCCCCTTACCCCCTAGACTAATCAGTCCTTCACTCCTTGAGTGCGTGAGTGTATGTGTGAGTGCACACACACAGCCTTATTCTTTCCCAGAGCTCCAGGCCCCATTCCAGCCTTTAGAGAGTTAATGTAGGGTTATGTTGAATTCCCCAGTGAAGGCACCCCCATTTGAGCGGATTGAAGAGTTGGAGAGAAGCCGAAGTTTGGTGGGTCCTCCCAATTTGGGGTTTTCTCTCAAACTTGTGGGATCAATGATGTGTAGCAAAGGATGAAGCCATGATTGGGGGCACTCTATGGCCCCCTAAGCCCTAGGGCTGGTGTCTCTCAGGCTCCCATCTATGGTCAGTATTCACCCCAACCCAGACCCCTCCCCCCTTCGTCTCAGGCCCCCCATTCATCTCCCCACCCCCTACCCCCCGACACCCGCACTGTCAGCCCAAACACATGATAAATTGCCCTGTCAACAGAATTCATTCAGGGACCAATTAATTCCACAGAAATGAACCAGGAGCCATCAGTTGCTGAAAAACTCAGAGTGCAGGGAGCGGAAGGAGGGGGTGCAGATGAAGGGGGGGAGTGGGCAGCAGAGGAGGGGACGGGGAGGCTGGGGAAGTTAGTCTGACAGAAATTGGTCATTTAATGCTTAAGTGCACGCTAGACAGCCCTGTCATCGCCCGCGGCCCCCGTGCGGGATTAATTATCAGAGGAGGAGAGGGCAGCCCAGCCCAGCCAAGCCGTCTGTCACCAACTGAGGCTAGAGTCACCCAGGACTTGGGCCACCCTGAGTCCACTTGGAAGTCTTCAGGCCTCCTGCTCCCTCAGCTTCAGGGTTCCTCCCAATCCCAACCTTAGGCCCAACTTCTTGTCTTGGGCCCTAAGCCATGTTTAGTCATGGTCTTGCCATTAGCTACCCCCACCAGGGAGGCTTCTTTGACCCCTTGACTGGGTTAGAACCTGTAACTCCCTGTACTTCATTGTCATTACCCCCGGCTATCTTGGGGGACTCCACATGGAGCCCAAAATATGATTGTCCTACCCTAAGATGAGGTAATGGCACCATTTTCCACTCAAATGCTCAAGCCAGAATCCCACCGGTTATCCTTGACTTCTCCCTCTCCTTCATCCCTCTCAACCAATCAGAATCCAAGTTTTGTCAGCTCAACCTCCTGTAAATATATCAAGTCTGGGTCGCTTGCTTCCAGCTTCCCCCATCACCTGAGGCTGGGCCACCAGCAGCTCTGCCTGTTCCCCTGATTTAGGTCCATACTTGCAGTTAAAGTTATCTTTAAAAATACAAATGACACTCTGCTGTGCCCCTACACACGTACACAAAATCCAGTTTAACATTCTTTGGTGGGCCCGCCATGGGCCTACAGGGGATTAAGTTCAAACTTTCAACTTGACCGAGAAGGCACAAAGCCCCAGCCTCGGCCAACAAACCAGCCTTGCCTCCAGCATGCTTTCCCTGCTCTCTCCGATCCAGTGCCATTGACCTTCCCTTTTGGCTTCTGCGCATGCTCTTTTTCCCTTAGCCTGAAAAATTCTTTCTACCTTACAACCCCCACCATTCACTTGACTAACTCCTATTTGTCCTTGAAAACCAGATTAAATCTCACTGCCTCCAGGAAGCCTTCCCTGACCCCTCCCTGAGCTTATGCAGCTCCCAAACTTCTTCGTTTATCAACATTGTCACCCTACCTGTGCATTGTCTGTCTTTCCACCAAAATGTTAAATTTCACAAGAATGGAGTCCATGTATTTATCCTTAGGGTCTGCCACTTAATGGATACCAGAAAATATTTGTTGAATTAATAAATGAACAGATATAGGCCCCATTTTTCTAGGCTCTGTCCCTGGCCTGACTCTGGGGCCAAGCTCCCCAGAGTCCGACCTCTCCTAGTAGCCAAGACAGGGTGGCATGGTGGGAGAGAAGAGAAACCCTCAGAAAACAGTTTGTGAGCCCATCTGATGAACCCAAACCAGCTGTGCTAAGAGAACGTCCTGAGAGCTGGAGGTCAGAATGGTAGAGAGAATTTGGGGGAGGACTTCCTACAAAAGCAAAGGCCAGAATCGGCAGAAGCATGCTCTGGACAGATACAAGGGTCAGCTCAAGCATAGAATGATCATAGGAGGCAGGGAATAAACAGCTGGAAAGTCCACTTTCAAAAACAGGTTTTGATAATTTACCAGAAGTTGAACTGACAGGACTTGGTTACTGAATGGAGGAAGAGGGAGGCCAGCTTGGCAGGGCAATGAAGGTCAGGCTGAGTTGCCCTTTTTCCTGCCCTTGATGGCAGAGGATGGTCATTGACTGCTTCTAAAAATGGCCAGGTACGGCTTTATTTGCCAAGTTAATTCTGGCTGCCAGTCAGGGTGTCTGAAGGAAAGATTGAGGCAGGGAGACCATTAGAAGGTTGGTGCAGTTATGAAAAAGGAAGGGGGAGAGAGAGACTGGCCTGTGGAAGGAAGGTCTGTGATGGAAAAGTCTCCCACGAGGGGCAGAGGTGAGCTGAGTGGGCGCTCTCTCTCTCTGGGAAGCACAAAAGGCCTGTTTGCAGCCTCCCTAAGATGACTCATGTGGACCTGGCTGCTAACTGGATGTAAGGTGAGGTAGAGAAAGAGGGAAAGATGACTGCCTCCAAGTTTTGTGTTCTAAGAGGCTGGGTGGCTAGTGGGGCCATCAGCAGAGGCAAGAAGAGAGGCTGACTTGAGGCTGGAAACAATGAGCAAGGCTTCGTATACAGAGTACACATGTCTGATTTGACATGCTTGGCATGATGTCCAATAGACAGAATTAGGGAGTATTAGGTCGGGGGTGAATTGGCCTTGGGATATAGAATTGGGAGATACCTTCTTGCCCTCACTCTCCTATCCTCCAAATTTACATTTAATTAGAATGGGTTAATGTGATTTTGTGACAAAGCGATACTATAATATGGAAACAAATGATCCTAAATAATATAATGCAGCAAAATGTGCCACATAGTACAAGTGATAGTGCAGGACTTGTAATGTTGCATAATGATGTAATCCAGAAACAGGATAACCATATGACAATTTACTAATATGAACCAGGAAATGATGGGTCAGTGCACTAGTTAACAATTTGGGGCTGTACCGTGGTAATGAAATAACCATGTAGTCAGTGACACTGCAACAAGGCACACAATCCAGCAACCAAGTGACAACCTGACAGTGTAACCATGTTAACTCAGTAATGATGTACTGACACAATGATGCCATGATATAATGGCAGAGTGTGGTGATGATGTCACACAATAATAAAAGGCCAACCAGGGAGCAGGTGAGCCACAACATAAATAGGTAACATTCCTCAATACAAATTTTACTAAAGAAAAACAATGTTATGGTGAAGAAAAATTCATATAATAAGCAGCCATTTATCTAATAAAGAAAAGAATATATGAATACATATATTTATTTGCTTATACTTTACAAAATGGAAAGATAATGTTCATCTATTAAAGAAGGGGGAAACAAAAGAGAGAGGACAGGATAGGAGATAGACATCACTGATCATATCTTCTTTTGTAAATTTGACTTTAGAACCATGTACATATTTTACATAACAACACAACAAAGTTAAGCAAATAAATAAGCAGTCCCCCAAAAGGCAGAAGCAAAATGAAATAAATGAACATAACTATCCATTGAGTTGGAATCATAACCACATAGAGAGAAACTATTTCAAGTAATTTAAAACCTAGTAATTGACTATATGTACATTCCTTAGTGGGCCATACACTGATAAAGCAAATAAGTAATGATATTGATGTTCTTGGAGATTTTGGTGCAAGACAAACAAACAAACAAAACCAAAGGGAAGATCAATGATGATAAGTAAAATCCCTGTAGTCCTGGATTTCAACTGGATGCATTAGTAATAACTCAATGCATTTTACCTTTCCAAAACCTGTATTTCCTAGCTCTACCCACTGAAAAAGACAAGAAGTTAATCAACTCCATAACAATAAGCACCTCTAGTCCCCAGACTGTGGTCTTTAAATACCATGTTGCACTAAAAGGAACCAGGACTCTTTGGGGAAATGGAAAATGATTCTGGAAATCTTGCCAAACAGAAAGCAAGAAAGTTATTAAAAACTACTATGAGGGTTAGGCCATGAGGACTTAGGTGCCATTTAGAGGCTGCCACTGACCAACAATGGCATAACTGAGCATCAGTGAGAATAATAAGTACAATTGATTTAAACTCATCAAATATATTTAAATCCATGAATGTATAATTAAAAGAAATATCTTATTGACCTTCTTTGTAAGACACTAGGAAACCAACTCATTATTTGAGAAATTAATAAATGAAGAGAAAGAATCAAGCATTTCTTCTGCCTTTCTTATAAGAACTGTATCTTAGGAAAACCCAACAGTGGGTAAGGGGAAGTTTCTCTTTATAAATGTCTTACAGCTAATAAGTGAAGAAGAGATGGATAGAATTAGAATATTACCATTTTGCAACCCCTAATGGAATAATAGATCTAGGAAATGATCATCAGTGGCTGTTAATTTCACAAAAAGCGAAACAACAGAACATTATATGCCTCTTGATGCAAATACAAAACACACACACCAAACAAAAATAAAAAACCTATTAGGTAATATTTCAAAAAAGTTGAACCTGAATCTGATCAAGCCTCTCAATGTAACTACCATTTTTCAGATAACACTATGGACAGAGGAACTACAGGGATGACATCTGATTTGGCTCTTGCTTGTATATTCCCCAGACTGTGAGAGTCTATAGGGCACATAATATGACTTCTTCAAAAAATAAATTGCAAGGGGAGGATGGATGGACAAAAGAGACATATCAACTGATTGCAATATATTTGAATCTTGCAAGTAGTTAAAAAGAGGAGGAACAGGAAGAGGAGGAAGAGCAGGAGGAGACGGTATGAAGTACTCAGTGACTTGTAAACACTGCACTAATTGCATATCATGAAAATTTTAAATGAGCTAGTGTTAGTATGGTCATTTAAAAAAGTCCTTTTGTTTTAGAATTATTTCATTGAAATATTTACAGATTGAATAATATAATGCCTGGGATTTTCTATAAAATAACACTGGGGCAAGGTGGTAGGAACAAAACTAGCCATGAATTGCTAATTCTTGGAGCTGGGTTCATTATACTGTTCTCTCTATTTTTATATATCTTTGACATTTTCAATAATAAAAAGCTTTAAGCCTTTGTTATAGTAAATCAAACTACTTAAATTTGGCAGTAGCCATCTCCCCTCTCTTGACTTTCAGAAAGCTGACAACTATCTTCAATTGGCCAGCCATCTAACCTGGAGATTCTGAAGAAACTGACCAGCCTAAAAGAAAATACCTCCAGGTTCTGGCAATTGGGGTCTCCCACAAAACATCTGGGTCTCCACCTTATTACTCTTCAGTGACGCCAACCAATCAGCGGGGCCCAAACATGCACACAGAATTTCCAGGTAGTCTTTTACTTTTGTGTATTGATGGATAGGAAAGGATATTAATGATTTAAAACAAGCCTCTGACGTGAGAGAAAGAGACCAAAATTAACTACCACAAGAAAAAGAACTTGAAAAAAATCAAAGGCAATTCAGGAAAAATAATAAACTTAAAAGCAAAACAAAATAAAAACTGTCTATAATTAATAACCTCAAAGCAGTAAATAAAGAGGGGCAAAGGTGGAAAAAATTGGGACAACTGTAATAGCATCAAGAATAAAAGGGAAAAAATGGTAAAAGAAATATGCCCATGAAATAAATACATTCTCTGAATGTATTTTAAGGTACATTCGGAGAATAATAATAATTCTTAAATTTCTGGAAATTAATATATATGTATGTGTGTATATATGTGTATGTGCATATATATAATATCAGAAGTAAAAATATTCAGTAGAAGGTTTTCAAGGTAAAGTTGAGGAAATATCTAAAAACTATAATGAATGGTCACAGAAATGAAACTAGGAAAGAAAAAAATAATAGACTAGAGGATAAATACAGAAAGAATAAATGTCTGACTAATAGGAGTCTCAGAAAAAGAAGACAAAAAATAGAGGTGAGAAAATTATCAATAAATAATTTACAAATTTCTCCAAAATGAAGGACATGAATTTCTAGATTGAAAGAGCCTACCAAGGACTCAGCACAGTGGATTTACAAATTCCCACACCAAAGCACATAATCATTAAATTATAGAACATCAAGGGGTAAAGAGAAGATTTCAGAATGAGAGAAAGAGGGGAAATAAGGTTTAAAATGTAATGGTTTAGAAATAAGAATGGCGGCAAACTTCTCAACAGCAACAATGGAGATTATTAGATAATGGAACAAGACAAATAAGGATAATGTGAAGTGTAAAGTTCGATGCAGCAGCACAAACAAAGAGAAGGTAGAGAAACGGAAGCAGTTCCTGCACCAGATTTGGCATTGAAGGAGCTTAAATGAATCAGACCTGGTGATCTGAACCGCACTGGAATGTTAAAAATTACACTTTCATATACATAAATACAAAATATTGGTTTCACTCCCAACTGTGACATATGTATATAGAGAGAATTAAAAAGAGACAAAGTATCCCTGGCTGATGTGGCACAGTGAATTGAGTACTGGCCTGCAAACCAAAGGGTCGCAGGTTGATTCCTAGTGGGGGCATATGCCTGGGTTGCGGGCCAGGTCCTCAGTAAGGGATGTGTGAGAGGCAACCACACATTGGTGTTTCTCGCCCTCTCTTTCTCCCTCCCTTCTCTGTCTAAAACAAACAAATAAATAAAATCTTTAAAAAGGATAAAATAAATGCAGATGTTGGTATAAGAGAGCCCCATCTTCATCTTCCATAATAGATAGTCAACGGATAATTCTAAAAAGTAAAAAGTCATATATAGCAATATAAATGGAATATTTCAATAGAAATAGGTATGTGAGTATCAAGATACAGCTAAACAATTTTAAAACATGAGCCTATGAGCAGCTAATAGGGGATAACTATAAATTTTTATTAGTTGGCTATTTGAGCTATGTAACTAACTTTTCAGTGAAAAATTCAAAGATACCTAAAAACTGAGAAAATAGTACACTGATCTCTTATAACCTAATCACTCAGAGTTAGCCATCATGAAGACTTTCCTATACTTGCTTCACATAAGCATATTAGTTTAATTGCTTAATTAAAGCATTTAGAAATACATACAACAAATTAATAAAATAGCTCCCTCTGAGGCCTGTGACTGATATAGGGATGGGAGGGAGTGGGGAAAGGGGGAATTTCTTTTTCTTTTAAACAGCTTTATTTTTATGTTACAAATTCTTATGCTATGTACTGTCCTAAACACTTTCCACTCATTTAACCCTCAACAATACAAGGTAGATACCAGTATCCTACCCATTTAACAGAGAAGAGTTGGCTATTGTTTGTTTTTCAACTGAGCAGGGGTTCCTTTTTAAATAATGATTTTTTAAAAGATTTTATTTATTTATTTAGAGAGAGGGGAAGGGAGGGAGAAAGAAAGGGAGAGAAACATCAATGTATGGTTGCATCTCACACACCTCCCACTGGAGACCTGGCCTGTAACCCATGTGCCCTGACTGGGAATTGAACCAACAGCCCCTTGATTCGCAGGCTGGCACTCAACCACTGAGCCATACCAGCCAGGGCTAAATAATGATTTTTTTAAAAATAATGAGCCATAGAAATCTATTCTCCTTCTCATATGACAACCATTTGATTATTTGAATTCTCTCTTCTCTGGTATAAAAAGTCCCAGTTCTTCCAATGACACCTGAAATGTAGAATTATTATACATTGCTGTTGTTAATAACTTTTTTACTCTCAAATGTATCCTGGTTTAGGTAAATTTCATAGTGACTCTACTCATAGAACTTGGAGTTTAGATCATTTACTACGTGGGTTGCTTCCCTAGACATCACTCTTAAAAAGGGTCCTCAGTTCTAAACCCAGCAAAACACGGGACCTGGTGGGACAACTGACCTTTCTTATTCCAAGCTTTGTGCATCTACGAAGGAAGTTTGGGAGCCAGGGTGGGGATCACCATACCCCTGACAGTGCCACATAACTGATTCACAGTGAATTGACTGTCAGATAAACTAGGTCTTTTTCAAGTGATTCATTCTTAAACCAGAGCTCTATTGTAACCTGCCTGCAGGACTCCACACCCACCTTCTTCCAAATGTCATTTGTTCATGTATGTTCATCGTTCCAGCCTGTCAAGATCATTTCGAACCTCAATTGTCATCCAGCCTATTAGTGATCCTGCTCCTGTTTGCATGATCTGGAAATGCAATGAGCTGGACACCTACATCTTCATCTGAGCTACTTATGGAAACACTGCATGACCAGAGCTGAGTCACAGGCTCAAAGACCCCCCACTGCCGAGACATAAACCCTATCATCACCACACCCCTCTGGGTACAGTGATTCACCAATTATGAACCCTCCAAGCAGGGCCATTATACAGCTCCCATTTCCTCGTTGTATCCACAGCATAATCTGACTAAGTGCTTAATGCCCTGCTGAAAGCAAAGACAGTGTCTTCACCATTCTCCTATCCTTATCAACAAAAGAGGCACGATATTCTCCCTTTTGGTACGTATTCCACCAAAGGCAGACACGTTCTCCTTGCTAGGCATTGCTAGACCCCATACGTAATAAATAATTTCTAGAATTTTGTCAGGAATCAACATCGATTTTGACAATCTTTAATTTCCAAATCCATTGTCTATTCCTTGCTGAATGTGGGCATTGCTTGTTCATCTCCATACCATAGCACTCCTCCCATCCTCCATGATTCCCCAAAGATCACTGAAAGCAGATTCCTGATCACAAGTGATCTTGACACCTATGTGGGCCTGGGCCTTTTCTATAATATTTTCTTTTTTAAAAATATTTTATTTATTTATTTATTTTTAGAGAGAGGCAGGGAGGAAGAAAGAAGAGAGAAACATCAATGTGTGGTTGCTTCTCGAGCGCCCCCTACTGGAGACCTGGGATGCAACCCAGGCATGTGCCCTGACTGGGAATTGAACCAGCGACCCTTTGATTCACAGGCTGGCACTCAATCCACTGAGCCACACCAGCCAGGTCTTTATCACATTTTCTTACTGTTTCTGATTTGAAATCATTCTCCTCAACACTCCAAAAAGAAAGGAAAAGGTGGCAGGTCTTCTCTCTGTCTTTGGTTAATAACACAGCATAACCTTCAACCCCAAAGATATTAAACACATTTTATTTAATTACTTATTAATTCATTCATCCATCCATTCATTTATTTATTTATGTTTAATCACACAAGACAAATTAAAATGTACATATCATGGATAAAGTTAAAGCTCTCGTTGACCAGTCTTTCTAATTCTAGTCCATTCTTCACCGTTATTAGCTTGGTGTACTTTCTTCTGTGCATTTCACACCCATATGCACATAAAAAAACACATGCTTTGGCTTTTTGTTTATCTATGCTGGCACATCCTGCAGAACCTATCCCCCCATTAACATTTTCATGGCAGAACATCTCTAGGTTTTTAGGAACCAAACTTGATAGAACACACAGATCTCACAATAATATTTTTCAGTTGTTTACTTAAGGAAAACATATATCATATTTGCATCCCCCAAACTCAATATGGCATTTGAAATGTAATGATGTATGGGAAAAATTCCAAGTTACACTGCAAATGGAATTGGTAGGGTGTGAGGTTCGTGGGTGGATGTCTCAGTGTGCCACCAAAGGGGGTGTGTCTGGAGCGCAGCTGCCACTCAGAGGCCTTGTTATTGCTAACAGAGCAACCTTCTGTGGCAACCTTATTCCTTTATTTGGTAACCAGAAAGCAATTTTTGAGCATTTGACATCCTAACATAATAATTTGTTATTTGTATAGTATTGGCATTTTACTGGGATTTAGTTACATTTTAGGAAATCTGTGGAGGGATTTGAGTTGACACAATCTGTTACCACTTTTGCCATTTAGAATAATGGAAGACAGGCTCCCGGTTCGCGTTTCCACACAGAACATTTGATTGGAAGGAACAGATTTCTGACATTAAGAGAGAAAATGCCTGTTAGATGAAGGGATAAAAAACTGTGGCATATATATATGATACACTCTTAGTCATAAAAAGGAATAAAGTTCTGGTACATGCTACAACATGGATGAATTTTTAAAGCATTATGCTAAGTGAAAGAAGCCAGACACAAAAAGACAAACATTGTATGATGCCATGTATGAAATATGGGCAAATTCATAGACAAAGTGGATTATTGGTTACCAGGAGCTTATGGGATGGGGGAGTGGGAAGTTATTGCTTAATGGATATAGGGTATCTGTTTGGGAGGATGAGAAAATTTTAGAAACAGTGGTGATAGCTGCACAACATTGTGAGTATAATTAATGCCACTAACATGTCCACTTTAATATCGTTTAAATGGCAAAATTTGTTATATTTTGCCACAATAAAAAGGAAAATTTCTATGTATTAAAAACACTTTTAGCACCGAGATTTGTATTTACATTGAGTCCTACAAAGATTAACATATATATGAAAAAATTCAGGGAAAGTCTTGTTTTTACCTTAGTAAACTCCTTAACTTTTTTGAAGAAAAAGAGAGAGAAAGTAAGATGTCCATACATACACAAATGGTGAAGGTTTTCTTCCGTAACCTGCTTTCCTTCCTCCACATATGTTGGAGGGCCCCCAGGTGTCGGTACCCGGCAGCGCCCGACTCTGCTTGTTGCCGAGTCCCCTACAGCAGCGATCTTCAACCTTTTCCACCTCGCAGCACATAGAAGCCTATTATTAAAATCTGCAGCACACCAAAAAATGCAATATATGTTTTGCCAGTCTGACAAAAAACTTAGGTATAATTTTGATTCGTTCACACTGGACAACTATTGCATGGGCTGTTGTCATTTTTTTCTTTGACAGTCTCAGGGAGAAGAGGTCAGTGCGCCTGACTAAATAGTCAGGCATTGCGTGTTTAGGAAATTCTCACGGCAGGCCGGTGGAAACTCGCTGCTGAGTGGAAGTACCTGGGCTTTGTTGGGCCATTGCCCTGCCAGGCAGTTTTCATGGCCTTCACGCTTTTCAAGCTCTAACCTTTCAGATGCTTTTCACAGTGTGTTGCCAATCTGGTGTCCCTCTTCCCGGTCACTCTTCGTTCCTCCATGGTCTGTGCAAGGTCTTGTCAATCTGGCCTCATTAGAGACCTTCCCGGGCAGTCACACTGGTGTCCTCCCCTGCCTCTTTTGGATATAGAGGTACGTGCTCAGGGATGTTCCTTGCATTACTGCTTTTAAAATCAGGAGACATTCCAAGTGTCCATCACTGAGAGATTATTCAACAAAGTTATCCTTACAGTGGAGTGCTGTGCAGCCACTAACGGTGTTGGTATACATTATAGAACTGTATTTATAGACATGAAAAATTTCCCACAATTGCTAAGTGAAAAAAGGTTTTCAAAACAACATGTATTATGTAATGTAGTTTTTTTTAAAGAGAAAATTGATTATGTACATAAAAATAAACTCCAGAAGGATATGCATATACACCCAAAAGTGAACAGGGATAATCTGGGCGATGGGATGACAGGTGATGTTTATTTTGCACATCTGAATTTTCCGGCTTTTCTTCAATTAGCATTTATAACTCATGTAATGAGGAAAAAGAGCTTTTTTAAAAAAAAATTCAGTGTTGACATCCCTGAAATCTGGTAATTGCACTGAACTAACTTAGGGCACAAATACCATTCCTCACATGTTTCTCTCCTTCTCCCTGTGAGTTCTGTCTCCACTATAGGGGAGAAGGAGGGAGGGGGGAGAAGGGGGCTACTCATGTAGGCACAGTGCCGAGCCTCAGCTAGGAGGCTTTGTCACCATCATTGCATTTAATCCTCACAAAAGCTGAGTGGGGTAGATATTATTAGGCCCATTTTACAGATGAAAACTGAGGCTGTGAAATGATAGGCCATCACCTTCAATCACAGAGATTGGCATGGGTATTGGACTTTGGTACCCAAGGACATTGGTATGGGCAGCCCAGATGGAGCCCAGCAGAGGCTGGAAAGATACTCCAACTGTAAGGCACATGTACTGCTGCATCATCACGTATCAGGGCTGACCGCAGGCTCCATCCCTCTCATTTGCAGAATAGTCAGCTGAGGCCCAGAGAGGGGAAGCTTTCTGCCCAGTGGGGTCAGCATGTTTGCAGCAAACCTAGGACAACTCCTGACTCTTGTGAATAAATGGGTGAATGAATGAGTGAATGAATGATGTACATGGACGAGGATAAAGTACACAGAGGGGCAGCAGATGAGAGGAATTAATCAAAGTGATGTTTTCCCACTGATGTACGCACTGATTCTTTGTGCTGAGTGCATGAGTGTGTGTGTATATGGATACCCACTCCCCACCATGTCCCAAAGGTTCTGCTGTAACCTCCCATGCGCTTTCCTCCCTGTCCCAGGCTAGTGCTGTTCCAACTCCCTGGTTTTCCCTTATCCAACTCCTTGGGTTTTCTTTGCTCTTTCCAAGGCCCTTCCTCCAGGAAGTCCTCCTGAATCGGGAGGCAGTGGTGCTGACCTCCCACCCAGTCAAAGAGCCCTGTCAGCAGCAGCCTCAGCTCAGGGAGTTACCCTAAATTATCCTAAGGGGACAGGAGCCTAGAGAAAACCCCCACCTTGTACCTTTGTGCCACTGTCTCCCCATTTGCTTCTGTGCCTCTAGCCCCCTATCCTCTCACCCTCACCAGGGCCCCATGATCAGACCCATGTCCCTTGGACCCCAAACCCCCAGTTCCCTTTTTCTCTTCCTGTACCCTCCCGCAAGATTCTCTGTCATTATCTCTAGAAAGTGAGGCTTGTGCATCATCATTAATGGGCTAAACAGCAGGGTCAGCGAGGCAGGTAGCAGTAAACACAGCAATTACGGCCGCGCCTCCATCCGAGCGCCTTCGCTCCCAATCCATCTCCCCTCATCACCGGGCAGTGCTGAGCCGGCCCTGCCTTCATTACATTAATCAGGTTAATTCCAAGTTAGAGTCCACATTCTAATCAAAAGGCAGTCAACAAGGGTGGGGTGTCAGAGGGAGAGGGAAGAGCTGTCCTCCCAAGGAATGGGAGTTGACAGCAGGGTCCAGGTCTGGACACCTGACAGCCTGGCCTACAGAGCTCGTCCCTTCCAGGTGCTGCTACCACTTGCTACCACTCTGTGTCTGGGCCTTGCTCCTGAGACCTCTTTTGCATCCTGGATTCAACACAGGGCTAAGGCTCTGGAGATGTAGTTAGAGGCAAGGGAGAGTCTTTTCTTGTCTCTCTAAATAGGCCGAACAGGTCATCATGGACTGTTGACAAGGTTGGACCCTGATAACTCTAGGAGGACACCATATTCATATTGTAGTCGATGCGAGTGTTGCCCTTAGAGCTGTGCAATGTAGAACATACAGGACAGTGCATAGAGGTCCTACAGCCTGCCTCCTGAGAAACCCAGGGCCTAGAGATGGTGGGGCACAGTAGAAGCAGGAGAGTAGAGGCCACAGAGCCAACACTGGAACTCAGAGAGCTTGTAAAGAGGGAACAGAGATCAACAGACCCAGCCCCCATCGCCAGCAACAACTCCATCAGTCCCCAACACGCCGGCATTTCCCCAAGGTTTTGTCCTCACCCTCTACATTGGGCCCACCCGTATAGTACAGGTTACTCTCCTGGACCTTCTTAACATCTTTTATTTCGGCAACCTTAAGTCCCACTTGCCATGTAATATAGCATATCCACAGGTTCTTGGGATTAGGGTGTGGGTGCTGAAGAGCCACTGTTTGTTCTGCCTACCAAAACACCAAATGCCCTATTACTCTTCAAGTCCATTAATTCTATGTCTCCAGGTGATCCTTCCTCCTGTCAGTTTCTATATTCTTCATCTTGGACTGTCTGGATGTTGCAGTCACCTTCTAATTGGTACCTCTGCCTCCGGCCTCTCCCTCTCCAGCCCCTCTCCCAAGTGGCTGCCAGAATGTAGCCAGTGCCTTTGTTGTACGTAGCATCTCTTCCTCTCAGCTCACTTCTGAGTTCAGTGCAGCTAGCCTAAGAAAGGGGATGCAACCAATAGGAAACCTCAGGCAGTGGATAAGCGCCCAGCTTCTTACCCTTAGAGGGACAATTCTGAGGTACAATCTACATGATTCCTGAGAGGACCCCCAAGATGGAGCCCACAATGGCAATAGCTCTTTTATGTTTCACTTTTCTCACTCCCACCCTACTGCTCCCTGGGATCACCCCCCAAATAAGCTGCCTTCGCCCAAGTCCTTGTCTCAAGCTCTTATGTGGAGGAACTCAACCTAAGACATAAAGAGATATTTCTAAAATGAGCATCTGATCAAGCCAAATTCCTTATTAAAGATAGTCAATACCTCCTGCCCTCAGATGAAAGTACTAACTAGTAGGTTAGTATTTAGAGCCCTATATACCCCAGCTCACTCCTCCATCTCATCGTCTCCTACATTCATCCACTCATCCTATACACCAGCCATACCAGATTCCACCTTGAACTTTCATATCCCCACACTGCCCTTCGTGCTGAGACCCCTGAGCTCTAAATCCCGGCCCCTGGGCACAATGTATAAATGTCCCATAGCAAACCTCAAATTCAACATGTCCAAAGCTGAACTCAATTTCTTATCAATGTTCTCTTGTCTTTCCTATGTCTCAATTTTCCTCTGTTTTGTCTGACTCTTCCTCATCTTTTCATGAATTCTCCCTCTAGTCTTGTATACATGAGTGCTCACCAGGCTTTTCCACTTGACCCTCTTCTTTTCTTGATGTCGACACTTTCCCTGGGTAGTCTCATTCTTTACTGAGGCATTCGTGACTTCATACACATGCTGATAATTTTTTTTGTCTGCAGGCTAGACCTCTCTGCCAAGCTTCAGACTCAGACCCAGCTGCCTGCTGGATGCCTCAATCTGGAGGTCCTATCACAACTTAAACTACATGTTCAAGGCCCTCATCCCCCAACTTGCTGTTCCTCCAATATCTCCCTTTATGAAATTGCCTGCTACCTAGATGCTCATAAACCTTCCATACTTTCTTCCCTATTCCCCTCCCCAAAGACCATCCATTCCACCTAATCTATTCTCTCTTTCCTCTTCCCTCAGACCTTCACGACCTCTTCCCTGGATTTTGCAATGATTGTAACTGGTTTCCTTGCCTCTGGTCTTGCCTTCACCGATCAATCCTCCACACAGAAGTCAGAGAGGCCTTTTAACACACAAATCTGTCAGGGTTACTTTCCACTCAGGACCCAGGAGGAAAAGTCCACACTTCTTAGCATGACCAAAAGTCCTTCTTGCTCCGGATCTGCCTCCAGGGCAACCCAGCTTCCCTTATGCCCCATATACCACTCCCTCTGTCTGTAAAGCCCTTTCTGTGTCAACACCCCATCAACCCCTTCTCTACTTGGAAACTTCTTATTGTTTAAGCCACCTCTTCTGGGAGGCCTTCCAGAACAGTGCCCTCAGAGTCCATGCAGTATGGTTCTATGACATTTATTTGCTAGTCTGTCTCCTCCGTTAGACTATGAGTCCTTGGGGGCAGGGACCCCATCTTAGTCATCTTTGCCCCAAAGCATCATGTCTGGATCTTATTAGTTCATTGGGTGTTTATGAACAAATGAGCGAATAGATGTTTAGTTCCATACACAGCCAAATTCTTACCTACATAAGGACACACAATAGTCAGTGTATTCATGGTTACACAGGCAGACACAGTCATCCTTACTCACACTGTTATTTCATGTACAAGAGCCTTCAAAGGTCAATCACACAGCTCCACCATCACTTACCTCAAGCCAAATACCAATGCTCACCCACATACCCACCTGTGCATCAACCAAGTCACTTACGGTCACACCCACGCAAACATGCACAGTCACAAACACTCCCACACGGTCAGCCGTGCACACAGATTCACACAGACACACACACACACAGCTCCAAATACCTCGAGGGCACACTTCATCTCCAATTGTGAGCAAATGCTGTTGGTTTTCATTAATCTGCAGACTCTGTGTTTGCCAGTCTCTCTGGCTCCCCCTCTCCCTCTTCCCCACTCTCTCTCTTTCTGCTCCAAGGCAGGTGAGCGCATCAATTTTCTCCTCGTCTGTGGCAGTTAAATTAAATGGAATCGGCCTGATTGCTGAAAATCAAAGGGAAGGCTGATAAAGCAATTAAATCCCTCTAATTCCTCGTCCTGAAAGGTGCAGCGGCTCTGAAGCTAATTAACTTCATAATGAAAATCCTTCTTCACCCTTTTAGGCTCTTCTCCCTGGGTCTCCTCTCTTTCTCTCCTTCTGGGGAGAAGCTGGTGACTGAGGAAGAGCTGGATCAGCAGCATTAAAAGTCAAAACTCTGGAGAGGTCTCAGGAGGCCTTCATGTGCTCCCGCATCCAGATCCCTTCCTCAGCCCTTCCCCATTCACCTGTCTACCCTCAACACCTACACCCCTTTCTCCTATAACCAGTTGCCTGCTTACCTCTCAACAATGCATTTCTAACATCAACCCCTACCCCAAACACTCAGCACCATTCTAACACCATCTCAACCTCCAATACCTAACTTAGCCACTTCCAGTACAGCCCTACATCAAACACCAGCCTACTTGAACAATGACCCCATCTCCAGCATCCGCGCATTTCACCTTTAACACCCAGCGCTACAACAACATCTAGACTTACCTGCAAATCAGCCCTCCTCAACGTCAGCTCTGTTCTAATACCAGCTCTATGCCAACAACAGCCTCACTTACAAAGTTCAGTCCTAGCTGCAAATCAGTTCAATTCTTATACCCAAGCCTACCCTACCTCCATAGCAGCCCTACTCCAACACCCAGACCCAACTACAGTCTCACTCCTATCTCAACACCAGCCTACCTCCAATGCACAGCCTATTCGTTTGAGTACCTAATATGTGCCCAGAACTATGTTCAGCACTGGGACTATATAGGTGAACAAAAAAAGGGGAGCTCCTAAAGAGAAGACAAGGGTCCCCAATGGGCTTTGGCAGTCAGAGAAGGCTCCCAGATGGGAGACACTTAAACTGGGTCACTGTGTTAGCTAGACTGGCTAGATGGGAGAGAGATGGTGTCAGGAGAAAGAGCATAGGCAAGGCTTGGGGATAGGGGAGAACATGGGTTGATCAGGTATTGGGAGTTTGGAAAGCTAGCCAGTGGGCATCTGGAGATGATGTTGGGTAACTGGACAGGGGCCAGATCTTGAAGGGCTTTGAAGACCATAGCAAGTAGTCTCCATTTTTTTTAAACAATGTCAGAAGCTGAAGAAGGAGTTACAAGTCAGAACCAGAGTCCATTGGACTTGTCTTCCACTACCCCATATGAGGAAGCAGGGCAGACACAGGGAGCCTGACAGCTCACATGCATGTGAATATCTGTGGTCACACTGGCAGGAAACAGACCTCCATGTACCACAAGAGACATCCAGTCAAAGCTAGCTAAGAAATAACGACACAGAGGTACTGGATGGCCTTCCACGATTTGAGAAGGACAAGAAGCCCCAGTGG
This sequence comes from Phyllostomus discolor, assembly GCF_004126475.2. Lineage (NCBI taxonomy): Eukaryota > Metazoa > Chordata > Mammalia > Chiroptera > Phyllostomidae > Phyllostomus > Phyllostomus discolor. The sequence goes on from NC_040907.2 coordinate 153,225,676, forward strand.
TGTGGCTATCCCTTTTCCAGCCCTGCAGTGCTGGCCCTCTAGCACCTTCCTCTCTTCTCCCTCTGGGAAGTTCATCCACTCTCAGGGCTTCAGCTCCCACCTTTCCACTGATGGCTGTGAGCTCTGCAAGAAAAGGGTGCAGCCTGTCTCATTCGCCACTGCATCTCAGCCCCATCTGTCACAGACACTCAATAACATTTGTTGACTAATACACAGACATGAACAATGACTTCCAAACTTATAGTCGCAAGCTTAAATTCTACTATCAACTCAACATTTCTGCTTGGATATGTCCATCTCACACTCAACATGTCCAAACCCAAGCTCAGCCCTCTCCCCACACCCTGCCCAACCCTGCTCCTCTTCTGAGTTTCCCATCCTGGTTATTGTCACCAGCAGCTACACTAATGACCAAGCCAAAGCCCTGGGCTTCATTCTTGTCTCCTCCTCTCCACTACCCATACCCTGACACCAATTCAGTCTCCAATACTATTCATTCTGCCTTCCTGATGGTTTTTCCTCTTTCCTCTCCCCCTGTAACACATCAGTCATCAACTCTCATTGTCTCTTGCACTACTGCACTGATTTCCTAACTGGTCTTCCTGCTTTGATTCTCTACCACCTCCAGTCCATCCTCCAGAATAATTGTCCTTAAATAGAAAATAGGATCACACCATTTACTTGCTCATTACCCTCCAGGGTGGCTCCTCCATGCCTACAGAACAAGGCCCAAACCCCTCAGCCAGCCTAAGGACCCCCAGGCTTCAGCCACAGCAGACTTCTTACAGCTACCAAACATCCCGAATTCACATCAGGTGCTTTGACTCACTTGTCCACCCGGCCTGGAATGCCCCTCTCCAAACTCCCTCTGCTACCTTCCCCACATCATCACACCATTCACTGGGTAAAACTCTTCTCATCTCTCAAGACTCCCTGTCATTTTCTTTGGAGGTTCTATTTTGTATTTGTTTTCTCTTGAGCTTTTTTGGTGCCTTCTCAGCATTCTGCATTGAGCAAGTATTATTTTTGTAAGTAGAAAAAGAAAATGTTCTGAATGCAACTGAGAACCCTCTTCTCCATAGGGATTTTCTCCCTGCTTCTGCACCCCTACCCAGAGAATCCAGCTGCCTTTGGGCATCTTTCTCACACCTGCCCTGGAACACCAGCGCCCTTATCTGTGTGCACACCTGTCTCTTTTGAAGGCACGGTCTAGGAGTATCTTGCTCACATTGGTTAGCACAGTGCCTGGCAGATCAAATGTGCCCCGTGACTGTTGAATGAATGAATGATCAAATGGTCTGAGGAGGAGCTGAGAGTTTGATCCAAGCACAGCATTCTGTGGGAAGTAAGGGTGTTAAGAGAACTTGACCTGGGAGATGTGAAGAACAGCTAGCATGCCCACCCCTGTCTTAAGGCCCTGTTAAACACATAAGCACCCACCATTACCACCAGCCAGGCCCCCCGTCTCCTTGCCATGATGGGGGAGGGTGGTAATAGAACTTCCCCAAATGGGGAAGACCACCCTAGGGACCTAGGCCTCAGCTCAGCCCAGACCTGACCCCCACCTTCAGAGACTCTCAGAGGGATGGCCAAACCACAAGGAGAGAGAATTGGTAGGCAGAGAGGAGCAGGAGTGTTAAGGAAAGGCAGAGACAGGGAGAGTGGCAGAGGTAAGGTTGTCCTCATGAAGACACAGGGGGAGGGACAGAGAGTGACACAGGAAGGGCAGATATGCAGTAAGACGCCAAGCACAACCCAGGAACCTCCTCCAAGGCTGGGGTTGAGAAATAGCATCTATGGAATGGAGTGTGTTTCCCTCCCTGCCCCCCAACAAGGTACTGCTCCCATCCTGGGCCAGCTCCCCGCCCCATTCTAGAGCCTGTGGGCAGCACCCAGCAGGGGGCAGATGAGGCTGTACCGTGAGTAATGGGCTCCAATATGGGCCCAGATTCTCGGTGCTTGGAGGGCTGGCGCAGCTCCGAGACTAGGAGGAGGGGTGGACTGGGAGGAGGGTTGGACAGGGTGTACGTGTCCAGACTGGCCACTGGAAGTAGGGATAGTGTCTGGCTCTCTTCCCTCAGCACCCAGGGTACCTCAAGCGACCGATGACTTACAGCAGCGGCCAGGAGACTGGACAGGAGCACCTGGTGCAGGGCTTGACTTCTGTTTGCAGAGAGCACAGGGCAGGCCTCCTGAAGGGGCAGTCACAGCTGAGCAGCAAGTCGGTGTGTGTGTTCATAGCTCCCTGGGACTGCCCAGGGCATGGGCGCGCATGAGTGTGAGCACACGCGCACACCATTCCACAGCAGTCACACCTGGAACTAACCACTGTGAGTTGGCTGAATAGACACACTCATCAGCATTGTTTGAGCACCTACCATGTGCCACAGCCTGTCAGAACCATTCACACACTCAGCTGCACAGCCCCACAGAGCAGCCCCCACACAGTCATCCTCCCCAAACTCGAATGCCATCATACCCTCACCCCCACAGGCTTGTCAGTCACTCACACTTCTGCAAGTGACAAGTCCCAGCCAGACATAGAACAAAATACAACCCACTCACAGTCACAAATGACCACCGGCACGCATTTACCCTCTTCCAGCCACTCAGAGTGAAAGTCAGGCAACCCGCTCACAGTTTATCACAAAGAGATTGCACGGTCGCCCAGACACCCGGCGCATATGCAGAAATATGCAGGCACACGTGCACACACACAGAGTACTCAGTGTCGCCAAAGTAATGGGGAAAACCCCAGAGATTAAGAGCAGTGTGTCTGGGTCTTGGTTTTGAAGAAAGAAGACAATCTCAGGCTACTGGGCTCATGGAGGCAGGTCTGTGGCCTTAGAGAGTCCAGTGACGTCAGCCCCAGGGCCCAGGTCTCTTGGGGACCGTCCTGACCATCCAGCTGACTCAGGCCCCACCCACACTGTCTCCAGACATCCTCCTGCCCCCTACCAGGGTCCAGTCCCCTTTAGTCCCTACAGTCAGCTCCTCCCTGCCCCCCTCCTGTCAGCTCATTCTCTTCCCATCTGCATCCCTTCTCCTCCCCCCACCGACCCCCCCATCCCCACCCCTCGGTGATAAAAGAGCCAGATTGGAGCGGGTGCCACGCAGCTTCATTCCCCACCATATGGGCCCAAAAGCCAAATCGTCAGCTAAGCGATTAAATCAAGTATGTCGAACAAAATGTTATGAACTGACATTATGGGTATATAATTTTATGCCATTTGTTGCCATCTGTTTATCTAAACAGCCCCCGTTCCACACAGACGTACAGACTCACACCTTCCCTCGTACCCCCCCCCAACCATCAGGATCCCCCCACCCCAACCAGAGCCAAAGGTCAGGGACAAGAAGACATGTGCCTGGAAGTTGGAGAACTGAAGGCTCTGGGGTTCTTGGGCATCAGAAGGAATGGGGGCCAGGGGTCCCAGACAGCTGAGGGATGGGAGAGGGGGGGTCAGGATTACTCAGAGGCTTAGGAGGGGCCAGGCATTTGGGAAGCCAGGGAGTCAGGAGTTCTGAGCATAAAGAGTGTGGCTTGGGCCCCACATAGGACCGGGGCCAGGGGAGCCTTATTGGCAAGCCTCCAGCCTGGCACGTGGCACGTTTGAGCGAGTGCGTGCGCCAGAGCAGGCATGAGAGCGGCAGCTGTGCACATCAGTGGCTGCGGGAACTTCCTCTCCCTCGGCCCCCTGCCTGCCCTGGGGCCTGAGGTTCTCAGAGCCTTGTAGGGAAGGCTGGCTCCTCTTAGGACCACAAGTACAGACCAAGGGCCAGAGGCTTAAGTCGGAGGTACTCACATCTCCTTCTCAGCACAGGCCAGTGGGCAGGTGCCCCATCAAGTCCAGAGACTGGGGAGCCACCTCCTCATGACCCTCCTACCCAACCAGCTTCAGAGCCCCTGCATACTAGGCCTGTGGCCTCTGCACTTAAGTATGAGCTCCCAGTCACAGACGCTCAGCCTCCTATCCTTTCCTACGCCCTGCTGCCTGGCCCCTGACCTGTGTCTATGTCTGTAGTGTCTCTGCCTGTCCCTCCCTTGTCCACCACCTTCTGTCTGAATCTCGCTACTGTCATGGTGTCCCTCTCACTCTACATGACTTCTTTTCTCTCATCTCTCAGTCTCTTATTTCTGCCTTTGGCTCTGTTTTGGCCTCCAGCTTTCCAGAAGGTGCAGGCTAGGATCTCAAGGACATCCAACCACAGGAGTGGGGGCTCCACAGAGGGGTTTGGGCCAGAGTTGGGACAAGGAGCTGGACAGAGACAGAGCAGGGCAAAACATTAGACCCCAGAGACTCCAGTGGTGGACAGTGAGGTGATCCTGGGGCATTGAAAGTGCTGGGGCCATTTGGGGAGCGGGGAAGAGAATGGCCTGTGGGTGACAAAGGGTGACGAAGGTGCAGGAAGCCTCCTGCCCCCTGTGAGACTAATCCTGGGGTACAAGGAGAAAATTCCGCTGAAGGGTGCACTGGGCAGAAGTGGGGAACCCCTGCCAGGGTTTATTAAAACACTACCCCAACCCTGGCTGGCGTAGCTCAGTGGATTGTGCACGGGCTGCGAACCAAAGTGTCGCAGGTTCGATTCCCAGTCAGGGTACATGCCTGGGTTGCAGGCCATAACCCCCAACAACCGCACATTGATGTTTCTCTCTCTCTCTCTCTCTCTCTCTCTCTCTCTCTCTCTATCTCCCTCCCTTCCCTCTCTAAAAATAAATAAATAAAATCTTTAAAAAAAAACACTACCCCAAACATACACTCACACGCACAGAGGCACGTCACATCCACGCCCACTCACACAGACACGCGTGGCCACTCACTCGCACACAAGCAGCATCACAGTGCTGCTCCCCACGTAAACACCCAGGTCTCCCTGACAAGTACTCTTCCAACCGGGGACAGTATTGCTAGCAAAACAGCCCTCTGCAGCTCACTGAACCCCAAGCCAGGCGTCCCAATGCCCTGACTCTTCTGGGGCTCCCCAGGTGTGTGTGCACAAGAGGTTATGTACCCCACGCCTAGGTTCACCTCTGCTGCCCCCCCCCCCCCAGTATCACACAGCCACCCTAACTCACTCCGGGTCTCTGTCCCTGAAGGAGATTGAGTGATACAGAGAAGGGTCAAGGTGCGCCATAGGAAGCCAGGTGGGAGAGAAAGAAACAGCCAGAAAGACTGAAGAGAGTGGACTGAGTTTGAAACAGAGAGAGAAACTAAGAGAGAAGATGAGGAAGACACAGAGAAACAGAGACCCGGCTCAAAGGGCAGAGAGAGAAAGAGGAAGACAAAGAGAGAGACTTGAAGACTCAGAGGGAGAGCAGGACAGCCAGAAGAGCGAGGGGACGCTGCAGGTGGGCGGGCGGGAGGGGGTGCCCAGGACGCGAAGGCCAGGAAGGCGCGGTTGGCGGCGGCTGAGGATGGAAAAGCTCATTTTGCTGGTAATTTACTCTCCTGCTTTTGGGCCGCTCTGCCTGCCGCTGCCGCCCGCCCGGGCTGCCTGTTCCAATATTAGATATAAACAAGTAAACTGTGTAATGGATCACATTAAGCAGGCCTTGCGTCTTGAGGCAGGATTTAATTTGCATGGCAGATTAGCTTGTCTTCCCAGCAAGGCACCCCGGGGCACCCCGAGCTGTAATAGGATCCCGCCTCTTAGAGCCCATTAAGGCAATTGAGAGAGTCTCCTAATCTCCCTCCCCGCCCTGCACCAGAACCCCCTCCTGCTGGACTGGGAGGGACTTTCAATGGCCAGACCCTCTGCTTCCAACCCCCACTTCAAGTCCCACCTCACCCTTAGAGCAGTGACCCCAAATCCCATGAGCTGCCCCCTTCTCACCCCTTGTGTCAGCACCCAACCTCAGAAACTCCCTCTACACAGCCCAACTCTGCTTCCGAGCCCCCAACTGCCCTGAACCCACCTTTCCCCGTTCCCTCAAAGTCTCCCCAGGCTTCGGGCCAGTGCTCTGAGCCCCAACTTTCTCCTGCCCACCGGGATTTCCAAAACCTTCCTCCAGTCAGTAGGCTTCATAGCTGAGGGCAGACAGTAGAATATGTTCCATCCCTTTCTTCAGTTTGTCATTTAACAACTATTCGCTGAGCTTCCTACGTCCTTAATGACAACTGTCGCCAGGATGGGAATCAGAGCAGGTCTCGGCATCTGCGTGAAGGTCGATGTGAAAGTCATGGTTTGGTTTCAAACTGAGGCTGAAGTGAGTGGTTGTAAGGACCTGCCCTCTTGGGGTGCTTTGAAGTTGGTGTCATACTTATCAGGTCACTGATCCTCATAGGAACCCTTTTAAATCTGCCTCACTTTACAGATGAGGAAACTGAGGCTCCAAGAGGAGAAACAACTTGCCCAAGGTCAAATAACTGCTAAGTGTCAGCTCCAGAACTCAACCCAAGCCTTCCTGACCCCCAGTGCAGCAGCCCCTCTGATATACCACATTTCAGGAGTCAGCACAGGGTCTGGGGGGCAGTGCAGGGGTCGGGGGGGCCAGAGAGGGACAGGGCAGTCCCAAGATTAAGGACCAGACCAGGGTCTGTACGGGAATTGAGACAGCCATGGGCATCCATCTCCTGCCGCACCACTGGGCAGGGGTGAAGAGAGCCCACTCCATGGCTCAGTGTCCCCACTCATTTCACAGGAGGGGCTCCTGCAGTGCAGTTACCGAACACTGTTAAGAAGACAGAACAACCAAAGGCTGGCAGGATCAGAAACCAGAAGAATTAGGGGTAGACATAGAGAAGGACTGCTGTGGGACATCAAGCTGAGTTCCCTCAGCATTGGAGAGACCGGGACAAGGACGGAGCTGGGCTGCCGAGCGGGGTCATGGAGCCTACGAGCAGGGAGAAGGGGCCCGGGTGGGTGGGTATGGGGCCAGGCTGGTGGAGAAGGGTCAGTTCAGCCCTGCTTAGCTCACAAAGGGTCCTTGTTGTGGGTAATGGGACTCCCCTGGCAGCTTTATTTGCTGTCAGTGGCTTTTATTAAAGTCTCCAGTTTCAGACCCTCCAACCTCCAGTCATTGTGTGTGCTCCCCCAGGGCCCTGCCCCCCAGCCCCTGGCTAGCTGACTCTGAAAGGCCCCCTCACTGTCTCCTGGGCCCCAGGCCCCCCAGCCACCAGTCTCCCACCGCCACCTCCCAGCGAGAGGGCAGAGAGGTTATGCACTCAAGAGAGAATGTCTCGGCCTTGGCCCTCAGCACCCAAACAGACCCTAATCTCCCAGATGTTGTGACTGGTGCCAGGGGGTGGGACCGTGAGTCTGCCTACACGGAATTCATGCAGGGTGGTGCACACGTGTGCGCATGTATGTGCACCCATGTGTGTCCTTGAGGGGTGTGCACCCATCTGTTCCCTCAGTTTGTCTCTGTACACAGACCTACACAGACGCTCCAGGAATGTGTAATTTAGGGATGTGTAGTTGAGATGAGGTGGGGGCTGCATTTTGACTCCACAGCAGTTAGAGACCTCCACCCACCGGGTGCGACGGTGGGGGGGGCGGTGTGTGGCAAGGATGAGGAAATGTCTCCCACTTCAGACTGTCATCTGGGGCATTGGCTCCCTGCTCCGCTCCATTCTCTCTACCTGGGCAGGGAGAGAGTTGGCCGGTGGAGGAAAGCGGGAGGGGGAGCCAGGCCGGGCCTTGATCCTGGGTGAGAAGGAGACCCTCAGCTTCCCAGAACATCAGCACAGAGTGTAACTTCACCCAGATCCAAACTCGGACCCAAACCCTTCCTTGGTCACCCAGAGCCCCAGCCTTTAATTCCCAGCCCAGAACCCAAGCAGCTGAGGCCTGGTCCTCACACGCTTCCTCCCCACAGGGGTGGGGGCACGGAGAGACCCAAGCTGGTCTCTTGATGATGACCCCCACCTAAAGGCAGAAGTTTGAAATGAAAACGGGTACGTGATCCCAGGAAATCGTTGCTGAGTGAGGAAAACGGAGAGGCGCCCAGAGGGAGGCCAGAGGGCCTCAGTGGGCTAGAGGAGACTCAGTCCCACTCGTGGGCTTCTGTCGCATGCCCACCCACCCCTGTGGAAGGACAGGAAAGAGGCGGTGAGCCCTCTCCCTTGCTCCCAGATCTGAGACCTGAGTTGGACATAAGCACATGGCCAGTAACAGTGTCCGTGTGCAACTGGGCACGGACCATGGGGAGTCTGTGTGGACGTGCATGTGCGTGGATGTTGGAGTCCATATCAGCATCTTTAGCATCAACCCAGGCAACAATTTGTGTACGTGCGTGTGTCTTTGCTGGGGGTGTCTGCTCCGGGGAGCCACTCAGTGGGTGTATGTGAGAAAAAGGCGTCTGTGTTTGAAGGCAACTCCATGAACTTGTTATGGGATATTTGTCCTGCACATGTTCAAGTCTATAAGAGAGAGGGAGATCCAGGGGGCCCACAGCCCTCCCCGGGGTCTATTGAGCTCCTGCCTCGGCCTATGCCAGGCCACTTGGGGAGCACCCGTGCTTTATGGTGCGCGGGTGAAAAATGGAAATGCTAATAAGTAGTCGTTAAGTTGTCTTGCAAAAATGTTAAATGATAAATTGGGTAATGTTATTGTTGAAATGAAATATGTAAAATAAATGAGTTATTTATTTCTAATAAATATTTTGTTTATGATATATTTGTAGGGGTGTTAATTATTTTCCCCCTCAATCGGGGCAACATATAAATTCTAATAAAGCGCAGGCCGCGGTGAAGGCAGCGGTGATGGCGGAGGCTCCTCCGGGCAGGGCTGCTGCAGGACCTCCGCCCGTGATGAATGCTCCAGTCACCGCGATTGTTCCACTCGCTGCTGTCGCAGGTTCCCTGGCGTGGCGGCCTGTTTGCCTTCTAAGAAAGAAGAGGAGGAGGGAAGGAAGGAAGGAAGGAAGGAAGGAAGGAAGGAAGGAAGGAAGGAAGGGGAAGAGAAGAGAAGAAAAGAGAAAAGGAAGAAGAGAAAAGAAAAGAAAAGAAAAGAAAAGAAAAGAAAAGAAAAGAAAAGAAACGAAAAGAAAAGAAAAGAAAAACAAAGCAGAAAAGGAGAGTCAAGGAGGAAAACAAGTAGGCCAGGGTCCCCAGGATGAAATGATTAAATGCCCCCAGGCTGGATCTTGCTCCTTAGCCAGCAGACCAGGCCCTGGGCACGCATGTCACCGCTGGAACCAGCTTTGAGGAAGGAGAAACAAATACATAAGCAAACCAGGCAGAGAAGTTTCCTGCCTCCCAGACCCATCAGCAGCACTGAGCACTCACTCCAGCCTAGGCACCCTCAGTCATTCCCACTGTCCCCTACCCTAGTTGGGGGATCTCCATAGGGGCAGATGTCCCCATCTCCTGCTGTTTTCAATCCTGTCCCACCAAAATGTCCTCCTTCCCCCAATCAAGGGACTTCCCCCTCTCCCCTCAGCCCCTTCCTATGCAGGGACCTCCAGGACTGTCCATGACCGCTCCAGGGGAACCCTAGATTTGCCCTCTCAGGGTCCATCAGACCAGAAGTGCAGCGAGGCCCTGGCCTGGGCCCTGAGGCTGAACTTGGGCGGGGGGTGGGGTGCATTCCCCTCCAGAACAGGCTGCCTTCTCTCAGGGCGTTATCTCCCCCTGGGCAATAAAACTGCTGAGGCGGGGAGGCTTGGTGGGCAGGGACAGGCGGCATGGGCACAGGATGCAGGGTCGTTCTGTCCTTGCCACAGGCGCCATCCACACCTCCCACTGACCCCTTCCCCCAACTCCTGGGGCTGAACTGGGCTCCCAGTTCTCGCCACAGGGCTCTAGGCTGACCTCCAACCAGGGATCTTAAGCACCTGGTGAGTCCTTCCTCGGAGCCATAGCAAGCTGGGATTGGGCACATTCAGGGGTTCCTGTGGGCGCTTTAGAGTTGGGGTGTAGAGCCATGGCCCAAGATATTGCCTCCCTGGCTGAGGTCCCCCAGTGTCTGCCAGAAAGGGGGCCTGTACCTCTTTCAGACACCTACCACTGGCCACAACCCCAAGCTAAGCCATTGGGACCTGCCCCTCAAAAAGTGTCCCTCTGCACAGGTGTTTGTGTATATGCGCACACACGTGTCAACGTGTGTGCAAGAGGAATGAGCCAGGCTTGTTGATGGCAAGACCTACAGCATGGGACTAGCAGAAAGGTAAATGACAGAGGAAACGAATGGAGATATGCCACACGCTCTGCCTCATGCACTCACGTACGTCCACACTGGCCCATCCACAGATGCCGGACTGGCTTGCAGTCACAGGGCTGCGTTCTGCACATCCAGATGCAAAGCCCAGTCCCACACAACCAGAGTCCCACAAACGCACATGCCTCACAAACACACATTCAGGGGAGTTTGGGACAGGTCCACGGGCTTACAGAAAGAGACAGGAAATCATTGCTTTCTTACCAGTTAGGTTCTGACTAGATGAAGGGAGGGGGTATCAACGCTGGATGGAGGGCGCCCCCTGCTGGACAGAACAGCTGTAACTATCCATTCCCAGGGCAGGCCACCCAGCCTGCCCCTAACTGCACCCCCATCCCAACCCACCAAGATACCACACACCCATCACACTCTGGATAAGCCCCCACCCCAGCTGAATAACTCTGGGTCCTTTTCAAAATATGTACAACCTTTGATCATCGTTTGCTTAAACTGTATAAATAATCCACCCAGTTTTAATAGGATTTTTCTATAAATCGGCAACAAAGCATGAAATGTGATATTTTCACCATGAGTAGTTAGGAAATTAGTCACCTCTGTCCGTGGCTCTCTGCTGGCTGGAGACCCCCATTCTGTGTAGTCCTTCCCTCCCCTCTACCTCAGACCACCCTGGGCCCTTCAAACGTTACCCTGTCAGCTCCCACCTTATTTGGGGGCCGGGGGGCAGTGGGGGACACTCTGGCATTGCTCTGAGGAGCCTGTGCTGGTCACCTTCGTGTCTGAGAGCGAAGGCCAGGCTGCCCTGGGCCCCTGTTCCCCAGACTGCTCACCTGAGCTCAGGGCCTTCCGTTTTCTAAGTCCCACGTGGGCTCCGGTGCAGGTTGGGCAGGGATCCAGGATGGGCAGTGGGTTTAGGGAGAGTTACTGGGGGCAGGGTGGTAGTTTGGGCAGAGTGGGGTCATTCACCATTTCTTCCGGTTTCTCAAAAGTATTTCCACACTTGCCTATTTCCCAGGCTAGTCCACACCTATTTGCTGTTACACACCCACATGCTGTTACACACTCACAGAGGCACGACCTGTGTGCATACACAAGGGGGCCGGGCCTGTCTCCTGAGGTTGACAAGCTGCCCACCCAGTCTGGGAACAAAGATGCCAAGTCTGAGAGAAGAGCCATTGTTGGTGTCGAGGAAAGGTCAGAGGTGGGGTCAGATCTGGCGAAGTGGGAGATGGGGGCATCTGAGATGAGCTTCAGGGACGGCAGCCGGACAGGAATCGGAGATGGGGGAATCGGAGCTCAGGCCAGGACTGGGGAGTGGCATGGATGAGGCAGTGACGGTGGAGGCTGTCCAAGCAGGCAAGAGAGGCTTTCAATCCCACTTCCTGACCGTGGCCCCTGCTACCATGTATGGCAGCCCCAAAGCAGCCCTCCCCTGCCTCCGTGCTCCGTTAGGAAAAGCCAGCAGCCAACAGCAGTGATCCAGGGCCTGCCGAGCAGTTTGGCCTCAGCCATCAGGCCAGGCCTTGGGCCTCCCAGGGCTCAGGCTGAAGCCGAAGCCCGGTGGGGCTCAGCCTCGGAGCTGGGCAAGACAGTGGGGGGAGGGGGTGGGGTCCCCTCCCCGCACAGCACCACAGTCCACGTGCTCCAAGCTGAGCAGGGCCCCCTTCCTTTTTGCCCCCTGCCCCTGGCCCAAAATGAATAAAACTCCAGGGGTGGGGCGAGCTATTCATGGAACCAGAGAATGTGTGAGCCGCCCAGCGGCCCCCTCTCATTAGGGGACCCCGTCAGGTGGCGCTCATTAACTTCAAGTTGTCTCTTGTTTTAAAACTCGGGTGAGGGGGGCAGGGTGGAGGGGCACATTGTCTGGCTGCTGCCCCAGAGAGATTAGGCGCCCAGGGGGAGGGGGGCAGGCAAAGGCCCTTTAATTAGTTACTTTCAAAGGTTCCCTGTCCCCTTTCTCTCGGGTCCCCCTCCTGCCTCCGGCTGGGCCCAGCTTCGAGGGGGGCGGTCTTTTCTGCTTGGCAGAGCCGCCTGGTCACTCAGCTTAAATCCGCAGTCTTTGTTCCCGCCTGGACAATGGGCCCAGCGCATCAGCCACGAAGGAGCGGGGTCTTCTGTAAGACTGGAGCTGGCTGAGAGGGGCGCGCCCTGGCACCGAGTGCAGCCTGGGGCTCCAGACAGAGGCCTGGGCACCAGGGGCCCTTTCTGAGCTGAGAAAACACACACACACACACACACACACACACACACACACACACGGCCAACCTGGAGACCTAACTCTAACAAAAGAAAAATGAGGGACAAACCTCACGTTAGGGGCTCCTTCCCACAGGAAGTTTCTGGGGGGCTAATCTGGAAGATAACTTGAGGACAGGGGGTCTTCTTCCCTTCTATATAGCCAAAAGAACATGACTTTAGAGCCAGACAAATCTGGGCCCCAATCTTCCTCTGCTGCTCATTAGCAAGTAATTCTCCTCTCAGGCCTCACTTTCCCTTCTTTAACATGAGGGAAATCACGCCTGCCTCTCAGGGTGTAAGGATTGAATTCCTCAACCAGGTAGACATGTCTAGCACAGTGCTCAGCACACAGTAGGCCCTCAGCACTGTTCCCTGCGAGGTCCTCGCAGCAAGAGCCTGACTCCACACCTTCCGCCACTGGGTGTCAGGAGCACCTGACCCTTTCGTTTTGGGGATGCTGGTGGCAGGGCTGGGGGATCTACTTAGCAGATCCTGGGGGTGGTTTTGGGGGGACGGGTTAAGAGGCTGAGTTGCAGGAGAAGGTGATGATTTGCCTGGGTCAGCAGCTTAATGGCACTAACGAAGTTTCTGAGAGCACGGTGAGGTGGGGGGGGCAGGAGCACCCATGTGGAAAGGCACATGACTAGGGATTGATCAGGCTGAAGATGAAACAGAGAAAGCTTCCTGGGCAGCGGAGGTAGGAAACGCCAAAACCAATTACTGCCCAGCCCCGCCAGCTTCCAGAGCCCTCCCCGGGGGAAGAGGGAAGGGGCTGTGACCTCCCTGGTGGGGTGCGTGCGCTCCGGCACACACACACGCAGGCCCCTCACACGGGTAGGTGTGTGCACAGGGGAAGGCCTACATGTGGGAGCAAGCAGACGCGGGATGTGAAGACATCTCCCGTGTTGGTCAGACCCCTTGTCTGTGGGTCATCTGACTTCTCACAGATGTTCCCACATTCCACCTAATTGTCCCTTGTGACCAGCACGGGTGTCACCAGGAGAAGGCAGGGGACCACAGGCAGCAGCAGCAGTAAAGGAGGTGCTGAGGGTCTTTTCCATTCAGTTTCAGCCTTGAGTCTCACCTCCACAAGTTTGCTGGTTGGAGCTTAATCCTAGCTTCTGGTCAGAGGCAACCCTGGGTTACCGTTTGTATGGCTGATCCCCCTTGCAGATCATTGACAACTCATCAGCCTCTGGTTAATGGGAGTGTGCCCCACTTAAGGAAAACCCACCCTCTTGGAAATAATCAAGTATGCACAGGTTCCACCCTGACCAGTGTGGCTCAGTTGGCTGGGCGTTGTCCCAAAAAGCAAAAGGCCACTGGCTCCATTCCTGGTCAGGGCACATGACTGGGTTGCTGGTTTGGTCCTGGCCAGATGCGTACAGGAGGCAACTAATCAGTGTTTCTCTCGCACACTGATGTTTTGCTCCCTCTCCTTCTCCCTCCCCTACCCCCTCTCTAAAAATAAATAAATAAAATAATTTAAAAAAATTATGCCCTGGCTGGTGTGGCTCAGTGGATTCAGCACTGGCCTGTGAACTGAGAGGTCACCCGTTCAATTCCCAGTCAGGACACATGCCTGGGCTGTGGGCCAGGTCCCCATTTGGGGGCGAGCAAGAGACAACCAATCCATGCATTTCTCACACATTGATGTCTCTCTCCCTCCCTTCCCCCCTCTCTAAAAGTAAATAAACAAATAAATATTTTTTTAAAATTATGCACATGTTCCTTTTTATAGCTCCTGATGTTTGTTGAATGAATAAGTGTGGCAGATAGGGCAGCCCTCTCCAGCTTAAAGAATTCACAAAGTATATCAAAGAACTAGATCAAAGGGCAAGCAAACATCTCTTATGGGACCTAGAGGAGCCCTTAGTTAAAAATCAACAGTTGAGAAGTGATTAGATGTAAGATAAGGGCCCTTCAAACTCCTAACACTAACCCAATAGTTGTCCATGTTTGGGGTCTTGAAAGGGGAGGGAGAGCCGGAGGCGTGAGGAGGCCTGGATTTAGCTCCTGCCTATGGAGGGGCAGCCTGCCTGCAAGCAGTATGTGCCATGCGGTGTTTGTGCCTTCGTTTTTAGGGCAGGATTTGTGTTTCACGCCGCATGTTGAGTGGTGTTATTACATTATTAGCAATTTTGTTTTATCATAAAATCACTTTTCCTTTAAATATGTGAGAAAAAAATTCAGCTGTTCTTAGAGTAAGTTTTATCCAATCTATTCCACTTGGAAATTACTTCCAGTTTTACAACGCAAGCCGACAGGCACAGGGGCTGGGAGCCCTGGATGCATGCGTGACCGCGGGTGGGAAGCCTCACCATTTCACACAGGGAGCGGACACCACGCTGCTGGGTCCAGAGAGTTGAGGGGTCTCGGGGAGGGAAATCGGGCCTCAAAGGTACTGCAGAGAGTCAGTGCTCCCACCCCGGGTCCCAGGCTGTCCCCCTTCCCTGTCTTCAACCCAGATGACCACCTCACCAACACTGTCACTGGGCTTCCCGGCCGAGGACGCCTCCTCTTCCCTGTGCCACCTCATCCACACTCTGCACCCTCGCTGCAGTGTCTGCGGGGGAGACCAGCTCCTCTTGGGGCCTGCAAGCTTTTGTTAGCGTTATGTGAGCCGCTAGTGACAAGGGCCCTGAAACCCAACTCGACCAAACTCATAAAAGAGGTCACTGTCTCTTTAATTAAAGTTCCCTGTTTGGAGGTTAAAGACAAACCCGTTTGATGGTGCAGGTGTGTGTGGGGGTGGGGTGGGGGAAAGGGGTGGAGGGGACTGGAGGGAAATGGAATTCTATCCT
This sequence comes from Phyllostomus discolor, assembly GCF_004126475.2. Lineage (NCBI taxonomy): Eukaryota > Metazoa > Chordata > Mammalia > Chiroptera > Phyllostomidae > Phyllostomus > Phyllostomus discolor. The sequence continues at coordinate 153,240,837 of NC_040907.2, forward strand.
TGGAGGGGAGCCGGGAGGGCCTCACCAGGGTCAGACTGGCTGACCATGAAAAGTCTGATGGGGGCCCCCCACCCCCGAGGTCCGGAGTGCAGTGAGGGTCACAAGGGAGAAACCAGGCAGGAGCAGGGAGGCCGGCACAGCCAACTCTGACTATCCTGCAAGAATGCCCCACACATACTGCCTGCCTTCTGCTCCCCACTTCCATTATGCCCACTTCCATTATCCCCACACCCCAAAAGTTCTCTGTTAAAAGCAGACCCAGGGCCTAATCCCCTCTCCCTATAGAAGCGACTTCATCACAGTTTAACATAAAAAGATCAGCTGGTATCGACCCGTAATTTGGACCCACGCCACGCTATTGGCAGAAAGACAGAATAAGTTAGGGTGGCCATGTTTCAAAAATTCTCTGTGTGCACTCAATCACGGCCCAGGGAAGGCGGGCGGGTGCGTAATAACCCAGCCGCGCTCTCCATTTCCCCTGTAGATCAATGCTAATACCAGGAGGCCCCAGAAGATGGATGGAACCGACAGGAACCTTGAAATCCCGACACGGGGGCTGGTGCCTCAACCGATAAAGGATTTCACTGCTACTGGGGCGGGGACACGGAAACCCTAGGGGCCACGGGAGACAGTCTGGTGGGGGCAAGGAGGTGGGCAAGAGGGAGCAGCCTCTCTTTCACACACACACTCATGTCCTCACTGACACCCACAGTCGCTCACACAGCCACTGACTGATGCACACTCCAGAGTCACTGACACGCACGCCATTGGCTGACACACATTATCACTCACACACTATCCAGCCTGCAGCACCGACACTTCCCCAAGAGGCCTTGACTCTGGAGGAGCCACTCACACGTGTCCTCGCTGGTACACGCACACACAGGCACGTGAGGTCACATCTGCACACCAGAGGCAGGTCTCTCTGACACAGATACTCCTGTTGACATATTGAGATGCAAACACACCCACCCACTGGCACCCACACATTGCCACAGTGAAACATAAAGACATACACACCCACACACATGGCATGTCGCTGTCTTTCCATTCTTCCTTTCCGTCCCAGCCCTTCTATCCATTACCTTCCAATTCTGTTTAGAACCTTGATGGCTGATGATCAACTGGGGCACTTCCAGGCCCTATGGGAAGAACATCACTGAGACAGATGGGTTCCAGACACACAGGCCTGGAGACACACCCAGACAGGAACCCACACACACGCTGGGCTGGAAGGAGAATGGGTTCCAGGGACAGCTCAGCCACAGATTTGCTGTATGGCCTTGGGCACGCCACTTCCTCTCTCTCTCTCTCTCTCTCTCTCTGGGCCTCTATTTCTTCATCAATAAAACAAGAGGTGGGACTGGGAGATTTCTAAGGTCCTTTTCCAGATCTGAATTTCTCAGTCTATAACAGATACAAATCCTTGCAAAGAGTCACAGTCACACACACACACACACACACACACACACACGCAGCCCCAAGCAGGTACGCCCCTCCAGGTTTTGAGCACCTGGTAGCTTGAAGCCACACCCACGCTGACACGCAGGGCCACACAGGCACACGCTACTCTTCCCAGCAAGGGTGCCTGCAGCCGGTACAGCAGCTCCTCATCCTTCCCAGAGCTGGATGTCAGCAAGTGGCAGAACCCCCTTGCCTGGGAGCACAGCACTGGGGGCAGAGCAGAGACGGAGCATTGCTGCAAGTTTGAGGGAGAAGGTGAAGTGAAGGGAAGGGGTTGGGACTTTCAGGGGGACAGGAAAAGAAGCACAGGGCTGACTGCCAAGACTGCCCCAACCCCCACATACCCCCCTTTGCTCAGCTGTCTGATTCCTTTCTTTTGAGCTTCCCACCAAGATAGGAGTCCTTTCCACAGCCTCGCACTGACATCTTGTGGTCATCTCTAGAATCGCAGGCATTTCAAGAAAGCACTTGGTCCCATACAAGAAGCAAGGCCCTACCTACAGCCCTGACCATCCTGGACAGAAAAGTGAGTCTGATCCCCAGGGGTCCTGTCCCTTCCTCAGGGCCACGGAAAGATACAGGAGAATGACATGTACCTTGAGCAGGGACAGGTATAAGAACAGAAGTCTGCTTTGGGAAAAGGCTTCAGGGACACTTGTGATGAAAAGGACTGGAGAAAAATAATAGCTTAAGGGAGTTCCAGTGTATGGTAGAGATGTAACCCTATTTCCTGCAGCCCCAGTCTGAGGTGGGGAAACATCAAGACCCTGACCCAGAGGGGCTTCAGTCTGAGGGAGGACATGCAACCTTTCCCCAGGGGTCCTCGCCTGAAAAAATAGACTCAACCCCAACTTCCTGGAAGCACAGTCTGATGGGGAGCCCTTGACCCCTTCACAGAGAGCCTAAGCATTGTGTGTGATGGGGTTTGGGGGACCAGTACAAGACAGCTCTGCCCTAAGGGAGACTCTTATCTTGAGGAGGGAAAAATCCCAACCCCCCATCAGGGACCCCAATCTTATCTGAGGAACGTGTGATTTGCCGGGAGTTGGAAGTCCCCAGCTAGCTCAGCCTCCCATGCTAAGCCCTGACCTAGAAGTCTAAAAGGAATAGGATTTCTGGGTCTGCATCCGCAGCCTAAGGTTGGGAAGAGGGCTGGGGAGGCGGGCCCCCCAGAGCCATCCCCACCCATTCTGAAAAGTTCTGGTAAGGGATGGAGAAAGACCACACCTCCCAGGTCCTCCCCGAGGTAGCCATGACTAAAGTCCCAGGTCTGTTTCAGGACTTCCCTGGACCGGTTCCTCCTGGACCAGTTCCTCCTGCTGGAGCCTCCAGCCCTTCTGGAGCCAGGCCTCGGTCACCTGGAAAAGACAGATTATACCCACACAAGGCAGAGGCCATCGGTTGCCAACCGGGAGCTAGGGAACCCTGGAGGTGCTAGGCTGATGAGTTTGTTATAAATTAGAGACTCATTAAGGGAAGGTGAGAAGGGCTCAGTAACAGCTTTCAGGGCCCATCTTTTCGATTTCTTGTTCGGTTTGTTTATTGCGATTGTTCCTGTCTCATAAGCTTATTGCAAAACCAATAAAAATGATCTATTCAGAGAGGGGAGCTGCTCTTTTGACTGGTAAGCTGCTGCTTGGTCCTGAACCCCACCCCTCCCCCTTCCCATGACTGCAGCCCCAGCCTGGTTGACCAGCTGTCTCCCGCCGCGGGGTCAGCAGAGGGTGCCAGATTCCTGCTCACCAGAAACTATGTCCACCTGCCACACAGCCACCCTGGGCTGGCCTCAGGCCTCCAACCTGGCCCCAGTGACCACTGCACCCCAGCCCTCCAGCTCACCTCTGATGGACCAACAGGTCTGAACTGGGCACATATCAGGGCTCAGTTATGGGAGACGGGAGGCTAGGATGGAGATTTGGGGGCAGTCACTGGAGCCTGGAATTTCAGGAGGGATTTTGTCTCAGTTTCCTGGCTGTGCCTCACTGAGGCCATGTCCTTAGCATAGGGTTCCCTAACCTGAGGTAGCATGGAGCAAAAGAGGCCCCAGAGAATCAAGTCCTGGCTTTGACCTTGATGCTAGCACAGAGGCCCCAGCCTCTTGCACATCCAGGAACCTAGTCACAGTTGAAACCAAGGGCCCAGGAACCCCTCTCCCGGGTGAGTCGGCACTCATCCCTATCCCTGTTCCACCCGTGACATCAGTTCCAGTTAGTGACCACAATATTTCTGAGGTATCATGGGTTTCCTTATGCTTCTGGTGCTCGATTTCAGAGCCTTTCAGATGACTGTGGTGGGGGGTGCAGAGTTCACGGGAGTCGGAGGAGCCAGTTCTTCACCGACCATGCAGAACTCCAGGAGGGACTCCTGAGATCACTCTGTCCAACCCCTTCATGTCTTGGATACAGAATAAGGGTCAGAGACTTGGCCAAAGTCCCACAGCTAGGAGTGGCAGAGCTGGGACTGGAATTCAAAGTGACAGACCCTTGTACCATTGCTCTGCATCGTCCTCTGTTTTCCCTGTCCGTGCCAGAGAGCACGTGTCAGTCCCTGCAGCCAACACAGGTCACAGGTCCCCCTTTCTCTCCCGGCCCTCTGATGACACTCTTTTCTCTAGAGCAAACTCGGCGTCTTGCTTCAAGGCCAGTGTCCTGGCTCTGCCCGGGGGCCCAGAGGAGGGAGAGAACCTTGCACAGAGGCCTTTGGAGTGTCTCTGTCACTTCAAAAAGATAGCATCAGTGTACTCTCCTTTGTTTATTTTGGAAAAGGAGGAGAAGAGGGGGAGGCGGGTGGGGAAGAGCAGAAGTTTTCAGGAAGCAGAGCATCTCAAGGACTTGGCACGTCTTCAGAGAGAGCCATGTCAACAGCCAGTTTCCCTCAATCTCTTTGTGTTGGCTTATTTTAACACACACTCACTACAGCGCTTACTTGTGCCAAGCACTGTTCTAAGAGCTTTATATATTAATTTATTTATTTAATTTTGTATTAACTTAATATGCATCATACATATTAATTTATCGAGTCCCCTTAATAATCCTTAAGGCCAGTACTATTATTATTGCCACATTACAGAAGAGGAAACTAAGTCACAGAGGTAAGCAGCTGGCCCAAGGCCTGGCACCTAGGGGAGTGGCCACGTCACCACCCAAAGCCAGGCAAACTGGCTCTTATCCACCAGGCCTGCACCTTCACTTTTCCGAAGCCACAGCACAAAGGCTGGCAGGGCCCCTGTGACCCGGGGAGGAAGCAGCACTCTGAACACTCAGAAAAAACAAGACATCCTTGGTGTCAAACGCAGTGTCTCCTCAAGTCTGTCTCTGTTAGCTACCATCCTGGCCATCTCTGCCTTAGCTTATTTGAAGGCCTATGGTTCATGTTCGGGTGACCAAAGGAAGCATAGATAGTCTGGTCCTCCCTTATCAGCTCCACGTCAAGGAGCCTTTGGCTGGATTTTGGAAGCCAGGGCTCTGGGTGTGCCAGGCACCCACTGCCCAGTTGCTCATGGAGGCTAGCTCCCTCCCACGCAGCCACCTGTCCTGACATCTCTGAGAGGGCCTTTGATTAAAGAGACAAGTGACTTTGCCCATTCTATTGATCAGAATAAATTACTAGGAACTAATTTATGGGCCTCCCTACAGCCGATGACATGGTGGATTGTGCGCTATTGGTCAGTAAATTGGATTGTCAGGCTAGATTATTGGTTCATATACAGTTATCTCTCATAGCAGTATCAGGGAGCCCAGGTAGAGGAGTGAAATCCTTTCTCTGCTGCCAGACGCCAGGATGTGAGGCCTTCTCCAGGGCTGGCCGGGAAGGGCAGAAAGGGGAGAGGAGGCAGGGGGAGAGAGGAGAGGCAAGGCAGGGCCTCTGTGTAGGATGCTTATTAATTAGTGCAGCATCACAGCATTAAAAGAACATTAGTGTGGAGTCATCTGCAGAGTGATGGGGAAATGACATTGTGGGCCTCCTCCTGATTCTCCAGCTACGGCTCCGCTGGGTAGAGGCAAGGAGGGGGTTGATGAGCAGACAGGGGGATAGGAAAGAAAAAAGATGGAGGGATAAGGGTTCAAGAGGAGGGGAAGGGAACGAAGAGGCCACATTTGCTGGGAGTTGCAAGCAGAGCAGGTCTGCTAAGTGCCAGCATCGCTGAGCCCCACGCGGGGGAAATGGAGCTGCCGTTCTGCTCCGTACATCACAGCCAACGATGAAAAGTTCTAGAGCTGGGATTTCTCAGGCAATTTGGCCAGTGATGCATGGGGCAGTAGATCCTCGCGCACTCTTCCGTGCTTCTGCCAAGCCAGCAATAACAAAAACTTATTTTTTGCCAGGGAAACGGATATGAGTCAGGCAGCCCATCAGGAGTAAGGGGGGCTTCACCACGCCGCCGCGATTTGTACCGCTCGGCTGTTTCCCCAAGCTCTAAAGACCTGCCAGGAGGTGACAAAGGCGAGACAATTTCAAGTTCACAGTCCTGTGTCCTCGAAGCATAACAGCAGCCATAGATGGGGACTCTCAGGGGCTGTGGGTTGCAAAGTCAGCGGTCCTTCCCCCAAGCCCACTGAGGAGGGGGCATGGGGTGAGCAGGAGGAGAGAGGCAGAGAGATGAGGCACTTGAGAAGCAGGCGCCCTTTTCCTCTCTGTGAATTCCTAGGGGCAATGCCCTCTCCTCCCAAGGGGCCTGGCAGGAAGCAGGGAGAGGGGAGGCAGTGTGGGCGTGCCACGCTGGCTGTGGGGATGAGAGTGTAAACACCCCAAGTGAAAGCCCCGTGTGCCCTCCTGCCACAAGCTTTCAGGTCTCTACCACCGTGCAGACCCTGAGACCACCCAGTCCCTGAAGGGTGAGTATGGAAACCCCTCTGGATCTAATTTTTTCACTCTCTCTGTTTGGAGCGCTGAGGAGGCCTGCACCTTCCCTGAGGCGTGATCAGGAACACAGATAACCTGTTCTTTGGGCTGCAGGCCTCAGGGGAAACGTTCAAAGGAGCTCAGAGCCCTTCTGACTCCAGCTGTCACTCAACGGACACTGCCAGTAACCCCACAAGTACATGCCCGCCGGGCCCACTGGCAGGGACCCAGGCCCTCCAGCTCACTTGAGTTGCCACTGAGAACAACAGCAAGGACGTCTCATCAGTGTCACAAAGCCACCAACGTCACCATCCCTTGGTGCTGCTTAGCATTAGCAGACACAGGAAATGCAGATCGGGGTCCTTGGAAAAGGCTTAGCACCACAGGCTAAAAATATTCTGCACGATCTACTCGATCTTAGCCAAAAAGCTGAGAAGCAATATTCTGCACAACCCAAAAGATAAATGTCAGAGGTTTAGAAGGTAAAAGACCCTCCCCGCACCCCCAGGCTCTGCATGCTATGCATGCTCACCCCCTGATCACTTTGCTGTCCAAAAGTTAAACTGTGGTCTTTGGCCAATCATTTCATCCTGGTCAGTCTCCCTTTCTGCCCTCCATTGATAGATGTGACATTGTAAGGGGCAGACCATTCTAGACAGAGGAAAACAGAGCAGGGCCCCGGCCCTGGGCCCCAAGGCAGAGCCTCCTGTCTGGCACCGCTGCGCCCGGCTTCCGTTACAGCAGCTGCGCAGAAATGAGCACACAGGCCCCCCAGAGCACAGGGGCCTCCGAGATGGAAAAGTTTGCAAAGCTCGGGGAAAGAAAAGTGGGCCTGCTCATCGGTCTATAAATTAGAGACTCATTAAGAAGAGGCGGGAAGGGCTTTGGGGGCCTGTGTCTTTCGATTTCTTGTTGAGCTGGTTTATTGCTATTGTTTTTATTTCATACGTTTATTGCAAAACCAATAAAAATTATCTATTAAGAGCAGGAAACTCATCTTTTGACTTGTTGGTTGAGGTTTCTACAGAATAACCTTTAAGTGGCCCAACATGTCCACAGGAGAGGAGCGGGTCCATGTAGCTGCCTCCAGAGGTCAACCAAGCTGAGGGCAGGGGTGCCTAATTCTGGGGGGGTGGGGAGAGGGTGGCAGGCCACAGAAACAAGAGCATCCTCTCCAGAACCTGCCAGGTGCAAAGGTCCTGACCTTAAGCAGCGAGGTGCCATACTGTGTTTTTCTCACCCCATATTTAATTTTTTAACTCCTTGAAAGCATTTAAAATTTCTGACTTTCCACCAAACTATGCTGATATCTGACTTCTCTTTAAAAAAAAAAAAAGGGAAGATCACACTGCGCCTCATTCGCCCCTGGAAACAACTGTTCCCAGACAACAGACAGCGTCTCCTCTTCACAGGCCTCGCACCCTCCTGTCCCCGATGGTGCTCAGCCGCCCGGCACCTGTCATTGTGCGTGTCTGCAATCCCTGCTTTCAAGGCAGACTAGGTCGGGAAAGGAGACAGGTAAACACTTCATACGTGGAACTACTCTTGAAGGAAAATTTTGTGAGAATGCTTCCCACTCAGACTGATAAAATTTCCCTGCCAGCGTCCTGGAAGGGAGGCCGGGGGCTTGCCCCAGCTGGGCAGGAAGGGAGCTGGCGTTCCTTGTGTGCCCCGGCACTCCTCTTCCGCGTGCGTCATCCCCCTTTCACCAAAAGGGAAACTGAGGCTGGGAGATGTCAGTGATGTGCCCGGGGCAAAGGGTAACGTGACCCTCAGCCCCAGAACACCAGCCCTAGAAGACTAAGTAACCATCCCTCTAGTACAGAAGGAAGAACAGAACATCCCCGGTGTCATTCCCCCGGGCTTGAGAGGATGCCCTTAGGGAAGATTCACAACCAATTGAGGGAAAATCCACCCAACTGTGACTGGAGTGAGAACTTGCCTCCAGAGTTACCAACACCCCTAAATCTAGTGAAAGGGAACTATGGGGTCTTTAATAATCACTCTGTCAGGTCACAGGACGGTGACTAATGGGCCTGGAGGAGGAGACGGTGAAAAACACTCTAGGAAATAAATTTGGGTGATTAAATTTCAAGGCAGTTCATGGAACAGCAACCTGAAGCCTAAACTAAGCCATCAAGTTACCAAGAGAATCAAGATTTCAATTTAACCGCTGCTGCCCGGGAACCAAGCCTGAGTCTGCAAAACATGAGGGGGTTAGGAGAAGGCACCCCAAGAAAACTCTCTGCGTGACTCCAACATCTTCCCAACTTCCTCCATTTCTTCCAAAAGGCCCGCTAGCAATAAGTCGAGGAAATGGCTGTCTTTCTCTGGTTGTGCCATAATTCCGAATCTTTACATAAAAACAATCAAGGCCCATTTGAGTAAGGCAGGTGGGGTGGGGAGGGCCTCCAGCCAGGCACAGGCTAGAACCTCGCACAAATCTCTGAGAGACTCTCCGTTTACCAACCTAACAGAAGAGACCCAAGTTCCTCCAGTTCTCTGCTGTTTCCATTGAATGCCGCGTACCTTGATTGGATCTCATCCCCAGTCACGGTCTGGTGTCTAGGGGCATAATCCCCTCTAGCTGAATCACATGCCAGGTGCTGTTAAGCTTTGCAGGTGAATGCACCCGTGCTCTAAGGTAAGAGCCCTAGGTCCGATTACTGGCAGATACTGTGTGCCCCTGTTTATAGTCCCCAGGGCATCACTTCAGCTCGTTTGTTTCTCTCTGAGCAGAGCCAGGGTAGGGGGTGTGGCGGCCAGTCAGGCCCCTGAGATGGGGAGCTCAGGCAGGAAGAGCTTAGCAACTGCAGCTGCGCCCATCTCTCCCCTTTTCTCAATCTCTTCCTCTCTCGAGGTTTCACCTCTCTCTGCCCTGGCTCCGCCAGCTGTTTCCTGCAAATCCAGCTGAGACAGCTGCTGGCCCACCATGCTAAATTTCCAGGGGCCCTGGAACCCCTTGATTCTCTTGGCCCAAATGTGGGCAAATCTCAAGCGTCCAGACAAGGCTAAGATTGTTCAAAGAGCGCTTCACTAGAAAACTGGGGGGAAGCCAAAAAATAAATTACAAAAGCAGAGAAACAGCTTAGAGAACACAGATTCCTTCTCACAGAATGACTCAAGCCTGGTCTCAGGAAAGTGCATTGCAAGAATAACTGCATAAGGAAAGGAGAGGGGGAGCGAGAAAAGGAGAGAAGAAGGGAGGGAAGGGAGAAAAGCTACAGCTTGATGGACACCCACCCCTTCTTGCTCCTCATTCTCCCTCAATTCTTTAAGGCTTGGATGCAGAACAAAGATGCTCACACTTTAGCCAGAGATAGAGGTTAACACCATCTCCATGCCTGATTGAGCCCTTAGTTGCTTTGAGGAACTGCCACCCAGGCCCCTGTCTTGTTCTGGCCCCCAAATCTGGGCTACACTGCACATCCGCTCTGCCCTCTCCTGGGACAAGGAGGACACTCCTCTGTCACCGTCTTCCTACACAGGCTCCAGTCTGCCCCTTCCAGAGAGCTCAACGAATGGCACCTTATCCCTGTGGCTGCTTCTACAAGTCCTTAAAATCTTGGTCTCTTGGTCTGGTTAGGTGCTCGGCTGCAGGCGCATAGCTGACTGGCAAGACAGTGGTGAAACCGCTACCCCAAGAGCCCTTCTCCTCTGAGCTCCTAACACTGGCAATCCCCTGAGGCGCTCTGTTTTACCCCATTCAGATGCCTACCTTGCCCAAGGGACCTTCCTGCGTTCTGTCACTACAGTGGAGTTAAGCACAAATTTTTGACCACCATCAATAAGAATTTAGAAGCTGTTCTCTCAGAGCGCTGCAGAAGTGGTGAGGGGTGTGCTGGATGACGCCCTATTTCCACCTCCAGATCGAGGTTCAGCAGGGCTCCCCTTCCTCGGGTCCCACTGCGTGTAGGGAATTTCCATCTGGCTGATTCATCAGTACCTCAGTATCCATTACCCAGCTTGCCCCCAATGGGATTTGTCATCTCCCCATTGCCAGGTAGCTGGGCTATACTAGTCTGACCATGGGCATTGGCTTCAAACCCTGGTTCCGTCACCTGTTAGCTGGATGTGGATGAACTCAGTTAAGCAATTTAACCTGAACCTGCTTTCTTTCTGTGAAATGGGAATGTGTTTGTAGCTCCCTCTCATGGCTGGTGTGAGGAATTAATAAAATTACATCTGTAAAACATCCAGCATTTTGCCTAACATAAGCATGTTAAAATAGATTATATATATATATAGGTATACTACATTTCCAATGCAAACTGGTGCTTCATATCAACTTTCCAAAATCCTTCAGTGTTACATCATTTCCAGAAAAGTCTGCCTCCTCCAAGAGATGGTGAGGCCTGCAAGAGTATCCAAAATCTATGCCCTGGCTGGTGTGGCTCAGTGGATTGAGTGTCAGTCTATGAACTAAAGGGGTCACTGGTTCAATTCCCTGTCAGGGCACATGCCTGGGTAGCGGGTGAGGAGGTCACCAGTTGGCAGTGCAGGAGAGGCAACCGCACATTGATGTTTCTCTCCCTCTCTTTCTCCTTCCTTTCTCCTCTCTCTAAAAATAAAACAAATAGAATCTTTTTTAAAAAGAGTATCCTAAATCCATGTGACAGACTTCTCATTACACATTAATAAAATCACATCCTGGTTCTAGGCATCACCTGATTAACATGCTTTTGCAACCAGGACAAGGACCGTTTCTGGTTGCACACAAAATGAGTTTTCTGAGCCTGCAGTCTGAGGGTCAGACCTTGAACAGGAGAAAAGTCTCCAGTTAAAGGCTGTCCCCTGAGAAAACTCCCAGGAGACAGCCTGCTCACTCCCATTCCCCTTCCCGAACACGCCTGGCATGGCTGCCTCTTCTGTTTGGAACGTTCTATGCTGGGCACTGAGGTTCCCATATGGTAGGCATTAGAAATCCACTTGTTTTGTGAGTGGGTGGGTGGGTGGGTGGATGGTTGAGTGGATCACCGGGAATTTGTGGCTTGTTTTGAGACAGGAAAGAAGCAGTGGTGGCCTAGCAACAGAGGAATCTGCCTAGCAACAGGGATGGGAGGCGGGGCCTGCTGGAATCTGTAGAATGGCTGAGGGAAAAGCATTCGGAAAGGAGACCTTTCTGGATCTTGTCAAGCTGTGGTCTCAGGCCAAAAAGGGAAAGCAGACCCAGAGCACGAGGAGAGAAGCATGGGAGGCCGGGCAGGAACAGAGTCAGCCTATTTGTAAACATTGCACACCCGAAGTGGAAAAAGCCTTGTACTTTTCCCAAAGTGTGCTAAAGCAAAGAGGAGCCCCCCCACCCCCCAGCAGCCATCACCCCAAGAACGAGTGGACGGTGCCCCAAAGTGGACAAATTTGAAGAGTACACCACCTTTTCTGCGCTCTGTTTTGCAAGGGTACCCCAGGATACACTTTCACTTGTGCTGTCAAGTCTGGAATTTGCTGGACTCAAAAAGCCACAACACCCCCCCGACACACCCGCCCTCCAGAAATGATAAAGACCTATAGTCATTTACAGTCAGTCCAGAGGCAGATTAAGCAACTTTCCAAGCCAGTCTGTCTAAGGCAGGAAACCATTAAGAACTCGGGACTGGTCTGTCTTGAATCGCTTTGCTCCTTCCCTCCTTTCCACCCATCACAGGACAAGAGCTTGGACATCCCCTCCTGTGAACTTTCAAGACCCTTCCCTGAAGAGAAGAAAAATTGTCATCAGCCTTTAACCTGATTAATAATTAAAACTGCTGAGTCTGAGCTGCCCCTAACAGTGAGGTGCTCCAAAACCCCAGCAAACTTTAACAAATAACCAGCCCGCTTGGGGGGAGAGAGGAAGCTTTTTTCACTAGACAAACTGACAATTAGCCGCTATTCAAATCCCCCTCTAGTCTTAGCATATTGGTTCTCCTTTGAAAGTGGCTCGGCATGGGGTAGAATTTTTGGCCTTGAGTTTAGAACTACTGTGCATAAAATCAAAGCAAGGAAGCCAGCAGCTAAGAGAATAGAGGCTATTTGGGGATTAGTGATTTCGGAGTTAGATTTCTAATAACTTGGTGAGTGGTGGGTTAGGAATGTCCTCCAGGAGCATCAGGCAGTCAACACCATGGGACATGTCCTCACATTGAACTGGAAAGCAGTGAGTCACTGCCCTAGAGGGCGGAAATACAGAATGGCACCGAATAACTGCAACTCAGCGGTGCTGCGTGGTAATCTGCCTTTTGTCACCGCTGCAGGCTGCCTCCCGTGCTTACAGTCTTGGGGTGACATGTGAACCCCCAAGTCTGGCTCAAAGTTTTCTCCCCAAAGAGCCACAAATGCAGGCACCCCCACATTGAGGAACCATTTATGGGGAACAAAGGAAGGCGAGCGGGTGAGATGGGAGAGGGGAGAAGGAGGGGGCAGCATTCAAACTGCTCATTTTCCCCTAGGAAGCATAAGGCCCAGCCACTACGGTGGGTGAGCAAAGTGAGTTGGTAATGGGCGATCCAGATTGCATCGCAGAGTCTTGCTTGCTTTCCAGGCACTTACTGAACTTTATAACTCTTCTGGGGGTAAGGCACAAAAACCCGGGGTTTCTTATTGACCAGTGAGGGAAAGGGAGTTTGAGCTGCCTGGTCTGGGTCTGACACTTTCCCACAATACTTGACTATAGTCCATCAAGAGATTTTTCAAAATATCTTTTTTAAAAGGGATGGAGGGAGCCGGAAAATCATGACATGAACAGCAGCCACAGGCGCTTCAAGACTGAAATAGCCCAGCCTAGAAAGCACTAGAAAATTCAGTTGTTCAGAGAGGGAGAAGGCAGAAGACAGAGGTGGGCAGATGGCTGCTCATCCCAGGCACCCTGGAGGAGGGGAGGGCAGTTCTGGGAGGATGAATTTCCCTCTTGTTCTTTTTTGTTTTAATTGAAGAATCACAAACAGTGAAGTGGGTGGTTCAGTGTGTGTTTGTGTGTGTGTGTGTGTGTGTGTGTGTGCGCGCGCATGCATGTGTACATACACACATGTATGTAATCACCAGCCAGATCAAATGTAGAGGATGACTGCCATCCCAGAATTTCCCTTTTGCCCCCTCAGAGTCAGTATGCATCCATCCCCCCCCCCAAAAGTAGCCACTATTCCACCCTGTTTCTAGATGAGTTTCACCTGTTTGGGAACTTCACATAAATGGCATCGTGGAGTATGTACTCTTTCGTGTCAACCTTCTTACGCTCAACATAGTATCTGTGAGATTCATCTGTGTTGATGGGGTATCAACAGTTGATTCTTCTTCATTGTTGAGAGGTGTACTATATTGTATAAATATTCCAAGTTTATTTACCCATTCCACTGCAGGGCATTTGTGTTCCTATCATGCAGTCCGTTGCTGTGAGTATTCTTGTACCTGGCTTTTGGTGGATATCAGCACACACTTCTGATAAGTGTACACCCAAGAGTGGAATTGGTGGGCCCTCTACTTATTTAAAAAATAACATGACTTAGCCCTGGCTGGCGTAGCTCAGTGGATTGAGTGCGGGCTATGAACCAAAGTGTCTCAGGTTCGATACCCAGTCAGGGTACATGCCTAGGTTGCAGGCTATGACCCCCAGCAACCGCACATTGATGTTTCTCTCTCTCTCTCTCTCTCTCTCTCTCTCTCTCTCTCTCTCTCTCTCTCTTTCTCCCTCCCTTCCCTCTCTGAAAATAAATAAATAAAATCTAAAACAATTTAAAAAATAACCCGACCCAAAGAGGGCAGAAACCATGTATGTCTTCTTCACTGCTTTCTCCCCAGAGCTTGCCACAAAACAGGTGCTCTGCAAATATCTTTGGAAGGGATATTGCTAAAAATGTCAGTTTTTATTAAATTAATGTACACATTTGATGCAATTCTAATTACTGTATTTTGCCATGCATAATGCGCTCCTGTGTGTAATGTTCACCCACATTTTTGGCCCAAACTTTCAGGAAAATAATCTTTGTTTTCATTTTTTAATTCAATTGTTTATTTATGTTTAGAAACAAAACCAATTATCGTATTCCAGGGTATTAGTTTGCATACAAATGTTGTTTTCTAGAGTTATACTGTTAATGTATAAGCATAAATAAAAGAATTAAAAACACTTATATAGATATGGAGTTAGTACTACCCATGTATAATGCTCATCCTTAATGTTCCCTCATAAATTTGGGCAAAAAAGTGTGCATTATACATGGCAAAATACATAAATAACAAGGAAGTTTTTATTTGGAAGAAAAACTAAATAAAAGGAAGTTATATAGATGAATAAATGCTTCTGAATGGCAAATAAAAATAGGAAAAAGAAAAATAAAAGGTGAGGCTTGCCTTACCAGGTATCCGAATACACTCTAAAGCCACTGGAATTAAATCAGTTTGGCACTGGCATGCAAATAGATTAATATATCAGTGGAATGAAATAGAGAACCCAGAAATAGACCAAGTATATATATGATAATTTACTATATGACATAACTGGTATTTCAATTCCACGAAAAAGGATGGGTTTAATAAATGGTGCCAAGGCGATTTCCATCTGGAAGGAAATAAAACTGGAGTCTTATTTTATACCCCAAACAGTATAAAGTCCATCTAGATTCAGTACAAATGTGAAAAGTAAGGCAATAACAACCTCGAAGATTTAGGAATCTACGTGTCCCATAGAGGGGCGAGCAGGGGCTTTGTACATGAAGACTGGAATCCAGAAGCCATAAAAATGTCTATAGACGTATTTTACCTTGTGACAACAAAAGAAGCTTTTGTATAGCAACCAATAAAATAAAGTTAACAAACACTAGTGTTATGGGAGATATTCAGGACAGACAGATAATTAAAAACAACAATAAACAAAAAGTTTTTATAAATGGGCAAGAGGGAGACAACCCAATAGAAAAATGGACAAAAGCTATTAGAAGGCACCTCTCAAAAGAGCTAAATTGTCCACATGCATAGGAAAAGGAGCTCAAAGTTAGTATTTAAAAAAATGCAAATTAAAGTACAATACAATATCATTTTATACCTTTTAAACTAGCAAAAATTTAAATGAGGGTAATGTCCATTGCTGGCAGGGATGCACAGAAAACCATGTTTTACATTGCTGGTAAAAATATAAACAACTACAACCTTTTATAATCCAGCAACCTCTTTTGAAATTGAAAAGCTGCATTCCCTCTGACTCATCAATCTCACTCTTATATTCCACAGGAATGAAAACCCCAGCACATAAGGAGAGAGATGCAGACATCTATACACGTATGAGTGTATGGTTGTGTATTGTTTATTCATACTGACCATTCTCCTCCAAGGATGGAAGTCCTCCCACCCCTGCAAAAAAAATACCCTAAAAACAAACTAAAACCCATTAATAGGGGGTCAGTGCTGTGCTAGTTAAAATCAGCAAAAAGGACTGGTTTGTAGCTCTTGCAGATTCATATACTCACCATGCCTGGTTTCTAGCTACCAGCCAGATATCACTGAATGTCAGGTGGGCAAGAGACGTGAACAATCAGAACTAGAAAGCCAGGGGTTCTGGCACAACCACATCTTGAATGAATTATAGCACAACCTTGGACTACTATACAGACATTAGAAAGAATCTGAATGTCCTAGAGAGTTTATTTGGTGGATTTCCAAGATGTATTGTGGAGAAAGAAAAGCAAGAAGTAGAAAAGTCATTAAGATGACATAATTAGCCCTGGCTGGTGTGCCTCAATGGAATGAGTGCCAGCCTACAAACCAAAGGGTCACAGATTCGATTCCCAGTCAGGGCACATGCCTAGGTTATGGGTCAGGTCCCCAGCAGGGGGTGTGCAAGAGGCAACCACACATTGATGTTTCTCTCCCTGTCTTTCTCCTTCCCTTCCCCTCTCTTTAAAAATAAATAAATAAAATCTTTTTTTAAAAGATGACAATTATATTTTTGTAAAACATTGACAAAAAATTATACATATGTGTATTCTATTGATAATGATTACATAAATTCTATGAGAAGAGCGAGGGAAAAGAGCAAAGGAAAAAGAGTAATCCAAAAGGGCACATTTATGCATCATGTATGTGTGTGTAAAAGTAAAATTCAGCCCTGACTGGTGTGACTCAGTGAGTTGGGTGTCATCCCAAAAACCAGAGGGTCACTGGTTCAATTCCCAGTTAGGGCACATGGCTGGGTTGCAGGCCAGGTCCCCGGTTGGAGGCATGCAGGAGGCAGCTGATAGATGTTTCTCTCTCACATTGATGTTTCTCTCTCTCACATCTTCCCTCCCTTCCCCTCTCTCTATAAACAAATAAAGTAAATCTTCTTTAAAATTTTGAAAAGTAAAATTCAGCCCTAACCAGTTGCTTGGAGCATCGTCTCAATATGCCAGCATTGCAGGTTTGATCCCTGGTCAGGGCACTTAAAATAGAATAAAAGTAAAATGCTTTATAATTAAAAAATAAATAAAATAAATAAAGATATATTGGGCTTCTGACACATGCCCAGTTCTGCACCCGGCTCTTGGGAATATAGGAGCACGTGAGACATAGTTTCATTTTAACATCTAGCTGGAACTGTAAAAGCAAATATTCACAGGACAATTTTTTTAAAACACTAAGCCCTCAGGGCCCTCCTTGGCCCAAGTTAGCTGCCAGTTCCGGATCTTCACCTTCCAGGCCCTGGGGACCGGCCTGTTTTTGTCTCCTTGGAGAAGTGCCTTGACCGCCTCCTCAGCTCCCCTTTCCTTGCTGCCCCCAAAGATAAACACAGTTTCTTTTAAAGCTTTTGCTGCTTTACTGGTAATCACCATGGCAACAAACCTGCAAAAGTGGAAACAACACTATTGGGGAAGCCACACACAGTTAAGAATCACACAGGAGCTGCAAGGTTGGGTTCCTGGCCCTGGCTCTTGTCTCCTTTCTAATATGGTAACTGGGAGCACTCACTGGGCTACCCAGCTTCTCCCTCTCTCTCTCTCTTGCTCTCTCTCTCTCAATCTCTCTCTCTCTCTCTGCCTCTCTCTCCTTGGGGGGCTGTCAGCTTTATCTTGGGGCCAGGTCCTTCCACCTCAGAGGAGCTCCACTCTCCCAGGCCTTTCTTCCACTGGGTTTTGTTCTCTGGGTAACACACCCACAAATGGGCCAGACAGGTAATCTGTGTGTCTCCAAGACAAGGATTAGCTAAAGCCCAGCAAATCCCAGTTGGCCTCAACAGCCTTTGTCTTCAGGAAGCTCCACACCCTGATGAATTCTCCACCCTGAGAAGCCTCTCTGAGAAAGCCCCCCATCACTGCCGGATACCCCCACCTCCCCAAACTCTGCAGTCTCCTCACTGCCAACTAGCTACCTTTTGCCTTGCTCAGTGATTTAGCCTTCACCGCTACACTGCCAGGAAAGTGGGAAACATCCTCCACCTGGCAGCGTTGCCATCTCCCATGCAAAAACAGCTTTAAGAACTTACTGTGCTCAGTATCTTTAATTGATCACGCCCACATTGTATATTCATCCAGAACACTTACATAGAGTTCTGAGTCGTGCAAGAAAATGGCCAGAAGCCCTGTTTATGTAGGGAAAAAAAGAGGCCCGCTTTTATTAAAAGGTCTGTGGTAACGCAAATTCCAAGGGGATCAAGCTAAGCTGGAAAAAACAGAACTGGGAATCTTAAGTCAGCTGGTTGTGCATGGAGCCCAGCTGAACAGGAGGATGGTTAGCGTGGTCAGAGGTCAGAGGTGGAAGCAGAGAGACACAAAGAAAGCACAGGAAACTGCCTCCAGGCTGGGCTTGTGGGGAAGATGTTGTCTCTGCGTTTGGCAGCAACATCGCTGTAGCTGAAACAGGCGTTAAGACCACGTAACCTCCAACTCACGAGTGATATTCCCAGACAGAGGCCAACTGCCCACTGCCTAAAATAAATGGTTTTCAGTTTGTTTTTCATTTTCGTTGTTTTCTGATTACAAAACTAACTCACACTCATTCTAAAAATGTTAAGTTACAGACATATGTAAGGTAGAAATGAAAATTCTACCCTTCAGAGATAACCACCTTTAAGTTGCAGTATATTTATCCAGATTGCTTTCTCTGTACACATGAGCATTGAATATATATGCACATACATGTAAAGTTTGATAACATTAGTACCATGAAATCATGGCCAAACTGAGAACTTGAGCGACCCTCAGCCTGGGAATGGTTATGGTGTCCCCTAGCCCGCTCCTGTCTCACTCACTGAAATAAAAACACTAAACATAGAGCAAGCCCATAGGAGTCAAAGTTTTGATTTTTCATTTATTATTTCAGTACTTCAAAAACTATATGCATTCTTTCAAAACTTTTTGCTTGGTGCCCCCACCTACATGGCTGGTTTGCGTAGTAGGTCATCCAGCACAACGTCCCGCACACATGGTCTTGCCACTTTTTTCTTCTGCACGTGAGTTATCTTGGGCAGCTGTCCATGTCAGTATCTAAGCATTACTGTGACGGGCAGGTGTGGATTCCTCTCCGGGGAAAGACAGGGCCCTTCAAGTGCTAGTGCCTCTTGCCAAGGGTTAGGATCTGGGAGGAATTCCAGGGTTTTGCTACACTAGCATGACAACCACCGATGAGGGAGCTTCCTCCAGAATTCAGAATTGAGTTCATGAGCAACTGAACTAGCTTCAGACTTCTGTGGAAAGAGAGGAGATATAAATAAATAGACTCATTCATTTATTCACAGCTAGTCCAACTTAAGAGCAGTGAATATCCTCATTATAATTAAGGGTGACAATAAAAATCAGAGAAAATTCATTAATGTAAGCTTTCCCTTTATGTTATCACTGTTAGGGAATTTAGAATTGGGCTATGTCTTCAATGGATGATTTAACTATTACTTAGATGTAGTACTTTTGTTACTGATTTCTAATTTTATTACATTGTGCACAGAGGATATTATTTATGTGCTATCAGTTCTTTCGCATCTCTTTTAATCCTGCTGTGGCTTGGACATGGCAATTGTAAGCATTCTGCATGTGCATGAAAAGAGCCTATATTAATACTATGATTTTGCCCACCATCCTGGTTAAAGGAAGAAATTGGAAAACTGAAGTCCATATTCCTACTTGCAATTAGCATTGAGGGACAGGCTTCCAAATACTATACATACCAAAATTTGCCTAGCTGAAACTCTCCAAAGCTTTAAAAAATGTTTAAAAACTATGTTTTTTAAAACATTCAAACAGAATAAAGGTTATAAAGTTGAAAGCAATAATTCCCTGATACTTCCCCTAATTCCCAATCCCAGAGGGTGGAGGTATAAGTATTTCCTTCCAGAGGTTGTCTGTGTATATACAAGAATATGTAAATGCTATTATATGCCTAACCTTAAAAGGAAACACCATGTAGAAATGGGATTTTACTATATGTATACTGTAATCTATCTTAGGTATCTTTTCTTATCAGCACATTTATAACTTCTCCATTCTTTTTAATGGCTGTATAGTATTCCATAGCAAAAATTATTCTCTCATTTATTTAGCAGCCTTCCATTGATGGTCACTTAGGTCATTTTCAATTTCCTATTACGGGTAATGCTGCTATGAGCCGCCTTGTTCACACAAGAGATGCTGCAGCTCAGCTCAGTCCTGTCTCCCTCCAACTGCGGCTCCCTACCGTGTACCTCACCCACAGCTCTCCTTGTCCTTCTTCACTGCAGACCCAGGCATTCAACCTGCTTTCCTCTCCGTGGAGGCTGTGACTCCACCATCCATGCTGGCTAAGGAGCAGCAGGTAGTTCCCTGAGCTCCCTGTTTTTTTGGTGCTTCTGATGACCAGCACATGGGCCTTTTTGGTTTTAAGTGTTTTCTGCCATCACTCCAAGAAGCAAATGAGAACAAATGTGGGGTGGTGGTACAGAGCGTACGAGGTTTGTACTTCAGTAGTCCCTGGCTCCGGTTTCTGTCTGTGGAATACCAAATTTCCAAAGTTCACCAACTCCACTTCTAATCCCCAAATTAAATAAAGACGTATTGATTATTTTTTCCACAGCACGACCCCTTCCCCTGCCTGAACATGTCTTCTTATTTCAAGAAAGCATGTTTTGGCTCTGAGGACCCTAGACTGGGCCCCCTATTTAACAGGTCTCCGTCCTGTCGGCTGCAGTCACCCCTGAGCATTTGACTCCACTATAGTTTTTAATTATTATGCAACATCTGTAGGTAGGCTGCAATGTTCTCTGACTAATAAACAGCCTGAAAATGTCAGAACTTTGAGTCCTAAAGCCAGCTAATCCTGGATGAGTCACACATAACCTTCTGGTACCTATAACATAAAGCCAGCAGAATGCATAATTTCCCAAGCCCTGGCGAGATTGGGTGATAGGGGCAGCACACAGAAGGGGCAGATCTCACGAGAGAATTCAA
Organism: Phyllostomus discolor; assembly: GCF_004126475.2. Lineage (NCBI taxonomy): Eukaryota > Metazoa > Chordata > Mammalia > Chiroptera > Phyllostomidae > Phyllostomus > Phyllostomus discolor. The sequence continues at coordinate 153,261,500 of NC_040907.2, forward strand.
TGCCAAAGTGAGCTTTGGGTCTGAGTGCCTCTTGGGTCAGTACATCTGTGGACACCTGTTGTTTTGCCATTTGTTCTGCGGAATCAGAGACACCCAGAATCCCCCAGGCTGCTCCCTCGACGTTCACACCTGTCCACATCTGAATTTTTCATTCGTGATCTAAGCCGGCGGCACTCTGAGGGCCTCTAGAAAATCAGGCATGGCATTGCTAGGCTCTGCTCTACAGAACAAAAACAAAGCATATTTTCTTGCTGCCAACTACGCATGAAAGGTTTGTTTCTACTCTGGTCATAAGAACATAAAGTGAGAACTTTGCACTTAGAAGAGTTCAGAAAGAACTTTATGGTAAAGAGTATCTGAGCCCCAACATGGGAAACTGTGAATTCTGGGAACTCACATCATCTCAGAACAGATGATGCGAGTTTACCACATGTTGAGACCTCAGACTGAAGGCTGCTTCAAGGTCGAAGAGAAGAGGGAAAAGGCTGATTTGGTGAGTGGCTTGAGAGGACTGGGGTAGCACAGAGTGGCTAGCAGAGGTTTTTCAAATGCAAAGAATGGCCTCAGATTCACTTAATGTAATGCATTTTTCTAATGCCTCCAGTAAGTTCTGGTGCGGTAGCTAAATGCCTGGGATAAGGAGTGGGGCACAACTGACCAACACCCAAGCCAGGAGTGAGTGAACAGTGGGGATTACTCCAGAAATGTTTAGTTGGGCACGTCCAAGTGTCACACAGGCTAGCACTGTTCCAAGCATATCCTCTTGCCTTAGGAATCTCTTTTTGAGGAATGGGCCTTATGTCAGGAGAATAGAGGAAGTCACAGCTAGGCAGCAGACAGACCAGGGGAACTGACGGAGCCGTAGAAGCTAGCCCCCACGGAGGGTGTAACACAACCCAAGGACAGTGGACGGATGTTTCTGTATTATCAGTACAAAGTCTTTATCTTTTCACTTTATGTGTTAATATAACAGAACTTCGCTTTACTGAAAATGTAGACATAAAACAGACAATGTAGCCCTGGCCAGTGTGGCTCAGCAGGTTGGAGCATCATCCCATACACAGGAAGGTTGTGGGTTTGGTTCCTGGTCAGGGCACACGCCCAGGTTGCAGTTTCGGTCCCTAGTCGGGGAGCCTACAAAAGGCAACCAATTGATGTTTCTCTCTCTTGCTCTCCCCTTTCCTCTCTAAAAAAAGCAAGGAAAAAATGTCTTAATTGCAAACTTTAACTGACCTATCTAGATTTACAAAACGAAAGGGAATATGCTAACCACAATAAGCGTTAGTTGAATAATTAACTATTGTTTTATTCTCACCACTAATTCTTTTTATTTTTGTTCTCAGAGGGCACCGTACTGTCCCCTGGGGGCATACTGAAATTTGTGGGGACGATTTTTGTCCTGTAGTTCTCACATTGGTATCAAGAGTGTTTTACATTGTGAGAAACATATTATTTTATTATTGTTATTGATATTCGTGTAGCACTTTAGAATAAACTACTTTTTCTTTTTTCATATATTAATAGAACATTACATTGGCCTCTTGAAATTATTTGTGTAAATAGTTTACATTATCTATGACTTTAATTCCAGGGGAGTTGAAGTAGTGTTACATTTTTGTTGTAAATACAGGGTGTCGAGTATGGCAGGATTGAGTACTTCTGCTTAGAAGATCATTATTAAGCTTTGCTTGCTTCTGCTTCCACAAGCTCTAGGATTCTAAGATGAAACATACAAATAAAAAGAAGCTGGTGTACATTGATTTCAATAATCAGGCTTTCACTTTTTTTCTTTCGCAGTATTTTCTCTTTTTTTAAAGATTTTATTTCTTTTTGGAGAGAGGGGAAGGGAGGGAGAAAGAAAGGGAGAGAAGCAATATGTCTTTGCCTCTTGCTTGCCCCATACTGGGGACCTGGCCCACAATCCAGGCATGTGCCCTGACTGGGAATCGAACCAGTGACCCTTTGGTTTGCAGGTCAGTGCTCAATCCACTGAGCCACGCCAGCCAGGGCAGTATTTTCTGATATATATTTTTTCTAGCTTCTTTCATTCTTCCAGGGGTGGGGAAGGGGAGAGAAGGGAAAGAGAGGGAGAGAAACATCCATTCCATAGGCTGTCCACAGGGGAACATCTATGAGCTGCCTCCCGCAGGCCCCAACCCCCAGGCACGTGGCCTGACTGGGAATCCAGATGACAACCTTTCTGTTCGCAGGACACTGCCCAGCCCACTGCGCTGCACCAGCCACAGCTATTTTTTTCAACTTCCTGACACCAAAGCCTACAACTTTACCCACATCCATCTTCTCTTATCTCCCTCCTGTTTGTCTTTTTAAAGAGCTTGGCTTTATTTATCTATTTATTTTTAAGTTTTGTTATTTATTCTCCCTCCCCTTTGGCAACCATCAGCTTGTTCTCTGCATCTGTGGGTCTGTTTCTGTTTTGTTTATTCATCTATTTTGTTTCTATAGATTCCATATATAAGTGAAATCACATGGTATTTGTCTTTCTCTGATTTTTCAACTTAGCATAATACTCTCTGGCAAGATTTCATTCTTTTTTATTGCTGATATATAATTATATATGTATATATGTATGTATATATACTATGTATACTACCCATGTATACTATGGGTAACAGAAGGGAGGGGTTAGCGGGACTCCCAGGCTTCTGGCTTGGGTGACAGGCAAGGACAGATTCACTGAGACAGGGAATGCAGGAAAAGAGAGCACCAACCTTGGAGGTTAGGGAGCAAAGATAGTGGGTTATGTTTAAGACACATCGAGTTTGAGAACCCAGCAACAAATGTTGTGCTACCAAATCCCTATCAGGCAGCATAACTTAGTGGCCTCCACATTGTCCCCTAAAGAGCAGGCAGAAGCAGGGGTGTCAGTGCTGAGGTCCTATGAAAGGGAGATGGAGAGATGAGTAGAGGCCAACAGAAACGGTGACGGATATCTGGCAAGGTCTTCACTGAAAGCAATTACCGTAAGTAACACTTAGTGTAACTTTTCATCTAAAGTCATTGGTCCTTTTATTTTAAGGTAGATAGGTAGATGATGATGGTAGATGAGAGAGAGAGGTGTTTCTTTGGAAAAATAATATATGCACCTGGCAAAATAAAAATTTCACAAATAGGGGGAACTTCTCTCCAGAGGCAACCACTGTTATGAGCTTCTTTACCTATGATCAAGTTGGACACCTAAGGATCAGTAGCCAGTGTCTATTAAAAATATAAAAATGCGCATGTCCTCTGACCCAGCAATTTCCCTCCCAATGTATCTTAGAGATCCACTTCTCCGTTCACAAAGATGGGTGTATAAAGGTATTTGTTTTGGCATGATCAGTAGTATAAGGCTGAAAGGGAACTAACTAGCCCAGCAGTAGAGGACTAGTTAAGTAAATTATGGCACATCCATACAGTAGCATACTACTCTGCAGTTAGGAAGTCACTGGCATCCTTCCAGAGATAGTTTTGGCATACACACACAAATAACCCCTTTTATTTATATAAGCAGTGACATAGCTTATGCAAACATTGTAGCATATACTGCTCTGCAACTTCATTTTTTCACTTAGTACATCCCAGAGATTATTTCATACCAATTGATATTATTTAAAAAGTGTTGAGAATTCAGCTTAACTACTCCCTAATATTGCTGCATCCATTTTGTGTGGCCCAGGAGCCTGCAGAGGCCTTGAACTTGAGACTCGTCCTCCCACACGCATACCTAGATAACACTCGGAGCAGTCACAAGTAAATGTAAGCTCCTGATGTGACTTCCCAACAGTCCTTGTGATAAAGTCTCCCCTGCTTCACAGAGCCTTCCTGTCGTGCACCCCTTAATAAGGTCCCCCTGAAGCTTACTAAAGCTAGTGTAGGTTTGAACTGACCAATCCAGCCTTAGCTCGGGAACCTCAAAGCTCTCCACCACAGCCTCCAACAAAGGCATGCACCCAGGTCCTGCTGCTCTTGCTCTGCCTACAGCCTGCCTTGACCTCCCAGGTGCACTGTGTACTTTCTCTAGGATCTGGGAGTGATAAACTTCTCTACCTCATTTTTCCTTGTGGTCTTTTGTTGACCATGGGCTCACCACCTGGCACCTCAGGGTTCCACTGAACAAATGTTAATTTAACGGAGTCACAACAACGAGTAACAATAGCTAAGTCTTACTGTTCTTATTATATCCCAGGCACTGTTCTAAGTGCTTTTCTTGCATTAACTTATTTAAAACTCACAAAAGCTTATGAGGCAGGTACTACCATCATTTCCTTTTATAGATGGGGACGGTAGCACAGAGTGGTTAGGTAACTTGCTCAAGGTCACATTTCTGTTAAGCGGCAGAGCTGGGATGTGAATCCAGGAAGTCGAACCCTACGACTTACACATTTAACCCCAACACATCCTGTATATCTAACTCAGACTTCCTAACTGCAGCATAGTATTCCACTATAAGAATGTACCGTGCCCTGGCTGGTGTGGCTCAGTGGATTGAGTGCCAGCCTTTGAACAAAAGGGTCAGGGGTTTGAATCCAAGTCAGGGCACATGTCTGGGTTGCGGGCCAGGTCCCTGGTTGGGAGTGTGTGAGAGGCAACCAGTCAATGTATCTATCTCTCACACATTAGTGTTTCTCCCCCTCTCTTTCTCCCTCCCTTCCCATCTCTCTAAAAATAAATAAATGAAATCTTTAAAAAAAAAGAATGTACCATAATTTGTTTGACGATTCCCCTATTGCTAGACCAGTTAGTTCTCTTTCAGGCTATTGCTGCTGGCAGTGCTGCAATGAATACCTTTATACATTTACCTTTGTGCAAATATAATTATATTTCAAAAATCCAAAAGAAAGGGGAATTGCTGGATCAAAAGGCATATGCATTTTTTTTGCTAGATATTGGCATTTAAACGTTGCTAGGTATTGTCATGGTAACGTATGGCAATTTCTTCGAGTAAGAATCCCTGAGTGAGAATCCTGCCAACTCCCTGTTACACTCCCCTGGTCACCAAAAGTACTCACTATTCCCTGCTCTTTTGTCCTCAAGAAGTATTTGCCTTAAGAGAGCATGATTTCATAGGACTACAAAAACAAAAAAATCTTATGGTATTTATTCAAGACGCCTGGTGCAGTTCAAATAGGGGGCTATTAAGCTTTCACTGCAGGTCCATGTCTTGTCTCACGCCACCACCCCCAGGTTCCGATGCTGCGGGAGGAGGAGGGAACACTGGGCCTACACGCCCACAGGGAAACTGTGGCCCGGAGAGGCTGCCCCACAGAGTGGGGAATGTGCCTTCTGGTTCTCCCGTAGTCCCGCCTTGCTGCTCACTGAGGCTGGGCTCCCGGTGCCATTCATCACCATGCTTATGCACACGCTGGGCAAACACCACCGTTTCCTAATTCCTAGGAGTGTGTTGAAGATTAAACAGGTCAGTAATCATAAAGTGCTTGGAATGGTGCCTGACCCAGTAAGGCCCAAAGGGAGTTTGCCATCATGGTCCTCATTGTTGTTAAGAATTATTTCCTTGATCCCAACTCTCTATAAAAGTTAGGAAATGGGCTAGATTCACATACTTGTATCACCTAGCTAGCCCCTGTAGGCCTAGTGTGAGACCCCTCTTTGTACTTCTTAAAGCCAAAAATTTTGAATTCTCTGAGAAATCTCTTGATCTTTTTAAATGTTGACCATCACCTTTACAAAACCTTTGGGAGCTAAAAGAAGAACATCTTCAGGAGTCCATCTTACCATGCATGGCATACAGGGTTCAGTATTTTGGTGTTGTAGAAGGTTACAACTTAAGGACAGTGATGATAGGTAATGACTCTGAAGAGGCAGATCGGAGCCGGATGAAGAAAGGCCCTGTTGGCAATGACAGGTGCGTTGAATTCTGGAAAGAGCATTGTAAAGGTATGAGATCGAATTTAATATCCCCTAGAGGTTGTTTCCAGTTCCAGGATGACGGGGTTTAATGTGAGGGGCAGGTTGAATAAGGGATATAGATCTTTCTTCATCTTTTGCACCATTGCTCCTTCTCTCCCATTTCTCATCCGAAGCCCCTAGATTACTGAGGACAAGGCAGGGCCTGATAAGGCCACCTTAGCCACTTCTCCCCATCTTGAAGCTATTTACAGCACAGGAAAGGTAACAGCAAGCTTCTGTGAGAGACATCTGCCTCCCTCCACAAGACCCTCCCCACCCCCGGGAGTATAGCCTTAAAAGGGCACAAAGAGAGCCCCAGTTATGTACCCGCCCCCATCCTCCCCGCCAGCAGGAGTGGCCAAAGGAAGCCCATCTTGTCCTTGAAGCAGCTTCTGCTGTTCAGTGCCACCAATACACAGAAGCGTGAAATACGAATACAGGTTATAGCGACAACTTTCAAATGTTTCCACCACTGCCTACAGTTGGGGCCACCGAAATACTTTTTACATCACTGCCATATAAAATATACATACAACTGAAGAAGTAAGTTTTGCAAAACAACACATACCCAAATACAACATGCAGTGCACTGATATTCTGTTTTGTTTTGTTTTGTTTTCTGATGTGTTTGTGACCCATTACATCAATTTCAAAACCCTCTAGCAGGTTGCTAACCAGATGAAAAACACCTGATTACAGGTTGGAGTCCCTACAACCAATATTTCCCAGAGGCTTATTTCAGACATGTGAATGATATCGATGCCTACCACCACTAGTAAACAAGATGACTCTAGAAGAAACATGGGGATATATATTTTTTCTACTTGTTGTTTAGTTATTAGTTTTTACAGTTAGCTTCCATGTGGAAAGTTATCACTTTCCAAGTGATAGGATTTTCCACTTATGGAAATGATTTTAAGTTTTATTCTGAAGTAAATGTTTTTAAGTTTTAGAAAGTGATTTAAAGACAAACATTACATAAATAATCGTATAGGAAATAGGTATGTCAAAAACCCACACGCATTACTCATGTTCTTAAGGGTGGGAAACGCGATCTTGCACCATGCCTCAATGCACTCACGAGAAACCTACTTCCCCAAACGTCAGGTCTGCTTTTGCAGAATTTTACTAATTACTCCCAGGAAGTTTAGGTTACATGATATGACATGATATTACATTTGACTTTTCCCCAGCAGCTCTTTAAAAGCAAGCCAGGGCTTTTCCCATGCACTTAGGCAGTTTTGAGTTCAGCACCTATTTGCAAAGTGGTTTGTATAGATCTTCAGATGCTGGAGCTGCCTTCCCTTCTTCAGATCGTCATGTGGTCTTTCTCTGTCAGGCTCTCAAGTTAATTATTTCCTGTTTCTCTGAGTCTGTTCCTTATCCCCCTCCCCAGGTGACCTCTACCCTCCCTCCACACATTCTGCTGACCAGCAGCAGGGAGCTCTGCGGCAAACCCACCTTTATCTCTCAACCTGCCCTGGCCCACACTCCAAGAGCCTTGGAGTTTATTCCAGAGTGTAGCAATCTTAAAGCAAAAATATGTCATTATTGTAAAATTAGAAGTTACATTTGGAGTTCCTTGCTTTTCAGTGACGTTCTTTGTAACCTAACTTTGGTTCTACTACTCCCTGGCTGCCGGATAAGGACTGTGTGAGACAATCTGCCCAAATTGTTTTCTCTCTGTGACTGCTTGGGATCTCTGGCGTCAGCTATACCTCCACTCCTCAGGACTCCCACGGTGGGATGGCGGCTCTCAGCAGCACCCTTGATCTCTTTTTCATGCAACATTGTTTCTGCTCTTGCCCCATCCCTTCCCATCAAGGCCAAAGTCAGAGCTCCTTCTGTTGTCTTGAACAGGGTGATAAACTGAGCTGTTTACTCCATAGAAGCTTCGTGCACAGAAGTCAGTCAATTCCTGTGGTCTTTGCTCTGTCATCCCCATGCCCCCAAATCTTCTCAAACTAGCCTTTTACAGTCATCTGGCCTAATTTCTCCAAATTATTTTTTCAATCCTGGCTGAAGTTTTGTCTTAAGTCTCTCATTCAGTCTTGTCTACTTTATTCATCACCCTCTCCTCCTAGCCCTACCCCAAGTTTTCTCTCCCCTTGTCTCCTCAAGTGCAAATGCCTGAGCTCTGGTAACTTCTTTCACATACAGCTTCCTGGCCATCTCTTTCCGGCCCACTACAAATTAATGTGCAAAGAGCCCTTATAGTAACTGTGTGTTCGTACGCATGCACACACAGTGTATACACATATACACAAAGTGGAGAAGGTATATAAACACAAAATAGATTGTCTAACACTATTTGGGGGTCGGGGGAGAGAGGGAAGCCTTAGATTCCCAGCAGTTCTGGTTAATACGTTGAGCATGTATCACCCTGCAACTCAAATTGTATCACTTTCAAACACAGCTTAAACAAAGAAGAGCCTTGATGCTTATTGCGGATTTAGATAACGACTTCCCTGTTAAGAAGAGATTTCTTTAATTGTGTTTTCATTATGATTCCATCTCCATTTATTGATCAAGGGATTTCTTGCCTCACTTAACTCCATAATCTGTTGCTCAGATTAAGAAAATGTGAAAACTATTGTTTGGTAGCATGAGTATAGACTTTAAAGTGATACCTTGGAGGCTGGATGAGTCAAATACTATAATCCAAAGAAAAGCAACTAATTGATCATGTAGAATGTGTTTTTATGCATTACCCTTTTTATGATCTGAGCATGCAATGAAACAAATCAGATTAAATGTTTTGTAGAGGTGCTGTTATAGAAGCAAGAATTTACCACTATAGAAACATCCAACGGAAAGCACTAATACAAGAGATAGGATATAACGCATGTAAAAAGCCCTTAGTAAACAACATATGTCATTATTCATTTACACATTTTGAGCATCTAATATGTTCTTTATTATGATAGGAAAAATGCTAGGTATAGTAACTTCTCAGTTATTAGGAGAAATGCCCTTCCTGTTAGTATTTCCTTTCTTGCATCACTACTACCTAGTACATACATAGCTGTGTATATGTGCTTTTTGGATGAATGCAAGACCTGTACACTCACTGTATATCTTCTACCTTCTATTTTACCACCTTATTCCTAATTAATTTTTCCTCTTGAGAGCTAACTGCAAAGGAAGGCAGTGAACTTCAGGTCAGTCAGGCATGCTGGGCTACGAAAGCAGTTAAATCTCAGCACAATAAACCTAAGACCTGTCTAAATTCTTTTGTGTCATTTAAGAATTTATTCCATCCAACTAATTGAATAGGACTGCCAATTAAAGGTTGAACATCCTTAAGATTGATATTTTGGTTAATAATTTTAACAGTGTGTGACCTATCTTTGGAAGATTTTATAAAAATCTTCCAAAATTAAAGTCTGTCTAAAGAATGCCCTGGCTGGTGTGGCTCAATGGATTGAGTGCCAGCCTGAGAATTGAAGGGTCATGGGCTCGATTCCCAGTCAGGACACATGCCTGGTTGTGGGCCAGGTCCCCACTTGGGGGTACACAAGAGGCAACCACGCACTGATGTTCCTCTCTTTCTCCCTCCCTTCCCCTCTCTCTAAAAATAAATAAATCTTTTTAAAAAAAGAACAAAGGAACTCTAATTTGCTCAGCACTTACTACATGAAAGACTGAACTGTACAGTTTACATTGCTTATCTAGTTTATGGTTTACAGTTACCCAGAAAAGTAGAACACCCATTTCATAGGTGTGGAAACTGAGGTTCAGATACTCTAATCAATCTCTCAGTTTGTAAAGGAAATCTCCAGCTCACAATCTCCAGAGTACAGGCCATTTACAAGGGGGGACTGGAGACTGCTGGCGGCTTTCACTAATCTATGCTGTCCACACTTAACATGGGTAATTGAAACTTGACGCCACGTTCCCTTCAAAAATCTCCAAGGATGGCGGGCAGGTGTTCTCTCCTCCGTGGGGCAGCTGCGTAGGGAGATAACCTATCCATGTTTCTCTCTCACATCAGTGTTTCTTTCCCTCTTTTCTCATCAATAAAAAGTATCCTCTGGTGAGGATTTTTTAAAAAATCTGCAAGGAATCTGGCTGCTGAGACTTCATGCACTTCTTTCAGCAGCTTAGAAACAAAAGGTTTTTGTATAATAAAAAGTCTTTATTTCATGGGATTTTTTTTGTCCTTCGTGAAAAAGAAAAACCCTTACAGAATGGACAAGTCTTCAGGCCGGGCTGTGTAGAATACAGAGGAAATGGTGACAGCATTAGTGCACTTTGACCTAAGATGCTACAAACATGTAATGAATAGCTGGGGATTTCTGACACACAACAGTGTGACACAGAGCCAAACGGCTAGCCATCCTCAACCAAGGGCAGCTGCCGCTTACATTTGCTTTTCGCAAACGTTGCCCCTCGCTTCCAACCCGGGGGTTTCGCCAGCTGCCGCAGCGCCCACCACTGCCCGCACCTTCCCGCCCCCGCCGCCCGCCAGGACTGACGCGAACAGGACTCCGCAGCGCGCCCCGCCCCCTGCGCGCGCACGTGACGGTGGGCCAGTTTTTCTTCTCCCCTCCCCCTCCCCGAAACCCCTCCTTCTCCTGAGAGGCTGCGGCTTTCTATTGCGCCACTACTGGAACGACCGCAGTATCAGCCAATCAGAACCCTATTCTTCAAGTAGGGCCCGCCCCCTGGTGGTCCTCAGGTTCCTTCCCGCTCACTTAGGAGTCACTTCCGAAGAGAGAGAACCGCCATGAAGAGAGAAGGGGGTGCCGCCCACCTCTGCTCCCACAGCTTCCCCGAGTCCCAGCAGCAAGACGGCAACCACGCAACCAGCTTCTCCAGTCACAGCTTATGCCGCCGTCGCCAGCGGCGCCGACATGACAAGGCGCTACATGCTTGCTAGGCCAGGTTTCCCCTCATCCCCAGCCCCGGGGTTGTCGCCCCCGCGCTGCCATCTGAGACCCGGTAGTACCGTCCCTGCTGCAGCGGGAAAAAGAACAGAGAGTCCTGGGGACAGGTACCGTGCAGAGGGCTTGAGAAGGGGCCGGGTCGTGGGGGCAAGGGTATGAGGGAGGACTGCGGACGGCTGTTCTTCCAGTTCCCGCCACCCTTCGCGAGCTCGGGCCTCGGCGTTTGGGGGCCTGGCAAACCTCCGCCCCGCCTCCGCGCGGGGACATCTGGGAGTTCGAGTTTCCTTTTCTGTAGTTGGGACTCGGTCTACTCGGTCTAATGACCACTGCCTGGGAGGCTGCGGAGACCCCGCCTTAGGTAGACGTGATTTTTGTCCTTTATGATAGATAGCTGGACCCGGGGCCCTAGCCGGTTAGTGCATATTTAGGTGGTTTTCTCTACTTTGTTAGTCCTACTGTCTAATAGTATAAACCTTTTTTCTATGTTGTGGGTGAAATTATGTAAGATGTGATGAGGGAAACCCACGAATTACTTTATAGTTCAGTATAAACAGTAATTCATACTTAAAAGAAAATGCAGATTTGGAACGTGATATGTTTTCTCCAGAAACTTCTTGCCAAGAGGTCAGTTTTTATGTAAAGATTTTGTGGGAGCTATGTAATGAGACTGGGAGTTTCCTCAAATGACATCTTCTGACAATAAAACATGTTTAAATTCTCTACACACTTGGTACTGTCTTTTTTATTTTAAGTTTAAGAGCTTGTAACATAAGTTTAACAATAAATTTACCTTCTGTTATTGCAGTACAGGGCCACAATCCCTTATCTTAATTCTGAAAATCAGAAAGCTATGAAAACTAAAAGTTTTCGGTAAGTTTGGCACCACATCTTACTTGGTAGCCAAACCTGACTATAACTAATGGAAGGCTGTATATGGCCTTTATCCCATTAAGTATGAGTATTCATAAGTTTTGCTGGAAAAATATTAATTTGTTTACAGGGTGCAATATCAGACCCTATTAGGGGGCTTTACATACTGCACCTAAGTTACCACCTTTCTAAAATCCAGTACATTCAGAATTCTAAAATACATTTGGCCCCAAATGTTTCAGATAAGGGTTTGTGAGCTGTTACAATTTTTTATCTAGTTAAAAATAATAGGCATTTTTGTGCATATGAACTTAGAGAACTATTCATTCTTGAAAGTTACATAGTGTTTTTACAAATGTCTTACAAAATCATTTTTCTCTCTGGAGTATTAATAAAAAAAGGCAGGGATCAAACATTTTAAGGAAGAGCTATAGTGTTACTTTTAATCATATGAAAACATTATCTTGTTATGAATTAACTGCTTCTTAATCCTGTCTCATTTCTCTTTCCTCAGCCAATAACTGAAGGTATCATCATCCTTTACATCGTTTTTCTCCCCTTTACAGAACCTCTAGCATTTCTTTCTTAACTGCTGTGTAGTGAATTTGCCTGATAGAATTTATTTTATGAAAACAAATGCATAGATTCTTTCTTCCATCATTCATTCATTTTATTACCTCTTGGCTTTTCCACCACCATCTCAAACATTGTAGACTGTCAGTAAACTGTTAAAGGAGGACATTGTTTTTTTAATGTGACCAGTAAAGTGTACAAGATGAAGAAACTTAACCTTTAAGGGACCTGAATTGTTCATTTTCTCTGAGCATTCCAACTTCTTAGTGGATAAATGTTTAGGAATACTCATACACCACTGCTTATTCTCTTTAAATAAAATCATTACATTTTAGCAAAATTTGCCAAAAAAGTTGATTTTTTTTGCTCTACATATCCCTCTTTATGCAGCTGATGAATAACTCTTAAAGATATGAACAAAGTGGAATACAAATTCTAATAATATGGTCCTGTTTCATTTTGTGTCCACTGTAGGGTACAGAAATCCTTAAAAATGAAAATAATATGGTTTTTGTTATTCTTGTTAACTTCCTTTTTGTTTTGTTTGTGTTTTTCCCAGGTAGTGTGTTATTTTTGTAAATATCTTAAGAATTCTTAGATAAGTTAAGATTTTTGAAATACTATGTAGTTGTGAACTCATCCAATTTCTGCTGTTATTTAGATTACCACCTTACTGTAGTATATGAGAGGGTAGTATAAGGTTAATACTTCATCCTTTCTGTCTTTTCCCAGCACACTCTTCAGTTGCCTCCTCTGACCAGCCAGGTCACCCATATTGCCATTCTACTGCCATCTATTCTTGTTATGAATCTGTTCAGATTTTACTCAGTTTTTACATCTTTCGGTATTCAGCAGACATCTACTAAGCATTATTTTGTATCAATCAGTGAAGTTATCAAAGAATAGGATCAAATCCCCTGAAGATCTTTTACTTTGTGTAACAATGAGCTTTTCAGCCCTAGGAAGCAGTCTACCAATTCCCTGGATTCACACTTCAATCTTATAATTTTAGTACTGTAGATTACATAAACCTCAGTTGTACTTTTACAAATTTACTTCTGCAGGAATTTTTGAGTTATGTTTTCAATTTTTTACAATCAGCTGAGCAAAGCATTATTGCCATTGTCAGAATTTGATTAAACTAGATAGTGAAATCCAGCCTATATTCTATAAATCTAGTGCTCTCCACTTACTCTGAATTATTGAGATTTTAATATTTGCTTATGTGATTCCATATTAGTTATGCTTTTATTTTCAGGAGGCAGTCAATTATAAATTTCTTCAAAGCAGCTTCGAAACAAGGTATGTATACTATTAATGAATTTTTGTGGGATTTTTTTTGGAGGGAAATAGATCAATTTTTAAATCTAAGCTCAGTTTGATTAAATAATGTTCAAAATTGAAAATATGAAAATGCAGTTTCTAAACATTATGAAGAAACTTTTTGCTGCTATACTTTTTTAATTAGTCCAGTCAATAATTTTCATAGTGCATACTATTTTCATTTCTCTAACACAGTAACATTATTTCATAGAGCCGTTAAGAGCTTACATGATATAGCAAAAGGGAGTCTTATGAAAGTTAAGGCTGTTAACAAATAAACTATTTTTTTATCCCCATGATAAAAAATGTGTATCATCATATGATAATATGATAAAATGTGTATCATCATTCTAACTAAACAATTTGAAATTTTTTGTGATAGCTTAGTATTTTAAATATCAATACTTTAAATAAATATATAAGGTGCAATAGTTTGTATATTTTTAATAACATGTGGTTTGTATTGTTTTAATTGGCTACTTAGACCGACATATGTTGGATTCTCCACAAAAATCAAACATCAGATATGGAGAAAGTGGTTTGTCCATCAATGGCACAGAGCAGTTTGAAAGGAAATCATCCTCACCAAAAAAATCTAAACCCAAAGGGCTGCCATCAGAAAAGAGCCCTATTATAGAGGCTTTCATGAGAAGTGTTAAAGAGCACCCTAAAGATCGTGGTGTACATGAGTCATATCGGCCTTGTGTGTCACTAACCACCAAATGTCCAAAGACAGTTACAAAGACAGTCTATGTTCCTCCTTCATGTCACCTGTCTAAAGAGATGAAGACACTAAAGAAAAAACATCGATCTCCAGAGAGAAGGAAGTCATTACTAACTCATGAAAATAGTAGGGAGAAGAATGATAGAGATCAAGGCAAGACCAGTGCAGATACCAACAAGCAGGCCACAGTGACAGAAGCTGACATGTTCAAGAACACCTCCAGAAGTCTTAGCAGCAGGAGCAGCCTATCCAGGCATCACCCAGGAGAAAGCCCACTGGGAGCTAAGTTCCAGTCGTCACTAGCTTCTTACTGCAGAGAAAGACAACTAAAGAAGTTGAGAAAGGAGCAAATGGAGCAGAGAACCCACTCAGAAAATTCTTTCTCAGAAGCAAGCAGTCTTTCCTTAAAATCCTCTAGCATAGGAAAAAACGATCAACCAAGGCAGGAACAAAGTAAACAGAATGATGTCAGACCTGGAAAAAGTAATCTTTCAAACCTGGTATGTGCAATAATTACTGAATTAGCTTCACGACTGCTTTATCATATTTAGATATTAAATCTAAAAATACTTAATAATTGTTAACATCATACTGGTATCTTTTGTTAAGAAAATAATGATACATATATTCTGTAGAAGTTACTTTCATTAGGTTTTCTCCAGTTGTCAATCAAACTCAGTAAACCAGTGTTTCTTGCCTTTAATTTTTTCAGACTAGGAACAAAGATCTTACTTAATCAGAAAAGTAAACATTTTTTTTTAGGCAAGTATGGTCATTTTTAAATTAGGCTGTGCTGAAGGGAGATGCATGAGGAATGGAAAATCAAAAACAGCAGGAAGTGGTTTAGAACAGAGGTTCTCAAAATGGGGTTCCTGGACTAGCAACAGCAGCATCACCTTGGAACTTATTAAAAATACAAATCTCTGGCCCCACCCCAGACCCACTAAAACAAACTGCAGGTAGAGTCCAGCAATCTGATTAACAAGCTTTCCAGATGATTCTGATACACTTTAAAGTTTGAGAATCACTGGTTTAAATATAAATCTTAAATAATTGAGTATGGGTCTTAGAAAGCTTAGAAAACTATCCAGATATATCTTAATCTCATCATATTTATCTTTTGAAACTAAACTGAATTTAGATCAGCATAAAAGCTGTCCTTCTTCCCTGAAAAGTCAAGTCGTTAAGCATATCTGTTGCAAAGAGCTTTTCTACATACAGAGCAAATACAGGAAGGTTAGGTAACAAGGAAGTGCTATGTGGAAAAGTTGCTATAAAATTTGTAAATCTGGTAAACCAAAAATAAACCAAACTATGATATTCTAGGAGTAGATAGAGATTGTTGCACTGTATGTTAATGGAAATTGTAGTTGGTGCCTTTGCCTGTGATTAAATTGCTAGTGATCAATAGAGTTTTGGCCCTAGCTAGTGTGGCTCAGGGGACTGAGTGCAGGCCTACGAACTGAAGGGTTGCTGGTTTGATTCCCAGTCAGGGCACATGTGTGGGTCACAGGCCGGGTCTTGCAAGAGGATTCTCTTACACGTTAATGTTTCTCTCCCTTTCTTCCTCCCTTCCTCTCTCCCTAAAAAAAAAAATAAATAAAATCTTAAAAAAAAATAGAGGTTAGTAACATTTGGTCCTTTTTTATAAGATTTCAGTGTTTGGTGTTACATTGATATTTAAACAGAAGTATTGAGTCCATTTGATTGACAAATACTAGGTTTACTATTTATTAAAATAATTGCACTGCTCTAATAGAATCTTAATCCTGGGTTGTTAATATAAATCTCTGAATTAGTGTATGAAAACTGACTTTACGGTGTTTTTATATTTTTATACTACACATGCCCTTTGTTTTTATGATAAAACTTAAGATTTAAAGTATTTTATTATAGGGAATTTACCTCCAAAAATATGTTCGTGCTTTATTCGGTCTAGAAATCTGTGTTTAAATGTGTTGAAGAAAAATTCATATTATTAATCTAACTCCTAATGAATTTTTTTTCATTTTACTAATAGGAAAATGGACATCTCTCAAGAAAAAGATCATCTTCTGATTCATGGGAAACTGCTTCAGGTAGAATCAAAATAATTAAATTTATGAATTTGCAAATACATTTACATTTTAATGGCACTGTTTTTTAAAGCCAATTTGTTTAAAAATGCAGTTTCCTTCCTAGAGGTGAATCGAATGTCTAACTTTAGAGTTTGATAGTATTTTATTCAAAATGAATAGTCCTTGAATTTAGCACATGTAATTAATTTGTGGTTTATCTTGACTCTTCTCTACATTTTTCAATAGTTCCTTACAATGTGTTTCTCATACTGGTGACATTCAGTGCCCTACTTCTGAATCCTTGGCTACAGTTTAATCTATATTCCTGGAATTGTGGATTATCTGAGATCTTGGTATTGAAGATGCTTTGTTTAAGGTTGAAACTGTTACCTTGATCCACTGCAGTCTTTTCCTGTATTTTAAATACAAAGATCTCTTTTTAGAATCAAATTTCATGGACACTTACATGACACTAGTTTGTACTTTTATTATCTATTGGTTGAGAAAATACATAATAGCAAACAGCTACTGTTAACTCAGATGCTGTTAATTCAGTGTCTTTATTTTTTTACTAGAAAATAGGACAGTATAAAATTTAAACATTGTAGAAATTTATAACAAAAAATGGAAGGGCCCCAGAAATAACAACTGTTAATAGTTTGGTATATCAGAACTTTTTTCAGTTATGACTGCAAACTTTGAAAAACGGACTTTACAAATTTCCACAATCTCAATGATAATAGTAAAATACATTTATTAAGCCCTTACTGTGTGACATGCCCTGTTCTATGTCCTTTTAATTCATTGGCACCTCCCATCCATATAAGGAGGTTGCTTTTAGAAACTTAAAAAATGGAGATATAGAGACAGTTCTGACTTACTACTCTTCAGGTTTTGTGTAAAATTCTATTTTTTATATATTCTAGAAGTATATTGCATTTTGATCAAGTGACCTCAAGTGTTATAATCAATCTTCAGCCAGGGCTGAAATCATACTTAGTATCATAGAAGGAGATTCCAGGATATAAGAATAAGTCTGAAGTTTTATGTTTTTTAAAAAAATGCATTTAATTTTTATAATGTTGATTTTGATCATCAAATGTTAGTGAATTTTGACATTAATAGTATAAGAACAGTAATTGCTCAATCATGAAATTGCTCCTGCACTCACTGTATTACATGCTTCTAATATTAAATAAATAATCACTTTGCACTGAGGTGAATGGAAGAGCAGAGTATTTTTAGACTAGCTTCACAAGTATAAGGGGCTGCTGGTGATATTGCCACCAAGCTATTCAGCCTTTTTCCTCCCTTTGATAATGACTGAGATAAAAATTATTTTTAGTTCATGGGTTTACAGATTTCATCTGTGGTGACCAAAATAGTTTTATTTATATAATTCCACATACTGAAGTTTTTGAACACTGCTTGAAAAAGATGCTTCCTACATATTTTCAGAGGCAGGCTTAAGATGGTTGCCTTCACTTACATACAATTTTTTAAAATGTTTATTGGTTTTAGAGAGAAAGAGGAGAGAGAAATAATCGATTTGTTGTTCCACTTATTTATGCATTCATTGGTTGACTCTTGTATGTGCCCTGACCAGGGAATGAACCTGCAACCTTTGCATATCAGGATAACACTCAAACCAACTGAGCGACCTGGCCAGGGACTTATATTTTTATTCTAATATTTTTGCATGTTTTTCATAATCCTCATAATTGTGGTACTGTACTCTTTATACATTTATACTTCGATTGACTGTCAACAGAATATATGGTATATAAGAGGATTTTTCTTCATTCTAGATAACATGAAGAATACTTACTTTATCTGAGTAGATATTAATACTCTAAGTGTTATATCTTGTTTATATTACTATTACAGTTATCCATTGTAATGATGCTGTGTATTCATCACACATCAATTATTCACACAAATGTTAGTAGTATAGACATTTGGCTCTTTGGTCTTCCAGAGCCTTGTCCTTTGGCTGAATTCTGAAGTCCAACTTAATCCATCCCTAGTTTATTCCATAATTAATAGCCAATTCCCTATTAAGTGGCATTTAGATTTTTCCTCTTTTTTTCTTTACAGACTCAATCACTGGCTTATCTGAGCATTTTATATACTAATACATATTTTTTAGTTTAATCTTTTATAAATTTTTCCATTACCATTTAGTCCCCTTATACCTACCTCCCCCAACTAATACATATTTGAAATGTTATAAAACATTCACTCTGAAGGTTGTCCAAGGGGTGCAAAAAGAAGCATGAAATTTTTGTAGGTAATCCATTGCCCTACAGAGCTTGCAAAAAGGAAGCCTAACTATAGTACCAGTTCACCTTCCTCTAATTCTAGATGTTAAAATTTCTTAATAAGCTGATTTTTTCTAAACTTTGCCCACAAATAGTTTTTCTCTCCTCCTGGACAAGTCTTCAATTCAGTTCCTGAACAAAGCAGGAATTTCTTCTCATTACTAGCTGTATGTAAATGTCTGACTTCTCTAGGGAAATGGAACCAAACTGAAATTGGCAGCTCTGTAGCTATTTTTCTTATAACCTTCAAACTTAAGACAATCAGTATAAGTGTACCCCAAGTCTTCCCTTTTTCTTAGTTAACTTGATTTCTTATCCTGCACTATAAGGGACTCCTATTTTTTTTAACAAGACATTGAGCCCCAGAAAACTGAGTGGTCATAAATGGTTTCTTCAGGTAATAGGAGATACCTATAAAAGAATGGACATGGAACATTTGTTTATAATACATTTTTTATAAGATGAATTTTTCAGAATATTTATTCATCAAGGTATCCAAATTGCTTGACTCTTGAGGATTTTTTTGTTTGTGTCTTTTTCTTTTTAATCTGTTGAGGATTTGGGGAGTGGGGAAACATGGAGGATATGCCATTACAAAAAGAAACTTAATTTAGGGAAATGTGATTTTTGAGAATACTGATTATATAGTAATTTTTAATGAATGAATTTTAAGGGTGAATTAATGAAACCGCATTTTTAAACTTATAATAAGAAATTTTTAAAAACTGGTTAACTCAAATTTTTGTGGTTATTAAAGTGTTTCTGGACGGAGCTACTAACTCAGCTTATATTAGTTGTCTAGGGCTGCCATAACAGCTGCCAAAACCTAGGTGGTTTAAAACAACAGAAATTTATTACTTCATGGTTCTGGAAGCTAGAAATCCAAAATTAAGGTTATCAACAGGGCCTTGGTTTCTCTTACAACTCTAAGGGAGGATCCTTCCTTGCCTCTTATAGCTTCTGGTGTTTGTCTATAATCCTTGGCGTTCCTTGACTTGTAGATGCATCAGTCCAATCACAGCACATTCCCCATGTGTATCTTCACATCATCTTCCCTCTGCATGTATGTCTTCATGTCCACATTTCTCTTTTTATAAGGACACTAGTCGTACTGAATTAGGATCTGCCTTGATGACCTCATTTTAATTTGATTACCCCTGTAAGAAACACTACTTGTAATGAACATCACATTCTGAGGTTCTGGGAGTTAGGATTTCACACACCACTTTGGGAGCCACAGTTTAACCCATAACATAGCTGAAGACTAGAGGGATACATGGGAAAGGATAAACAATCAAATACTAGGCGGGGAAACTTGGATTAATTTCTTTAGTTAAGAAATTAAAATGTGTCTGCTTTCAACTAGTTACCGTTTATGTGTTTTAAGGTAATGTAAATTTAGATATAGAAGTGTTACATTTCTGGAACCATGTAGTCCTTGGTCTAAGAAAGAGTGTTTATGCACTTGGAAGCAAAGTGCCTTTGGAATCCTTTCCTTGATATAGATACGTAGTTTTTTATGTTTGGGGGAATTATACCTTTAATTTTATTTAGGTAGTAAACTTAATAGTTTTGGAATGAAAATCAGCTTTTGTCATTGCCTTAAAATTTCTTGGACTGACCAATATTTATCAGTTAAAAAAATAAATGATGGTATTAACTCTTTTTCCAAATTCCATATGTGATGAATAATCTCAGCCTAAACTTTTAGAATTTAAACATTTTGTCAGGGTGTTCTAGATACTAATTGAATAAACTTAAGTAAAATAGGAAAATATATTTTCACTAATCTGGCAAAAATTAAATTTTAGCAGGCTCTAAGCAGAATAAATTTCCTGACAAAAGAAAAAGGAACTCTGCGGACTCAGATCTGAAAAGCACAAGAGAATCTATAATGCCAAAAGCTAAAGAGTCTTTCCTTGAGAAGCGTCCTGACGGACCACATCAGAGAGAGAAATTTATAAAACACATTGCACTGAAGACACCTGGTGATGTATTGCGCTTGGAAGATATATCCAGGGAACCGAATGAAGAAGCAGATTGTTCCTCTGCAGGCTTGGCATCTTCAAATTCTGGCCACCATTCTTCCAGGAATAGTGACCAAGTCCGTGTGGCAAGTACCAAAGAGACTAAGATACAGAAACCTCACTTATCTTTACCTCAGGAAAAGTCTGCAGTTAAAAAATCTAGCAACCTTCAGAAAAATAAAACTGCCAGCCCTGTGGCAGCAAAGGAGACAAAACTTCTACCTTTACTTTCCCATGTTCCAAGTGCTGGTTCCTCTCGGGTACCATTAAATTCTAAAAATTGCACTCTTTCAGTTCCTAAAAAAGAAAAAGAGCGGTCCTCATCTAAAGAATGTTCTGGGCACTCTGCAGAGTCCTCCAAACACAAGGAACACAAAGCAAAGACTAATAAGGCTGATTCTAATGTACCTTCAGGGAAAATTTCTGGGGGATCTTTGCATTCAGAAAATGGCACTCCTACAAAGTCTCCCCCAGCTGCTTTGGAAGTTGTGCCATGTATCCCAAGTCCTACAGCACCTTCAGATAAAACCCCTTCAGAAAAAGAGAGTTCAGGAAATTCCAATGCAGGTAGCAATGCACTGAAAAGAAAACTAAGGGGTGATTTTGATAGTGATGAAGAAAGTTTAGGTTACAACCTAGACAGTGATGAGGAAGAGGAAACATTAAAACCACTGGAAGAAATAATGCCTTGGAACTTCAATCAGACTCCTGCATCTACAGGAAAGCCTCCTGTTCCTTCCAAGGGGCTTGGATCTCAGTCATCAGACTATACAGTAAGTAGTTCTATAACATTATCTTTATTTGAAGAGGGAAAGATGGATTGATTAGTGAAAGAAGAATAGAATGTTAGAACTTATTTTAAAATCCAGTATTTGTTATGACTCATAATTGGTCTGCACCTGGTACAGTTTTTGTTTGATTAATGGGTTTCCCCTATCTTTAGTTTTATTACTGTAAATCAGTGGTCTCCAAACTTTTTTGATCACACACACTTCTATTAGTAAAAAAAAATTTTTGAGCATGCACCCCAATATATTTGTATACTTATAGATTAATACATGTATCACTATGTACTTTCTAAAGAATATGCAAAAACAATTTAAAGGAAGAAGAAAAAAAGTATTTTCCTATAGAATTTATGTAGAAGTTACTATAGACTAAGTTCTACAGAGTATCTATAGAAGTTCCATATAAATAGAAGTTCTATTATTTTCTTCCTGCACCCCAATGGATCACCTTGCACACCCTCTGCTTTGGAGACCACTGCTGTAAATGAAGGTAGAGTGTAGAATGTTGTTAATTGTGGTGTGCAATTTTATTTATAAAGTGCTTCATTCTATCTTGGGAATAAGCTGAATTAAATTCTAATATGTCTGTAAAATTTGGTGGGGAAGGTGTTAATGCTCATGGTAACACCTAAAAATTAATAGTTTAATTCCACTAAAATAGAATTTAAAAATAAAGACAGGGTAGCCATGGAGCCCTTGGGTGTTTACAGTCAGTTTCTAAGACTGGCAGGGTTTTATAAGTAGTGCCTTTTCTTATAGATGGTAAAATCAAATTGCCTGTAGTACAAAATACTAGATTTAAAGCATGATGGTGAAAATTCTTTTTTAAGAAAGGTATCCTCCTGGCCCAGGTTATTGAAATAGAAAATATTCTTTAGTATTCTGAGTAACTTAAAACATCCCAGTTCTTTTTCTAAGATATGTTATAAAGTATTCCTAAATTTTCTTCTTGTTTTAGGAACGTGTTCATAGTGGAACTTACACAAATACTCTAGAGCGTCTAGTGAAGGAAATGGAAGACACCCAAAGGTTAGTTAGTATTTTGATTACCTGACTAAATTTAAATACTGTTTTAGAAATAAGATATTCTTGTTCATAGGCTGGATCAGAGGCTCCAGGTTTTTATGGTATACTGCATTAATTAGTAATATAATTTTTTTCTGCTTATAACAACTACTGTCTAACTCAGGGGTGTCAAATTCATTTTCACCAGGGGTCACATCAGCCTCACGGTTGCCTTCAAAGGGGCAAATGTAATTTATGAATGTAACTACTCCTTAACTAGGGCAAGGAGCTCAGCGCTGCCTCTGGGTAAAAACAAGGTCCTGGGCCAGATAAAACAAGGTGTGGAGGGCTGGATTTGGCCCACGGGCCTTGTGTTTGCCACCTGTGACCTGATACCTGAAATTCTTGATCAAAAGCCTTAGTAAAATTTTCACTTTTTTATTATGATAAAAGATATAAAATTTACCATTTTAATCACTTTTAAATGTATGATTCACTGGCACTAAGTACATTTACATTGTTGTGCAACCATCACCTCCATCTAGCTCCAGAACATTTTTTTTCATCCTCCTTTACTAAAATTCCATATCCATTAACCTATAACTCCCCCTTCTCTCATCCCCTGGTACAACAGTCATTCTATCAGTACTTTCTCTATGAAATTGACTATTCTAGATACCTCATGCAATGAGATTATAAGCATTTGTCCTTTTGTGATTGACTTATTTCACTTAGCATATCTTCAGGGTTCATCCATGTTGTAGCATGTGTCAGAATTCCATATAGACACCACATTGTATTTATTCATCAATGGATATTGGAGTTGCTTCTATTTTTTGTCTATTGTAAATATTGCTGTTATGATCGTGGCTGTACAAATATGCCTTCAAGTACCCACTTTCAATTTGGGATATATACCCAGAAGTGCAGTTGCTGGATCATATGGTAATTCTGTGCATCATTTTTTGAGGGACTGCCATACAGTTTAACATAGTGGCTACACCATTGTGCATTTTCACCGGCGGTGCACAAGGGTACCAGTTTCTCCACATCCTTAGCAAGACTTGGTATTTTCTGTTATTTTTGATAATAACTATCCTAAGGAGTATGAAATATCTCATTATGGTTTTGATTTGCATTTCGCTAATGACGTTGAGTACCTTTTCATGTTCTTATTGGCATTTGTATAGCTTGTCTGGAGAAATGTCTATTCAAGGTCCTTTGCTGATTTTTTAATTAGGTTGTTTGGGGGTTTTTGTTTGCATGGGTACAATTTTTTTTACATGTTTGTATGCCTGCTTAGTCCCAAGTTTTGATACCAGTATAACCAAACATGTTATTTCTACATCAGACTACCATATTTTCAGGACCATAAGATGCACCTAGGTTTTAGAGGAGGAAAATAGGGAAAAAATTTTGAAGCAAAAAAATGTAGTAAAATATTTAATAACCTGTGGCCCCGCTCCACCACTGGACGCCACCCCCCTTTTCCTCCCAAATTTGGGGGTAAAGTATGTTTTACAGTCCGAAAAATATGATACTCTTTTGAGGCAGTTTAGTTGTGAATGACACCTCTGACATACACACACAGAAAAATCAAAGAGTTTGAGGGTCACAATGACCCTGATGAAATTTACATAACTAGTTGCAAAATGCTTTTGCTAATGAGACGGGAAAAATATCTTCCTTATTAGTTAAAGGAATATCCTTGAAATGAGCCCAGGGACCTTCACTAAAAGCTCAACTGGCTTGAAGTTGTCTTCAACTTCTTGAAGTTGTCTGTGTCTTAAACTTGATAACTAAGTAGCTAGATATAGGATTTGCAGATCTTACTAGGTCAGAAGTGTTTCCCTTTCTGAATATAATTAGAAAAATTATTTATATTATAAAATTCTTTAAATGTGTGAATTCATGTGATTTGTGATAGATCCAAAATGATGTTGCTTATTTAAAATTGAACATTGCACAGACCAAAGGCAGAGATGCTAGTTTGATCTGATAATTGACTGTTTCTTGTTGTAATAGAGCAGTACATTTATCTGTCATTTACTGTTGTATTACACTCATCTACTGTGGGGCTGGAGTTGGGGATAAGGACCTCAGTTAAAAATACTTAATCTTGATGAGTTATATAAGCAAGGAAGGACTTCAGAGCTAGACTCTGACTTTGAACCCCAGCTCCTCGCATTGTGAGCTTGAGTAAGTTAGTTTTTCTAATGTCTTTTTCCTCGTGTATAAAATGGGTAATTATAAACTACATATGGAGTTGTTGTGAGAGTTAAAAAAGTTAATACATAAAGTCCTTAGTACAGTGTATATCACACATCAAGTTTTTAGTAAGGGTTAGGTGTTGTGACAGTGATGATGGTAACAATGATAATTACTGCTGCTAGAAAGCCTAGTAAACAATATCAGGTTGTTGGTCTACTGGAAGTCAAATGAACATTAGAGGCCTATCCAGGTGGCTCAGTTCGTTGGAACATTGCCCTATACACCAAAAGATTGTGGGTTCAATTCCCAGTCAGGGCACATACCTAGGCTGCAGGTTCCATCGCCAGTCAGGGTATATACAGGAGGCATCTGATTGATACTTCTCTCTGACATCAATGTTTCTCTTCCTCTCTCCCTCTCTCCCTTTCTCTAAAATCTATAAACATATCCTTGGGTGATGATTAAAAAAGAAAAAGAAAAACATGAGCATGAGAGATTAAACATTAAATTAGTAATGTTTATTTTTGCCATTTTCCCTTCCCCTTTTCTAAAGATTTAGACATCATTCTTGAAGTCCTGGCTATAAAGTAACATTCAAGTTTTTTACGTCATGGAATACTATTCTTTTTCTTTGTTTTTTTTAATTTTCACACAAAGATAT
This sequence comes from Phyllostomus discolor, assembly GCF_004126475.2. Taxonomy (NCBI): domain Eukaryota; kingdom Metazoa; phylum Chordata; class Mammalia; order Chiroptera; family Phyllostomidae; genus Phyllostomus; species Phyllostomus discolor. Next base: position 153,286,859 of record NC_040907.2, read on the forward strand.
GTTTGTTTATTTGAGAGAGAGAGAAAGAGAGAGGCATTGATTGGCTGCCTCTTGTATGCACCCCAACTGGGGATCGAACTCACAATCTAGGTACATGCCCTGACCAGGGATTGAACCCACTACCTTTTGGTGCATAGGATGACACTCCAACCAACTGAGCAAGCCAGCCAGGACTGTGATGGAATACTATTCTAATACCATACTGATAGCTGGGTAAAAGACTTAAGACCTAAGATAGATTTTTTGTGTTTAATGAAAATAGTATATCCTATAACATACATTATGATGTATTTGGGAGACATGATTTGACCTAAAGTATAAACAAAGTTTGTCTTATAACAGTATACTTAATAAAAGTTTTTCTTGGTGCTACCTTTAGGCATAAGCTAAAAATTGTTTTTATTTTTAGAGCCAACCATTTATAGTAATATTGTCTCAATTCTCAGGCTAGATGAACTGCAGAAGCAACTACAGGAAGACATAAGACAGGGCCGAGGCATTAAATCCCCAATCAGAATTGGAGATCAAGACAGTACAGATGATGAGGATGGCCTCTTAGAAGAGCACAGGTACACCCTTTTTTCATGATGTATGCCCTGTTAAGTTTATATATTTTTTAATTTTGTTTTTATAAAATGGGCAATTGATGGTTATTTACTTAGTGGATAATCTGTGATGGGTTTCTAATCCATCTGTGATGGATTTGGAAGACAAGCATTAAGACCAAGTTAACATCATTTGTCTTTTCTCCTGGTTATTTCTTCTCACACACATTTAGTGGCTTTGGACTAATGACTAGCAAAAAGTGTGAGGAGCAAAACACATGTTCTCATGTTAGAATTCTAATCTGGGATTGACATAGGTCCTAAGAAAAGTTTGCTTTACACCCAACTTTTAAGCATAAAATTATATGCAGTATAACTTTGTTATTTAATGGCTTTTTCTAATTTCAGGGAATTTCTAAAGAAATTTTCAATTACAATTGATGCTATTCCTGATCATCATCCAGGTGAAGAAATATTTAATTTCTTCAATTCTGGAAAAATTTTCAATCAGTATACCTTGGATTTAAGAGACTCTGGTTTTATTGGACAAAGTGCTGTAGAGAAGCTTATTCTTAAGTAAGTAAAAAAGCAGACGTTTTACTTTTTCACATATAAAAATTACTTTAAGATTCTGATGGATGTAATCTTCTAAAAGTTTAATTTCTGCTATGACCAATCCAGTTTCTTAATCCTCTTTTTTACTACTATTGCCCTTTGTGCTGTATTATTTAATTATAGAAAGCAGTGTGAAATAGTTGTTTGGTACATCATATACCTTATTAGTTAGCATTAAGATCGGTATATAATAACAATGACTAAACAATGTCAAAATATCAGGGGCTTAAATAAGAAATATATTTCTTTCTTATGTGAAAGAATTCAAAGGTAGGAAGTCCAGGTCTGCTGTTTCACCATGTAACCTTTTTTCTCCACCATCCTTAGCACTTGGTTGCTTTAGTTGGCACTGGAGTTCCAGCCTTTATGTTCAACTTCCCAGAAATCCCACGCAGCATTTCTACTTAGGGTTTGTTGCATAGAACTTAGTCAGCATGGCCATACCTACTACAAGGAAGGCTGGAGAGTGATTTTTTTTTTTAATTCTGAGGTTTTTGTTTTGTTTTTTAAATTTTCTTTTTAGACAGAGGGCAAGACAGGGAGAGAAACATCAATGTGTGGTTGTCTCTCTTGTACCCCCTGCTAGGGACCTGGCTCACAACCCAGGCATGTACCCTGACTGGGAATCGAACCACCGACCCTTTGGTTTGCAGGCTGGCGCTCAATCCACTGAGCCACACCAGCCAGGGCGGAGTGATTTTAATTTCAGGCAGCCAGTGTGCCCAGCTAAAAATCAGGGTTCAGTTACCAAGAGGAAATGCAAACATAGATACTGGGATAGGCAACTAACAGTCTCTCACATTACCCCAGAGCTAATTTCTCTCAGTGCATGATATCTCAGATCCAGAGAAATCACATTAATCCTGAGTTTTATGGAAGTACAGACCCCAGTTGGCAAAAACAGACAGTGTCCTGAGACTTGACAGGCTCTCCTCCTCATCAACACTGCCTGTAGACAGCTTTAGGCCCTTCATTGAATTTCTTTTATAAGTAACCCATCTTTATTGGGGTAGAATCCACCGAAGAAAGGATTTAGGATGATTTGCTTGTTCATTTCCCAGATTATGTCAGAATGTGGTGGTAGAAGTTTCTTGTCAACAGTCACACTGATTTTACTTTATTTTTTCAGATCAGGAAAGACAGATCAGATTTTTTTGACAACACAAGGCTTCCTTACCTCTGCTTATCATTATGTCCAGTGTCCTGTACCTGTGTTAAAGTGGCTATTTCGGGTAAGAGAAATGTGTGGGGATTATAGTTGCCTCCTACTGTTTTTCCCAGTCAAAAGCAAATTTAAAATATAATCTTATTTGCACAGTACTAGAGAAAAATACAATGTAGCACATCAAACCCATGATTTCAGTGGATACAAATGAGGCAAAAGAATCAATGTAGCTCTGACCAGTGTGGCTCAGTTGGGCATCATCCTGTAAAGCAAAAGGTCATCAGTTTGATTCCCAGTCGGCACATGCCTGGATTGCAGTCTTGGTCCTTGTTTTAGATCTTTGGACCTTTGGATCAGTGTTTCTCACATCATTGTTTGTTTCTCTCCCTCTCTTTCTCCCTCCCTTCCCTTCTAATGGTGAATAAGTAGGATCTTGTTTTTTTTCTTTTTTAAGGAAAAAAGAATAGGTGTAAAGAAAATATTAATGCAGGTAGTGTGCAGGATAATCAATAATGTTAGTTGTACCCGAAACATTTCATCATGTTGGTAAGTCAATGTTATACTTAGTTTCAGAAGAGGTCTTTTAGTGCTTATATACATTGCAGGGGTTACCCTTTTTCCCTATTTTTGTGGAGGTGTCTGCATACATTTTTAAGGTTTGGCTTGTATACTGATATTTAACTATTCATATATATTTTTAAAGGTTTTACTTATTTATTTTAAGAGAGAGGGGAAGGGAAGGAGAAAGAGAGGGAGAGAAACATCAATATATGGTTGCCTCTCAAACACCACCTACTGGGGACCTGGCTTGCAACCCAGGCATGTACCCCGACTGGGAATCAAACCAGCCACCCTTTGGTTTATAGGCCCACACTCAGTCCACTGAGCTATACCATCCAGGGCTATTCATATATTTTTTATGCAACTCTAACAATGTTTCTCCTCCTCATTCATATTTAACTCTTAAATCCACTTAAAATAATTATCTTAATTTTTATATTATTTATATGGTATCTTTATAAATACCAGTGGTATCAGAGACTATAACTATTATATGAGAAGTGGGACAAACATGGAGTTTCTATTCTGGGTTTTAAGATAGCATTTCAAAGAATCTTGTATTTGTCAAGAACTACCTATTCCAGTATAGCCTTTTATTCATTTTTTTATAAACCTGGCAGTTCTGAGTGCCAGCTATGCCAGACACTGGAGAGAAGAGCAATGAAAAAAAAAATCAGTGTCTCTGATCTCATGAACCCCACATTCTATCTAGTACAGAAGAGACAGACAAATGTGCGTGTGCACATTTATACATATATTAGGTCAGATGTTAAGTGCTATGAAGAAAAAGTAAGCTAAGGTAGATAGATACAAAAAATACCAGAGTGGGAAAGAAAGTTTGCTTTATATATATATATGGGTATCAGTGAGGCCTTTCTGATAAGGTGAGGTATGAGAAAAGACCTGATGAAAGTGATGGAATGAACTTTGCCACTCTGTGGGAGAAGAGCATTTTAGGCAAAGAGAGTAACAGGTGGTGTAGGCTATGGGGCAGGAGCATTTGCTTCCAGTAACTGATTACTTGTAATTTTTTAACAGTCCTAATTAAATAAAAAGTGGCCTCCCTAGAGTTTTTAATCTAGTGATAGTAATTACCTTTTCTAAAGCTTCCCAGAATATGCCTCATCTGACTATAAAGACAGATTATTTTTATTTTTATTTTTATTTATTGATTTTTAGAGAGGAAAGAAGAGAGAAACACCAGTTTGTTGTTCCACTTATTCATGCATTCATTGGTTGATTCTTGTATGTGCCCTGACCAGGGATTGAACCCGAAACTGGTGTACTGGGGACAACACTTGAACCAACTGAGCTACCTGACCAGGGCCCTTCAGTTATTTTTAAACAACTATCATGACCCTCATCTCTTCCCACACTAAACATTCTGTAGTCATTAAATTTCCAGTTTCTTTATTGACCATCCTTCTGATAGATCTTTAGCTTGTATCACTCCTAAAGTGTTTTTCCCCTCCCCAGATACGGTCTTTCTTACCAGCAGTTGCTAGCAAGATTCTTAACCTATCTACTCCACCCACATATTTCTGTTTATTACAATTCAGAATTTCATTTGCTCTCATGACAGGGCTCATTATTCTCTAATATCTTTTCTTAAACTTACAAGTAAGACTTTGCAATCATCTGTATTAAGTTTCATCTTCTTGATGTGAGCCCATGATTATGGCCTTTAAACCCCTAATGATGGCCTGGCTGGTGTAGCTCCATGGTTTGAGTGCCAGCTTGTGAACCAAAAGGTTACCAGTTTCATTCCCAGTCGGGGGACATGCCTGGATTGCGGGCCAGGTCCCCAATCGAGGGCATGTGAGAGGCAACCAATCTATGTTTCTCTCATACATCGATGTTTCTCCCCCTCCCTTTCTCCCTTCCTCTCCTCTATCTAAAAATAAATAAAAGCTTTAAAAAAAGCCCTAATGATGGCATTCAAGCATATCTTTGTGTAAACAGTTTATTTTTATTGTATTTTTTCCACTACCATTTATCCCCCTTATATATAGCCCTCTTATTAAGAAGTTTTATATACTCTATATTTACTCTTTGAAAACCAAACTAGTAATTGTTTGTTAAGCACTTTCTCTTTTTAAAATACTTTGTCTCAATCCTCCTTTCCAATTCCAAATTTATTTTTCATGATGGGGAGACCAACTTACAATTATTTTTTTGTATAAATGTGAACATTTATTTTAATGCTACAGTCCTAATTAATATTTCGTAAATTTAATTGTTAAAATGTTTTGCATCTTTGTGGTCTAAATGTAGTAGACCAGAAAGAAAGGGGTTTTTTGGTCTTTTTGTTCATTTTGTCTTACCATTTTCAGAGGGAATTCACGTTTGTGAGGCATTCAAGTAAAATGGAAAGGGTATTAAAATTAAAAATAAGGCTGAACTCCCAGTTTCCAGGAGCTATTATTGTTTTCTGGATTGTTCTCTGTGTATATAGATTGCAGTATAACAATATAAATAAAATATATGCTCTTTTATAACTTTATTTCAGATGACAATAAATTATTGAGTATTTTTATCTCGGTATAGACATGTTATCCTTTTTAATGACTTTTATAGTATTCCTTTGTAGTTCTTTACCATGATTTATTTAACCCACTCTTAATTGGTAGATATTTGATTGTTGTATACATTTCTTTATGCACTTATTTAATTATTTCCAGTTGCCCACCTCAGAATTCATCACCTCCACAACAAAATTGTTATCCAAAACTTGTCCAGTGTCCAACATGCCTTTAATGGTGCTGCCCCCCAGTGGCAGAGCATTACAACACAAACATCATAGCAAAGATTTATTCACATTGGATGATTTTGTAATGATATAAGCTGTTTGCCTGATTGAAGCCAGAGTTTGGGTTATTCCTCCTTATATTTTAGATTTAAATGTATTATAATCTGTGACTCCAAAGCAAAAGAGAAAGAGATAGAAATAAACTATATTTTCCTCCATAAAACCACTTAAAAATTACTTTCAATATGACTTTTAAAAAACATTTTTAAACACAAACTTTTATTCCAAAAAAATTATCTTATAAAATTATAGTAATTATATGCCTCGCATATAAATTCCTGTGTAAAAAGGCTGACTAGATCAAAGTACAAGGACAATAACTTTGCATAAATATTACCAAATTATTTTTTTAAGATTTTATTTATTTATTTTTAGAGAGGGGGGAAGAGAGGGAGAAAGAGAGAGAAACATTGATGTGTGAGAGATACATCAACCTGTTGCCTCTCGCACTCCCCCTACTGGGGACCTGGCCTGCAACCCAGGCATGTGCCCTGACTGGGAATTGAACCAGTGACCTTTTGGTTCACAGGTTGGTGCTCAGTCCACTGAGCCATACCATCCAGGGCACTAAATTGTTTTTTAAATTTTACCAAATTATCCCCACACTGGGCATACTACCTCTTTCCTAGTATACTTGTGAACACTGTATTATCAGTAGTCTTCGATCTTCTCCAGTATTGAAGTCAACTAATGATTTCTTAATCACTTTTCTTTGATTACTGGTGATATTGAACATTTTTTTACAAATATATTGGAAGTGGGAATGGGGGGGAAATGGAGACAACTGTACTTGAACAACAATAAAAAATGTGGAAAAGTAAAATTTAAAAAACAAAAGTGTATTGGTATATTAGTTTGCATATTTGTGTCTTTTCAATATTTTTACTAGTTGTTGGGGTTTTTTTGTTTTGTTTTTGTTTTGGGGGTTTTTTTGCCTATGAAGTAATCAAGCTAAGTAGCCTTTTCCTTTATGATTTTGGGGTTTCATGGCATGGTATGAATTAGCAAAATTTTTTTATAGTTTTAAATATTATATTTGTCTTATTATAAATGAAGTTATAAAAACAAACATGTTAGAATGGAAAGGCCCTGAATCAGAATCAGACCTTGATTTAAATTCCAACTACTCGTGTATTACATTGGATAGAGTAATGAGCCTGTTTGCTCCTATGTGTGATATATGACCATTCCATAAGGTTATTATATGTATTAAATGAAATACCCATAAAACACCTGTATATGTGCCTGGCAAATAGTAAATGCTCATGTTTCCTTTTTTTCTCTCTCAATACTCTTATCATTTATCTATTTAGATGATGTCAGTTCATACAGACTGTATTGTATCCGTGCAGATTTTAAGTACATTGATGGAAATAACAATTAGAAATGGTGAGTATATAATAGTGATTAGCAGTGTGAATTATTGGTTGCTATGTACGTGGTCTCTTTCGTATTGCTGAAAATTAATGTATTGGGGAATATAGGATAAGAAATTATTTTTGTAATCTAAATTCTTTAATAATGAAATGAAACTCGAATCAAAAATTAGTATCTGCATTTTTCTAGTTGCATTCAGAAAAAGGGTATAAGATCTTGCAAGTGGCAGCCTTTACCTAATATTTACCAAGTCATGGCTTACTGTTTTGGGTAAGTAGAAATAGTTCCAAGTTTATTTATTTAATCTTTTAATTTTAATTGGCTCTTGATGAGCAACAGTATTATACTGATTTTGCACTGAGAAGATTGATTGGTATCAGTAGTTGATACTTTATGATTGTTATTTCCAATTTTTTTCAAAATGTGTTTCTTCCTCCTGAGTTTTACACCCTTTTATCCATCACTCTCAGATATTTTGTTCATAAATGTCATTATTTTCATATTTGAAAATTTGTAATTCATATATAATCATTCTAAATAACTATTGTTAATATGCCAGTATCAGCTGTCATTTCTATAAAATGATTATAATCATGTTTCAGATGCAGGCTATCACCTTGCAACTATGGGTCTGTGAACTCAGAATTTGAGATAAAATATTTTCTTCTGCCCTGGCTGGTGTGGGTCAGTGGGTTGAGTGCTGGCCTGTGAACTGAAAGGTCACCAGTTTGATTCCCAGTCCGGACCCATGCCTGGGTTGCTGGCCAGGTCCCCAGTAGGGGACATGAGAGAGGCAACCACACATTGATGTTTCTCTCCCTCTCTTTCTCTTTCCCTTCCCCTCTCTCTAAAAATAAATAAATAAAGTCTTTTTTTAAAAAATGTTTCTTCTATTAATTAGATACCTTCAGTGATTCACCAGTTTGGCCCTGGATCCCATCATTGTCTGATATAGCAGCTGTGTTTTTCAATATGGGAATTGATTTTAGATTTTTGTTTCCTCTGGAGAATCTTCAGCCTGACTTTAATGAAGACAATCTAGTGTAAGTTTTCTTTTCACAGTTAATGCCAAAAATATTCTTTTAAACAATTTTTATATAAGAACAGTTACTATTCATTTCTTTGATAAGTTTAATATCCATTCTTGATTTGTTTTAATTTCTCTAAGTAGAAATGGATCTTGAATTAGAAACATTCTTAACATCTGTCTTAATCTAAAACATGACCATGTGTGACAGGGAAAAAAATAGAAACTTGAATTTAAAAATGCAATAATAATATTTTAACTACTTTCTGTTTTGCTCTCTCTTTGTTCAAAACAAATTGATCTGCTTGCTGTTGCACCACATTAGACATTGTTGCATTGGCCGTTCCTCATGCTGATTCCTTATCCCCATGCTTAGTGTTTACCCGCCAGAAGACTACCTGTCTCGCTTATTGAAACATAATCTACAAGAGCAAAAGATAGTCCATCTATTGGGGACAGGTCATGGTACATTAATAACAATCATCAAACTACTTAAATGTATTCCTTACTATGTGCCAGGCATAGATCTAAGGGCATAATATATAGTACTTCATTTAATAGTCACTGCAGCTATTAGATAGTATTTTCATTCCCATTTTACTGGTGAGTCAGGTACGAAAGGTGAGTCAGGAACAAAAAGCTATTAACTAAATTGCCTGAGGTTGCTCTGCTAGGAAGGGACACAGGACTACCAGGCAGACATTTAAAAAATAAAGTTCTTCACATATAGAAGTATCTCCATGATATACATTAAGTGAAAAGAAAGATGTACACAACAGAGTATATAGTATGCCACCACTTGTATTAAAGGTGTGTGGAGGAGAGGAATATTCATATTTATTTGTATATATATATATATAAAACATGTGGAATGAAGGACTAAATCTAGTAGCGATCGTGGGGAGGGGAAATGAATGGCTGAAGGTCTAGACTGGGAGGACAGTTCTTCACAATATACTGTGCCTTGATACTTCTTGACTTTTTAACCACATGAAAGTATTATTTATTTAAGAAATTACCCAGAAAGGCCCTGACCGGGTAGTTTAGTTGGTTAGAGCATCATCCTGATATGCCAAGGTTGCAGGTTCAATCCCAGATCTGGCCATATACAAGAATCAACCGATGAATGCATAAATGGGTACAAGTCGATCTCTCTCTCTCTCTCCACCTCTCCCCCACTCAAATCAATAAATTAAAAAAAAATTTTAAGAAATTAAGTTCCTTGGCTGGTGTGGCTCAGTGGATTCAGTGCCAGCCTGCAAACCCAAAGAGTAACCAGTTCAATTCCCAGTCAGGGCACATGCGTGGATTGCGGGCGAAGTCCCTAGTAGGGGGCACACAAAGGGCAACCAGAATTGATGTTTCTGTCCCTGTCTTTCTCCTTCTCTTCCCCTTTTTCCCTAAAAATAAATAAATAAAATCTTTTTTAAAAAGAAAAGAAATTAAACATGAAAATATTATCTATCTTATGAAGGCCAAGTTCATGTGTCTCCTCTTTCGTGAACCTTCACATACCTCAATCAAAATTGAGGTGCTTAGAATTGTTTCTTCATATTCCTGTGGTGGTTTCTTTAGGCCATTCAAGAGACCTTTAAATATTACGTGTTCTTTGTAGTCAGAGCTACTTTCTACATAGCTCTCTGACACCAAGAGCAATGAAGACAGTTCCTTTTAAGAAGTATTTGTTCAAGGAAAAACTAATGCATAGGGATAGAGATCAAAATAGTATTTCCCTGGAGTGAGAGACAGTAGGATGGCTTCCATTTGGCGTGAAGAGACTTTTAGGGGTAATGAAAATATTCTATTTCTTGATTCATATGGTAGTTACACTATATATTTATCAAAACTTAAAATGGGTATATTCCTTTTATTGTATTTAAATTACACCTCATTAAAATACACATTTTTGTTCGTCATTTCTTATGTTGTACCTAATAATATTGTGCCTAATTTCATGTTTTTTTATTTACTTTTCAATAGTTCTGAAACACAAATGACATTGGGGGGGAATGGAAGTGAGGATTCATCTTGTAAGCCAATTTTTTCAACTCTTCCTGAAACCAACATTTTAAATGTGGTTAAGGTAGGAAGAAACTCTTTTTTATGTCTTTGGCTCAGAGCTGGAACCATTTAGTTTTGTGGTTAATGGTTTTAAAACAAAACCACTAATGTTTTACTATGTGATTACCAGTCTCTGAAATTTCTTAGCAATAATCTTGTTTTAAAGTTTATCTTTGGGCCTGGCTGGTGTGGCTTAGTGGATTGAGTGCTGGCCTGAGAACCAAAGGGTAGTTGGTTCTATCCCAGTCAGGGCACATTCCTGGGTTTCGGGCCAGGTCCACACACAGTGTGGGGCACGTGAGAGCATGTGTGTTGATGTGTGGCTTTTCTCCCTCTCTCCCTTCCGTCCCCTCTCTCTAAAAATAAATAAATAAAATCTTCAAAAAATAAAAATAAAGGTTATGTTTGCTGTTTTTATTTTTGTTTTAATATTAGGAGTGAAAGAGAGCTTTAGATCAGAGTATATATTTAAAATAGTTTTAGGAATACTTTACAAAGAAGCTTTTTGAAACTAATATTTTTCAAACCAATAATTTTTTAGAATTAATATGTATGAAGAAAAAATATTACAGTGTAACTTAGTGACTAAGAATAACTGTTAAAACATTTTTAGTGACTGGATCAAATAAATGATATTGAGCTGTTAGAAAGAAAATCTTGAGAGTCTTCCAGCCAAGATGGAGGCATAGGTAGACACACTGTACCTCCTTGCACAACCAAAAGAAGTACAACAACAGATTAAAAACAAAAAACAACCAGAACTGACAGAAAATCGAACTGTATGGAAGTCCGACAACCAAGGAGTTGAAGAAGAAACATTTATCCACACCAGCAGGAGGGGCGGAGACAGGCAGCTGGGCAGAGAGGAATTGCAGCAAGGCGGTAGCTGGTGGACCTGGCGAGGCAGTAGCTGACAGAGCAGGCTGTCCCACATTGGTGTGCAGATAAACCAAGAGGAACAACTGGGGAGCAAAGCAGACTTCTCAACCCAAAGTTTCAGTGCAGGGAAATAAGCCTCAAACCTCTGATTGTAAATACCTGTGGGGGTTGAGGTGGCAGTGGGAGAAACTCCCAGCCTCACAGGAGAGTTTGTTGCAGAGACATAAAGGGTCCTAGAATGTACACAAACCCACCCACCCAAGACTCAACACCAGTAGGACCCGATTTGATTGTGGGTAGCAGGGGAAGTGATTAAAAACCAGCAGAGCGGAGCAAGCAGCACTGTTCCCTCTCAAACCGCACCCCCACGTACAGCGTCACAATGCAGCCATGTGGGTTGCCCCTCCCTGGGGAATACCTAAGGCTCCACCCCTTACTATGCAACAGGCATGCCGAGGAGAAAAAAATGGCCCAAATGAAAGAACAGATGAAAGCTGCAGAAAAAGTACAACTAAGCAACAAAGATAGCCAACCTATCAGACACATGGTTCAAAACACTGGTGATCAGGATGCTCCACAGAACTGGTTGAATATGGTTACAAATTAGATGAAAAAATGAAGGCTATACTAAGTGAAATAAAGGAAAATGTACAGGGAACGAACAGTGACAGGAAGGAAATGGACTCAAATCAACGGTGTAAACCAGAAGGACAAAAGAAACATTCAACCAGAACATAATGAAGAAAGAATAATTCAAAAAAAAAAATGAGGAGAAGCTTAGGAACCTCCAGGATATCTTTAAATGTTCCAACATCCAAATCTTAGGAGTGCCAGAAGGAGAAGAGGAAGAGCAAGAAATTGAAAACTTATTTGAACAAATAATGGAGGACTTCCCCAGTGTGGCAAAGAAAATAGACTTCCAGGAAGTCCAGGAAGCTCAGAAAGTCTCAAACAAGTTGGACCAAGGAAGCACACACCAAGGCACATCATAATTACATTAGCCAAGATTAAAGAGGAGAGAATCTCAAAAGCAGCAAGAGAAAAGACAGTTATCTACAAAGGAGTACACATAAGACTGTCAGCTGATTTCTCAAAAGAAAGCTTGCAGGCAAGAAGGGGCTGGAAAGAAGTATTCCAGGTCATGAAAGGCAAGGACCTATATCCAAGATTACTCTATCCAGCAAAGCTTTCATTTAGATGGAAGGGCAAATAAAATGCTTCTCAGATAAGGTCAAGTTAAAGGAGTTCATCATCACCAAACCCTTATATAAAACGTTAAAGGGATTTAAGAAAAAGAAGATCAAAACTATGAACAGTAAAATGACGATAAATTCACAACTATCAACTGAACCTAAAAACAAAAACAGCAAACAACTAGAACAGGAACAGAAACACAGAAATGGACATCACATGGAGGGTTATCAGTGGGAAGAGGGAAGGTAGAGAATGGGGGAGAGATACAGGGAATAAGAAGCATAAATGGTAGGTAGAAAATAGGGGGAGGTTAAGAATAGTATAGGAAATGTAGAAGCCAAAAAAGAGCCACAGACATGAAGTAGAGAAGGGGAAATGTGAGTGGGAGGGGGTGTGATGGGTGGAGGGGAAAAGGAGGGGGAATGGGACAAATAATAGCATAATAAAATATTTTTTTAAATCTTGAAAACTTGAATAATGTGCTTATTCTATGAGTATTTTTTGCTTTTTTCTAGATGACTGATTTTTTTACATAATTTTTCTTTGCATTTTTCATTTAATAGTTTTTATTTTAAGCTCTTCAAATAAAATATATTTCAGGTTGCTTTGTCTCTGCATTTGTGTCAAAGTTTCTAGGTTTATGTACGTCTATTCATCCAGAAGGTTACCAGGATCGTGAAATAATGTTGCTGATTTTAATGTTGTTTAAAATGAGTTTGGAAAAACAGCTGAAGCAGATTCCTCTAGTGGACTTTCAAAGCCTCCTGATAAACCTGATGAAAAACATCAGAGATTGGAACACAAAGGTAACATTACTTTAAAACTTTAGTATTGATTTTCTTATATAACATTACAGTTTGACTTTCATAGTGCATGCAGAACAGTTTCTAAGCTCAATTAAGACCTTCAGCACATGAAAAATAAACTGAGGAAGGGAGTGTCTTTGTTGGAGCTGTATTTAAATTCATTGAGATAGAATCTTCTCTAAAAGTACAACCATTTATTCTACCAAAAAAAAATTTATTTACTGGGGAGTCACTGTGGGCCAAGCATTAATGTAGAGAGGCTAGAAATACATTGAGAAAAAGACAAAACCCATAACCACATGGCAGTTTTACCCTATTCAGAGGGTTATATAATAAAGTAAATGTAGTTGTAATACGATGTCAAGTATAATAGGGCTAGAAATAAAAAATAAATCAGGACATGGGTAAAGAGAGTAGCAAGGCAAAGAATGCTCTAATTCAGATGAGGGTCTACGGCCATACCACCCTGAACGCTCCCGATCTTGTCAGGTGAGGCAGTCAAGAAAGGCCTTTCTAAAGTGACCTTTGAACAGGGACCTAAAAGAAATGGTGGAGCGAGTCACACATGCAAGAATTTAAGTTGAACTTCGGCAACCATATTGAGGCTAAATGTGTATAATTTTTTTTAGATTTATAAGTTATATTTTTCAATCCTTTTTAGTAAAAAAAATTCAAATAAGAGCAAAAATAGAGGAAAGACTAACCCCTACCGACCTATCACTCAGCTTCATAATTATCAAGACATAATCTGTTACCCTCATCCCATACTTCTTTCCTCTACTCAAGTTATTTTGAAGCAATTCTGTTAGCCTTTACTGGAATAGCTAAAGATCTTTAAAATGCAAGAAATCTCGGGTCCAGGAAGATACATGGTCTAGTGCAACTCTCATTATACACCTTTGGAAACTGTTACTAGTATTTAAGCCACTTTATTCTTCCTAGAAGGAATATTAACATTTAAGTATATATAGATATAAGATGTAGCACAAAACATGAAAGCAAAGTGAAATTCTGATAAATGTACCTGTTCAGTCTGTTCTAGAGTTTAAGATAAAATTGAGTCTGTATACTGTGTATGTTTTAATAGGTACTAGAATCCATGCTGTTTCTAAAAATAAGTGTTCCTTTCATAAGAATGCCCTCATATTATGGCAAGATCATTGTGGATGATCTGTTGGATGTTTGATTTCACTCACCTGTCTGAAAAATCTTAACTCGTTTTTTGTTTTCAGGTGCCTGAACTCTGTCTGGCCATAAATGAACTCTCCAGTCATCCCCACAACCTTCTGTGGTTGGTACAGCTAGTCCCTAATTGGACGTCACGTGGAAGGTATTGAAAAGTGAGAATTAAACATTAGGAAAAATGTACAGTGTTTACATTAATTAAGTGCTTTTGGGTCCTTTATTTCCTTTCATCATTCCTTGAATGTTAGATCAGTCTTTTATTTCATATTCAGCTGGGGGAATAGGCATTGACAGCCTGATTCTGATACTTAACTCAGATCATTTTATACTATTCTTGATTTTTAATTTTATCTAATAACTTAATGTAGATGGCACATGCTATAAAAATGACTAAATTAGTTTGTTTTTTGTTTTGTTTTTTGTAAAAAGAAATTATGGCAATAAAATACATTTTCTAGCAATAAGTCAAAGATAAATGCTTTCAACAATTTGCCTGAACCCCAGGGCAACTCTTTATATGAAAATTCTACTATTCTAGTATAGGAAATGGAGAAGCTAAAAAACTTTTATGTATGACCCATGGATATGAACTAAGTGGGGGGAATGCTGGTGGGAGGGGTGCTGTAGGGAAGACAGGAATAAAGGGAAAGAAAAAATGGGACAACTATAATAGCATAATAAAAGATATTTTTTAAAAAAGAAAGGAAATTTTACTATTCTACTAAACCTTATATATTTTTGTACAGCCTTCTCTTAAAACATTATATTTTCAACTAGCAGGACTAGAAGAACTCCTTTTGGCTGACTCATCTGCTTCTCAAACAATGTTGATTAAAATACATTCTAAAATTCTAATTCCAGGCAACTGAGACAGTGCCTCAGCCTAGTGATTATTTCAAAGCTTTTGGATGAGAAACATGAAGATATCCCTAACACCAGTAATCTGCAGGTATACATAACATTTTTAGTTTCTTATAATAAGGGGAAGAGGTAGTCAGGTTAAGGAAAATGGATGAATTCTGAGTCAGAAGTCCTGAGGTTAGATCGTGACTCTCAGACATAATACTATCCATGTAATCTTTAGAATGATACTGAACTAATGATATTCAGTTACTTCATCTGTGAAATAGAGATGGTATCACAACCATCTCCATAGGATTGGTATGGACATTTAGATGAATTAATGTATAAAAACTGGGAAATCATAATATGCTAAATGTGACATCATTTATGAAATTAGTTCACATTATCAAGATTTTCAATTTTATGACAAGATAAGAGCACCTGTTCAGTGTGGGTCAGTTGGTTAGACATCGTCCTGCAAAGCTGAAGATCATCAGTTTGATTCCTGGTTAGGGTACATGCCCAGGTTGCAGGTTTGTTCCCTAGTCAGGGCATGAGGCAACCGATCAAAGTTTCTCTCTCCCTCTCTGTCAATAAATCAGTATGATCAGAGGAGAGGAGAAACCCTCCCTTCTCTCTCCAGAATCAATAAAAGAAAAAAAAGTAAAAGATTAGAAATTGCAAAACTATTGTACATTAATTGCATCTTCTGCCTGTTTTAATATTAAATAGTCTTTAAATTGTATAGCCTAAAATGCAGTTGCCCTTCAGTAGTTGTCCAGTAGTAAATATATCGGGTGTATATATGAGTGTGTATAAACATGTGCTATGCAAGTGCCACTCCAAGAACTCCTGAAGGCTTTTTTCAAACATTCATAGCACTAATGGGGCTACTTACAGTTGTATTTGGAAACTCGACATAGAACCTGATCTACATGTAGTATTCTTGTTTGAATTGGGGTTTAGTACAAGATGCTCAACTAGGGATTTTAAAAATGAATTAGAGACTCTGCCCTTGAAAACTTAACCTAGTGGTTGAAACAAAGTAAATCAACTATTGTGGTACAGTGTAGTAAGAGCAGTGTTAAAAGTATGCACAAGGTGCTGTGGGACAGAGATTGAAAGAGACAGCTGGTTTCTGCATTAGTGGAGTTGAGGTAGATTTGATGCCAGATAAATTGGGAACCCACTCCTGAGTCACCAGGGTCATTATCAAATAGCTCTCAATCCTTTCAGTGATATTTACTGCCATCGAAAGAGTATTCTTTTCAGAATTCAATGACTTCTGTTCACAGGGAGATTCAGTTTTGCTGACTTGCAAATAATTTCACAGAAAAAGCACTCTCTTTGACCTCTATTATAATGTCATTTGGTCTCGTCCCTAAGCTTTTTTATCTTCAATTATAAGTACTAAATGTTTAAAATCCCTTTTAAGCAATTGAGGGCTTTGAAGTAAAGGAGAAATGGGTATCACTGGCCTGTAAGGAAAGCGACAAAGGGGCAAAATTAGAGAAGGCAAAATGAACAGAGAACACACTGAAGAAAAGTAGCCTAAAAAGAACAACTGTATTGCTTAGTATTATTCAATGTCTTTCTTTTGGTAGATATCAGTCTTATATCGTTATCTTGTGCAAATGAAGCCTTCTGATTTGTTGAAGAAAATGGTCTTGAAGAAAAGAGCTGAACAACCAAATGGCACCATTGATGACAGTCTGCATTTGGAACTTGAAAAGCAGGTACCCAAAGCTAGGTCATCTCAAAAGAGTGTATGAGAGCATAACT
The DNA here is from genome assembly GCF_004126475.2 of Phyllostomus discolor. NCBI lineage: Eukaryota > Metazoa > Chordata > Mammalia > Chiroptera > Phyllostomidae > Phyllostomus > Phyllostomus discolor. The sequence continues at coordinate 153,303,708 of NC_040907.2, forward strand.
GATGCCACCTTTCTACCCATAGGCTGCTATTATAGCATAGGCATTTAGAGGCAATTATAAAGTTAATGTTTTTTTAATTGCTATCATAAAATTCTTTAGTAAACTTAGGAGTTGAGGTTTGAGGTAAAAAAATGGTTATTGGTAATTTAATACTGGGAGTATATTTTTGTAGCCCTTTATTTGAGCAGTCATGAGGTAAAAGGAGTGCCCTTGAGTTAGAAATTTGAAAGCCTAGGTTAAATGCATGCCTTTTCCTACTTACTAACTTGGTTAACCTTAGCAAATCCTTCATCTTCCCTGGGCAGCTTTCCTAGTATATACTAGGATAATATCTATGCTAGTTAATTTCATCGGTGTTCATTTTATTCATTTTTCAATAGGCATATTACCTGACCTACATTCTTCTTCATTTAGTTGGTGAAGTTAGTTGTTCTCATTCTTTTTCTTCTGGACAACGGGTAAGTCGTTTTTAGTGGTTTTTGTTTTTAGTATCACTATTGATGGAATGAATGAACATTCTTTTTAAATTGTATTAAATTTATTGGGTGACTGATTAATAAGTTTATATCATAGAAGTTTTAAGTGTACAGTTCTATAATACGTCATCTGCATATTGTATTGAGTGTTCACCACCCAAAGTCAAGTCTCCTCCTGTCACCGTGTATTTGACCCGCTTTACCTTCTTCTACCTTCCTCTACCTTCCTTCCCCTCTGGTAGCCACCATACTGTTGCCTGTGTCTGTATGAGTTTTTTGTTTTGTTTATTTATTTGTTGCTTTCTGTTTTATATCTCACATGAATGAAATCATGGTTCTTTTTCTGTCTGACTTAATTCACTTAGCATATACTCTCAAGGTCTGTCTGTGTTGTCACAAATGGCAGTATTTCATCTTTTCTTATGGCCAAGTAGTAATTCATTGTGTATGTGTACCACATCAAGGACACTTAGGTTGTCCCCATGTCTTGGTCATTGTGAACAATGCTTCAGTGAATATAGGGCTGTATATATCTTTACAAATATATGTTCTCAGCTTCTTCAGGTAGATACCCAAAAGAGGGATTGCTTGGTTATATGGTAGCTCTATTTTGACTTTTTGAGAAACCTCCATACTGTTTTCCATAGTGGCTGAACTAAATTATGAACATTCTTTATAGAGAGGAAAATTTAATAAAAGTTAACTTTGAATTTGCTATACAGAAGCAATTTTCAACCTTTTTCATCTCATGGCACACATAAACTAACTAAAATTCTGTGGCATACCAAAAAATGTATTTTTTGCCAGCCTGGCAAAAAAAGAAATGTACAATTTTGATTCATTCACACAGGACAGCTATTGTGGTGTTGGCTGTTGTCATTATTTTATCTGACAATCTAAAGGAATGGAGGTTAGTGCCCCTGAAAGGTGTTGCATGTTTTAAAAATTTGTGGCACGCCAGTTAAAATCACTGCTTTAAGATATTAGCCCTTCTGTCTAAAAATTATTATTTTAAAACCTTTGTTGATGAACATTACATTTTTGTGAATACCCACAGTACTAACATGAATATTCTTATTCATGTATCTCTATCAACCTATGTAAACATTTCTGTAAGGTAAATTCCTAAAAGTAGAATTGCTAGATCAAAGGTTATAAAATTTATAAATTTTAATTATTATTTCTCTCTCACATCAATGTTTGTCTTTCTCTCTCTCTCTTTCTCCCTTACCCCCACCCCATTCTCTCTCTCTAAAATCAATGAATATATCCCCTGGCAAGGATTAGAATTTTTTTTAATTATTTAAAGATAGCTGTTATCACATATCTCTCCCCAAAAGTACCCATTCACATTCTTACCTTAATATATAGAATCTTGGTATATGTATGAGAGTGACTCTTGAACTATACACTTCTAAAACTTAAAACTTAATTTTTTAAGGAACTAATATTAAAGTAGTTTCTAGAGAAAAATAGTTTAGCTGTTATTTGAGTATTTCATGAGAAAATGTGTGAAAGAAAGTCCTCTTTAAATTTGGGGGCATTATATCATAGTCTAAGCTCTAGGGTTAATTTCCATTAATGTGCTTCAATACATAGCAAAAAACAGCTTTTTTTTTTTTGTATGTTTTTTATATTAACTAACAGTAAGCCATACCAGTCTTATTGTCCTGGCAGTTACTATTTTCAGTGGTATGATTACTATTATGTTGGATAGTTAAATTAGAAATTACTAACTGGAGAATGGTAGATTTTTAAATGCTTTTTAGTTCTAGTAATTTGTAGGGCTTGAAAGTGGTTTTAATTCCTTGTGTTTGTTTTCATAGAAACACTTCGTGCACCTCTGTGGGGCTTTGGAAAAGCATGTTAAGTGTGATATTAGGGAAGATGCAAGACTGTTCTATAGAACTAAGGTAAGTGTGTGTTTTAACTTTTTGTGTGTTTGTTTTTAACATTGGTTACATTAATATTTGAGGAAGAGAAGCATATAAGGCTCTCTTTAGAAAAATGAATATATAAGATTAGAAATATTATTTCCTTCTTTAATAACCGAAATCAGTTTCTACTAAGTACTTCTAGCTAGATTGAAAGTGAAAGGAAAAACATCTTAAAGCAGATAAATTTTTAAATTTTATTATGCTTTCTATTCTGAAAGTCCTGACACCTAAGGAGAAAAATTCTAATACTAATGAAACTTATGTACAAGTTAAGACCTTCATGCTTAAGTTAGCTTCAAGAATTAAAGCATTGTTTAAGTAAATATATATGTTTTTTAAAAATGGCTATAAAATTGTGTGTTAGTTAAAAATTTGTTTTGTTCATAGAAAAAAATAGGCAAGGTGTTATTCTTTTTTTTTTTTTAATATTTTATTTATTTTTTAGAGAGAAAAGGGAGGGAGATAGAGAGAGAGAAACATCAATGTGCGGTTGCTGGGGGTTATGGCCTGCAACCCAGGAATGTACCCTGGCTGGGAATCGAACCTGGGACACTTTGGTTCCCAGCCCGCGCTCAATCCACTGAGCTACATCAGCCAGGGCAAGGTGTTATTCTTTAAATATTCCACTAGAGAATGTGTTAGAGGAAGCACTCTTCAAATCCCTCAGTCCTCTACATCATCCAGTCTGAGCTCAAGGATGGAAATGATTCAGCATTAAGCTGGCTCAACTTTTTTCTTAAGGGTTTAGTGTATTCAAACAATAGAAAAGGTAAGTACAATATCTGAGTATGGAGTTAGGAAAACAATTTTAGTATTAATAAAATGATATGGTAGTTTTTTCTGAAAATGCTAACTTAACACTTTTTAAAAAACATTTCTTTTAACGATTTCATTATTCCAAATTATCTTTTAGCTTTTGTAATGTAAAGCTGATTTCTTTTGCCCTTATGTTTGGGTAGTCATTGAATGTAAAGAATCAGCTTTGTAACTTTATATCTTACATTAATTGGCTGTAAAGGTTAGCCCATTTGGATTTAGTATCTATATTTATTTTAGTAGATCTAAGTTAAATACAAAAATGAGCAACTAATGAAGTATCTGGTTGCAGATTTTGAAATACATGTAGAGGATAGCTCTTTGCCTTAGAATGGAAACCATAGTTTCAGAAGCACATTCTTTTGAACACTAACTAGAGTTACTGGCCCGTAGAACTTGGTAGTAGTGGCTACTGCTGACAGATGTGCTAAAAGGAGACCACTCAAGGTTTTTGTTTCTTAAAGCCAGGAGCAGGGCATAGATTGATGTCAGGGTTCCCCTTACTTAGAGTGGAGAACAACATAGAGGTCTGTGGAAATTGCTTAGGGGATGGCCCTGCTGAAATAGTTGAGTTGCCTGCCTCTCTCCACAGTCCTCTAGTAGAAAGGTAATTGTTTGAAGAAACTGAATCTACTGAACTCTAAATGGAGGAAAAAGCAGACCTTGCAATTTACTTTATTAACTTAAAGTAGTTATAAAATTCCTGACTTGTTTAAAACATTTTCTCAGGCAGTTATGTTCAAGAGCTAATTGAGAATCTCTAGAGTGGTAGGAAAGTTTGGATTTTACACAAAGATTTGTTAAACTAAACCTCGAAATGTCAGAATATACTGGGTATTTAAAGAAGATTCATCATACTCTACAAAAACCTAGAGGGGTATAACAGTGAATTTTGGATCTTTTGATAATGTAGAAAGGAACTAATGAAAGCCATTCTTTGTGGCCTTGAGTCTTTCAAATAGAAGCTAGGAAGGCAGGTAACAGCCTATGTTTTGGGCCCTATAACAAAGGCTACCCTTTACCTTCTGTATCTGAGTGTTCAGAAGCCAGCAAGGTGAAAGTATATGTGTGTTGAAGTAGGGAATATGTTGGGATTTTTAAAAAATATTTTACTTATTTATTTTTAGAGAGAAGGGAAAGGAAGGAGAAAGAGAGGGAGAGGAACATTGATTGGTTGCCTCTCTCATGCCCCCAATTGGGAACTTGGCCTGCAACCAGGCAAGTTCCCTGACTGGGACTCAAACCAGCAATCTTTTGGTTGGCAGGCCAGTGCTCGATCCACTGAGCCACACCAGCCACGTTGGGAGTATGTTTTTCTGGATGATCTTTAGTAACTAATGGGAAAATGGAGTCCTATGCATTCAGTATTTTAGATTATAGTGATAAAGAAAAGTTGTATTAATCACTATTATTTTAAAGCCTCTCCAGAAAATGAGTAGTTTATTTTTCATTTCTTGACAAAAATCAAATTGAGTCATTGGGTTTGGGCCTATCATAGTTACCAGATCTTTTATATAAAGCCTTAAATTGATTTTAGGTGAGAATGTTTTAATCTGATTACTTTTTCCCTATTTGATATTTTTAAGGTAAAAGACTTGGTTGCCAGGATACATGGAAAATGGCAGGAAATAATCCAGAACTGTCGGCCTATTCAGGTGTCATTTTATTTAACAGTTTCATTTATTCTTTATAGTTTTACTGAATGGTGTTTCTTCATATTGTTTGAAAAAAGTACGAGAGAGCACTTGCTTCTAGATCTTAAGATAAACTGAAAACTCCAGTATAATAGTTTGTACTACTACAGTTGATCCAGTATAATTTTTCTTTTTTTAATATATTTTATTGATTATGCTATTACAGTTGTCCCATTACCCCCCCTTCATTCCCTTCTACCCTGCACACCCTCTCCCACCCACACTCCCCCCTTTAGTTCATGCCCATGTGCCGTAAATTCTTTAGCTTCTATATTACTCTTGCCCTCCCCAGTCTGTTTTCTACCTACCATCTATGCTACTTATTCTCTATACCTTTTCCCCCTCTCCCCCTCCCACTCCCCTGTTGCTAACCCTCCATGTGATCTCCATTTCTGTGGTTCCATTCCTGTTCTAGTTACTTGCTTAGTTTGTTTTTGTTTTAGGTGCAGTTGTTAATACTTGTGAGTTTACTGTCATTTTACTATACACGTTTTTTATCTTCTTTTTCTTAGATAAATCCCTTTAGTGTTTCATAAAATAAGGGCTTGGTGATGATGAACTCCTTTAACATGACCTTATCTGAGAAGCACTTTATCTGCCCTTCCATTCTAAATGAAAGCTTTGCTGGATAGAGCAATCTTAGATGTAGGTCCTTGCCTTTCATGACCTGGAATACTTCTTCCCAGCCCTTTCTTGCCTACAAGGTCTCTTTTGAGAAATCAGCTGACAGTCTGATAGAAACCCCTTTGTAGGTTACTGTCTTCTTATCTCTCGCTGCTTCTAGGATTCTCTCCTTCATTTTTACCTTGACTAATGTAATTATGATGTGCCTTGGTGTGTTTCTTCTTGGGTCCAACTTCTTTGGGACTCTGAGCTTCTTGGACTTCCTGGAAGTCTCTTTGCCAGATTGGGGAGTTCTCCTTTATTATTTGTTCAAATAACTTTTCCACTTGTTGCTCTCCCTCTTCCCCTTCTGGTACCCCTATAATTCTGATGTTGGAACATTTAAAGATGTCCTGGAGGTTCCTAAGCCTCTCCTCATTTTTTTGAGTTCTTGTTTCTTCATTCTTTTCTATTTGGTTGTTTCTTTCTTCCTTCTGGTCCACTCCATTGATTTGAGTCCCAGTTTTCTTCCCAGAGGGGCAGAGCCTTAGGTGTTCACCAGAGTGGGGCAACCCAGTCGCTGGGTTGTGACGCTGTATGTGGGGGGTGGGGTCCGAGAGGGAACAAGGGCGTTTGCTCCACTCTCTGTCAGACTTCAGTCCCTTCCGCCACCTCCCCAAAGCAAACTGGGTTTTTCTGGTGCTAATTCCCGTGTGGGTGGGCTTGTGCACGTTCTAGGACCCTGTGGGTCTCTCCAGCGAACTCTCCTGTGAGGCTGGGAGTCTCTCCCTGTACCTCAACCCCCACAGGTGTTTTCAGTCAGTACCCCGAGGCTCTATTTCCCAGCGCTGGGACCCTGGGTTGCGCGCAGTGCCTCGCTTCACAATCGCTGCCTTGCTGGGTCTGTCAGTTGCCACCCTGTGCCCAGGGTCTGCCAGCCACCGCCTATGTGCCCAGGGTCCTCCTGCTGCAGTCTTGAGTGCCCGGAGTGCTTTATGTGCCCGGTCCTACAGCTCTTTGTGCCTTGATCCCTCTCTACCCAGCTGCCTGACTCTGCCTCTCCTACCAGTCTGGCTGAATGTGTATATTTTAACTCCTTGGTTGTCTGACTTTCATACAGTTCAATTTCATGTCAGTTCTGGTTGTTATTTTATTTCTAAGTTGTTGTTGTCCCTATCTTGGTTGTGTAAGGAGGCACAGTGTGTCTACCTACATCTCCATCTTGGCTGGAAGCCCTTATTTATTTATTCATTTATTTATTTATTTATATTTTATTTTTTTTAAGTTTTTGTTGGCTTCATATTCATTAATTTATGTTAGCAGGTGGTTAAACCTGTTAATATAAATTTTAAAATGTTAAAAGCTCATTTTAAAGCTTATTTTAAAATGTTAAATTGCATTAAGTAGAGTTTATTTCACAAGAATCATTTTTCTTAACAGCTTGAGATAAAATTCACATATCATACATTTTACCCATTTAAAGTATACAGTGATTTTTGTATATACAGGCTTGTGCAGCCATCACCACAATCTAATTTTAGAACATTTTTGGCACTCCAAAAAGAGAGAAAATCCCACACTCATTAGCAGTCACTCCCCATTCCCCAACTACCTGCACGCCTATCTCCATTCCACCAAGGCCCAGGCAACTACAGACTTTCTGTCTAAATAGAATTGCCTGTTCTTTATATTTCATATAGATGAAATCATATACTATGTAGTATTTTATAACTGGTTTCTTTCACATAACAATGCTAACTGAATCCATGTTGTAGCATTTATGTCCATTTTATTACTAAATAATATTCCATTGTATGGATATATCACATTTGATTTATCCACTTATTAAATGGACATTTGCGTTGTTACCACTTCCTGGCTATTATGAATAATGTTTTCATGAACATTTGTATACAGGTTTGGGTTTTTTTTTTAAGATTTTATTTATTTATTTTTAGAGAGAAGTGAAGGGGAGAGAAAGAGAGGGAGAGAAACATCAGTGTGTGGTTGCCTGTCACGTGTCCCCTACTGGGGACTGGCCTGCAACCCAGGCATGTGCCCTGACTGGGGATCGAACCTGCAACCCTATGGTTTGTGTGTACAGGTTTTTGTGTGAACATATATGTTTTCAAGTGAAAATATCTTGGGCTTATACCTGGGAATAGAATTGCTGGGTCATATGGTAATTCTATGTTAAATGTTTTGAGGAACCACCAGACTGTTTTCCACAACAGCTGCACTATTTTACATTCCCAACAGAATATATGAGGTTTCTGATTTTTCTACATTATTGTCTACTTCTTATCTGGGTTTTTGTTTTTGATTAAAGACATAGTAGGGGGTTGGAAGTAGAATCTCACTGTGGTTTTAATTTGCATTTCACTAATGACTAATAAGCACTTTTTGTGTGCTTATTAGCCATTCATATAGCTTCTTTGGAGAAATGTCTATTCAGATTCTTTGTCCATTTTTTTAACTTCGGTTTTTATCTTTATTATTGATTTGTAAGAATTCCCAAATGCTCTAAATACAAGTCTCTTATTAGGTATAATTTGCAAATATTTTCTCCCATTCTGTATGTCTTTTTATTGTCTTGATGCTATCATTTGTAGAACAAAACTTTTTAATCATGATGAAGTCAGTTTATCTATATTTTTTTCTTTTGTCACACTTTTGGTATCATGTCTAAGGAGACTTTGCTTTCAAGAGGGGCATTGTTTAATACCTGCTGTTTGTCATCATGCTGTTTATAAGCAAACTGATCTGGGATTGTCTAAAATGATGCTTCTCAAATTTTAATGTGCATAAGCATCAACAAGGAACTTGTTTAAATGCAGATTTTTATTCAGTAGGTCTGGAATGGGACCTGAGCTATTCTGCATTTCCACCAGGTTCTCAGATTAATGCCCATGCTGCTGATCCAGGGACCATACTTGCAGTAGACAGGACCTAAAAGTTGTTTATATTTTTTAATCAAAGTAACAGGAACACTGAATATTAATTACAAAAGCAATCTCACTATTCTATGACATTTTGACTTTTGTTGTTGGTATCCTTCCTAAGATGTGCACGCCATTTTAGAAGAGTCTTTAATAAATCTTAAGGTAATGTTTTGTTGTTGTTTCTAACCTCGGTAGACCTTTTCCAGGCTGACCATCTTAGCTGATGTGGCATTAAAATAGAAAAGAATTTAAAACTAAAACTTTCTATTAGCTTAACAGTTTTACTTAAATCTTCTTAAATATGATTCTCTATGCGTTTGTTGATGAACAGAAAACATCTTGTACTTTATATTTTTTAATTGTTAGACCACAAAATGTAAAACTTGAATCTGATTACCACAAATTTTCAGAGAAATATAAAATATAAATTTTTTTTACTTTCATTATCAAAGTCCATTGTCTGATGAAGAAATATTTTATAAAGATTATTCATAATTTGGATTTTCTTTATCCTGGTTTTTTTCCCCCTTGTGTTTTCTAGGGGCAGCTTCATGACTTCTGGGTACCAGATTCTTAACAGGAGTTGCAACAGCAAAAATGAGAACCAAGAAAAGTTCAATAAGAGCCTTTCCTAGAGGAGTAGAAGGGATTACTACAAAAACCAGTGGAATGCTAAGAAAATGTGCAGCAAGTGTGCCACTTGAGTATCTAGTATGAAGCTGGTAATAAAGAAATTGCTGCCCTGGCTGGTGTGGCTCAGTGGATTGAGCGCCGGCCTGCAAACCGAAAGGTTGCTAATTCGATTCCCAGTCAGGGCCCATGCCTGGGTCGGGGGCCAGGGCCCCAGTTCTTACATGTTGATATTTTTCTCCCTCTTTCTCTCTTCCTTTCCCTCTCTAAAGGTGAATAAATAAAATCTTTTTTAAAAAAGAAAAAAATTGCCATTTCTGAAGCAGATATGAAACACAATCTGCTTATTTAGGTAATTGGCCTTTTAAAAGAGCAGCATCCTATAACAGACTGGAAGTGTAGAAGCAGCTAATAGTTGCATGTCTAACCTGCCCCCATTAACTCTGCTGTTAAATTATAAGCCTGTTATCTTTTTTCTCCTCTGTATTTGTGGCACTTGGATAATCACAGAAAATATGTGAGAAAAGATTTGGACCAATGTGAGGAGTTAACATGGAAACCAAGACCAAGTTCCAGTTGGTTTTAATTTTCCCTTTTAGTTATTTTAAGACTCAATGGAAAAACTCAAAATTGAGTTTAGTAACAAAAAGGATAAATCTCTTCTGTAACTCCTGTAAACCACAGGGAGGGTTCAGTCCATCCATTTCCTTCACTATTCAAGATTATAAATCTGTTAGGTTTTTTAAATACATTTAACAAACATTTGAGAAACAGAAGGTATATTGTCAGATCCCGTTAAGGGGAAGAGGTTAAGCTACAAAATAATGGCTCTGTTTTCATGCCAAAATATGCAGTTTGTTTTTAATTTCCAGTGCATTTTTTAAAATACTGGTTAAATCATAGAATTCTGGCCCCTTAGTAGCCATATTATAGAAGTCTGTATTGTAAAAGTTTAAAAATCTGGACAAGTTTCCAGAAACCTTATTTTCATGAGTATATAACCTTGGCAGAGACCTGGATGGTATTATTCTTTACGACACTGCACGCATGTGTGCACTCACACACGTGTTTGTGCTTGTATTTTAAAGTTGCACTTGAGAACCACAGCTGCTCTAAATTCTTAAACACTGGAAAGCCAGCCTTTGGTTTAAATGGTGAAGGGTTAGTAAAAGTGCACGTGCTGGTCTTAGCCCAAGGGCCCTTTGAAGCCTTTGGAAGTAATAAACTCTTACTAGCTAACTGAAAAATTCTTTTGTTGACTGAGTGTCCCTTTTAGGAAAATTTCTAAAAAGAAAATGCCAACTTTTTTTTCCAGTATTGACTTGGATGACATTGCTAGTAGCTATCCTGAGCACCCTGAGGTCTCCAAGTGTGAGGAGAAAGGTAAAGGTGGTGGCGAGGAAGGGAATTAGATTTGATATTTGTAGTTTGAGAACGGAAAAAATATGTTTTGAAAATAGCTTTCTACCTCTAAATTGAGGCTTAAGAGTAAAACACATTTTATCTTAAATGTATCATTTAAAGTAGCATAAATAATTTTTGAGCCCATGTCAAGCATTGAGCAGTTAGAGATTTTCTAGGGAAGACTAAGTAAATCCAGTTCCTGAGAACCTTGTAAGGCCAACAAAAGTTTTATTCTGTGTTGAGTTTACTGGTAAGAATATTATTATCTTGATACTACCTCTCAAGGGTATTGTTAGAAAATGCCACTTACGGTTAATGAGATAAATACAAAGATACAAAGAGTTATATTTGACAGAAGCTTGAAACTCTGGCATCTATCTGCCCAACAATGGGGGCTTTCACACTCTGTAATTTAATAATTTGTAGATACATTATTTGTGTGTAATTTTATAAGTGTTCATATTTTTCTCATTTTGCATTGTGTAAAGTGTAAAAAGTTTCAAAAGTATAAAATACTGCTTATATTGCTTGTAATTACAGTGTGTAAATATTTTCTAATCGTGTACATTGATGGGGGGACAAGTGGGTTATTCAGGTTTTTTTTTAAGTGACCCTTTTGTATTGCAGTTTCAACAGGTAACTGCTCATCAAATTTAAAACCACTTTGATACATTTTTATTTAGCAGTTCCAATAAGAAAAGTCTCTATTTTTAATTATCTTTCTCCATTAGAGAAAAATACTTCATGTGTCCCTTTAAAATAAATGGCCAAACGTCTGTTTGGACCTTTGCATTTATGACTCTGGTAGATGTTTCAGTCTCCAGGTCATATTCCAGTTAGTATTTGCATTCGGGTTCTCATAAAAGTTGTGTGATTCTCTTTGGCACAAGTAGCCCATGGTTTTTCTCCCAAATCAAGTGTTACCCTTCTCCCTCTTGAGTCCCCTTGCTTTGTCTCCCTCCTGCTGTTGTTGCCCACCCAGTGAAAAGGGATGGTTGTGGGGGAGAAAATGTTCATTGCACAGAAAATGTCAGGCCACTTTTGAGACTTGGCAAACAAAGCTTGCACTGAGTGGTGGTGTGTTTGGCAGTATTACTGTGCCAAAAATCACCTTGTCTAATTTTCTGGATATGTATGTCAAACTTATTACCCTTATTGCAAGCTGAAATTTAAGATACTTGTAAGTGTTTATGCTTTTGTGTGTAACTGTTTGCCTTTTCTAAACTGCATTTCTTGTTATCCGAAAATACAACTCTATTAGTTATACCATGTTAAGTGAAGATGCGCTCCATGCACAAAATGCATCTGTGTAGCAGTAAAGTAACAGCATTTGTACATTTTCTGTCTATCTCCTGATGGCAGTGGTGCCTTTGTCGCCTTTTGGAAGGTTGGCATTTTGTTTTTGTTTTGAGGTACAAGTAATAGCTTGCTTTTGACTTCACAAAAATCTCCCCAGATAGAAAAGATAGAAAATGGTGTGTCATCATCCAGACCCAGTTGGAACATTTGCTTTTCTGTTTGTGTCAAAACAAGTGTAGTTGGTGGGGACCGGCCAGTAATAATGTGTGGAGTCTTTAAACCAAGATTAATTTTTAAACTCTAAAAAGTAAAAATCTAAGAGGTGACCCATAAGTGACTGAGTTGAGAATTAGGGAAGGACTGTCCTGGCGTGCCTCTGAGGAGACACGATTAGAGTTCTGGTGGTCGGGCATGCAGAGCGTGACCCGTGATTCGTGCTCACTGGCGGTGTCAGCACGCCTCACTATCTGTGTTTCTTTTCCCTGGGCAGTCCTGTCAGCCGGTCACCCACCAGCTCTTAGGCAGTTTACAAGTAGAGGCAGGTTTCTTTTTTCTTTGTTTTCCTTTCCTTGTTTTTTTATTTTTTAGGATTTTATACTACATCTTGTTTAAAGTCCTATGAATGTATGTGTGTGTTATTAAAACGGCTTTTTCTCAGTTTCAACATGTGTTTGGTAGTATTTGTTTGGGAGTGGGGATGGTAAAGTATCTGGAATGCCCTGTGTCTTCCCCTGCTCCATCCCCTGCTTTTTAAACCAATTTCTTCCTTTCTTCCTCTTGCTTTGGATTCTCCCATTGGTTTGGTCAGTTTGTTAATGTCTCCTGTTTCTGACATACTTAAAGCCATAGTTGTATACAGTTCACTTTTATATAACCCAGTTAAAATAATTTGCTGTATACTTTGCAGTCAGGAATTCAGTAACCTCATTCTTATCTCTTCCACTATGTTCAGTGACTGCTGAGTCCCCACTACCAGTAATGGTAAAACACAGAGGTCTCATGAATCTTACCTGCTGCTGTCCAGATGAAAATACTTTCTGTTACTTGGAAAAGAAGACTGGAAAACAATACCCTTGACCTGCCCCCTTGTTCTAGAGTCGAGGAGAAGCCACACAGTACGGAGGCAGGGCTCAGGATCACCTCCAGCCCACCAGGCAGACAGCCCTGGATATGCCAGGGAGGAAGGGGGGAAGACATAGGTTGACACGTCCTCACTGGAGCTGTTCCTGTGAGGTCATAGAAGGGCTAGGCAGGGTTGCCACAGGCCTCGGGTTCCAGAGCCATGTCAGTATTTCTCCCTTCTGACATGCTAGTTAAAAGATGGCTTGTGAGCATTTTTCTCCAGCATTAGCATAGAGAGGTCCTGGTGTGAAAGCCCAGGCAAAAGTAGAGGCATTGCCTAAGAACTCACTGGGAGGCAGGCAGGCATCACAGCCTTGTACAAATTATGGGCCTTGACCTTGCTCTTCGTCCTGACCTCAGGTTACCATAGCCATTGTTTGATCCTTGGCAAGTATTAACTTCTTTTAGTTTATCTGTCGAATAGAATAATAATGGTGTCTACCTGAGGTGTTTGTGAGGGCTAAATGAACTAATGCATGAAAAGTGTTTAGCAAAGTTCCTGGTATATAGCAAGAACTCAGTAAGTGCTAGCTATTATTATTAGCTCTTAAGTTCAGGCTCTTCTCAGATCATGAAATTGATCTTAAGGTACTTGGGCTTCACTGATACCTGAGCAAACCATATTTCTTAAAACTATTTGTTTTTATTCCTTCTGACACAGCCCCAGAGACCTCTGTTCAGCTGTCTCTGCTGGTAAAAAATTAAGTTTGTGACTTTTTAAAACCCAGCATGCTGAAGCTGAGAAAGGGCTGGTGGGTGGTGACTTTCCAACATTTGTGGACATGTCCTGACACTCCCTTCTCCTTGCTAACAATTCCCCAGGCTGGAGTCAAGAGAGGTCAAACCGGAAGGCCCAGCTTTGGGTCTGACTCCAAGACTACTGGCTGGGAGGAAAACTTAACAGGCAAAACAGGCTTCTGAAGCACAGTGGAACAGTGAGACTACAGCACTATTGCACTGGTGACAGTCGCAACTGAAGAAGCACCTCAGCTGTAATGTGGCCAAAACAAAGATCACACCACCCAAAGGGAGAGTGCTGGGCAAACCAGAGGTGGAGATGGCAAAGTAGGGACAAATGCTGCCACAGTGAGCTGCCAGCAGGACAACTTGACTAGGCCAGAGTTCCTTTGCCTCAGGGAACCTCTGCTCAAGTTTCAGGGGTGCACACCTACCCCTACACCTAGGATCCCTGCTACAGTGAGTAACCACTCTACAAAGCCTGGAGCCAAACCTGGTGTGTGGATGGCTGAGCTCAGCCAGCACTGCTGTCAGCCACTTTCCTACAACAGAGCTGGGGAGGATAGTCCAGCAAAAACAAAACCTACACTCTTGGGGTTCTGTCGGTGAAATGCACCAGGTTTTCAAACGGGGTCCTCGCACAGCCACCCTGTGAGACAGCCGAGGTAGTGACTAAGGATGAGTAACAACCTTCTCAAAGAATGGCCTGCCTGTGTCCCCGGACACATGTTGATGGCTAGGTTAAGGTGAATTTCTTGGTTTGCTTTTGAGTCTCCTCCCCTGTCCATCTTCTCTTCATATCTTATCAGCCTGATTTGCAGAGGAGTATTATCAAAGGGGCTTCCTACAGAAAGTTCCATTAATTGCAGGCACATCTGATCATTTCATTAGGTTCAGAGACTGAAGTGGAAGGACAGCAGAGAGAAATGCATTGTGGTCTGAATCTATATTATCAGAGGTACAAAAGTAACTGCCCAACTACAGTGTAGCAAGTGCTGTGCTGGAAGTCTACGTTGGGATTTAGACGTTTTGCTCATTTGAAAATGTGTGAGGTTCTGAGTCTGCCATCAGAGCACCTTAGAGGAGAAAAGGCATGCCTCATAGAGACTAGGTGAGTGAGATGCCAGACCTACCACCAAATCACTTCGGCCTACTTGCCGCCTCCTGAGGTACATATGAAGTCGCCGGTGTGAGTTCATGAAGAGCTGAGTCCCTTAGCCTGCTGGGGCCCCCTGCGGTTTAATTGCTCTCCTGTCTGGTACTATGGGGCCAGCAGTTTTCCTATCCCTCCTCCACTGTCACTCCCAACACACTTTCCCATGAGGACTGCAGATTTTTTTTTTCTTAGCCATGTCTTTCCCAGTCTTCCAGCTTGGACTTCCTTTCTTGGTCAGCCCTTTCAGAATTTTCTTCTGTGGTCTTTTCAAAACTACTAGCTGACTTGCCGTTCTGTTACCTCCTGGGAATCCTCCCATCTCATCAGGTCAAACACACCTTCCTCTCCTGCCGTTTCCCTTCTACCTACTCCCCAACACAAGCCTACACACTTCCGCCTTTGCTCTGATGATACCCCTTCAGGCTTGCCTTGCTCCCCTCTTCTCAGGCTTTCCCAGTCCTCATTGTCCTCTCTGTAAACACAAGTATAATTTCAAGGCAGGTTATTTAACCTCTTGGAGCCTCTTTTCCCATCTATAAAATAAGGTTGTTAATCCCTCAAGATTGGAATGAAGATACAATAAAAACTTAAAAAAAAAAAAAAAAGCTGGCACTCGGCGTAGATATGTGTGCACACTCGAAGCATTTCTCCCTCGCTGCCTCCCCCTCCATACACACGCATCCTATTTGCAGAGTGCCGGGGGAGGCGGAAGTGTGATGTGGGCCCTGCTGCCTAGTCACACACGGCAGCCCAAACTACGAGACTGTGTATACAGAAGTGCCAGACTGAGCTTTGAGAACTTCAGCAAAAGAAGGATGATGTGTGTTTCCTGGGCCCCTTCAAATGACAGAGCCTCTTGAGTCTTGTTCACCGGCTCTCAGGCCAGTGCTCATCCACCTGTTCCCCTACCTTCTGTCCCCCAGAGCGCAGACTCCTAGGCACATAAGTTAGTTACCTGTGCCCCTGTGGCCTTCATCATTTCGGTCCCACTGTTGGGACCATATCAATACTGTCATGGGTGAGAGAGGGAGGATCAGGCCAGGTCAGGTCTAGAGCTTGGGTCTGAGGCAACCCTAGAGGGGCCTTTAATAGGTAGTGGGAAGAAGGCACCGCCCAAGGTGAAGGGAAGCTGAAGAGCCAAAGTCTGCATGGGAGGCCCATCCTAGTCGAGTTATAGGAGTTGGGGGGTTGATTCTGAGGAGGCGTTCTGGAGTGCTATTGAGTAAGGTGATTGAGCCAAGGGAGGTCAGGATGTTTTATTGCCTAGGAGGAGTTCACCGAAAGATCTGGAGTAAGAAGGATGCCCAAGGTGAGCTGGGAAGGAAGACAGGTGTGTGAGTGACCCAGTCCCTGAGGAGGTAGGTGTACCCCAGTTATGTCGGAGTTTTGGCTGAGTGGACAGGTACAAATGGTTGTGGCTTATCTATCCAGGAAAACAGCATTTTCTGTGTGTACTTCTGATCGGGCTGTCACTTCATCCCTTCAGGCCTGACCCCCACCCCCTCACCCACCCAGATCTCAGGCTGAAGGACCAGGCGACCCCAGGGATCTTGAGCTGAGAAGACCCTATTCTGTGTTCGAAGCTGCCCCAATGCTTGGTCTCCACGTAACTGTAGCTCTTCGCACCCTAGGCAGAGAGCACAAGAGGTGGCAGAAACTCAAGAAGTGAGGGGAGGCTTTCAGGCCCACGGGCTCTGGGATAATTTGTAGCCCCTAGAGAACAAGGTTTGTGTGTCTCTTGTAGGAGGAAAGTCGGAAGGGTCCTAGGGCTAGAGGGGAGAGAAGGTGGGCTATGAGCCGTTGAGGGCATTCAGTGTAATGAGACCACCACCAGGGGGCAATACCGGGGCCTCCGACCTTGTGGGCGGGGAACGCCATCGCCCTTAAACTGTCTCTATTGTAGGGGTGCAGGAGCAAAGGAGAGAGCAGCACCTTTCTCGGCACCCCACCCAGTCCGCCCGGCCTCCTGGTCCCACCTTCCAGGCCCCGCCCCACCGGTGGCTCCGCCTCCACCCCGCCCCGCCTCTGACCGCGGCCCCTTCATCCTGCAGCTGGTGCTTTGGGGCCCAGAGCTGTGCGTCGCTGTCTCTATGGCCCGCGATCCGAGCGCAAAGGTGAGAGAGGCAGGGGGTGCGGGCGGTGGCGGTGTTTGGGCTGGGGGTGGGGTGGGGGGGCGGAGACCAGGCCAGGCCTTCCCCACATCCATTCCACCCTCCTAGCTGGGCCAGGCCTTTATCACCGCCAAGTCCCCCAGTCCCTCATAAAATGTAAAGGGGCGCGGGCGAGGCCTCCAGCCTCGCTGGGCGCAAACCCACCAACGTGGAGTCGGGGATCAGCGCGCAGAACCGGGGCCGCATGGCAAGCAGTGTTCCCCGGGATCTGGGTCACGTCTCCTGGCGTCCAGCTGGATAGAAGGAGACCTTGTCCTCGAGCTACAGCAGTAGGAACTGAGGTTAGACCCGAGGAAAGAAGAGAACCGGGGAGGAGATGGTGGAGGAGGGAGGTAGTGGGGGAGGGGCTTACAGGCCAGCAGAGACCACCATCCTACTGGGCAGAGGGAAACACCTCTTACAATAAGCAGGTGGACTTCTGGAATGAAGGTTGAGAGTCTGCTGATCCTACACGGATCTTGTTGCGGGGGATGGGTCTCTCCTCAGTTCCCTCTGCCCTAGGATCTGCCAAGTGGGGAGGTGATCAGAGTCTAGGGAACTGGCCCTGGGGAGGAACCCAAACTATGGAACCAAGGGTGGAATGTGGTGTGTGGACTGGAGACCTTGAAGCCTAGTTGCCCCTTAGCCTCGCCTTCTCTCCCAACAGGTTTTAAATGGGGGCTCAGAGCTCAGGCCCAACTCCCATAACTAGAACTGCAGTGTACATGGGAGTAGAGAGTGCCTAGTGATCCATCCTGTCTTTCCTTTGCTAAGACTAGGGGCCTCCTTCCTTTCCTGCAGAGCAGCCTTGACCCCTGCACCTATCCCATTGGAGCATCTGAAGGCAGAAGCTTCCCCCATCACACACACACACACACACACACTCGGAATCTGGCCTTAGAATCGGGACATTGGGGAAGGAGGGAGGGTTCTGCTCTTTATCTCACCCTTTGTGGACACCAGCAGCCTCCAAGTCTGCAATGAGAACTGGACCCCTGTATGCACATATGCGTGTCTCTGCATAAATGTAATTGTGTGTTTGAGGACTGTGAACACACATGTACTTGACCCTTCTTTGTCTGACCCACTGTATCAATGGGTTTGTGTGCATGTGCTTCCACATATGTGTATATGTGTAGGTCCCTCCTGTGAATAGGTGTGCAATCCTTCATAGGCACATGTGTGGGTCTACAACCTTCCTTGTCAACCTTTGAGGCTGTGTGGCCTGCTGAATGAATGGGCATATAAATGTAACCTTACATGTGAATATATATGAACATATGTGGTAGGCCCTTTATGTAAACATATGTGTGTACAAACCTCCCTGTGAGTGTGTGTGCATGAATATCCTGTGAGCACATGTGTTCACAGCTTTCCTGTGCCTATGTATGTGTATGTGCACCTGTTTGCATACACACCACCCTCCTCTGGACACATGTGACTTGTGTAAATCTGTGTGAGTGTGCCATGTACCACACTCTGAGTGGTTCCTCTGACCTGGGGTGTGTTCCTCCTGCCCAATCCTAGGGACTCGCTCCTCCTAACCATAGGGCTCCCCCTCCTCCTGCATGAGCAAATAATAGGACCCAAAGGTAAACAGGTGTGCCTCCACAGTAGGGGGCGGAGCACGGGCAGTTTGCCTGGGGCCTCCAGCTGCCCCAGCCCCTAAACCAGTAGCTGATGCCCTTTCTGTGGGTCAAGGACCCCCTTCCCTCTGTTCATACTCCATTCTCCCGCTCTGGGCTCTGTCCACTACAGTGGTGAACTTTACCTCTTAAATAAATACTCTAAAGTCCTGTTCTCCCTCTGTCCAGGTCCTCATCCCTCCCTTCTCTTCAAGGCCACAAAGTTAATCTTTGACTTAGAAGGGTAGGGAGAGGCCAGTGACCCCTCTGGCCCTGTCTCTGAGCATCTGATGAAAATGGGTGGGTCAGCCTTCCTCCACAGCTAGCCCAGCTGAGGAGCCCTTCAGGAGCTACCTCGGAGATAAGGCCTGTTCCAGTGTCTAAAGGCCTGCTGCCTGTGCCCCAGCCTGTTCCCACCTGGTTGGCTTGAAGGAGGGCCCGGGGAATAGTCTCCAAGATGTGCTAGGGGAGGTGACCAAGAGCTCAGGCATCCCATCATTCACCTTTTCCATGTTGTTCACATCTCAGTTAACTGGACTTGCGCATTATAGCCTCCTGCACAGACATGACACTGATGCCGCCAGGGGGGCCAGATACCCCCCAGTGCATGCGAGTGCCCGTTTGCAGGTAGGGGCATGTGCACATGCCTAGCCAGAGGGTGTAGTACAGACTCACATGGGGAGGGCGGAGATGTGCACCCCCTCAGAGAGGAATGCTGGAAAGTATCTAATTAAAGAGAAATTCCAGAAGGAGCTCTCTGGCCAGGGAAAAGAAAAAACAAAGGGAAAACAGGGCAAAATCAACAAAGGCCCATTAATTGTCTCTGCTCAGGCCTTCCTGCATCAGGCACCCCCGCAGGCAGCAAGGGCAGCTGCAGCCCAGCTGGGCCTCACTGTTGGCAGGAGAAGGCGTTCCCCCTGAGAACCCAAGTTCCACCAAGATGGAGGCCTGCCTAAACTTCTCACTTGGTCAGAAAAGGACTATTACCTTGGGTTTAGGTGGGGAGGAGTGACGGGTTTTGTAAAGAGGGCAAGTCCCACCCAACTTCCTGCATCAGAATGACGGAGTCGATCCTGACCTGGCAGTCCTGCGGATGCTTGGCCTCCTCTCTTTGGCACCCCCTGAAGTCTGGGGGTGGTGTCAGCTACCTTCCACCCACACAGAGATCAAAGGACTTTTTTCCCCTGTTTTTTTTTTTTTCTTCAGAAACCAGACCTCAGAGAACCAGCACTAGCCCTGCTTTCGAAGCAGGGTAACCCCATCAGTGACCTACAACCCCTCCAATGACCCCACAACTCCTTCTCACCATGGAGTCTGTATTGGATGCAGACAGGCAGTGTGTGATCCTCTGACCTCTTACCTGGGATTCCATGGCCACGCCACCCTATGATTCCATGTCCCCCCAATTTCAGGACCCTCCCTGGCCCCATGACCCCTGACCTGCCAAGTGACCTCCCTGGACCTTGACCCCTGTGACTGTTCTTCCCGTCATCCCCTTGACTCTGGCCCTGGCTCCCCTTTGGAGTCTTGTTGGTCGGGGCTTCCCCAGGAAGATGTGGGGGAGGCTCTGGCCCCTCCTCCTGAGCTTCCTCACAGCAGCTGCAGTCCCTGGACCCTCACCACGGAGACCATCCAGAGAACTAGATGCCACCCCTCGGATGACTATCCCCTACGAAGGTTAGACTGTCGTCCCCCTGCCCCAACCTCAAAAGACAGCAGGAGCCAGGGCTGGGGGTGGGAGGCAGCCCCAGAACTAGGCTCACAGCTCCTGCTCTCCCCAGAGCTCTCTGGGACCCGGCACTTCAAGGGCCCAGCCCAGAACTACTCAACACTGCTGCTGGAGGAAGCCTCGGCAAGGCTGCTGGTGGGAGCCCGGGGCGCCCTGTTCTCTCTCAATGCCCACGACATAGGAGATGGGTCTCACAAAGAGGTCAGCCCCTGCAACCTGGGCCACCCAGAGGGTCTCCAGCTCCATCCACCTCCCCAGGACCTCAGCTTCCTAGGAACCCTGCCACCCTTCCACAGCCCCCTGGACAGACAGTGCTGCTCTTCCCAGCCCAGGGCTCCCTTACACACAAAGCTCCTCCTGAAACTGACCCCCACCCCAATTTCCCCATTTCCCTGGGGTCCCCTCACCTGGTCCCACAGGCAGTGGGAAAGGCAAGGGTATTGGGGCCAGTGCATCAGCCTTTCTCCCCTTTCCCCCTCTCCAGATCCACTGGGAGGCCTCCCCAGAGATGCAAACTAAATGTCATCAAAAAGGAAAAAACAATCAGGTATGTGGTCTGCCCTGTCCCCAGCTCCTTTCCTCTTCCTCCTCCTCCTCAGGGGCGGTTGTCAGGGTTGGGAG
This sequence comes from Phyllostomus discolor, assembly GCF_004126475.2. Taxonomy (NCBI): domain Eukaryota; kingdom Metazoa; phylum Chordata; class Mammalia; order Chiroptera; family Phyllostomidae; genus Phyllostomus; species Phyllostomus discolor. Next base: position 153,324,650 of record NC_040907.2, read on the forward strand.
CCCAGATGGGAGGTAACCATAAGCCAGTCGGTTGCGGCAACCACAGCAAACACCGTACGTGCTGCCGGAGTGGCGAGCCCCAGGCGCAGCACTGCTAATCCAGACATCTGGCGACCTATTAGCTTGGTCTGTGATGGCATCTTAATTTCCTCTGGGCTCCCAAAGAACAATCACGATAACAGTAATTAATCTCTAGTAGGTTCTGACTTAGCTATTACCTCACCTAATTCTAAACTAACCCTGTGAAATGGCATTATCCCCATTTTAGAGAGGAGAAAAATGAGGCTTTAGTTAAGGAGTAGCCCAGCTTACACAGTGTTCCATGGAGGGTGTTGGTGAGGGGTCAGCCCGTCCTAGCTAAAGAAACAGGGTGTCTACAGAGGTCCCGTGTCCGGCTATGTAGCAGATCCATCCACCCAAAATGCTTTGTAAAATACGCATTCCTGCCCTGGCTGGCATGGCTCCGTGGACTGAGTGCCGGCCTTCAAACCAAGAAGTCGCCAGTTTGATTCCCAGTCTAGGGCACATGCCTGGATTGCGGCCAGGTCCCCAATAGGGGGTGCACGAGAGGCAACCACATATCAGTGTTTCTCTCCCTCTCTTTCTCTCTCCCTTCTCCTCTCTCTAAAAATAAATAAATAAGATCTCAAAAACTTAAAAAAAATACATATCCCCAAGGTCCACCGGCCCATGAATTCTGATTCAGTGAGCCAGGCGTGGTGTTGAGGCAGGCGTGTTTAGAGACATGCCTCTCGGGGCTTCCCTCAAAGGCCGCCTCCCGGTGCAGCATGGGTAGGAAATGGGACTGGGAGGCAGGTGGCGCCCAGGCCGTAGAGGATCTGGATTTTATTCTGTGACAGTGAGCACCCTCACCACTTGATACTTTAGATACTCAAACTTTTTTAAAAATTTTCATTGTTGTTCAGTACAGTTTTCTGTCTTTTACTCCCATCCCAGCCCCGCCCCCCTGCCCAGCCCTCCCTTAGATACTCTAACTTTAATGTGCAGGTGAATCACCTGGGGATATTATACATGCAGATGCTAACTCAGTAGGTCTGGGAAAGTTTCGAGATTCTGCAATTCTAACACACTCCCAGGTGACGCTGACACTGCTAGTCCCTGGGCCACACTTTGGGTAGACAGGACACTTCCCAAAGTGGGTTCTGAGGAACATCAATTTTCAAAAGAGGGATTTAATGGTCAGATGAGTTTGAGAGATGTTGCATCCTTAATCCCACAATGCACAGCAATATCCATAAGGCTCTGAGAAGTCCCCCCGTAGAGGTAGATTTTACCTGTAGTTAAAAAAGTTTTAACTGGTAAAACTTATTTAACCACAGAATTCCTCTCCCCTTCCCCCTTATTAATGTAAACGCCTTGAGGAAACATTATTTACTGTAGGAATATCTACCCAGCCCCAGGCACTGCATGGACTAAAATGGAGCGAGTCTACAGGCAGGACAGGCAGTGGCCGGGTTGGGGGCATTGCGTGGGTCAGAGGAGGGAGGCCTGAATGGGCCGGTGGAGGGGAGGGATGGAGCCACCCCTGCATCCAGGGAGGGAGCGGGAGGAGCCAAAGAGGCCTGCATGGATCCAAACCCCGGGAACCCGGCGGGAGGAGGAATCTCCAACAAGGCCAAAAAGTCAAGAGGGTAGCAGCTTGAAGCATTTGATTGGCAGAGAAAGCCAGTGTGGCTGGAGTAGTGTGAGCCTAGGGTAAGGGGCAGGGCCAGGAGCACGTTGGACCCAATGTTCAGGTGCTCAGGACTCTGGTGAGCCCCTGAAGGGTTTTTAAATATAGCAGCAACATGATCTGGTTTACATTTTTTAAACTATGCCTTAGAAAGTGGGTTGGGAGAGTGTGCAGACTGGCAGACTGTCTCTGGAAGGAAACTCCAGACAGTGCTAACAGCTGTCTCCTTGGGAGGCAACAGGGATAAAAAGGATACTCTGTTTACAACACGTCCTTCTGTACCTTCTGAATTGTACACCGAGTGCGTGTATTCCTTCCTCACTGAGTAAATAAGTCGGTTTTTATAAACAGTGGCAGAAGCTTGGGAGAGCTGGCAGGTGGTTGCTGCGGCGGGTCGGGGAAGAGGGGATGGCGGCACTAACTCGGACTAGGGTGGGGGCATGGAAGGAAGTGGACCAAGTCCAGAGACGTTTCGGACAAAGAGACATTTAATCAGGAAGCAGGACTGAATGTGGGGGTGAGGGAGTGGGAAGCAGCAACGATGACTCCTGGTTTCTGGACTGAGTAGGACGCGGAGAGGAAGAAAGGAGGGAAAGACTAGATGAACAGGTTTAGGAGGGAAGAGCAGGTTTCAGGGAAGAGGGGATGAGCCTGCGTCCTGACACAGCGAGTTTGATGTGTCTGGGATATCGGGTGGAGAGAGGGCTGGAGCCCGAGGATAGATCTGGTGGTGTCACCCCAAAGGGGCTGCGGGAGCTCCAGGGTTGGGGGACATCGCTCAGAAGGAGACGTGTGAGAAGCGTCGTAGGGCGATGAGAGCCTGAGAGTACCTGTGCTGAGCGTGCGGGAGATGCGGGGAAAGCTGGCAGAGGGCACCGTGTGACCCAAGACACGGAGGAGGGAAGTGATGCCCCTGGGAGGTCACAAGACAGTGAGTTCCAGGGAGAGCTCTAGGTTCTGGGCAGGGAGCAGGCGCACTGGGATACTGGAAGGAACTGTGTGTCCCATGAGTGGGGATAAGAGCCAGACTACCAAGCCGGACTAATGGAAGAGGCCCTCCCCCACCCACCCCACAGACGGAGTGCTTCAACCACGTGCGATTCCTACAGCGGCTCAATGCCACCCACCTCTACGCATGTGGGACTCACGCCTTCCAGCCCCTCTGTGCAGCCATTGTGAGTACGCCTGCCCTAGCCCTGATTACTGGTCCCGGCCCCGGACTGGTCTGACCTTGGGCTCCCACCTGTCCTTGGAACCACTTGCTTCTGAACCCTCATTCCTCCAGGATGCTGAGGCCTTCACCTTGCCAAGCAGCTTTGAGGAAGGAAAAGAGAAGTGTCCTTATGACCCAGCCCGTGGCTTCACGGGCCTTATCATCGGTGAGCGCACCCTCCTCCCCTCTCCAGTCCCTCATCCACAAGCATGCTGTTTGAGGGATACAGATGCCGTTGCTAGACCTTGCCACCATGTGTATTACATGCCTTGCTGTGTGTGACATGTCTCATGCCTGCTCCAGATGGAGGCCTCTACACAGCCACACGGTATGAATTCCGGAGCATTCCTGACATCCGCCGGAGCCGCCACCCGCACTCCCTGAGGACTGAGGAGGCACCCATGCACTGGCTCAATGGTTAGGAGGATGGGGCACAGGCTGAGGGGGACAGGGGACTGTGTCTTCGTCTTTACTCCCTTGGACAGTCGACCGTCCTATCCCCACACCCCCAGGGGAGGCTGCCTATTCCTGGGAGTGGTTGAGTGAGGGGCAGGGGTTGGGGTGGGGAGAGACACCCAGCCTGTCTCAGAAGCCACCTGAACTGCCCGGCTCACAGATGCTGAGTTTGTGTTCTCCGTCCTGGTGCGGGAGAGCAAGGCCAGCGCGGTGGGCGATGATGACAAGGTTTACTACTTCTTCACGGAGCGCGCCACTGAGGAGGGCTCTAGCAACTTTGCTCAGAGCCGCAGCAGCCACCGTGTGGCCCGTGTGGCCCGTGTGTGCAAGGTAACTAGGACTGAGGTTAGGGCAAGGGCGTAGAGGCTGCGGCTTGACCCTGGCTCCTGACCCCATGCCCTTACCTCCCTAGGGAGACCTGGGAGGGAAGAAGATCCTGCAGAAGAAGTGGACCTCCTTCTTAAAGGCGCGTCTCGTCTGCCACATTCCACAGTACGAGACACTACGTGGTGTCTGCAGCGTGGACGTTGACACCTCAGCCCGCACACACTTCTATGCGGCCTTCACGCTGACCACACAGTGGTCAGTGCAGGGACAGTGGGGAGGCAAGGAACTGGGGACAGCATAGGGGCTGGAGCAGAGGTCAGTGAGGATGAGTCAGGATCCGCTGTGGGGAGGGCTGGCTGCACAAAGAGAATTTCAGGCATATCCAGCTAGCCTGGGGCCGGAGGCCACAGTGGCCTACTGACCCTCAGGGGGCCCTGTGGGCCTAGAACTGGGACTGCCAGGATAACGGTGGGCTCCAGACTGGGCAGGTGGCAGACAGGCAGGCTCCACTCAGTGTGACTCACCCTCTCCCCTATGTATCATCCCCAGGAAGACCCTGGAGGCCTCAGCCATCTGCCGCTATGACCTGACCGAGGTGCAAGCTGTCTTTGCAGGCCCCTACATGGAATACCAGGATGGCGTCCGGCGCTGGGGCCGCTACGAGGGTGGGGTGCCAGAGCCCCGGCCCGGCTCAGTGAGTGTGCAGACCTGGGGTCAGTGCTCAGCAGACAGAACCCTTAAGAGGAACAGGAGGTCTGGCCTTGCAGGGAGGACAGGCAGGACAGAAGCCCTGGGAGGGTAGTGGGATCTTGTGGGGAGTCCTGAGGTTCCCCACCCCTGTTCCCCACCCCAGTGTATCACAGATTTGTTGCGAAGCCAAGGCTACAACTCATCCCAGGACTTGCCGTCACTGGTCCTGGACTTTGTGAAGCTGCACCCACTGATGGCTCGGCCCGTGGTGCCCACACGTGGACGGCCCCTGCTGCTCAAGCGCAGCGTGCGCTACACACACCTCACAGGGACACCTGTCACCACGCCTGCTGGACCCACCTACGACCTGCTCTTTCTGGGCACAGGTACTGCTAACCCCTGGCCAGAACCCTCTGGTGACTACCAGGCCTGTCCTTTGATCCCTGTTGACCTCTAGCCCCCTTGATGACCTTTGGTCACAAAACCCTGGTGACCGCTGATGTTGATTCTTCAATGGACACTCACTATTGGTTCCCAGTGAACCTTGGCTCTTGGTGACGGCTGACTCCTGTCACCAACCACCAATCACAATTGACCCCAGTTGCTAATGCTTCTGAACTCAGTAATTCCTGCCATGAAGAGCCCAGAGGTCCCAATGTCCTGAGGGCCCACTGCTACTGAATGCGTCTTGTCCCTGGCCTCATGACTCCCAAGCTGGTCCCATTAGGCTATTGCAGCGGGCCCAGAACAATTCCATTGCTGAGATCTGACCCCCCCCCCCCCAACCTTTTCATACTAGCTGATGGCTGGATCCACAAGGCTGTGGTCCTGGGCTCTGGGATGCACATTATCGAAGAGACACAAGTGTTCAAGGAACCCCAGTCTGTGGAGAACCTGGTCATCTCTCCGATGCAGGTACACCTGAGTCATGACCCTCTGTATGGCCTTGCCAGAAAGGCAGGGGCACTGGGGAGGTTGGGCATGGGCTGTGTACGTGTCTGTCAGGGGGAGTTGCTGACCAGCTGTCCCCTCTGGCTCCCAGCATAGCCTCTACGTGGGGGCCTCTAGTGGAGTCACCCAGCTACCGCTGTCCAGCTGTTCTCGCTACCGCTCCTGCTATGACTGCATCCTGGCCCGGGACCCTTACTGCGGCTGGGACCCCAGCACCCATGCCTGCCTGGAGGCCAACACTGCAGTGAACAGGTCCCAGGGTCGCAGGTGGGAAGTGGTGGGGAGTGTGAGTCCCACATGCCCAGGGACTCGGAGCCTGAGGGGAGGAGGAGGGCCTGCCAGCTGAAGCGGGAGTGGGAGCCAGTTGTTGGTAACAGCCCTGCTGACCCTTCCACTGGGGAAACGGAAGCCCAGTCACCCTTGTTCATGAGCCCTGATCTGTCTCCAGGACAGCACTGATACAGGACATAGAGAGAGGAAACCGAGGCTGTGAGAGCAACAGGGACACAGGTAAGTGACATTCGTGGAAGTGTGTGCGTCTGGCTGCATGGCCTGTCCTCTTTACCTTTTACTGCCCTTCGGATGCACATGGGTGTATCTGAATGGCTGCCTGTGTGCTTCCAGAGCACACAGAGTAAGTGCTCGACAAATATTTGTTACCCAAAAGAATTATGAATGCGGAAACATGCTCACTTCCGGAACTTACAGCCAGGTGGTAGGAGGAGGGTTGGCAATGACATGGTCACACAATTAGTTATAATTATTTCCATTGGTTTTTGTTACAAAAGAAATAATTACAACAATGATAAGGGTTTGAAGGATAATAGGTACTTCCCCAAGGAAGATCAGATGACCGCACTAATACCCGAAGAGCAAAAGTTAATAACCATAGCTAATATGTACTGAGTGCTTACTGTGTGCCAGGCACTGATCAAACACTCACAGCACTCCTATGCCAGAGATGCCATTATCATCATCCCCATGAGGGACAACCTCCCTGAGGCACAGGGAGAATGAGTAAACTGCCCAAAGTTAATCAGCTATTAAGTGGGAGGGTCAGAATTCGAACCTGCCCCCAGCAGTCAGACTGGAGTTCGTGCTGTTGATCACTGCTATGCTCTCTCCCCACAAGTTTCCCAGGCAAGTGAGGGCCACGGGGAGAGAGATGACACCCAAGCAGAGGGAGCAGCAGGCAGAGCAAGCTTGGTGTGTTTGAGCAACAAGAGCAGAGGCTGGAGAAGTGGGCAGGGACCATGCTAAGGCAGGGGAGTGGCATGATCAGCTGGGTGTTTTTAAAAGGCACCCGCTGCTGCACCGAGTGGGTTAGATGGGGACCAGAGCGGGCCAGCGGTCGGGGCAGGAGAGAAGGGAGCAGGTCTGAGGTATATTCCAGAAGCAGAATCTTGGTGAGGGCTGCATACAAAGGTGAGGGGGAGTGAGAGGCAAGGAAGACTCCCAGCTTTTTGACTGAAGCACCTGTCAATTCAAGGAAAAGACCTGTTGTGGGAGGAGGCTCTGGCCTTAGTTCCTGTGTCCAAGAGACCTCACACTGATGCCCAGAACGTGGAAGATATTCAAGTCTGACGCCCAGGAGAGCAGTCTGTGCTGGAGGTAGAGATTAGGCCATCAATGGCAGATGGCAGGAATTGAAACCGCAGGGAAGGGCCAATGTGAACCTTCTGTGGGAGCATAAGCACAGAGAGCTTGGCCAGTTGTCACCGTGATTCAAGATTCTGTGCTCGGTGCTGGGGACACAGCAGTGAGCCATCTGGCTTGCCATCTCCAATGCCTTCCCTGGGACTGGCAGACATTGACTGCTCTTCCTTTCCCCCACTTGCTCCAGGGCCACCACCACCAATGAAGACCCGCTCTGTGCTGCGGGGTGACGATGTCCTCCTGCCCTGTGACCAGCCATCCAACCTGGCCCGGGCCTTGTGGCTGCTCAATGGGAGCATGGGCCTGAGCGATGGGCAGGGTGGCTACCGTGTAGGTGTGGATGGGCTGCTGGTGACAGACACGCAGCCTGAGCACAGTGGCCACTATGGCTGCTACGCGGAGGAGAATGGCCTTCGCACCCTGCTGACCTCCTACAGCCTCACAGTGCGGCCGGCCACCCCGGCCCCGGCTCCACAAGCCCCTGCCTTGCCCGGGGCACAGCTGGCACCTGACGTGAGGCTGCTCTATGTGCTAGCCATTGCCGCGCTCGGTGGCCTCTGCCTCATCCTGGCTTCCTCCCTCCTCTATGTGGCCTGTCTTCGGGGAAGCAGACGAGGACACCGACGGAAATACTCGCTGGGTCGGGCTGGCAGGGCAGGGGGCTCTGCTGTGCAGCTGCAGACAGTGTCCGGCCAGTGTCCTGGAGAGGAAGATGAGGGTGACGATGGGGAGGGGGCTGGGGGCCTGGAGGGCAGCTGTCTGCAGATCATCCCGGGGGAAGGAGCCCCAGCCCCACCTCCTCCACCACCCCCACTGCCACCCGCTGAGCTGACCAATGGGCTGGTGGCACTGCCCAGCCGGCTGCGCAGGATGAATGGCAACAGCTACATGCTCCTGAGGCAGAGCAACAATGGAGTGCCCACAGGGCCCTGCTCCTTCGCTGAGGAGCTCAGCCGCATCCTGGAGAAGAGGAAGCACACGCAGCTCGTAGAGCACCTGGATGAGAGCTCTGTCTGAGCCCAGCCTCCCAGGACAAATGCTCTTCCAAGCCAGCCTGTCTGCCCCAGGCTGGGCTGCTGCCTCCCAACACAGCCACCGTCCCCTCCCCACCCCCAACTCCAGGCCCTTCCAACTTTTGATGTCCCTATAAGGCTAGCCAGAGTCAGGCCCAGCCAAAGTCCCCTCCTTAATCTCCACAGACCCATCTGTGAGCAGCCCAGGCCAACCAGTTCTCCTCAGAGGTAGGTGCTCCCTCAGGTTCTTTAGCCCCAGCCCCTATTCCCTCAACCTAACCACTTGGGAGGAGAGGACCCCATCTTCCTGCCCCATTCATCTGGTTAAAGCCTTCCTCTTTCTCCCAGGCAGGGCTTGCAGGTCCAGATGGCCTCAATGTCACCATCCTCTGCATGGCCCTCTGTGCCGGATGGTCCTGACACCAGACGAGACCTCTGTCAGCAAAAGAGCCACCTGAGCCCTGCGTGCGTTCACATGCCCACATGGAAGAATGTCTATCAGCTGGGCTGCAGGCCCCCCCATCCCCCTTCTGCTGCATTCTCGTTACATCCCTTCTTCTGGACTTTGGGTACACTCCCAAATGCCACATCCCATTCTATATATTTAGTCCTCTCCCCCAGTCCCAGACCCCTGTGGTGACCTCTTTGTCAAGAACTTTGGAACAGGCCAGCGTGGGGAGGTAAGACTGCATCATTCCCCTCTTCTCCCTTAATGTGCAGCCCTTATGAGTCAGCACGCCCATCCCCTTGGTCACTCCCAAGAGTGACAGCGTTCTAGGCACGTCCCTCACATACACATGCTCACATTTCCACTTACATGCACCTTATGAGCCTCCTCTTGCTGCCTTGGACCTGTCAGGTTTGGTCCATGGACATTTCAGAGAGCCCTCTCCGGTTTAGCTGTCCTTACAGACACTTCCCTAGGACGGGTGACCCACACTGCACTCAATGAGCCAGCCTCCCTTTTGGGGACCAAGCATTTGCTACCCCTAGACCAGAGCAGCAGGAGGAAAGATCTGCTATCTCACCTGGCACATGAAGCCCGTTCTTGGAACTATGCAAAGGGCAGAGGCTGGGAGTTTGGATGCTTGGCTCCCACCCCTGTCCTACCTCACCGGGGCACTTTCAGGGTCCAGGGGCCTCTGAAGTCTCCAGGCCCATATGGGACAATCAAATCCTGACTGAGCTCCCTCATTCCCTTGGGTGAGGATGACTGTTATTTTTGTAGCTGAGAACGTGGAATCCCACGGATTTTTACTGCCCTTCACCCATCCTCTCCCACCTCTCCCCTACAATGAATGTATTTATTGTGAGATGGCTACACTACTTTAGGAATGCCCCCACTCACCACCCAGGTGGGCGGAATGGGCATGTGACAGTGGGGAGCCTGGGCTCAGCTCCTCCACCCCGTTGGTTAATAAATACCCTCTTTTCCCCACGGCTGAGAGTAATCTGCTTGGTCTCAACTGGACTCCTCCTGATCACTCAAGGGACAGGCTTCTGAGTCTATGGAAAAGGTGCTTCAGGGTCAGCTCTGATCCCCATAAAACCATTTGCAGAGGAAATTGGGGTCCTTGGCTTCCATCCTGACTGCTCCAAGCAGGTACACAGGCCTTTGTTAAGGCTCTCACTATTCAGTGATTATGATGAGGGGACGACAAAAGTACCATGGCTTGAGGATTCCTACAACCGTTTCTAGGTTTTTTCCTCCTGGCTCTTCCTCACCATCCCCCACCACCACTTTTTTAGCCAAGCCCCTGGAAGATGCTGCCCATTTATCAGCTAGCCTGAGAATCCCTTTCTCCAAGGGCCACGCCTGGATTATTACATGGCCTTTGATGTTGAGCATCCCGAAGGGTCATTATATGCCCTGCTCTGGTTTTGTGATAATGAAAAATGGGGTTATATGTAAAATATGAACATATTTTGAAGTATGACCTCAAGGGTGACCATGGACAAGTTTATTAACCTCAGTTTTCTGATGTGTACACTAACATTCACACAGCCTAGCCCAAGGCCAGGTTCACAGCAGAGCAGATGGTGCTAGCTCTCTAGCTCAATGACTGCAGAAACAGGACATCAGGGATTCTTCAGAAGCCAGCCTTGAAATCCCTCACTGTGATTTCAGTGCATTACTACCGATTTCAACTTCAGTAATGAGAACTCACTTAAGATCCTTGAAGACTCTCCATTTTCAGTAGTGTCAACTGGACCAGAATTAGAGAGACTCAAAGCCACTGCCCATCACAGTGGGCACCAAATAGAAAGAGGCAGGCAGCTCTTCTTTATCCTAAGCAAAACCTTTGGCATCAACTTTTCCTTTCATGGGCTCCATCTGTCTGCCTGGGCTTGGAACCCCCAGAAGCCAAGGAAGAAGAACCACCGTCAGGGGGAATGGAGTTGAAGCAACCTCTTCACTGTGCGGGCGCCTGGGCAGCGGCAGAATCCTGGACCTCTCGCGGGCGCAGCCCACCGCACGTTGTCGGTTTGTTGGTGAAGGGGTGCCACTGGCCCTGTATGCTAGGGCTGTCCGTGTGGAAGGGCTTGCGGATGCGGATCACGTCCAAGCCGGACTGGTTTGCCAGCTTCTGCACCAGCCTCGTGATCTCCTCGACCGACTTGCAGTGGATGCTCTCCTCCCGCACAGCTCCGTTAACTGGCAGGAGGGAGGTGGGGGTAATAGGAAGCGGATGGGTCAGACGTCAGGGGAGGCGGGCCGAGCGCCCCCTCCGGCCGCCCTCCAGCCACCGCCCGGCCCCACTCACGGTATTCGGCCACGACTCTGGGCACATTGATCGGCCGCGGGTTCACGTATATTACGACACCCGGGTTCCGTCGGGCGAAGTCGGCCACCTCCCGTTCCACGTACTCCCTGAGGAACCCGAAAAAGGTGAGCACCGCGACCCCTGACCCCGACAACCTCTGCCCGGAGTCGCACCCCCGCGCCCTCCGCCGGCTCACCTGGCGCCGCGGGACGAGGGCGCGTCGCGGCTGAGGGTGAAGCTAAGTCGCTGCAGCTGCTGCACGTAGCGACCCAGCCCGTTGTGGAGGACGCTCGTCAGGAAGCGACTCGGGGTCCCACGCGCAGTCATGGCTTCAGCTCCCAGGCCGCCGAGCCTAGCCTGGAAGCGATGGGGCGGGACTAACACCCAGGCTTCCGGTTCCGGGGACTTCGAGCCCGGGGGAGTTTTAGTTCCGAGGTCTCGTTGAGTGGCGCGTTCGAATAACCCACGCTGCGAACGAAAGCAGTGAGACGAGAGTGGTGGCACGGGGCCGGGGTTGGAGCGGCGGAGAGCCTGCGGGTGGAGCGGCGGGAAGCCGCGCGGACGGGTGGAGAGGAGGCACCGAGAGGGGCGGGAGCCACATACTGGCGTCCTAGTCGTGTCTAGACCCCTTTGAGGGGAGGAGCAGCGAAGAGGGGATCTAGAGCGGAGGCTACAGTAAGGACCCGATGAGGACGATGAGGAGACTCCGTGGAGGGCAGTAGTGGTGGATAGATGATCTGGAGAAACCACAATCAGTGAGCGACTGCCATGGGAGAATCTGGAAAGGACCAGAGAGATAGGGAGCCAGATAGAAGGACAGAGGCGTGAAAGGGGCATGGAGATGGGCTTGGATGGAAGTAGCAATGTAGAAGGGCCGAAGAGGATTCAGAAAGATGTTTATGAGGGAGAAATTTGAAAAAAGAGAGAAGCCACCTAGAGTGAGCTCTTAAGAGGGCTGTGTGGAGGATCCCTAGGGTCTAGCCAATATATCGAAGGCACCTGAACCAGGCACCTAAGGCATTGCAAGTAGGGACTTCCTCCATTTGATTAGGAATGTGGGTCCTTCTCCGAAGCGGGTACCCGCTTCGTATCCTGTTGTCCCTGCGTGGGGAGTGGATGGGTCGGAGAGGCCTGCCTCGAAGCTTGGTCCCAGGCCCCCCTCGCAGACGGTACAGGAAGGAGGCTCTCCCTGCCTCGGAGGTACCAGTGCTGCCTGTAACTACAACTGAGATCCGCCAATATTTGCGTACACATGGGATCCCCTTCCAGGACGGCCACAGCTGCCTGCGGGCACCCAGCCCCTTTCTGGGGGCCTCCCAGCTCAACGACCAGACTGCTAAAACCACTTCCTTCAGTCTCTTCATTGACAAGACCACAGGCCGCTTTCTCTGCATGACCAGCCTAGCAGAGGGGAGCTGGGAAGACTTCCAGGCCAGTGTGGAAGGACGTAGGGATGGAGATAGAGAGGGGATCCTGCTCGGTGAAGCCCCAGAAGCTGAGGACATTGAGGAGATTCGGAGGATCTGGGACCGAGCAGTACCTCTCTGGGAGCTGCCTGAGCTGGAGGAGGCCCAGCTAACTCGTGTGATGTTTGGCCTTACCAAAGTGACAGACGATACACTCAGGCGTTTCAGTGTGCGGTATCTGCGGCCTGCTCGAAGCCTCGTCTTCCCTTGGTTCTCCCCAGGAAGTTTAGGATTACGAGGCCTGAAGCTCCTACAGGCTGAAAGCCAGGCGGATAGAGTGCGCTATGTGGAGACCACCATACCCCGGCCTGGTGCCTACCACAATCTGTTTGGATTGTCACTGATAAGTCATCGAGATACTGAGGTGGTACTGACAGGTAGTGAGCTGGACAGCCTGGCCTTAAGCCAATCCACAGGGCTGCCCACTCTTGCCCTTCCCCGAGGAACGTCTTGCTTACCACCTGCCTTGCTCCCTTACCTCGAACAGTTCCGACGTATTGTGCTCTGGCTGGGGGATGACCTTCGGTCCTGGGAAGCTGCCAAGTTGTTTGCCCGAAAACTGAACCCCAAGCGATGCTCCTTGGTGCGGCCTGGGGACCAGCATCCCTGTCCCCTGGAGGCCCTGAACCGAGGCTTAAATCTGTCTCGAATTCTGCGTTCTACCCTGCCCGCCTGGCACAAGTCCATCGTGTCTTTCCGGCAGCTTCGGGAAGAGGTACTAGGAGAGCTGTCAAATGTGGAGCAGGTAGCAGGCGTGCGCTGGAGCCGCTTCCCAGATCTCAATCGTTTCTTGAAGGGACATCGGAAGGGCGAGCTGACAGTCTTTACAGGTGACCCTTTGGGAAGTCCCTGCTTGGAGTGGTGGCAGAGGATCAGGTGACAAACACATGTGGGTTTGGGCCACTATAAATGTTGACGGGCAGGCTTTCCCTCCCAACTTCGAGGCCCTGCTCCAGGTCTTGGTTTCAAGGGTAGGACTCTCCTCCCTCACCTGGATCTGTGTTCAACCCCCCTGCAGGGCCGACAGGCAGTGGGAAGACGACATTCATCAGTGAGTATGCCCTGGATTTGTGTACCCAGGGGGTGAACACGCTCTGGGGCAGCTTTGAGATCAGCAACGTGAGACTAGCTCGGATCATGCTCACACAGTTCGCTGTGGGGCGGCTGGAAGACCAGCTGGACAGATATGATGAGTGGGCCGACCGGTTTGAGGACCTGCCCCTCTACTTTATGACTTTCCATGGGCAACAGAGCATCAGGTGAGATTTCCAGGCTTAGGGTTTTCAGAGAATGTGAGGGCAGGAGAACAGACCCCCAGTGAGAGTTTTTAGGATGCCGGCTTTCTGCCTGGGATGGGCTGGAGACTGCTTGTAATTGACTCCTGAATTCATTGCTTCTTCTTCTTCCCAGGACTGTAATAGACACAATGCGGCATGCAGTCTACGTCTATGACATTTGCCATGTGGTCATCGATAATCTGCAGTTCATGATGGGTCATGAGCAGCTGTCCACAGACAGGTGACATCCTCTTGTCTAGCTGGAATCCACTTGAACACAGATGTCTTCTCGGGCAGCTGGCCCTAGGCACACACACTGCACTCTTGTTTTCTGACATGTGTGCAGACACACCCCACCCCCTGTGTATTTCTGTCTCTATAGAGGTGTGGGGTGTGGCAGCAGGAAGTATGGGCAGGGATCTGATCGTGAGTCCTTGAGTACAGGGAAGTAGAGTGGGGTTGTGGTGCTTCGTGGAGAGGCGAATGAATCGAGCGTATGCATATATCGTCCTGATGTCTGTCTGGTAACCTCTTGTTTTGTTGGGGTGGGGACAGGATTGCAGCCCAAGACTACATCGTTGGGGCCTTTCGGAAGTTTGCAACAGAGAGTAGCTGCCATGTGACACTGGTCATTCATCCCCGGAAGGAGGATGATGATAAGGAACTGCAAACAGCGTCCATTTTTGGCTCAGCCAAAGTAAGTGACCTTGAGCAGAACCCAGGCTTTGGAAAGTAGAGGGGGGAAGCGTGACAGGAGTAGCCCTCAGTCAGCCCTGAATCATCTTGACCCTTCGTCTGGAAGAGGCAGCTGGGGCCATGGCATGAGGAATACAAAGGCTGATAAGTTTTGGTCCTTTGCCCTCCTTGCCCTCCGGGAGCTCACATTCTTTAGCTGGGTGGGACAAAGCTGTGATAGGCAGCGCAGGTATTTGGGGAGCAAAGAGAAGACATCTGAGTCAGCCTGCGGCATCTGGAGAGACTTCCTAGAGGAGGTGTCAGCAACTGTTGGGTTGAGTTTTGGCCTTTTGGCTAAAAGTAGGTGTTTAGTAACTAAATGGGAGGGCCTTCCAGTGGCAGGACCAGCCTGATCCTGGACCTCCCAGTAGTACACTGAATGCCTGTTATATGCCAGGCCTGGGCTGGGCACAGACTGTGTGCCTTGATGGAACAGGCATGGAGCTGGGGAAGAAACTAACACAGAGGGAAAGATGGTGCCTTCTTTATTTACAGGGGTCAAGAATGGTCTCTCTGATAAAGTGTAACATTTAGACCGAGACCTCAGTGATAAGAAGCTGGGGTTGAGTGAGGTGGTAAGCTGTGCAGGAGGAGTGTTCCAAGCAGTGGGAGCAGCAGGCACAGAATCTGGGGGTGGCAGCAGGGTTGTGAAGGGACTGGAGAACGCAGGTGGCCCCAGCATCATGGTCAGTAGTTCGGTGTGCTTTGATGAAAAGGGAAAGTGCTTCCTTTCCCCATTCTTACCACTTTTCCCTGCACCCTCAACCTGCCTTTCTGCTTCTCTGATGTGTCTCTTCACTGCTCCTTCGTCCCTTGCCCTGTCCCTCAGGCGAGCCAGGAAGCGGACAATGTTCTGATCCTGCAGGACAGGAAGCTGGTAACTGGGCCAGGGAAACGCTATCTGCAGGTGGCCAAGAACCGTTTTGATGGAGACGTGGGCGTCTTCCCACTTGAGTTCAACAAGAGCTCTCTCACCTTCTCCATACCACCAAAGAGCAAGGCGCGGCTCAAGAAGATCAAGGATGACAATGGGCTAGTGGCCAAAAAGCCCTCTTCTGGCAAAAAGGGGGCGGCTGTGCCCCAGAACTCTGAGACTTCCTCGAATGAGGCCCCCAACCCTTACCAGCCAGACCCCTCCAAGCTTCCGAGGTGAAGGAGGTACAGAGCTGGACCCTGGATGAATCTGACAGGACGTGCTGGGGCGCGGACTCCTCCTCGGCCCTCTGCTGGGACCGCCTCTGTCCTGTATTCCCTAGCTCCAGGCCCTGCTCAGTCCCAGGGGCCTGGCCTAGGGCAGGGGCCCATAGTGAGAAAATTCAATTTAGCAGATATTAGAGAACCTACTGTGTGTCAGGCTTTGTTCTAGGTCCCGGGAATGTAGCACTGACGAGACAGACAAGTTTCCTGCCTCCGTGGAAAGTGCAGCCGTGAGGCCAGACAAAGTAACCTAGTGGACAGATAGACAAAAAACAATTTCAGATAGTGAAAAGTGCTGTTTGAAAAATAAAATGATGCCACAGTGCTTCCAGGCTAGTTTAGATGTAGGTCTGAAAAGGTGTTCTGAGCAGAGGCCATTTGAGCCGGGACGTAAAGAACTAGTACTGAGCTGTGGGTACGCCTGGAGGAGGAGGACTCCAGGCAGAAGGGAAAACAGCAAGAGAGGCCCTGAGGGGGGAATGAGCAAGTTGAGTTCAAAGCAGTGGGGTCAGGTCCCCTCAGCCTGGAGAATAGGAGTTTTCTTGCCAAATGCCAGCCCAGACTTCAGCAGCTAAAAGGGGACATGGTGGGTACCAAGCTCCTCTGCTCCCCACTCTGGAGCCTGCTGGGTGGTGGCACTCAGTATGAGTAGATCCTAGGTGCTTCGCCCCGTGATGAAGGTGGCGGCTTGGCCATGAAGTCAGCCCGCCGCCTCCGACCACTTCAGTGGGCGCGGTCATCCCTTTTTATAGAGTTTGTCCCAGTTTTACTGAAAAAAATAGATATATTTTTCCACTGCCTTTGTTTCTGTGCTTACTCTTATTTGTCCACCAGGTGTCTCCCAAGTCTATTACTGGCTTTTCCTCTCACTTTGAATTGGGAGTGGGTGGGTCCCCTCCCCCACCCCACCCCCAGTTTTTGAGCTGTGTGCTCCCAAGGAAGCGGGAGCACTAAAGGGCCTTCACACAGACACACCTGTACACCTCGTCTTAGGGAAGACAGGACAGTGCCTCTTTGTCCGTTTTCCATAAGGATCTTAATGTGATCCCTGGCAGAGGTGTGGGTCACTGGGCCACATGCCTAGACTCTGCCTGACCAGCTGTCCCTCTGTGACACGAGCCACTCGCTGACCTCTCGGTGTGGACTCAGGCTCAGCGTGTTCCCATCTGGCCCCCGTCCATCTCCGACCTCCTGTACCTTCTCCATGTTCCTCCTACTTTAGTGTGTGTCAGACTCCTGGGGCTCTTGCTGGAAAAAGCAAAACCTAGGCCCTTCTCTTGTCCCAGTACACACACACATACTGGTAATTCTAGAAGTTGGAGGAGAGGTATAGGATTTCTGGTTTTTAACAAGCCCTGAAGGAGATGGAAAAGAGACCCTGTCAGAAAAATTCCTAAATGATGACACGCATCTCACTTTCTCTGATAACCGTCTAAGTCCCAGTTTCTCTGTAGATTTGCCTGCAAACGTGGGGAGAATGCAAGGTGTTCTGAGGGGCCTGGGGGAAAGTCTTTTTAAGGTTGGGGGGTTGGTTCCTTCCTCTGAAGAAGGGCTGTCTTATCAAGGTCTCCTGTCAACCTAAGAAGGGGTTTCTGGGACCCTGTAGAAGGGTCTGGGGTCTTTGTTTTCTTATGTGTGAGAACTATGGCTACACTTGTCTCCTGAACAGACCTGCAGCAAAGCTGTTTGTGTGGGAAGAACCTTGGGGGGGGGAGGGAAGAGAGCTCCTCCAGGGCCTCCCTTCTTGGGGGTCTCTCCCAGACTGGCTGGAGCCAGGCCTCCTAATCCCGTGGTAATCATTCCCAGCCGCTGGCTGATCTAGGCCTCATCCAAGGTCTGTAACACTGAACGTCAGCCGTGCCTTCCAGATGCGCACCACCGGGTCAGTCCTACCTACAAGGATGTGGGTTCCACGTTAGGTCTCTCTAGAACACCGGGTGTGTTCTAGGAAATCCTTTAGGGGTTTCCACTAGGGGAACTTTGTGAGGTCTCTGTGAATTGGGGATAGAGGACTTGCCTGTTTGTCTTGCCCCACCCTCCTAGCAGACACCCCCACACAGCACAAACCAGAATGATGGGGAGGGAGGGGAAGCCAATGCTCCCCCAGCCCCACACCTTACACAAACATTCCATCCCACACCTGTCAGACTCCTCACGTCAAGGTGAGCCCAAGGTGTGTTCAGGAGTCCCTGGAGACTAGACAGCAGTGGGGAATCCCTGACAGCCACTGACCCTGCACCCAGGGAAAGTGGAATGAGGCACAGTACTCTGCCTGTGTCCATCTGGGTGTTGAGAATCTCCCTGAGGGCTCAGCCTGCAGCCTGTCCTCTGACTGTCACACTCGCAGGGGCTGCTTTGGTCCTCCAGCAGCTTCTTTACGGTGAATGGGTCTGGGGAGGGACTAAGCTCACCCGACTCCTGCTGCCCAAGTACTGAGGCTGCAAACATGGCCCAGATACTGTGATGCAGACATCACAGTCTGCCTTCCCACAGGCTGCCTTGGGTGGCATGGAGGGAGGGAGCCCTAGGTGCCTCCCTGCAATACAGGCCAACTTCCTGTTTGTGCCTGTGGGTGGAACTTTATGAGTTTAAGGCAAGCCAGACTCTGCTCTGTACGGGGGCCAGAACTGGCAGGCTCGCTCACCTGGGTAGACATCTACTCCAAGGGAGTGCTAGGTGCTGGCTCTGCTTGGGCAGCCCCAGCCAGAGGTGTTGGGGGAGGAGAGGTGGGTCTGCTTTGGTGAAACCCGAGCTTTCTTTGTCCGCTTCCCAGGGGTTTTCCCTGTGTCTGGGGAGCGGGTCTAGAGTGGACCAGTTCTGGCTCCCCATAGAGCAGCAATTGGTGACGGGAAAGCCCTATAGCCATCTCGGTTAGGCCAGCCAGGAAGGTAGCGTAGCTCCCGATCCTGTGCAGCTTGCCCCTTCCCCAGGTCGAAAGCCAAATCTAGTAGGCTGAGAAGTCAGAGGCCAGAGGGCAGCCTCGTGCCACCATAGCGTTACTACTGGGCTTGGTACTGGGTTGGCCACTGAAGGGGTGCTGGGCAGACCACTCCCTTCCTTGGGTCGGGGGCGCGGCCTCAGCGGCCCCGCCCCGCTCCACCAGGCCGGACCTGGCGGGCGCCCGGAGCCAGGAGCTGCCTTGAGAGCCCGCGGATCCGCGGCAAGGAGGTTCCCGCACTGGAGCAAGAGCGGGGCAGGAGCTGGAGCGGCGGCGCAGGTGGCACTGGGTGAGTGGTGGGACTGGCGGAGGTATAGGAACTCGCACCTCCCTTACATCCAGGCTCCGGAGTAAACTTTCCTGTCTGGCGAAGCTGGGTGTTGGGACGAGAAGCGGGGAATCCCCACTCCAGGGCGCAGGCAAAGGATCTGAGCTGGGAACCAACACAGAAACTCACACGGACGGGCCCACACACGCGTGCATACATACCCACGGACGCACTTGGGACACACGTGCACTCAGGAAAGGACGCGCCCAGTGGGTTACTCTTGCAGTCCTTGGAGCAGCGCCACTGGCCTGCGCGGACTCCAGCGGGCAGGGAGCTCTGCTGTCGCGTATTTGCCGGGGGTAGCAGGAAAGGGCCAACTGGTTATCGCAGTCGGCAGTGGGCGGGTGGGACACCTCGCGTGGTTCCTGGCTGCCAGCAGGTGAAGACTAAGATGTAAACAGGCCCTGAGCACGTGATCGCTTCACAGACAGGTGTGCTGTGCTTCCCCCCACCCCAGCATCTGCGTGAGGACGACTCTCCCAAGTCCAGGGCAAGTCTTCGGGGTTGTTTGCGGGGCTGTATTCCATTCTCCGCCTAGAGAGGTGATAAGCCCTCCTCCAGAAATAGGAGCACAACGCCCCCTGGAGTCCGGGTAGTGCAGGAGGACGGGAGACTGTTGAACTGGGGTGGGGTTACCTGTGCTCCTTGCTTCCTTCTCGCGAACACCTTCATGGTGTCTTTATCCCTGAAGGTATTGGAGGGGGGCGCTATACTGATGGCAGTGGACAGCAGGCCTCCCCCTACCCACCCCATACCTCCGGCCTGGGGAGCTGCTGCCCGAGCGCCCGTTGGGTCCCTTTGGTACTAAGACCCCTCCTTGCAGAACTGGGAACTCCTTCCCTCCAAGGTAGGAGTAGAAAACCCACTCATGCTAGAGTGGGAGACCCTCTCCCGCAGAGAATGCAGCAGCATAACCCTCCCCTCAGTATGGGAGTGGGCCTGTACCCCTCAGGTACAGGAAGGACCAGGCCCCCTCCCCCAGTACCACCAGAGGGAGTGGGCAGAGGCAGTCAGCCTCCCTCCCTGCCCCACCCCCCACCCCTACACACACGCTGAGCCCAGCTGCTGCTGGAGCTTCTGGGCAGGCTGCCAGAAAGGGGAGGAGGCTCCTGGTACCCCAGGAGGCTGGGATCAGGGCAAGGCCAGAGGAGGGGGTCTCTACTGGAGAGAGGGCCTTCTTCTGTTCCTGTGAGGCTGAGGGTCTGGGGTGAGCCTGAGGGTGGCTGGGCTATGTTTCCCTTTCCAGGGAAAAAGAAAGAAAAACAACCCTTTCCATAGAGCTAAAAATAGAGCTGAGAGTCGGCCAGGGCTGTGGCCTGGAAGGGGGGGCAGGTAGGGGGTGTGTGGGGGGAATGCTCCTTCCTGGGGCAGAGGAGCTCTGGCAGGCCTGGCCAGGGTTGGGGCACGGTGCGGGGGGCGTCCGTTAGGGGACGAGAGGCTGTCCTTGCCCAGGGGTGCTGGCATCAGCTGACCTGACCAGGTCACAGAGACCCCTACAGGAAAGTATGTGTGGTAGAATGTTTGAGAAGTATGTGTACACGTAGAAGTTGTGTCTGTGAATAAGATGGTCAATGTGAAAGATGCTTAGGAGATTGTGTTTCAGATTGTGTCTGGGTGGGAAGGACTGCAAGTTGTGAAAGCCTGTGCACAAGTAGCTGTGTGACTCTGAGTGTGTCTCTGTGAAAGATGGCCTGAAAGATTATGGAGCGAAGGAACAGGGAACCACGTGATGAATGAGGCTGACTTGTGGGTATGTGAGTCTGAAGGTGGGAAAGGTCGTGTGGGTATTAAGGTTGTGTTCTTTGTCAGAGGGTGGGAATATTGGTGACCCCCGAGAAGACAGTGGAATGTTGTCTGCTGTGAGGCTAGGGTGGGTGTGAACATGCTCCCCCCAGTGATTGTTGAAGGGCCAGGAGCAGCTTCTCCGAGCAATGACTCTCTTAGCAAATGACTCTGAGGGAAGGCTGGGGCACAGAGCCGCTACTGGGGCAGGCCTGGGCTCACAGGGAAGAGGGTACACTGCTGTGGAGTTGGGTAGGGTAAGGTAGGGTAGGGCAGGGTAGGGTAGAGGTCCCCACCCCTGAGGTCGGGGGCGGGGGGGGGGGGGGGGGGTTACTAGCTATGTCTTCCGAATGCGCCACCAGATGGCGCCACCTCCACATATCCAAGTGTGAAGCCACCTAGCTGCTGGGGGTGGGGCAGGTACGGAGAGAGCCTGGGCCCCTTCCCTTGTGCTGCGGTGTAGGGCCTGGGCCACTGGAGAAAGTGGGTGGCAGCTGACCCTCGGCCTCCCCCTGTGGACTCCGAAGTCGGAGAGCGTGTCTGGGGCGGAGAGGCTTCGACTAGAGCAGCGGAGGGGGCAGGGCGGCAGCCGCGGTGCCTGGCCCTTTGTGCTTGAACAATGACCAGCTGCCGCTGGCCCCGGGGCCGGAGTTGGGGTTGAGGGTGACCCGCTGTCGCTGCCAACGCGAGTCCTGAGCTGACCAAGGCCCCAGACACACAACCACCCGGCCTGGGAGGGAGGAATACTGAGTCCGACTGTACAGCCCCTGCGGGCTCCGGCCGGACACGCGTGACGCGGGGTGCTTGCGTGTGGCCGCGCCCCGGGGGCGGGACGCCCCTGGGACCCCTCCCCCGCGCTGCACCGCCCACACGGGTAGGGCGGGGGCTGCCCGGCGGGGGGCGCCGTGGAGGCGGGGCCGGGTCGGGCCAGGCGGCTCCAAGTGGCCGTGCGCGGGCTGAAGCCGGGCAGCTTGCCGGTGAAGCGCGGGGGGCGGCCCGGGGCTGAGCATGGAGCAGAGCGGTGGAGGTGAGGGGGGCCGGGGCGGGGAGGCAACCTAAGGGCACCCCCAACTTCTACGCGGTGGAGGGCAAGTGGGGAAGGGGCATTCCACAGCGGCTCCCACTTTATGGAAGCGGCCGTGGGGGGGGGGGGGGGCTGAAGGAGGGTGTAATGGGGGCTCCCGGCTTCCTGTCGCAGATGGGAACTCGTGATCCCAGACTCTAGCCCACTTGACCGGTCCTTGGAACGGGGTGAGGGGAGAGACTTTCCCCAACTCTTGAGCCCCCTAAACAGGCCTGTGGGCCCTCGGATCTTGGCTAGACCTCTCTCGGGTCCGGGTTGAGCGCTGCTCTCTGCTCTCTCCAGCCCATTAAGGTGGGTTGCTGTGCCAGAGGGGTCACTCAGGGAGTGCCGGGGAGAGTGGGGATTCCCATCCCTACAGCCACAGACGCATTTCTCAAAATGGAGCCTCTACTTGCCCCTCCTTCTCTCTCAGGCTTCAAGAGCGGGAGTCGGGCTGGCCAGGCCTGGCTTTCCAGACGCCTGGCTCTGGCTCCAGTTCCGTGGGTGTCTGGTTCACAGGGCCCAGCTGATGTCTCTTCTGGATTTAGGGGCCCCTGACTCCATGGGGTTCAAGGCCCCAAGCTCACTGGGTCTGCCTTGTCTACCTGACACCCTGGGGCCTCAGAGTCTTTGTCTCTTGGGTCCCTGTCTCTCTGAGTCTGTCTCCTCCCCTCAGTTTGCACTTTCTCTGTGCTCACTGAAGTGGAGAAATGCAGACAGAAGTGCCAGCCCCCACTACCCCCTAAGAAGCCCCTTCCCCACTTTTTTTTCAAGCTCTGGAACGGTCCTGGAGAGGGCAAAGGAAGGGGCGTTGCATCCACTTTGCTCTGGGCTGGCACTTGTGTGGTGGACACTGCTCACTCCTACCCCCAACTCCCAGTTCCTCCTACCTTAGTTTGGACATCTTCCTGGTCTCAGGGTCTTTTGACTTGAGTGGGGTGGTGGGGGTGGGCTTAATGGAACACAAGCAAGAAAGAAGGGGAGCAGATCAGGCAAAGGAATCAGATAATGTCTCTCCTCTTTCACACTCCAGTGAGTGACAAAAATCAAGCTCCCTCTCACCCAGTGGGCCCTGCATGCCTGCATGCCACCCAGGCTCCCTCCCTGTCTCACACATGCTCCTCGGTACACACTTATACACACTCACTTTCCTGTGCACACACTTGGATAAAATACATGTGAGTATATATGAGTGGACATCTGCCCACACATATTCTCTCATATGGTCACGCTTATACGCCACGAATTCACTACCTGTGCATTTGTAACTTTCACATACTTTCTGAGAGTGACCCCCTAAACTTCTACACACACGCTCTTGTAAGACATGCCTGCCCATATGAATTCACACGTATACTCATGTATGTATGAATATATCTAAACGTATCTGCTCACATGCACTTAGCCATGTCACACAAATTTTCCTACACACAGTGCCCATTTTCACGCTGTGCGTACAGTTCCGCACACACAAGTGAGTAAATGCATGTACCCCTGCTCCTACGCAATTCTCTGTCTACTCCTTAGCCTCCTTGCTTTGCATGATGACTTCAGCAGATGCCTGAGTCCTGGTCTTCCCTGACGGAGGGAGTTCCGGGTGGACTTGCTGTCCCCTTCCAGGAAGGAGGAGGGCCTGGGGAGGTAGAGCCCTGGGCTCCAGGGAACTGGGATCTTGAAGAAGCTGCCAGAGGTGATGGTAGGGCTTCTACCCTTATCCCCTTGGGATCGTGCCGGGGAATATCTAAAGCCGGAAGGTTTCATAGATCTTGGCAGTAGGCCTGTGTAGGTTCCTTTAGGCCCAACTGAGTGGGTATGGTGAGGCTAGGAGTTGTCATGGCAACAAGCACGAGCCTGCATGGAGTCAGGAGACCCCACAGGGCACCTCTGGGCTCCCTAAGAGCTCCGAGTTTCTTGTTTGGCCAGTTCTACCCTTGCCGCCACTCTGTCTGGGAGAAACTGAGGCCCAGCTGGGGGAGGCTGGGCACTGCCTGGCCTTGGCTCTTTGTTCCCTAATTACCAGCTGAGTTGCTGACTTTGTCCCTGAGGTTGCTTCTGCCCAAACTGCCCTCTAACGAGGCCACCTGTCCCAGGGGACCAGGGCCCTGTGCTGGGAGCTGGTAGATGAGGCTCCCTCCTTAACTTGAGTCCTGGCTTCTGTAGGGGATGCAGTTTGGGGCTAGGTCCTGTGTCACCTCCAGGCCTCCCCTCCCCTCGTCCTCCCTGCTCAGTAGTTTCAGTCCCCTGCCCTGGTCAGACCCACACTGGGCAGTGGTCTGAGCCCAGGAAGAATTCTGGTTCATGCCAGTGCTCAGAGGGGGAGCTTTGGGGACATCAGGGCTTGTTACCGATGTCAGGGGGCTACTTGACCTGGGGTTGGGGTGAGGAGAGGGACCGGGGACCTTGTATAGGAAGCTCAAGGTGGAGGGACTCTGACACCATTGCCCTGCTCACAGGTTCCCCTGGAGGCCCCCGGCCAGGCCAGAGCTTCTGCCGCCATGGCCATTGTGCAGACTCTGCCAGTGCCACTGGAACCCGCTCCTGAGACGGCCACCACCCCACAAGCTCCAGCCATGGGCAGCGTGAGCAGCCTCATCTCAGGCCGGCCCTGCCCGGGGGGACCAGTTCCTTCCCGCCACCATGGCCCCCCTGGGCCCACCTTCTTCCGCCAGCAGGATGGGCTGCTGCGGGGTGGCTATGAAGCACAGGAGCCGCTGTGCCCAGCCGTGCCCCCCAGGAAGACTGTTCCTGGCACCACCTTCACCTACATCAATGAGGACTTCCGGACAGAGTCACCCTCCAGCCCCAGCAGCGACATTGAGGATGTGCGGGAGCAACGAGCACGGAATGCCCACCTCCGAGGCCCCCCACCGAAACTCATCCCTGTCTCTGGAAAGCTGGAGAAGGTGAGGACCAGCCCTTCCTTTGGGGCCTGGGTGGAATCAGGAGCCCCTGGAGAAGCCGGAGGAGTTTGGAGAGGTCTGTTTAGAGAAAGGAGTGTGGGCTCAAGCTTCACTAGACCCGAGCTGTAATCCCAGCACTTTCTCATTCTGGCTGTATGACCTCAAGGAGGTCACTTAACTCTCCCGAGCCTGTTTCCGTATCTGTGACATGGAGGTGATAGGTCAGCTCTCACAAGTTTGTTGTGAGAATGAAATAATACATGTAAAGTGCTTAGCCTAGTGCTCGGCATACACAGTGCGCTCAGTAAACGTTAGCTGCTTGAAACCACTATCGTTACCCCACAGCAATGAGTGTGACCTCGAGCAAGGCCTTTAACTCTGCCAAGCTTCCACTTCTTCATCTGTAATGTGGGGACAGTCATCATAGTTTTGCTCACAGGGCTGTTGTCCTGAGTAGCGATGAACCTTTTAAATTGTTTGATGTAAAGCTGACACTCCAGAGGCCCCCAGTTAGTGGTGGCAGTTGTTACTGACACATGGGGATGGGAGACCCCAGGTGGGAAGACAGGGAGTGCGATACGGGCTTTGAAAGATTGGGCAGCTCACCCCCCGTGTCACGTGGCACCTCATTTCAGAACATGGAGAAAATCCTGATCCGCCCAACAGCCTTCAAGCCAGTGCTGCCCAAACCTCGAGGGGCACCGTCTCTCCCCAGCTTCTTGGGTCCTCGGGCCGCCGGACTGTCTGGGAGCCAGGGCAGCCTAACACAGCTGTTTGGGGGCCCCGCCTCTTCCTCCTCTTCCTCCTCCTCCTCAGCTGCCGACAAACCTTTGGCACTGAGTGGCTGGGCCAGTGGCTGCCCATCAGGGACGCTGTCCGACTCCGGCCGAAACTCACTGTCCAGCCTGCCCACTTACAGCACTGGGGGTGCTGAGCCGGCCACCAACTCCCCAGGTGGGCACCTGCCCTCCCATGGCCCCGGGCGGGGGGGACTGCCGGGGCCGGCCCGAGGAGCCCCTACTGGGCCCTCCCACTCGGACAGTGGCCGGTCTTCCTCCAGCAAGAGCACGGGCTCCCTGGGGGGCCGCGTGGCTGGAGGCCTCTTGGGCAGCGGTCCCCGGGCCTCCCCGGACAACAGCTCCTGCGGGGAGCGCTCCCCACCACCACCACCACCCCCTCCGCCCCCTTCGGATGAGGCCCTGCTGCACTGTGTCCTGGAAGGGAAGCTCCGCGACCGGGAGGCAGAGCTGCAGCAGCTGCGAGACAGTCTGGACGAGAGCGAGGTGACCATGTGCCAGGTGTGGTCAGTGGCGATAACGGGGGTGGCATGGCAGGACATACAGAGGTGCTGGGGATCCGAGAGCATTTCCCTTTGTTCCAGGGTGGGGGCAAGTGGCAGGCAGTAGCACTTGGCCATTCCCACCCAGCCGTCTGGCTTAACTGCGGAGAGGTGAGGATTCAGACCTACTGCCGTTTACTTATTCATACTGAGCCTCATCTATAAATGGGGATATTTTTGTCTCTTTCGAGTTACACAGATTAAGTAAGGCAAAGTGTGTACAAAGTGTTTAGACTAATGCCCAGCACCTAAGAACCGTTACGTAAGTGCTTGCTATTATTGTTGTTGTTTTCTAGTATTGTAGAAGTAGTTGTTATTGTTGTCATATTGTTATCATTGTGTAGTGGACTCTAGCTGCCCAAAGCCCCCAGTGGGCCAGCAGAGTCGTCTGTGATAGCAGTGATAGCAGGCGGCTAGGGCTCCAGATTTACGGAGCTGCCAGGACCCAAGTCTGCCTTCTCGCCCACAGGTGTACGAGGACCGGCAGCGGCACTGGCAGCGGGAGCGGGAGGCCCTGCGTGAGGATGGTGCGGCCCAGGCGCAGCGGGCACAGCGGGCCCAGCAGCTGCTACAGCTGCAGGTGTTCCAGCTGCAGCAGGAGAAGCGGCAGCTGCAGGACGACTTTGCGCAGCTGCTGCAGGAACGGGAACAGCTGGAGCGGCGCTGCGCCACCTTTGAGCGGGAGCAGCGGGAGCTCGGGCCCCGGCTCGAGGAGACCAAGTGGGAGGTAAGTCAGACCAGGAGGGGCGAGTGGCAGGGCCCTGGAGGAACAACCCCTAGAAAGAGGGGCCCAGCCATACCCCCTGAGCCCACCGCTCCCAGAGGCCCTCCGCTTCCTCACCTTTGTGAGATGAGGATCCCCCTCTGACCTCCCTTCCTGGGACGGAGCCTCCTTGTGCCTTCATGTTTGGTCTCCTCGTTAGTGTGGTCTAGTGCCCGTAGCCAGTGGCATTCCCGTCCAACTGCCTTCCAACCAGTAATTAGAATGTGGTGATTGCCGAGCACCAGGCACTATTCTAGGCATGTTACATAGACTGTGAATTCTCTGATCTTCATTATCGGCCCTATGAGGTGGGTACTGTTAATACCCTCATTTTAGAGATGCAGAAACAGAGGCCCAGAAAGGCTGGGGCCCAAAATTATATGCAGTCTGTGGCAGAATTGAGATCTGAGCCCAGGCAATCTGACTCCTTGTTTACACCTTTAACCCAAATATTGGAGGGCCTCTCAACTGGAAATGTGGGCAGCAGCCTCCGTTGCTTCCACTCACGTAAAACCCACCATCACCCAGTCCCCAGAGCTTTGGGGTTTAAAAACAGCACTTGGAAGGAAAAAGATCTGGGTCTGAGTTCCACTTTAGCCGCTAACTAGCTGTATGACCTTGAACACGTCACTGGGCTCACCTCGGTGTCTTCCATCTGTAAAATGGGTATGAGGATCAAACTTCATCGCTGCCGAATGTCCAGCATGATGTCTGGGCCTGACCCCCTGGGAGAACTCTTCTCACCGTCTTTCCCTCCCACCACCAGGTGTGCCAGAAGTCAGGCGAGATCTCCCTGCTGAAGCAGCAACTGAAGGAGTCTCAGGCAGAGCTGGTGCAGAAGGGCAGTGAGCTGGTGGCCTTGCGGGTGGCCCTGCGAGAGGCGCGGGCTGCCCTGCGGGTCAGTGAGGGTTGGGCACGGGGTCTCCAGGAGGCGGCCCGAGCACGGGAGCTGGAGCTGGAGGCCTGTTCCCAGGAGCTGCAGCGGCACCGCCAGGAGGCTGAGCGGCTGCGGGAGAAAGCCGGGCAGTTGGACACCGAGGCAGCTGGACTCCGGGAACCTCCTGTGCCACCTGCCACTGCTGACCCGTTCCTCCTGGCAGAGAGTGATGAGGCCAAGGCACAGCGTGTGGCAGCCGGGGTTGGAGGCAGCCTGCGGGCCCAGGTGGAGCGTCTGCGGGCTGAGCTGCAGCAGGAGCGGCGGCGGGGCGAGGAGCAGAGGGACAGTTTTGAGGGGGAGCGGCTGGCGTGGCAGGCGGAGAAAGAGCAGGTGATCCGCTACCAGAAGCAGCTGCAGCACAACTATATCCAGATGTACCGGCGGAACCGGCAGCTGGAGCAGGAGCTGCAGCAGCTCAGCCTGGAGCTGGAGGCCCGGGAGCTCGCCGACCTGGGCCTGGCCGAGCCAGCCCCCTGCATCTGCCTAGAGGAGATCACTGCCACCGAAATCTAGGGTCCTTGGTGTCCCAGCTCTACAGGGAGCTCTACAGAAAGGGAACAGTAGCCTCAGGTCCACTGAGGTCCCCAGAGCCTCTTGTCCCCTGGGATCCGGGACTCTGGGCCTCTATCAAGAACCCAGGGCTGTCCTATGACTTGGATGAGCAAGATCAGACCCCTCGGAGGTCCCTGTGTTCATTGTTACCCAGAGGCCCCTACTCACTCCACCTGTTTCACTCCCCACCTGTTGCCAGTGCCACTCCGCCAACCCCATTCACCGCTCACCAGGTCAACCAGCCAGGGCCTGGGGAGAGGAAGGGGCTATCCCCCGACTCCAAAGACGGAGAGAGCCAGGCAGCACCAGCGGCTCCAGATGTGCCTGCCCCCACCCTGTGCATGTGGGGGATGGGGCTGGGGCTGGGGTCCGACCCCCAGCTTCCAGCTCTGCAGCCTCCCCCCAGCGGGGAGGGGCTGTAGTCAGACCAAAGGAAGAACTCAGAAATGTCTTGTTTAATGTGACCGAATGGCCCCTCCCCACACCCTGGTTTATGGCCTCGCTTTTCACTTGTATATTTTTTACACTGTAAATTTGTTGTACAAACCCAAAGAAAAAATTAAAAAATTTTGTTTTGTTTTTAAAAAAAAAAAGGTGAGTGTGCTAGGTAGAGATTATGGGAACCCTCCCCCGCCCCCTCTTGATCTGCTGGCCAGTCCCCTGCCCCTTGCAGAGGTCTGAGTGGGAGAAGGGAGACAGGAAAGGACAGACCCGGCTGGAAAGCTGAGGCTACTGGGCCACAGCGTGAAGCGGCCTCTCAGGGTTTGAGAAACTAGTCAAGACGTGTGTTCCCTGCACAGAACACACTGCCTGGGACTGGGTGGTGGATGCAGTGACTGAATCTGGGTCCTTCAGTGCTTGGGAGAATCGAGGGCAGATGGGAGAAAATGCCCACCAATCCCAAGTTCCAGACCTTGGGTTTCTCGACCCTCTTCCTGTCTTGGGAGGTGAGAAGCAGCGAATGGGTGACACAGGCTGCCTGCCCAGTAGCACCTTGTCCTTGACACTAAGTTTGTCTGGAAAGGGCAGAGCCTTAGTGACAGCTGGGGAGGGAAGAAAGCAGGGAGATCTGAGCCACCGGGGTGGAGCTTTGGGAGGAGGCAAGGCAAGCAGGAGTGGGAGGTTCCCAAGTCAGAAGGTGAGCAGGCGAGGTCTGGGAGAGGGCGGGAGGATGGTGGGGTCAGCGGGGCGGTTGGGCGGTAGGTGGGAAGAGTCGGGGGGTTAGAACCAGGAGTCTGGAGGGTTGGAGAGGGGACCCGGCTGGGCATCAGCTGGAGGAGCCCAACATCAGTGGGAACGGTCCGGGTCCCGTTGGGAAGGGCACTGAGAGGTTCTGGAAGCACGTGGGAGTAGCATCAAGGGGTCAGCGGGCCGGGGCGTGGTCAGCAGGAAGGGGTTGGTCAGCGAGGGCTGACGAGTTAGAGGGCAGGGGTGGTGGGCCGGGCCCGGGGACCCTGACCACAAGCTCCATGGGCTCCCGAGCCTTGTTTCGATAAGCCCGGCGGATGGTGTCCACTGCTCGCTGGTGTGTCACCTGCTCCAGGCTCTCTCCATCCACTGCCACCAGCTCGAAGCCAGCCTAGGATGGGAGTGGGAGAATCACAGCCCTCCCTCCTCGGGTCACCCCCTACTCCAGCATCTGACTTCTCACCTCCACCAGCTGGGACACTCCTCCCCGTCTGGATGGAGAAGATGGACAATGGGACTTCTGTGCCTGGAGCTACTGGGGGCTGGGTGGGGCCAGACAATGGCCCTTTGTCCCTTGGGGCAAGGGGTGGAACAGGACGGGCCGCCCTCAGGCCCAGGCTAGCGCGAGGGGACAGATTCTTCCCTGGGCTTGCTCATTCCACAGGCCTGACCCCTCCTCCCACGACCTGGCCTGAACATGCCCGGCCAGCAGATGCGCATGTACCAGCCGCCCCCGCCGGAATTAACTCCGGGCTGAGGGAGGGGACCTGGGTGCACTTCACCCACCTGCAGGGCCCCACTGAGGAAGGCGGCGCCCCCAGGGAAGATCTTTTCTATCTTCACCATGGGCTGCACCTTGGACTCGATGCCCCCCGAGATGCTGATGCCTGGTGAGAGTGAGAAACAGGGTGAGAGTGCACCACACCCCTAAATGCAGGAGGTCCCAGGATAGACCCAGGACCCAGTCACCAAGTCTGGGGCCCCCAACTTTTTCCAAATCCCAATTCTGTCACTAGTCAATCCTCAACTTGCTCCAAATTCCTCTGGATCCCAAAGCCCGCAAATCTAGACCCCACCCCCAACCATACTCTAATACCCAGGTTCTTTTCCTAGGCTTAGTTCGCCTAGAGGCATCCCAGCATCAAGCCCACCAGCCTTATCCAAACCCCACAGCCCCCGCCAGGCCCAGCCCCCCTCAGACTCACCCAAGGACTGTTTCATCTTGGACAGCGTGACTGTCCTCAACTCCCCACGAGGGGCCTTTGTGGCTGCTTGCTGGGCTGTCCTGCCGGTTCCATTCTCAGAGGGGCCTTGACTGCCCCCTGCCTTGGCTGCCTGCCCATCCAGAGGTTGTGGCAGAGGGGGCCTGGCCTTCCGAGGCTTGTGGTAGCGCCCGTTGGCTGTGCCGGGGTTGGGGATAGGCGCCGGGGACGGGGAGCGCCTGCGTCCAGGGGACTTGCCTCGGCCCCGGCTGCGGCTGCGGCTGCGGCTGCGGCCCTGGGCCCGGTCCTGGCCCTGGCCCTGGCCCTGGCCCTGGCTCTGGAGAGGGTCTTCTCGAGACAGGGGTTCTGTCAGCAGCCAGTTAGGCCTCGGGGGCCGGGGAGCAACGGGAGGTGGCTGGGGAGGGGGTGTGCAGGTGGTTCGGCGTGAGGCAAAGGCGTCTACTGGCACGTCCTGGAGAGGGGGTATCCCTTTATGAGGGCGGCAGGGGGCAGAGGCATCCAGAGAGACCTGGAGGTCCCCCAGCCGCTCCCTCAGCTCCCCGTCATCTTCCTCCTCAGGGAAGCCATTCGCAGGCAGCAGGTAGAAGCCTCCACGGCTGTCTGGGGAAGAGGGCCAAGGTCAGGCCGCCCTCTCCTCACTAGCCCAGACCACCTTGCCAGACCCCAGTCCTTGCCTTTGTCCCTGTAGGGCCTGGGAAACCCAGGCCCGGGTTGCTCAGGCCTGTAGGGGCACTGCCCATGTTCCACTGCAATAGTAGTTTAACACTTTCTGTTGTAAGAGTATCATGTTAATGTATCTAAGAAAAAATATGACTCACACACCAAGCTCATGATTTCTTGGAGATTATTGCAGAGAATGAGAAGACTGGATTTGAAAAGGGAGTGGGTTTGAAACCGATCATTAGGTAAATAATGGCGGCGGCAGCTGTGACAGGAAGGGTTCTGACAGATGAGGGCTTCCCTTCAGGGCACCGCACACCCCTCTGAACCACAGCACCGCAGTCCCTGCCGCAGGGACCAGAGAGGGCCTGCTCTCCCCGCCAGTGCTCCCATGGGTGTGTCCCCTCCCCGGGCTCTGAGACTCTGACTGACCAGGCACAGGGGTGACGAGGTGACGCTTGGGTGGTGTGTCCTGCCGAGCTGGCCGCAGGGCTGGAGGCCGTACTGGTTGGAGAGAAGAGGTCAGCAGCAGGGCCCTGCTGCCGGGCTCCCTGATGGGCACAGCTGAGAGGGCTCTGCCCCCTTTCCAGTGGGATATGCCTCCCACACCCCAACCTGGGGTTCAGGACCCACAAGCCCCGCCCCCCAGCTGCTGACCTGCCCGGCTCTTGAGGGCCTCAAAAGCCTCCAGCTCCACAGGCATCACCATGCTGTCGAAGCGGCCCAGGTCCGTGGGGGCCACCACACTCCTGGGGGAGGACCAGATGGGGGTGGGCAAGGGCTCAGTGCTGGAGTTGCCTGGGGGCTTCAGCCCTGAGAAGGTTGGGGGCGGTATCAGGGGCACCCTTCCTACCCGAGCCCCTTCCTACTCCCCCCTCCCACCTGATGTCCCGCAGCAGCAGCAGCTTTGCGGGCTTGTCCAGAATGGCCAGCAGGGGCCTCACCAGGTCCTCCACTCCGCCCTCATGCACGTACTGCGGAGAGAGGCACCACGGGTCAGGTAGCGGCAGAGGCTCCCAGAGCTGGGCGGGGGAACGCCTGGGTATGCCGCCACCCCCACGTTTAGGAAAGGCTCTCCCGGTCCCCAAGCTGTCCACAGGATGTCTTATCTTGGTAACTAGGTGGCAGCCTGCAACAAGAATAACAGACTTGTGACAGCAAGGACAGCTTTGGGACAGGCACTTTTCCAAGCCTTTTACACACGTCTCTCTTTTAGTAACCGCCCCGAGAGATGACATTATTTATTACCGGTTTGCAGATGAAGAAACTGAGGCTCAGAGAAAAGGACTTTGCCAAGGCCACACAGATAAGGGAGTACGAAGAGGGGCTGAAACCTGAGAGGTTTGGCTCTCGCCTACTCTGCACCGGAAAAGGATGTGCAGGGAGTGGACTCTCCTCCCCACCCCCACCTTCCAAGCTGAAGGAAGGAATTTGAGCCAAAAACTAGTCTGTGGGCCTGGCTGGGCCAACATTTGTCTGTACACAGACCTACAAATTAGGCTTTGTTCAGGGCTGGGATGGGGACCTTGGAGAAGAGGTGGCCCCACAGAAAGCCTCTCCAGTCGGTACTCAGGGTGGTGGAGGCTCTTCTGCCTGGCACTGCCAGGATGCCTGCCACCAGGCACACGCCACCTACGCAGACAAATTGGCAAACTGAACACTGAGAGCCACCATAGTGGACAGTATACCGCCCCCTGGTGGTGAAAGGGAGACTTGTCCTGATTCAGGGACACAAACACAGAGCATCCTGTAGGGGCATAGACACAGAGAAAGAGCATGCCCTGGTGGTCAGAGTGAGGCAGTAAAAAAATATCTGGAAATAAATAAAAGATAAACTTATGTGTGTGGCCCTAAACCACACACAAAGTTACAGGGATTCACACATACACATATCGACAATTTGCCCCCGGAGAGTCATATATGTGCACGTACTTCAAGTTCACAAACCTGCATTCAGCACCCACTAAATGCCAGGCTGTGTACTGGAGGGTGACAGTGGGGACACAATAATGAAGACTCTGTTCCAGATCTTCAGGAACTCAGTCTAGTGGGAACGAGGGGCAGAATGAGCCATGTGCCCCAGTTGACTACAAACCACTGACAGAGGGAGTCTCAGAGGAGGGTGGGGAGATCAGGGTAGGCTTCATGGAAGTGGTGGCATTTACATTGACTCTTTTTTTTATATATACACTGACTCTTAAGGATAAATTCAGGGATCCGTGAAAGCTGGAGAAAGGGCTCTGAGGGTGATGTGGAATAACTGGTAGATAGAAGTTCAACTTGACCAGAGGTTACACAAAGGGCCTCCATGTAGGCGGCGCAGGTTGTGATGACAGTGTGAGTAGCGTCCCTGAAGGAAGCTGTGCAGCTCCCAGCCTGTGTAAACCGATGCGGTGGTCCCGGGGAAGATGACGGTGTGGTGATGTGGTGACTGTGGGAAAGCTGAGGTTAGCGGGTTGGGGGTCAGACCAGGGAGGGCCTTGGGTGTGGGAGTAAGGGACTTGCACTCCATTCTGTCAAAGAGGTTACAAGGAGGTTGGGGAGTGTGAAGCGATCAGAGAGGTGGTTTGTAATGCCTGGCCTGGTGGCTGGGGTGCGGTGGCTAAGAAGAGGACGGAAAAGGGCTCGGGGCCACACATCAGAATCAGTAGGGGAGCTTCACTCATCTTTTGGGCCACCCCTGACGGTCTGATCTCTTGGTGTGGGTAGGGCTTGGGTCAGGTTTGGGTGGTATTCCGAGCTGCCCAGGTGGTGTGGGGACATATTGAGAGGCGTAGCTTGGGTGGGGTAGGAGGAGCTGAGGGCAAGGGCAAAAGAGCCAATAAAGAAACAGACACAGAGCCCCACCTAGTGGCTACAGCCCAGAGTTGCAGGCTTACAGAGGCTGGTACACACTACCCCACTGAGTGCTGTGAGCTGATCACCACACTGACTCTAACCCAAAGGCCCTTAGCTGCCCCCAACATGCACTCCGTCACAGGGGCCCTTCTGTAAACCAGGCCTTGGAAAAGGGATGCATGCATTACCACGTCTCAGTCTCCAGGTGACACATACATGCCTTAGCTAGACACAAGCACATTCACACACAGATACATACAGTTAAGTTGACACAAAGCCAGGGAGCCCACAGACAGACAAATGCTCACATCACACAGACATACAACGCAGCCCCACCCTGACCAAGGCGAGGGAGTGGGGCATCCGCAAACCGTTTTCTGACTCTCAGAGCGCCCTTGCACACAGGCTCACGTGGAACCCATTCCAGAAACCTGGAGTTTTTTGAGACAGTGGGAAGCCCTAGGTACTGGAGAAGGCCTTCCCATACTCCTGGAGGGGGTGACCTGTGCCTCCTGTGGTCTCCCCAACATTCAGGCTACAAAGGCTTCCTTAAACCTAACCTCTCCTCCTCCCAGGGCCCTCTGGTCTGTCTGAAGCAGAAGGGAACAGAGAACAACAGTGCAGGTGTTGGGAAGGTTTGGGCTGAGTGTGTGAGTGTGTGTGCTCCAGGAGCACAAGGGATTGTTTACTTGTGCCAGGCCTGTTGGCTGCCCCAGGAGCACAAGGAGGCATGGGGATGGGCTGGGGTTTAAAGGAGAAGGGAGCAGGTGACTGCAGGGACTCAAGCCCCCAACTCATCATCTGATTGACTCCTTTTCTCCTCAGCTTAAATGCCACCTCCTCAGGGAGGCCCTCCAAGACCACATTTGATTTGTGCCTCTTGGATTATTTTCCCAGGTTCTTTTCATTCATAGCACTTCATGTGATTTCTCACTGTGGTTGTTTAGGTTCTGGTTATTATCTGACTCCCCTTCTCAGTTGTGAGCTCAGTGTGTATGTGCCAATGTGTATGTGTGACAGGGGTGGCTTCTGCTTTTAGTGACCACTGGCCTTAGAGTGTTGAACCCAGATACTGGCCAGCAGGCAACAGTCGGAATGAATGAGGGTCTGGGTGAGCGAGTGACCATGTGCTGGGGCTGGGTGCAGGCTGGAGGCTCACCCGGGAGCAGTGGCGGGTGATGGCCAGCACCTCGTCGTCAGTCAGCAGCCGCCGGGCCAGGTCCTGAATTAGGGGCCGTCGGCTCTCCCAGGCCTGCACCTGCTCATCCACATTGGGCAGCTGGCTGGAGGGGCTCCCAGACCTGGCAGAGAGCAGGGCCCGGCCCCTCTCCCGGTCTGCAGGGCGGGAGCAAAGGGATACAATGAAGGAGCCTGGAGCCACCAGGAGAGGGGGTAGGGGCTTCCCTAAAGGGGGATCAGACTCCAGGACAGGCTGGCTGAGAGGCCCAGGAACGCCTGACGGAGTTCGGGCCAAGCCCAGGTGCTCCCCACCGTGGTCTCCCGTACTGATCTGCCCACCAGTGGAACTCACCCCCGGCCCCTCCACCCCCCAACACAGACCCCTATACAGTCTATTCCTTGAGGGAGTCCTGGCCTCGGGATCCCTGGGTCCCCCAACATACACTGTCATGCTAGTCTGGTCCCCATTGACGTTCTCACACTGGTTCTTTCATCTCCCCCAGATCTGTCTTTGGGAGTCAAGCTCCTCAGTCCCCAAACATATACCCCAGTATCTGCCTACAACCGCATCTTTACCAGTCCGGTTCTTTTACCCGCCCCCAGCATGCACCGCTGCATCTGCCAGATTCCCCATGCTCGGTCTCAGCTGAGTTCAGCCCAGTGCCCCTGAGCTGCCCCCAGCATGCACCCCGTCAGCAGCTCTGCTGTAAACCAGGCCTCGGTAAAGAGATGCACGAATTACCGCGTCTCAGCCTCCAGGTGATAAACTTCTGCACAGGTCCCACTCCCCCTGCTGAGAAGAAGAAGGCTCAGCAGCAGGCCCTGGCCCCAACCTGAGAATGGGGTCGGGTGTTTCGGGCTGGCTGGACCACTGGCTGGGGTGCAGAGTTCAGGCTGGAAGGAGTGAGATGAGGAGGTAGGAGGCCAGGCTGTGCTCGGGCTAAAGGGCTTCATTTATGGGCAGTGGCGAGCCAGCGAGGGATCTGGATCAAGAGAGGGTGCAGTCTGGGCTCTGCTTGTAGAGATTCATTTGGAAGCAGATGCATGGAGACGAGAACCCTAGGGACAGTTTGGGGGAGCACCTACCTTCAGCGGACAAAGAGAAAAAAGAGCCTTTGAGGGAGAGAGAGGGGTGGCCAGAGAGACGGGAGGAGAAGCAGGAGAGAGCAGGGCCCCGGGGGCTGTGGAGAGAGAGATAGGT
Organism: Phyllostomus discolor; assembly: GCF_004126475.2. Taxonomy (NCBI): domain Eukaryota; kingdom Metazoa; phylum Chordata; class Mammalia; order Chiroptera; family Phyllostomidae; genus Phyllostomus; species Phyllostomus discolor. The sequence continues at coordinate 153,360,980 of NC_040907.2, forward strand.
TGAGGAAGGGAAGCCGGCCTGCCCTTATTTGAAGGGATTGTCTCTCACAGGGGACTGTCACCTCGAGACCCCAGGGAGGGGGAGGGCCCAGTTCCTCATCCTCTGGTTGATTTTGCCTACCCAACATCCACTCTCCCTTCTGGAGCAGCACCTCGAGTTCACCCAGGGACCCCCATTCTCAGTGCACATGCCCCAGGGCCGGCACCTACCCTGGCTGGTTGATTAAAGACTTTCTCCCTCCTACATCCCAGTGATTTGCTGGACATGTGGTCCCAGCCGGGCCAATGAGAGCCTGAGACTTCAGCAGGGACTAGTTAAGGAGAAGCTCTCTTTACCTTGTGTTGCCAAGCAACAGTGGCCATCTTAGCTCAAGTGGGCAAAGCCTGCATGATGCTGAAGCCAACCCAGGGAAAGGGAACCAAGAGACGAGGGGGCAGATGTCTGATGAGATTGTTTAAATCTTTAGATCCAGCTTAAATCAGCAGCTGAGCCAAGAAGTGCTTTTCAAAGCTTGTTTGGGCTGAGTTTCTGACACAGGCAACCCCAAGAGTCAACTCGCCTAATCTTGGTCCAGCCTCTGACCCTCACCTGGGAGAGGTGAGGCCCGGTGTGCGGGCGCTGAGGAAGCCCCTGGCCTGGGTGAAGCCTGCCACGGCCCTTCTGCCTGGGCCCTGATCTAGAAATGACCTTGGTCAAGGATGGTTCTAGAACAGGGGAGGGCTTGTGAATTCTGGCCAAGGGAGATGAAGCCAAATATTCTAGGAAAAGAGTGTCCTTCCCTCTCCTCAGCACCAGGAGCGCAGGGATCAGACCCACTTCCTGCTGTGCTGGGACTCTATCAGCGCTCCGTCCTGTACAATGGGTGGGCAAGGCAGTGTTACAATGGCCGCTACATTTTCCGGGCACCTGATGTGTGGCAGACAACGCCCTAAGTGATGAACACATACTCATTCACTTATTCCTCACTATTCATAAAGATACAGGTGTTGTTACTCCAATTTCACTCATGGGGAAACTGAGGCTCACAGGGTGGGGCGGTCACTCACAGCTAGTGCGAGGCAGTGTGGGGCTGGACGCCAAAGTGGACTTGGCCTCCGACCTCCCTGCCTGCCTAACCCAGCCCTTACCTTTCTCCACGTCCAGGCGGGGGCGGGTCTTGGCCGGGCTCCCCCGCTCCAGCGTCCAGGCCTCTCTACGCCCGTCCCCTGCCAGCTGCCCATGCCGCCCTCCCTTGAAGAAGAGGTTCATCAGTGTCTTGGAGCGCTGCAGGGCCCCCTTCTCCCCAGAAGACCCCGACTTCTCCTTCTTCCGCTGCTTCTTCTCCTCTGCAGACACGAGGAAGCACCCGGGGGGCTGGAGGGGTGGGCAGAAGGGAAGGACCAGGGGAGGGGTGTGGGGAGGGGCAGAAAGAAGGGAGAATAGGGGGCAGACAGGATCTGCAGCTGTGTGGGGAGGCAGGGGTGGGGGTGGGGTGCGGGTCCTCCTCCAACTTTTCACCCCCCTTCACCCCATAGCTGCAGCTATGGAGAAATAAATGGGGACTGGGGTGGGGTGTGGACAGATCTGGGCACTCCAAGCTGGGGAGAGCTTGGCTGAGGCTCTCTTGGGGCCCAGAGCTAACTGGACCTGGGCTGGGACTGAGAGTGGATTCCAGGCCTGGGACTAATGTGAAAAGCGCACCAGGGCAGGGTCTGAGTGTGTTCTGGGGCTGAGGCTGGGTCAAGGCCTGGGGCAAAGGGAAGTTTGGGACCCAGGACAGGGCCTAAGGGCGGTGTTGCACCCAGGGCTTCGGAGAGAACAGCAGCCACCCATCTCCCACGTACCCCACAAGGTCAGGTGGCTCTGGGAGCGCGTGATGGGGGGCCGGGGTCGGCTGAGGGCCAACAGCAGGGCAGTCTTGGGGGATTCCGAGAGAGCAGAGTCAAGGCGGCGGGCGGTTGAGGGTCCATCGGAGCGGATGGCCGTGTCCCTGAGGATGACCGTGGGCCGCACGCTGCACCAGGTCTCCACGCGGCCCCCCACGTCGGGGTCTGTCTGCATGGCTGTGTCTGCCCGCCCCCAGCCAGGCCCACGGCTGCCGGGCTCCTCTGGCCCCAGGCAGACGTCCATGCGGTCAGAGGGCAGGGAGCCGGAGCCCTCCGCGGAGCTGTAGGGGGCGCTGGAGGCGTATGAGGAGACGCTGGAGCTGCTCTCAGAGGCCTGGGACAGCTGCTGCAGCACCCCGTTACTCACTGTGGGCAGGGAGAAGGCAGGGATGCCTCGGGGGTCTGGCCGGGTTGCTTCAGGGCCCTGCCAGGCTTGCAGACCATCCCTGGGCTTGGGGGTTTGGGGAGCATCCAGCAGCAGCCAAGGTTGGAAGCATGGGATCTGGGGACCCAGCTGCCTAGCATCCTGCCAGCAGGATGAGACCTTGGAGAAGTCACTTCTCTACCTACCCCCTTGGGACTCCAGACCCCAGGCAAGCACTCCTCAGAGGAGAGCCCAGGCCCGGTCCGGGCAGTGTGCAATCTCAGTAAGGCCTTGGTGCCCCTGCCCATTTATTCTTCAACCTTGGGGGGCCTGAGCCACTTACGTCGATCCAGCCAACAGTACTCAGAAACCATCTCCTTGTAGGCAGGGTACCGGCCGGTCTCCTGGGGGTGGGCATGGTGAGCAGAGGAGGGCATGAAAGTGGGTCGGGAGGGAGAGTGAGAATGGGGAGTGATGTCACGAGAGTGCATTCTCAGCCCTCCCACTCTCCTTCATCACGCTCTAGCCACCCTGGCCACTTTATTTCCGAATGTGTGAAGTTCCTCTGTGCCTCAGGGCCTTTGCACTTGCTGTTCCCTCTGATCGGGTTCTCTTCCTTCAGCTCCTCTGTGGCTAACTCCTTCTCCCTCCTCAGGTGTGTCACCTCCTTAGACAGGCCTGCTCTGACACCCCCACCCCGGCTACAAGGGTCTACCTAAATGACCCCATCCCATCTCATTGTTAATTTCCTGATAGCATTTGTCACAATCTGCAGGTGTCTAGTTTATTGGTCTGTCTGCCCCCAGTAGCAGAGACCTTGTCTTGTTCACTGTTGTAACCTCAGTCCCTGGCATAGTGGCTGGCCACCATATAGGAGGTACTTAAAAATGTTGAATGAATGGATGAATGAATGAATGAATGAAGGGCAGAGTGGGAGTAAGGAGGAGGCTTTGGGATCATTTGAGAAGGACAGGCAGAAACGGAACGTGGGAGAGGTGGGAAACAGAGGCGGTGGGGGGCAGCGGGGGAGGGGGCACCGACTGGGGAAGCGGGTGAGAGGCTGGGAGGAGGGAGGAGGGTTGGTTAGGATGAGGCACTGGGGAGAGCGGGCAGCACACCCCTCGGCAGCTGGAGTGAGAAGGACCTGATCCCCGGCAAGTGTGAGGCCCCCATCAATAATGGATCCAGCCGCCTCCCCTGCAACCTGATCTCTGGCCCCAGCCCAGCTCCTCTTGCCCTGTACCCTGAGGATGCCCACCACTGGGTCCCGCCCAAGGCCACAGCCTCCACCTGCCCTTCTGACAGGGACACGTGTTCCTTTTACTCCTAGGCCTCACCACTCACGTGAGGGGGCACTGCCCCAGACACCTGAGGGCAGGCCTGGAACCAGGCCCTGCTACTGGCTGGGTCCCCGGTCACTCTTCCTCTCTGAGCCTCAGTTTCTTCTGCAAAATGAGAACGATGCCTGCCCTACCTCTCACGTGTCTGTGACAAAGTCAAACTGCGGAACATGGGGCGTATGTAAGTACTGGAATGCTCTAGGAAGCCCTTCTTACGGTCTGGCCTCCCCCTGCCTCCCACGGTCCTGCCCACCTTGATGGTCAGCATGATGTGCGTCTGGCCCTTCAGCACCTCCACAGCCTGGCTGTGGCTGATGTCGTCGAACCGGACACCGTTGGCCGCCAGGACCTGGTCTCCCACCTTGATGCCGTTCTCCTCGGCCAGCCCACCGTGGTCCACTCTGCGGTCAGACGGACCGCAGTCTGGTGGGGGCCCTGGCCTACCCTCCCTCACACCGTGGATACCCCAGTCAAACTCCTTGGCCGTCCTCTTGGTGACCCCTGCCCCCCTCGGCAGATCCCACCCTTGACTCAGGCCCTCATTTGAACGTGTAGTTGGCCGGGCCTCACTTGCTCACCTGCCCCCAGGTCCCAGCCCAGGCCCCAGCCCAGGCCCCATCGAAGCCCCATTCCCTACCCTACCCACTTCTCTCCCTGCCCAGGCCTCACTTGGACACGTAGATGCCCAGGCCAAACTCCTTGCCCCCGCGGATGTTGAAGCCCAGGCAGAAGTCGTCAGAGGTCGTGTAGAGGTGAACGATGCGCCGCACGCCATCCTCTGAGCTGCTCTCGGACGGCGTGGAACTGCACTTCTCCACCACCAGCCGCCGATTCACCACATCCACCCTGGGCAGCAGCAGGGGGCCCTCAGCCTGGGCCCCATCTGCCACCACCCGCCTCCCTCCTCCCCGCAGCCCCGAGACTGCATGGGAAAGGGGGGCTGCCTTTGGGGGACTTCCCAGGCCTAAGATCTTCAGTGGGACACAGATTAATCAAATCTGGGAAATCACCTACTCTCCTCGTTTTATTGAGCAGCTACCACAGGCCAGACCCATGTCAAACCCTCACAGGTCCACGAGGAAGAGGTGCTGTTACTGTGTTAAACTCTCAGCTGCAGCAGCCGCAGCACAGGGGCAGGGCCTCCGGGGGCTGGGAGAGCAGAGCTGTGGGGAGCAGGGCTGGGGGAGAGGCATGGCCGTTTCTCCTCTCAAGGTTGGCCCTTAGGATCCCTGTGTTCCCAGCCCTAGGAGTCGGGAGCAGCAGAAGCCGCGCTAGCCAGGCCCACGCAGAGCCCTGCGCCCTCAACCTCTCCTGCTGTGGCTGTGGGTGGGGGCGCCGGGGCAGGTGGGGTGGGTGGGGCAGGCCTTCTCACCACGTGGTCTTCTCCTTGGAGAACTTGATGCCCGGCACGCGGCCCATGCGCCTCACCATCATGTGCAGGCGGCTGCTGCCGGTCAGGACCTTCACGGCGCTGCCCATGGTGGTGCTCTCCAGGCTCAGCCCGTTCACCTCTGTGATCTTGTCCCCCACACACAGGCCAGCGCGCTCTGCACCAGGGGACAGGGGTGGCTGGCATGGGCCACTCGGGAGAAGTCCTCCACTGTGAGGCCGAGCCCCCATCAGACCAGGCTCCCTGGGGTAAAACTTCTTCCCCGAGATTGGGGATCCCCAGGTAGGGTCTGAGTGCCCCATGCTAGACTAGGGACCTGTCCAGGAGCCTGCCCTGCCCTGGGAGAGGGCCCGTCTCCCCATCAGATCAGGCCGTCCAAAGCTAAGGGCTCTTCCTCCCGTCCCTGAGAGAACAGTGCCTCCGCACCCCACCGAGGTGAGGCCACATACGCCCCCCAGGACCTCACCTGTTGGGGCCCCGCTCACCTGCACTGCTGCCCGCTTCCACCTTGCTGACGAAGATGCCCAGGCCGTGCTCAGAGCCGCCCCGCACACTGAAGCCCAGCCTCCCCGCTGGGCTCTTCTCCACCCGGACTGCGTGGATGATGTCGCTCTCGTCACTGTTGGCTGTGGGGGTGGGGACACAGGCATGACCCTCATGCCTATTCTGGGCACAGGGGATCCCTATGTTCCCCAGCTTGGGCCCGAAAGAGTGGGGTAGCTGAGCACAGGCACCCAGGGACCTACATGGGGGAGGGCAGCCAATTTCTGAGTTTCCCGTGGGTGATTCTGAGACTACAGGCTAGCCTCAAAGCAGACAGGACCGGGCTCCGTGTGGGAAGACGCTGTTCTCTTTCCTTCATAATGTGTGTGTGTGTGTGTGGTGCTTCATAAGCTTCCCATGCCCATTGGCCTGGGATAAGCCGAATACCTGAAAATGCTGGTGCTCTGAGGACAAGATGGATAGAAAAGAGGTCCAGGAACCTATTCCATGGGGCACAGTTGAGGGAGTCTGCGCTCCTCAGCGGAAATGAGTGCGTTAGCTCTATCTTCACACAGCCGAAGAGCTGGCCTGTGGAAGCTATCAGATGCGTTTGACTATGCAACCCAGAGGGCGGAACGAAGCCCATGCAGTGGAGTTAGATGGGGACCCACTGAGCAAGGGAAAACTTGCGAAAACTTCCATCTCAGACAATGGGATGAGTTTCCCAGGAGGGAGAGTGAGTTCCTCGCTTTTGGAGGCATGCAAGCTGACCCTCGGTAAATCCCCGTCTGGGAGGTTGTGGAAGGACCTCTGAGGCCTTTCTGTCTCTTAAACTCGGTGATCGATCACGGAGGTAAGGGCTCTGAGAGCTGCCTGACTGTGTGAAGAAGGAAAGCTCAAACCACACGCTGTCGCAGCGGGTGCCCGGAGCCCAGAATGGTGCTCCCCATCCATGCTGGAGAGAGCCTGAGGAGGAGGGTCCCTGGGTGCTGGAGTTGTTGGGAAGGCTCGGAGGACGAAGGTGGGTAGAATTTGGATGGGGGAGGGAAGGCACTGATGAAGGGATGGAGCGAGGCAAGACTCAGGTGGGTCCTTGGGGAGACCTTTTGGTTGGAGAAAAGTGGTAAGACTTCCTTCTCTCTCTGTCTCTCTGTCTCTCTGTCTACACACATACATGCACACACACACACCCCTCTGTTTGATCTGAGTGGGAAACCAGGTTACAGTGCATGCCCGGGAAAGCTCAGGAAGAAATCCCCACGGGCGGGCAGCCGCGGCAGGGGTGGCGCACAGCAGAGATGTGGGGATCCTGGGGCTTCCTTGCTGACTCTCCGCACAGGTTTTGGGACCTTTACATCTGGCCAAGGAGCCTTTTGCTCTGCCATTCATCAACCCCCTTACTCCTCAGTCCATCCCTGGGGTGTCGGCCAGGGGGACGCCAGATTTGGGGATTTGAGCCTAAGAGCTTAGGGCATCTGAGGTGGGAACCTTCTCTCCCTCCACTGTCCTAGCCCCAGTCACCAAGCTCTCCTTCCAGGCCCGCTGCAGCCTCCTCCCTTTCCCCCTACTTCTGCTCTTGCCCCCTCTAATCCGTTCTCTGCATGGTGGCCAAGGTCAACTTTTCTAATAGATTGCGTCTTTCCCTTGGTTAAAATTTTCAATGCCTGCCCCTGCTTCTAGAAGGAATCCCACACCCCTCCCTTGCTTAGCGCTCTCCCCTCGCCTCTGGCCTCCTTCCCTGGCCTCCCCGGCTTTGGCCACACCGACCTCCTTCCTTCCTGTTTCTCTCCGGGCCAAACCTTTAGGTGTCCCCTCTGAGATATTCCTGCCCAGACCTTTGAAGCCAGCTCCCGTGCCTCAGGCCCTGCTGACTCAGACACCACCGCCACCTTCTCCAGAAACTGGAGTCCCCTACCTAAGGAAGTCCCTCCCTCCTCTGGGAAAGTCTGTTCCAGTGATTCTCAAGACACGCTCCCCCCCCCCCCCCCCCCCCCCCCCCCCCCCCCCCCCCCCCCCCGCCCAGCAGCACCAGCAGCACCAGCAGCAGCGCCTGGGAACTTGTGAAAGATGCAAATTCTCAGCCTTCACCTCACACTCACAGGATTGGAAGCTCTGGGTGTAGGACCCAACAATTGTCTTTTAACAAGCCCCTCAGCCCCAGCAATTCCAAAGGTTGAGAAATGCTATCATACCATCTGGATTAGTGCCTTCAAGATTCTTACCTCCTTTCTCATCATTTGTAGACTATTATTCATCTTCTGTCTCCTTTCACTAACTGTTAGCTCAGCCCCGGTAGGGACTTCATAGTCCTTCTCCACCAACATGCCCCCGGTGTGCTGCTCAGCACCTGGTACTCGCTAAGCAGTTTTTGAATAAATGAAAGAATAAATGGATGGATGAATGGATAAATGAGTGAGCTAGCAGAGTGAGGTGAAAGGGCTGGCCTGGATTGAAGATAATGCAATTTCTCTGGGATCTGCTGTGTCTGAGCAGCTGGTGGCACTTCATGGGGGTGATGTGACTGGCAGTGTTCCCCTTCCCTCTGTGTCTCCCTTATCAGTTACTCTAGGCCCCTGAGTGGCCCAGTGAATACCATGGGGGAGGGGTTCTAGGCTGCGGTGAGTCAGGAGGTATGTGTGCTCAGGCAGAGGGGAAGATTCTGAGTTCAGAGGCTCCCAGCTCAGAGAGACTTAGGGCCAGCAGGTCAGAGCAAAGCCCGTGGACATGGCGTGTCCGGTGTGTATGTGGTGTGTGCGAGAGGTACAGCACAACTGGCAGTACCTCTTTAATATAATAGGACTTACAAGGGCAGGGCTGCAGTGCTCCCCTCCCCCCTCCATGCCTGCAGCTCCTCTGGGGACTCCTGCTCCATGACCAGAATGACAGTGGTGACCCTCAACAGTGCCCTGCTGCTCACCCTGTGTGGATGATGGGGGCGAGTTGCTGGACCACTAGTTCAAGCCTGATCTCTGAGCAACGTGCTCCACCCCCGCCCCAGGGATGCCCAGCTGGGTCAGAGGGAGGAGCAGGGTCTGCAGAGTCCCGTCTGGGGCTCAGCCAAGGCACTCTGCAGGCCGAGAGACAGGAGGGGAGCTGGAGATGTTTATCTGGTCCTGTCCACAGAAAGCGCAGGCGCTGGGGCTCCACACTCCCCTGCTGCCATTCAAGGTCCTGCTTTGCTCATCTGCTCTCCGCTGCCTCACACCTGTCACTGCAGCCAGGCCGTCTCTTAAGTGCCTGCCCATTGTGCTCCACGCTTTCCACTTCCATCCTTTGTCTGTGATACCTCCGCTCCATCAGCAGCTGCTCTCACTGGTGTCTCCAAGCCCTGCTGCCCTGTACATTTCTGAAAGTGAAGATTGAGCCCTATTTCCCTCTAGATTCCCTGCAGGATCTAACTGGGGCTGGTACAGAGTCCGTGTGCAATGAAATGGCGTTAAGCATCTACACAAGTTTCACTCTCCCATCCTTCCAGGCCCCGGCCTGGGGCGCCCTCCCTGACCCTCCCCACTCTTCTAAACATCTGCTACCTTATCTCCATTTCCTTCCTTTCGCATGTGAAGCCTTTCATTCTGCCTGCCCGTGTGGGCACTGGCTCCACACAGCTCAACACAGAGCTGGCCACGCAGTGGGCTGGTTGATGGAGGATGCCCGCTGTCCTGCACATGCCCCAGGGCACACACAAAGGGGTTCGGACAAAGGTGGAGCCCATGAAATGGAGGGGCCAGTACCCTGCCTCACTGGGGGGTCCGCATACCACACACACACACACACACACACACACACACACTGCTGTTCCCTGTCGCCAGGCCCTAATGCCCACCTCTGACCTCGCTACAATCTTGGAGCCCTGAAGGACTGGCCTGAAGGAGAACAAAAGTAGATGAGGAAGAGCGTGGGTTGCCAGAAGCCCCTCATCTTTAAGACCCGCATCTCTGGAGTCTCCCCACCCATAGGGGGCTCTTCCTCTTTCTACTCAGCGAGGTTGTCCTCTCCCCCCACCCTCTGTTACGGTGGCGGCGGCTGGGCCCCGCCCCCACCTTCGATGGGGGAGTTGATGAGGATGACACGGCCCATGGGCGACGAGGCTCGGATTCCGCGGGGGGGCCCATTCAGCAGCCGCTGTTGCTTCCTCAGCAGGTATCGCGTTGCGGAGCCTGAGTCGCTGCCCAGGTGGCCTCGGGAGGAGAGGGAGCTCAGAGAGCCGGAGCTTAGGTCTCCAAAGCCCAGTGGGTCGAAACCCACTGAAAAACCTCGCGCCATTGCGGCCAGACTAGAGGGCCAGAAGGAACCTGCTAGCCCTTGAGAGGAGGGCCCTGCGTGCTATGGGCACCATGAGACTTCTGGGCACAACTGGGGGGTCCCAGTGGACGGGAGCCCCCACCTCCGCTGCCTCTCTGGAGTGTGCACTCGAGGCCTGTGCAAGAAGAGGGGGGTGCATGAGGGGGGTGTGAATGCTGCCTCCCAGAATTTCCACTCCTTCCCCTGGTTTGAGCATCCTGCTCTCTCATGTCTTGGACCCCTCTCTCTCCCACCCCTGGCAAGAGAACCGTCCAGTCCAGGCACCATCAGGGACTTTTGGAGCCATTCATACAAGGCGGGTGGGAAGCTCTCCTTCACCCCTCATTCTTGCTCTCAGCTGAGTCATCGACTCGGTCCCCAGCCCTCAGTAGAGGCTGAGCGAGTGGAGGAGGTAGGATTAATGCAGACCCTGGGCTTCAGGCTGTGTGAGAGAAACTGGGGCCAGGACAGTTCACTGCACACCCCTCCAGCGCATGGGGACAGGGGACCAGTGGTTGATGCTCAGGCCTCAGGGATAGGGCTTCAGGACCTGGGACAGCTGCAGCCGAGGACTGCAGATTCCCTGGACCCCAGATGCCTCCCCACCCCAGATCCCTCCTCCGTCCCCTCTCTTCTCCCGTCTAGGGGGGTTGCCTGAACCTTTCCCAGGCTTGCAGCAGGACCTGCTGGCGAGAACCCCACAACATCCCGCGCAAACCCGGGGTCAAGTCCCCCAGAACAGATCTCAGCACCCCACCCCCGGCTCGGTCCTCCCGGCACCCCCACCTCTAGGTCTCGGCCCCCAGCTCCCCTCACCTGCTCGTGAGTGCGGCGGCCGCGGGCTCGCCCGCCCGCAGGCGCGAGCGAATGCAGCACCAGGGGACCCCGCCCACGCCTCGCAGAGGCTCCAGGAGCAGGGCTGGCCTAAGCGGCCCCGCACTCCTATTGGCTGAGGGAGCCGCCAATCACTCCCTTCTGCCACCTTTCTCAGACACCCGGGATAGCCGTTTGTCACCTGGGCTGGGGCCTGTGGGTTCTAACCTCTCCAGTCCGAGTTCTAATGCCTTTCCCGAGGGCGAATTTGGGGCGTGGGCTTTGGCTCGCCCTCCTCCCACTACGGGTTCAGCACCGGGGAGCCCAGAACTTTGTCTTCTCCAGGTCAAGCCAGCTACTAAGGCTCGTGGAATTGCCACCCCTTCGCGGTCACCCCCGAAGCCTTAGTGAGGGAATGTCACCTGGGCAGAGCGGGGCGTGAGCCTGCATTGGGCAGGAGTGGACTGGAGCCTGGGCGTGCAGCAGACCTGCTCGGTACTGTGGCTGGGTGGGTGGGCGGGGGGGAGGTGCATGTGCGTGAATGTGTGTGTTTGAGCTCTGCCTTCTTCACATGCATCCTCCGTTTATGTCAGCAAGTGTCTCTCTGGCCACCCATTTATAGAAAGGCCACAGAGACCGGCAGCTTGTTCCAGGACACTAGGGGGAGGAAGCATCTTTCTGACCCACTTGCTTGATGCAGACAGAACCTTGTGACTTCTGCCGCTTCACGTTCCAGAGCTAAGGTCTGTGGTGCAGGCGTAGGGGTTGGGCACATAAGGAAACTGGGGACTCAGTGAAGCTAGCGTTTACAGAGGGGAATAAGGACGGGGCTGGGGAGAAGGAAAGGACGGGGGACATAGATGGGGCACAGGCGCGAGCGGAACGGGACTGTAAAGGGGTGTGAAAGCCAAGGTGCTTCGAGGAAGGAGCTGGAAGGAGCTTGTGGGAAGTGGGGTAGGAGCCCACGGGTGCCACGTAGGCTGAAGTCACTGCCAAGGCAACCGACAAGTAAACAGGTCGGGAGGTAACCCGAGTCCCTCCAGGCGCACCATCAGAGGATGGCCTCTCCACGTCGCCCGCCTGCTCCCTTCCAAGTCTTCGCCCTGGACACTTAGAGCTCTTGCTGCCTCGGCCGGAGGAGCCTCCGGAGGCCAGCCAGGGTATTACAAGCACCCATGGCTCCTCCCCAACTCTCTCTGAGGGAGGACAGGGCCAGAACCGATCCCCGAGCCCGGATTGGCTCAGGAAGGTCTCGTTGGGCGGAATCCCAGGCCCGGGCTGGGGGCGTCGCCTCAAATGACACCCACCGCCCTCGGGTTCTGCCAATCCCTGGGCACGCCGAGCGGACGCGCCGGGGAAGTCCCCCCTCCTGATGGTTAGCGTCACGCCTGACGTTACACGTGATGGGTGGGGAGGAGGGGGCGTCGGCGGAGAGTGAGGCGGGTCTGAGAGCTGCAGAGGCCAGGCGCGCAGGAAAGTGTGAGTGCTCGGGCACGGGTCCTGGGGTCAGACGAGTAGGGGGTTGAAGACTGGGAATAGAAGAGGAAGACCAGCTGCTGTCTCCGTCCTGTCCGGATTCAGTATATTCGTCTTTACCTGGGACAGGAAGAGAGGTTTTTGGGGAGAAATCTCAGGGTGGGGCTCTGTGTGGTCACACATTCAGCTGTCTGCAACTGATGGATGCAGCCTGCAGGTGTGTGTGTGTGTGTGTGTGTGTGTGTGCATGCAAGTAATGGGCTTTGTGGGACCGTGCATGCAGGGTGTGTCCACCCTCTTTGTATGGCGAGTATGCTGGTGTTTTGTGTGTGGGTATGTGAGTGTGTGAGAGAGAGGGGAGGGTGTGTCCGTGAGGGAGGAAGTGTGGTGGAAGAGGATTAGTCATTCTGTAGGATTTTGCCCAATGCAGCCAGATGGCTGTTTCAGGCTTTCTTCTCTGTGCTGGGTGGAGGGGCACTTACACAATCCCACCCCTTTCTGGAGACAGGCTGCTCTGGGGAGAGGCGGATGGCTGTCTGTACCGGCCCTGCCCAGCTGAGGAACGAGGAGAGCCTTGGGCCATTTAGTGTGGGTTGGAAACACTTGCGGCACACAGCTGGCATCAGAGTCCCCGGCTGAGATCTGAGGATAGACATGCCCGGGGATGGCCAATGAGCTCCTGCTCTGCTCAGCTCAGGTGTGGTGGTGTGGGATGGCTTGTGTCACCTCCAAAACAGCCTTGGGAACTTGTATCCAGGTCTCAGGGCAGCTGGGGCCTGACGCGACATGAACACAAATGTGGAGTGCATATAACATGCATTTTTGTGCACACAGAGCGCAAGAGTAGCTGCATGGGATTGGTTGCTGCTCACACATCAATCACTCACATGTAAATTCTCACCCATGAAAATGTGCACCGGGCCCAAGCACAAGATCTGTTTTCCTGGGTCTGTCCCCGCCCACCTCCACCCCCAGCCTCCTCCAGTGGTGGCAGGTCCCTGGGCCAGGACGTTGCCTAGAAAACAGCTCCTCCCCCCACTGCTGCTTACCTACCTGGAGTCACCTTGAGCTAGAAGGGATTGGTGACAGGCCCAGGGACCAGAGCAGGGAGGGCTACCAAGTGGAGCCTTTGGACCCCTTCCTTGAAGTCCTCTGACCCTGGTCCCCACCCCGCAGAAAATGGGGGAGTTGCCCTTAGACATCAACATCCAGGAACCTCGCTGGGATCAAAGCACGTTTCTTGGCAGAGCCCGGCACTTCTTCACTGTTACTGACCCCCGAAATCTGCTGCTCTCTGGGGCACAGCTGGAAGCTTCCCGGAACATCGTGCAGAACTACAGGTGATCCTGCCTCCCCACCTCCCCCTGTACCCCAGGATCTCATTCCCTGCCGGTAATGCAGTATCTTTCGTGCCTGTCTCTGCAAGCATGAGAGTGGCCCCGTCCCACCCCTCACTCCCTGGTCCTGTGTGTTAGAATCACAGAAGCTATGGCACAGAGCTTCAACCTAAAAGGTTATAGGGGGTTTGGATTGGAGACATGGCCTTGATATTTATGCCTCACAAACTACCTACAGGGACCTGTCCCCCTGGGGGCCACCCTCTGCAAGGACAGAGGGGCCCAAACTTGAGTACAGTGGAGGTAGGAGGCCATCTGCTTTGTCTCCAGGAAGGGAAACCTTTGCAGTACCCCTAGCCATTTTTGACCCATTGGAAACCACCAGCATTGGGACATAAACACAAGCGTGCCCTTCTTTGTGTGGCTAGAAGGGAAACAGAAATAGGAACTCCCCCCCCCCCCAGAAGATTTGATTGTCTCAGAGACTAGGAGCTCCTTTATTCCGAGATTGGGGACCATGATGCCTGGTCCTCTGCCCAGACTTTTCCTGAGCCAGATGGGCAGGTTGGGAGGGCGTACCTGCCCCCTAGCATGCCTGCCTATTTCCTGCCAACCTCTGCAGGGCGGGGGTGGTGACTCCAGGGCTCACTGAAGACCAGCTGTGGAGGGCCAAGTATGTGTACGACTCCGCCTTCCATCCGGACACGGGGGAGAAGGTGGTCCTGATCGGCCGCATGTCAGCCCAGGTGCCCATGAACATGACCATCACCGGCTGCATGCTCACCTTCTACAGGCAGGTCCTGTTCTGTGTGTTCCCTCCCTGACTGCTCTGTCCAAGCTAGAGTGCACCTTGGTGACTAGGTGCTTCCTCTCTGGGCCGACGTGGGCAGAAATGGGTGGGTGGGTGAGAGCTTGTGTTCGAATCCCTTCCATTCCTGAGAACTCAGCCCTGGGGGTCCTCCAACCCCAGAGACAGTAGCTGTGCTTGTGTAAGGGGGAGGGTTACTCAGGGGTCACCAGAGCAGGATTTAGAGTCATCAGCTGGCTCCCTCTGAAGGTTTGGGAATAACCTTTAGGGTTTCATTATTGGGGTCCAAGGACAAGGGACACTGTGGAGGGGACAAAAGTAAATGTCTTTGTACCCTCAGGAAGACCCCGACCGTGGTGTTCTGGCAGTGGGTGAATCAGTCCTTCAACGCCGTTGTTAACTACTCCAACCGCAGCGGCGATGCTCCCATTACCGTGGGGTGAGGACGCGTCTTCTCTCTGCCCCACATTGCTCTCCTGTCTGACGCTGTTCACCAAGGGCCGTGTAGCCAGTGGCTCCGGGCCCTCCTCTCAGCCTGCCTCCCTCCCCACTTTCCTGGCCTAAGGGCGTGGGGTCCTCTTGTGCATGCTTTGGGGGGGTGCTACTGTTTCAAGGGGAGGGGCTGGGGCTTCCAGACAAATCTGCACTGGAGCACGGGAGGTGTTTCTCTGCAGTGAGGCCACCCTCCCGTGCCTCACGTGCTGGACTGTTCACCTCCCCCCTTGTGTGCTGGCTTTCCCACCACAGGCAGCTGGGAACAGCTTACGTGAGTGCCACCACCGGGGCTGTGGCCACGGCCCTGGGACTCAAATCCCTCACCAAGGTAAATGCCGCCCCCATTCCACGGATGGCCAGTCATCCTTTATCTGCCTCCTTCCCCATCACCCCTCTGCACCAACCTACAGCCTTTATATATCTCTTCCCAGAGTTCCTCACCACCCCATGGCCCTCAGGGCCACTAAATGACATCTTTCCTCCCCCAGCACCTGCCCCCTCTGGTCGGCAGATTTGTGCCCTTTGCAGCTGTGGCAGCCGCAAACTGCATCAACATCCCTCTGATGAGGCAGAGGTGAGTGGCCCCGACTCCTGGCTTGCATGTGCCCGGCGTACACTCGGAGTGTGAGCTGCTGGGCCCAGTCCCAGTCTGATGCTGGGATCTGGGTGAGAGAACTGGCCTTTCAACCTAGGATGTCTGAGACCCCAGGGAGCAGCTGCCCATGAGGGCGGGATTTAGGGCCTGTGATCTGACCCCGATCCCCTTCCTTCTCAGGGAGCTGCAGGTGGGCATCCCTGTGACTGACGAGGCAGGTCAGAGGCTTGGCCACTCGGTGACCGCTGCCAAGCAGGGAATCTTCCAGGTGGTGATATCAAGAATCTGCATGGCGATCCCTGCCATGGGTGAGGCAGGGTGGCTGGGCAGGGCACGGGAGGCTCTGAGGCAAAGGGGGTTTGGGGACTCTGGAGGTGGTGGAACGAACTCTGCAGGGGGATCCTCCTTCCTTAGCGTCCCAACTGTCACTCTATTTACTCTCTCCCTGCCTGCCCTGCTCTCCCCACAGCCATTCCCCCCGTGATCATGGACACTTTGGAGAAGAAAGACTTCCTGAAGGTAGGTTACTCTCACCTCTCCTGTCCTGGAAGTAGCAGGGACTGGGAACAGAGGTGACCAGCCCCTGACCGCCTCTCTGGCCTGACCTGAGTCCAAGACTTGCCACCTGTTTGCCCCACCCCTGTGCTGCCACCTCCGCCTTCATTCAATCAGGAAGAATGAATTGGGCTGCAGTGAAGGGACACTGAGGGAACAGGAGGAGATGACAAGGGAAGGGAGGGAACTGGTGTCACTCAGAGCCTCTGACACACACCAGGGATGGACTGTCGCAGTCATGCTTGCTGTCACACTCATGCCGTCACCTGTTAACAGCAGTGAGACACACATACGCGTGCACACACGGACAGGACAGGGAGCAAGGCCCAGGAGTGTATGCTGTGGTGCATTCCCTGGGCCATTTATTCACAAATGTTTATTGAACACCGACTGTGCACATCTGAGTGACAGAACAGGGTCCCTGTGGCTGGAGCAACCCGAGAAGGGTGTGCAGAGTGGGAGATGGGCTGGAAAGGGACACATTCATGTCATTGAGGTGGGAGGAAGTGGACGGTCAGTGGAGGCTTCCTGAAGAAAGCGGCTCCAGGAAGAAGTACTAGAAGAGAAAGAGGGGCAGGGGGTGCCAGGGATCCCGTTCTGAGAGGCCAGAATGGGTAAGAGGACACTGGGGAGGGTGTCGGCAAACAGGCCTGGCTGGCGCAGAAGGTGGTGATTTAAAGGTATGGACCCGTTATGGGTTGGGGAGAAAGAAAAGGGCCATGTACCAGGGGCTGGAAGGTAGGCCTGATGGGATAAAGCCATGGTGGGTGACAGGGGCTGGGGGTGGGTGGGCAGGGGATGCACACCATGCCCTTGTCTCTGTCTCCCTACAGCGCCGCCCCTGGCTGGGGGCACCCCTGCAAGTGGGACTGGTGGGCTTCTGGTAAGTGTGCGGGGAGCTAGGGTGTGTGGGAGTGCCCTTTCCGTGGTGGACATGGTGGGCACTTATTGCTTTTAAGATTATATATATATAATTTATTCATACATTGAGAAGGTAGTGGTCTTGGACACCCATAGATCTTACTGTGTGTTTGAGGGGTTGACCCCTCTTGTCCTTGAAGGTCAAGGGTCTAGTTGAAGGCGTTCCGGTCTTCACCTGTGAGGGGAAACTACGGCAGTGTACCTTTGGGTACCGTCCAGAATTTCATGCACACTGAATTCCCGATTCTCTCTCGCTGGCTGTGGAACTCTGGGTCACGGCTCTGGAGGTTCTTTCCTCAGCCCAAACCTAATGTCAGTGTTGGCTTTAATCAGTCTCCACCCCTAGGGGCAGTGTCCAGAAATGGGGTGGGGTGCAGGGAGGGAACACCCTGAGGCCACAGCTTCACAAACCTCTCCAACACTCTTCTCCCCAGCCTGGTATTCGCCACCCCCCTGTGCTGTGCCCTGTTCCCACAGAGAAGGTAAGTGTGGCCCCTTGGGCCCGACTGCGGGCTCTGGACAGGTTTCCATATCTCTGGAACCAGCCGACCTTAGCGTCCTCCAGTGTGTTCCAGGAAGCGGCCTGGCAGGCATTCACCTTATTCTGGGGGTGGGGGGGGGGGGGGGGACAGTGATCTGGGCCTTTGCTCTTAGATGGAGAGTCTTCAGCTTGGGAAGAGGAGGATGGTGACCCCTTAGCCCGAGGGAGGTTGGCTTCAGGGGCCACTCAGCCTGCCTGTGTTTTGTTGCAGCTCCATACACGTGAGCAGGCTGGAGCCAGAGCTGCGAGCTCAGATCCATCAGCAGAACCCCAGCACTGAAGTGGTTTACTACAACAAGGGGCTCTGAGGGGGAGTCAGCCCCGGCCCCTCCCTCACCCCCTTGGGCTGCCAAGTTAGTGGAGCCCTGCCGTCCTGCCACTTTCTTTCTGCCTGGTGTTGGGCAGCGGGCTTGGTGGGGAGCAGCCATTGAGACCAGCAATCCACTAGGCAGGGGGAGATACCCCCATAAGCCTTTTCCTCTCCCCTTTGATTCCAAAGAGAAGGGTCACATAATCCCTCTCTCCTGTGCTATTGTTTTCATATATGCATATGTGATATGTGTATGTGTGTGTGTACATGCCATCCTGGAAGCTAGGAGCAGATATGCTGTCCTGGAATGTCCTGATATCTGGCTTCTCCTCTTGGCTTCCTGCCACCTGCCAGCCAGCCCAGGCTGTGGGACTTAGTTCCACTGGCCAAGTCGTTTCTGACGGCACCTCACCCCTTCTGGATGTAGAAGCCTGGGATCTCAGGACAGACCGAAGGACACTCGCAAACCAAACTGGGCTGAATCCGTCATATTTCTGCTTCCTGGCTCCCAAAACTGATACAGGAGCTGGGCTGGCAGAGAAAGACACGCCAGGCTAAAGGAGGCATCCCCCACATCCTGGAATAGGTTACTTTGTCTCTGCTTCTCTACTAGAACAAAGGAATGTCAGTATTCTGTACGGCTCTTGCAGTCTTCCCATCCAGCCCTCCACGGTAGTGTGGGTGTCTTCAGGCACAATGCTGGGAGTCTTGGTCCACTCTGACATGATAACCTCAAATCTAAACCTACAACCCCAACCCTCTCTCTCAACCCAAAAGCCGCAAAGGCAGAGAAGCATTCCATCCTCTTTCAGAGCTCCCCTTCTTAGGGAGGGGCACCGCTGTGGGAGCAGAGCTTCCACTCCACAGGTGTCTGAAAGGGTGGGACTAGTACACTCTCGAGGGCAACTGCGGCCCTGAGTGTACAGTCTTAAGACAGGGAATTTTGTGTCCCTTTGACCCTTCTTAGACATTCAGCAGGACCCCTACTTTAGCTCCCCTGCTTTCTTGAGGCTTGGCCCTGCTCCCGCCCCCACCCGCACCCCCAAGAGGAGGCGAGGCTAGGCGTCAATGGCTGGTCCAGACGGGAGGCGGGCTTTGGGATGGAGTGTGTGCTGGTAAACTAAGAGTACACAGTCGGACCCTGACTCCAACTCCCACGACCTCGGGCTGAAGCACTGGGGAGCAGGTCCCAGCAGGATCCCCCACGAGCACTTTCCTGCTCCCCCAACCAACTGCCACCAGTAATTAAAGCTATGATGCCATTGTTAATAAACTGAAAACCTGTCTACTTCTTGATCTTCACTTGATTCCAGGTCTTGAGTGCCCAGGAAGAGCCTCCTGCCTGGGGCCTTTCCTTCTTTCTCTATCGAGTCCAGGTGTTAGTCTCTTCCTTCCCCTCCTGTAGGGAGCCTCAGCCCCCAGCAGAGGGCGCTCTGAGATTAGAAAACCAGTCCATCAGCTGCATGAGTACTAAGAGGACAGGGAATACAGGTAGGTAAATGCCTCCACCTTGTATGGTCTCAGCAGATGGAGTCCTGGCTTCATTTTCTTCTTCACTAGGGGTGCTGATTCACACACTTACACACCTACCCAGGCTCTGGGCTTCTTGGTTCCCTTCAAGACTTTGGCATGGGATGGTAGCACCGGGTCCCCAGGGAGGACCCTGCGTAGGGGAAGGTTAGAGAGCTAAGGACTGCCCATTATCATCAGAGAAAAGTTGTTAGTGCATGAACACACCCTGCACACCCCTCCACGCCCCCAGCGATACAACAGGGGACAAGTCTGGCAGGGACCATTTGCCACCTCACAGCCCCTCCCTCTATCCCAGGGCTCTCTACTCCCGCCCTGCTTAGGTAACACTCCCCTTTTTCTGGGAGATATGAGACCAAAAGTTCATGCCAATGTACAGCTGGTGAGAGATACTACTAAACAGTTTGTAGTTACTTGTCTTACCCTAAGTCTTGGCTTTGGAAAATTCAAAAGAATAAACATGAATGAATCTATGTTAAAACCCATTTCCTACTCCCTGCAGGAAATACCTCCCATTTTCCTCTTCTTACCCCAAAGCTCTCAAACTAGGTGATGGGGAGAAACCTTTAGGGCTGAATGGTCCCACAGCAGCCTGAAGTGAACCTGTTGCCTTGGCCTGGACTCCCTCGGTCCTCCTGGGACATGGAAGCTTATTGTGTGGGCAGTGGGAGTGACACCAGCTACTGGTCACTGAGTTCTCCTGTGTGGTGCCAGGCTTAATGAGGCAAAGTGCTTTAAGTCCATTATTCCTTTTGATTTTCACAAGCACTCCTGTGAGGCCAGACATGTGTCCATTCTTAAAAAAAAAAAAGGCACAGGCTTAAAGACATTAAGAAAGTTGCCCACAGCTGCACAGCTAGGAGGTGGCGGAGGCAGACTTAAAGCCAAGCCGTGTGCCTGAAGCCGCTGTGGTGTGCTTCTTCTTCACCTGCCAGCCACTAGCCAACCCTGAAGTCATTCTCCTAGTCCCTTGGACATTCCAAGACAGCAAAACTGACAGGCCCACAAGTGCACACGGATCTTTTTACTAAAGTCAGTGAAGAGTTACCAAGGTTGAGGGTTTTAGAGATGAAGGAGTATACACAAAGGTTCCCACTCTTGATTAGAGAACCAATTTCAATTCCATCCTGTTCTGCCCATCTGGACCAGAGCCTCCCACCAGGCCCTCTGGAGCCCGGGGTCAATTCTTGAAGCCTCTTCGTGCTGTTACAATTTTGGCCGTTGGTAGTCCTCTTGAAAAGAGGCCTTGCACTTTTACTGGCAAATCTATGCAAGAGAAACCCACTTGGGGAGTGACGGCAGGAATCTCTGTAAAGCAAAATTGTTAAGAACATTTTATAACAGAATTGTCCATTTTCTGCAGATAACACTAAACCATGCCAGAGCGGAGACTGGCCGGGCACCAGTGGACCCGTTAGGAAGGAATGCTTTCCTGCCATCTTTTCTAATTCCACACCAGCCTCTCAAAGCAAAAAATCAGCTTGAGGCTAACTTCACAGGCTCTCCAGGGCTAAATCCTAGCCAAGTACAATCTCCAAACTGCCTTCAAGTGCTTAGACTTTTTCTTGGAAGTGAGCATTTGAGCAGAGGTAGCACTGTTCGCAATGTAAAGTAATCTGCCCTATTCCTGGGCCTCTCCTCATCCTCCTAATGCTCAGGAACCTTCCCTGGGAGCCTGCATCTGTGTCCTTGGCCTCCCTCCCCTGCCTTCTCTCCCTCTCCTGGCCTCTCATGCTTCAGAGCTCCCACCCTGCCCATTTTTAAGGAAGTCCAGAAACCTCCTTATCTCCCCATGCAAGTTCTAAGGAGAAAATGGCTTGGTTCTGGAGCCCTGGCTTAGCGTGGCCATAGGAAGGAGGCCATGTATTCTGCTCTTTTCCAGGATTATTGGGACTAATGAGGCCAGCATTTAAGGGTCAGGTTAGTCTCTAAGGTTAGTCCCTACTGTTAGGGATAGCTGCATTCGGGCCTTGTGGATTCCTCCCTAGCCCCCCACCCCCCCACCGCCCCCGGGGTCTAGAGCCCTAAGGTCAGAGCCAAGCCCCTCTTTCCTCCCAGTCAAGCTTGTCAGTCTTAAGCCAGCCCGGCCCTCGGACTCTGTCCGTCAAAGGTAAGCCCCTCCTCTAGGGCGTAGCCAATCAGGAGCAGAATCCTGCCCATGCTGTGGCCAGTGTCAGTCAGTCAGGCTTGGCTCCACCTTCTTCCCGTCTCCCGGGCAACGGCTTTAGAGCCGGAAGCCTGAAACACAATTCGTCCTCCCTACCTGAGCCTGGAGCCTACATATCAGATCAGCTCCCCAGGTAACTTCGGTCCTGGACTGCAGAATCTGTCAGGGTCACTTCGTCCTTTCCAGTTTCGAAGCCCACGAGCTACTCAGCACCCGCCCTTTGACTTCCTGCCTGGAAGTCCGCGAGCTTTTCGACGCCTCTCCCGGGTCCCAAGCCCGGATTTTTTCAGCGGCCTCTGGGGCCATTGGCCCTGCCGTTTGCGCCGTCTGACCACCTCCTTCTCTCCGACCTTGTATCCTATGTTCCGGAAACGCTTACCGAGTTCGGTTAGGAGTGGTTCCGTGCTCGGCGCCGGGTAGAAATGGCCTGTTGGGTGAACAGATTCCCTTCCCATCTGCAGGGACACAGCCTATACCTCGTAGTCATTAAGGCGCCTCTCCCTGTCCCCTCTGGGTCAACCTCCCCTCAGGATACAGTGATCCCTGGTCCTCACGCTGGGGCCACCATTTGCTACAAATTGTGGTGGAGTCTTGACCTAGTTGCATCATTTCCCGAGAGGGAGCTTCCTGGGCTGCTTCCTTCTCTCATCCAATATGCACAACGTCTTTTGTCCTCACAGTCAGCCCCAGCACAGGCTGCCAGAGGGACCATGGCAACCTCCGCTTCCACCCACAGCCTCCTCCATCTTCTTTTTTCACTCTTTTTAGACAAGGGAGGTTTTGAAACGGAATAACGACCAAGGGAATGTGGGAGGAATCCTGCATAGCTTGGCTTATGCCCACAACCCCTCCCCCCACCCACTTCATCCACCCAGGAGGAAAATAGCCCGTGCCTGTAACAAGCAACAAGCAGCTCCTTCAGGGAGAAGTGTTTGCTGTGGACCAAGAGTTTGCCATGTTAATCTATACGTTAACCAATGAACCACCTATGTTATTTTCCCACTGAAGACCTCAATTGACTATGTTAATTAATTATTTATTGGGGGGAGCATCATGATGAAAACAATTTTATTCTTATCACAGTTAATCTTGCTTTGTGGAAATTGACAACTTTGGGGGTGGGGTGGGCAGAGAAGGGCAAAGAGGGAAATACTGGGATAACTGTAATACAGTGACAATAAAAAATGATTAAAAAGAGAAAATGACAACTTTTATTTTCCAGAAGGAGCATTTCTGGTTTGGTTTTAACTGAAGTTATTTTGTGGAAAACAGCAGACAATGATTGTGGCTAACTTCAGTAAACAGGGGAAGGTATTGGGAAGATTGTCAGTAGCTCTAAGAACGGGGATGAAGTTAACCAGTGTGACCTTGGAAGGGGCAGGAAGCTGGGCAGCTCTGGGGGCCTCAGTAACTGGAGACAATGGACACTGCCACTAAGGTACTGCTTCAAGTAGCTCCAGGCGCTGATGTCTCCATTCAAAAACTGGCACAACTTAGATCAATTGTCTCTCCCTCTGAGGTGTCCAGAGGTCAGAGTCAAGTTGCAAGGACATTGAACATCATTACTTCAGGTCTACGTTTGTGGTTGGGGCTGTTCCCAAAGTAGGGCCACTGTTGTGCGGTGGGAATCATCCCAATTGGTATTTGTTAGTACATGTGCTGTTATTGGTTCTATACAGATGATTCTCTCCAGTTTAAATGAAAACCCTCCTGAGGGCAGGCACTTTTTAAAATTGTGATAAAAAAAAACCACGTAACATAAAATTTACCACCTCAACCATGTTTAAGTGTAGTGTTCAGTGGTATTGAGTGTATCCACATTGCTGTGAAACAGATCTCTGTAACTTTTTCATCTTGCGCATCTGAAACTTTACACGCGTTAGACAACTTATATCAATTTTGTGTGCCCATAGCACCTATAATAGTGCCTGATCCACAGTAGGTGCTCAATCCATATTTGCTGAATAAATGGGTGTGGAATCCAAAAGTGCCCTGAATGCCACTCATATGTTGGTCTTAGGTAAGATCACTAACTCAGTGGTTCTCAATCTGTTTTACTCCTCAACAAACATAAAAAAATGTGACCTAGTGACAACAGAGACCGTGGCTGAGCCCATTAGTGATTTTCAGCCTGGAGGATGGGGAGCATGTCCTCCCAGGGAGGCATATCGGGATCTTGGGGGTAATGTGGCTTGAAAAGTTCCAGGCAAAGGGAAGCTTGGCCCTGGATATACCCCCACGTAGAATGGCCAGCGAGAGAAGAAGCCCAGTCCCTCCTCTTCTGTGCCTCTCTAAGAGTCCCAAAGGCAGGGGGCAGAGGGAGAGCGTCTCACGTGTAATCACAGCTACTGTCTCCACCTCTGCTGTCCGTCTGCTTCCCTGCACAAGTTTATGCCTTTTCCCTCTGGTGGTTTGTTCCCTGTGGGGCTGACCCACCCTCCGCCTCTGCAGCTTCTTGGGGCTGACACCAAGCTTCGATCATTTAAGGCATACCGGAAAGGAGACACCTTCACCTTGTTCTAGTCCAGTTCCTATCAAGTGGTCCCTCAGCAGAGTTGTTTCGGCCTCTGGTGAGATAGTTCATTGTCATGACCTCCTTTCCAGAGTACCAATGCACAGTGAGGTGGGGGGTGGTGCTGGGTAGTAGTGATGTAAGATTAAGCATCCCCCTACCATATATCTGGAAGTCTTTTGCTTCTAATGATACTCATGCCTTCTGCTGAGTCTGGTCCATCCTGCTGGACTGGCTTGTCACTGCTGTTGATTTTCTTTCAGGACTCCATTTCTGCTAGTTGGCTTCCAACACCTGACCCTCCAGCTCTCAGACTCCCTTGTTTATATCTGAACCCCAAGTTGTGGATAAGATTCAAGTTCTTTTCTTTAAAAAATATTTTTATTTACTTGTTTTTAGAGTGGAAGGGAGGGAGAAAGAGAGGGAGAGAAACATCAGTGTGTGGTTGCCTCTCTTGTGCCCCCTACTGGGACCTGGCCCACAATCCAGGCATGTGCCCTGACTGGGAAGCGAACCAGTGACACTTTGGTTTCCAGGCCAGTGCTCAGTCCACTGAGCCACACCAGCCAGGGCCAAGTTCTTTTCCTTGGCGATCAGATGACCCTTATTCAGTTGTCTCAAACTTTCCCAGACCACTAAGGTGAATTGTTATTAAAGGAAAAGTCAGACCCCCAAAATCTGTGATTTCCAGACTATGTATTAAGGTACCCCAGAGCATCACAATGAACTCTGAGGACATTTTAAATTTCTGAAGGAAAACCAACCCAGAAATACTTGATATCTGCTGAACACTGCATATACACTACTAACTTGAACTCTCAGTATCAAAGTTAGATTGTGATGCATTACTTTCAATGTCTTTGTAAAACTGGGTTTTTTGATGGTGACAAAAAAGAAAGAACTACACAGAAGTCATTATGAGACAGGAAATCGGGGTGGCAATATCCAGGCTGATTCCAAGTTTTGAGGAGTTATGCAGAGCCCAACAGGTGCACATATGTCATTGGTAAGTAAGTGAGGTTAAGAAGGACATAAAAATACTCTTTTTTCTTCCAGTTTATATGTATTAGTTTTTTAAACAGCTACAGTGGAGTTAATACTTGTTAAGATCTTTGGACCTAAGTACCTAAAGGGGACAGTTAGATAGATATTTCTTTTGTCCTAGGGTACTGTGGACAAAATTACTGGAAATCTAAGGGGCCTATGAATGTAGAAATTTTGGGATCTCCTGTCCTAAGTGAATGAAGAAAGAAATGAAGGAATGAGGAAATAGCACCAGGTTGTCTTTGGGTCTGAGACCTGCCCTCTGTAAACTCACCAGGTATTATTCCTTTGTAGCAAATTTTCTCTTATTAAATTCTTAATAATTCCTTCTGGCAAGTTCTAATCTTGCTTCAGCGATTCCGGTGTTCACAATGTGATCAGAGGGCGGTAGAGTCCCTAGGTACTGGGGATGGTGGTGGTAAGTTGGAAGCTGGAGCTGCGTTGGCTGGTCCAGCTCACAAGATCAGAAGCGAGGGAGAGAATGGAGGTTGAGGGGACCCTCCCTGGCTGTCTCTGTTCTGCATCTCGGGCTAGACTGCACTAGGTAGTCCAGTCTCTTTAGGAAACTCCTTCCCCTAAAAACTGCCCGGCACTGCTCCCCCTGGAGGCCACACTGGGTCTTTTGGAATGGACCGAAGGGCTTTCTCTCCGCCACTGGAAATCTGGGGGCATTTGAGATCCCGTCCGGTGGAAGGGAGCGGGTGGTCGCCGCTGGAGACCCAGGCAGGCCTGCGCTTCTCCCTCCTTCCCCACCCGCATCCTCAGGTGACTGGCGGGCGCCTTCGCAACGCTCAGACGGCAGAACAGGCGAGTCCCTAGCTCCCCGGCTCATACATTAAAGATGCGGAGGCGTCGGGACTACTGTGCCACAAACATGAAGACAAATTTTTAATCCCGAGCAAGAAGATGCTGGGAGATGGGGGGCGCGGGAGAAAAATGAATTAGGTTTTTATTATGTGTTTTATTATGCTGTAATTGAACAGGATTAGGTGAGAATACAATATATTTCTGATGCGGCTGGAAGGGGGAGGGGGTGGGAGAGAGGCTGACAGCGAGCGGAGGACGGCGCAGCCCGCGGAGAAGCGGGGGCTCCAAGACTCAGTGTGGATCCCAGGGGAGGGCTGAGGAGCGCGCCGACCCTCCCGGGTGAGCTCAGCGCCCCTCCTCCCACGGCCCGGCAATTTGGGCCAGGATGGAGGGCGAGAGGGAACTGGGTTGGCGACTGGTCCTGCTAGCATTTGCTGGGGAAGAGGATGGGCTGAAGAGCTGGAGGGCTGGGGGCTCACAAGCCCACCCCAGGAGGAAAAATGAGTCACGGAGGGGTAAGGGGCGCAGCCATGAAAAGACAAGGCGCTTTGGAGTCACTGGAGCCCCGGAGGCCCACGAACTCACATTCGCTCCCCACATCTTCCCCCTGGCAATGTCTTCCCCCTGTGCGCGGGCACAGACGTGGCCAGTCAGCACACATCGGAGCGCCCGCTTCGTGCCCTCGCTTACTGCAGGGCGACTCGGGCTCTCAGACACCCCCTCTCTCCCCGTTTTTCGCCTAACTCTTGTTACCTCCGAAAAGATCCGTACTGAAGCAGGTCTAACCCAGTACCCACCCCCTCTCCGCCCCTCCCCCAGTACTGCGCCCCCAGGAGGCCTCCTCAGGTAAAGGGTGCCCAGGTAAGCCCTGAACTGGGCTGTGGGCGCGGGGATGGGCGAATCCTCCTCTCGCCCCAGGAACCGCCTCCCTCCCCGGAGCTCGCCCCTCGGTCCGCCCCAGCCCCGCAGCTTCATTAAGCGCCGCCGCCTGCTCCGCGTCTCACCTGCTGCAGCGCCCCTCGCGCCCCGCCAGGGGCCGACTCCTGGCGGTGATGAAGAGGCCCATTAGCCGCTCCTACCTTTAGGGCGGACTGGGCCTCTCTCCCCACCTCCCAATTAGGACATTAGAAACCGTCAACCAAGATTAATAGTTGCCTGGCTCCGGGGCAGGGAGAGGAGCCCAGATATCGCTGCGGCGCAGCTCGCTCTGCCCCGGCCAACCTGGTGCGGGCCGGGCGCACCACTTGCGGCCACCACGCCTCCCTCCGCCACCTTTTCACGCCTCCCGGCGCCCCTGAGGCTCTCAGGTGAACCCTAGAAAGGGGTCTGGAGCGTCAGAGCCCGGACGCTCCCTGCTGAGTCTCCGACCCGGGCACACTCCGAGGGAAGGTGTGCCCTCTCCAGGGTACTCTCCTAGCTTTCCCACCACAGGCTCGATGGAAGAACTTCTCATCTCAAATGCGGGAATGATGGTGGCTTTCTCAGAGAAGCGCCCTTAACCTCCCTCTCCCAAGTCAGTTCTCCTCTTATTCTCACTCATTGCTCCCTGTCATGTTTTAGTGCTTGCACCATATGCGTGCTTTTACCTTTATTTGTGTGGTTGTGTCACTGATGTCTGTCTCCCCCACTGGGCAGTGGGCTCCAGGCGGCAGGGACAGTTGTTTTGCTCATCATGGCTCTGCAGCGCCTTCAATAATTGTGAGTTGCATGAATGAGTGGGCAACAGGCTTGTTCCCTGTTCTGGTTTGTTTTGAAAGCTTATTTGTTTATTTATTTTAGACAGAGGAGAAGGGAGAGAGAGAGAGAGGGAGACAGACATCAGTGTGTGGTTCCCTCTCGCATGCCCCTACTAGGGACTTGGCCCACAACACAGGCATGTGCCACGACTGGGAATGGAACTGGCGACCCTTTGGTTTGCAGGCTGGTGCTCAAGCAGCCACGCCAGCCAGGGCTGTTTTGTTTTATTGAAACATCTGCTTCCAGTGCTAGATTCCCCCAACCCCTTCTTAAACACCCTCCTAGCACCTGCACTCATATTGCAATTGTAACTTATTATTTCTCTGATGATCCGTTCCCCGTCTTCTCCCCTTCAAGAGAGAAGCTCCAGGAGGGCAGGCAAGGGCTGGGCACACAGCGGCATTCAGCCTGCCCTCAGGGAACTCAGCACTCAGTCCAGCAGATTACGGCGTGTGAGGGCTCAGGGGCCTTGTAGCTCTTCCACCCCCATTCTTCTGAGGTCTGGAGAAGCAAAGTGGCTTGCTTGAGGTCACACAGACAGCTAGAAGCAAAGCCAAGATGAAAATAACTTTTCTCTCCAACACCGTGTGATTTTCCCCCAAAGTTCACATCATCTGGGACGCTGAAGAAGACTCATGAATTCTGAGGTTTCTGAATCTTGGGGAATGTGTGGGATAGTCCCAGGTATCTCTTCCTTTGGTGGTGGTGGTCCCCCAGAACTAAACCTTTCCCCCTCTGCAGGAGTTTGGGGCCCAGGGATGCCCTATACTCTATATCAATAGGGATAAATTCTTTTCATTAAGTCTCAACTCTAGTTTCTCTTCCTGCGATGTAAAACCCCGGCTCTTCAGTCCCGAGGGGATGTGAACTGTCTCTGATCTCTCTCCATTACCCCCCGCCCCAAGTAGCATCAGGAAAAAAATAATGATTAGGGAGCAGAAAATGTGGGGAACTACAGAGCAAGTGCTAAGACAGAGACAGTGGGGGCATGAACTCTTCCTCCACCTCATCACACCCCTGGCGTCACCTCTCTAGAACCCACTTACTCCAGGGGGGAGGGGGGGACTGGGTTTGGGGATGGGGTTAAGATCGATACTTCACTGGGTTTTGATGACCGCAGGCTTTCACCTTGCAGATAATGGGGTGAGCGGCGGTAAACTCTCACCGACAGAGTGGGCTCCCCCGGCCTTAATGAGATAATCAATACTTGTTCTCGGCTTAATTTCCATCTAATTGCTCTTTAACGACGCCGGATAATGGGCCGCCTCCTGTGAGGAGAGAGCTGGCTGGGAATCCGACCCGCCTCGGACTCCCGCCCCTCTTTCCCGGGCGGGGTGCCCTCGCGCAGGTGGAATGGGGGCGCACCACGCTCTCGGGCGAGGCTGGAGCTCCCTCCGCGCGTCTCCTCGTCCGGAGCCGCCACCTACACGAGGCGTTCTCCGCTCCCGCTGGGGGCGCTCCAGGCCTTGGACGCCGATTCCAGCCAAAGCTCCGGGTTCCGGGCTCTGGATCATCCACCTGACGGACCTCGGAACTGCGTGGCGCCCTCGCCCCGGATGGCGTCTCATCCTCCCTGCCATCCACCGGGTCAGGCAAGTTCTGTCTGAGTCCCCTAGCCAACGTGAAGGGCCTCTGAACAAGCCCTTTCCTCCTTTCCCTTCTCACCTCCCTGCACCGCACAGGGCGGTGGCCCTGAGTGAGGCATTAGCTAAATTGCTGTGTTTCTGAACCTAAGAAAGGCTCTGATCATATTGTCCCCAGTAGGAAGCTGAGCTGCCTCCTGCAAAAGAACCTGTTTGGCCACCTCAGACCCTCAGGCAAGGAGGGGAGAGGGTAAAGAATGAGGAAGGCTGAAGTGGGACACCTAGGCCCCATGTCTCAGAGAGCCACCTGATATCACACTGCACCCCCCCACCCCCACTCCAGCTCAGAGACCCTCCAGATTTCCACTCACCACTCGGCCTAGCCTAACCAACCACAGCCGGGAGAGCTCCTGTCAACTCCAGCTGCTGATATCAGCCCTAACTTCTCTCACTGCCCACCTGCCTGTCTCAGCACTAGGAGCCGCTGGAGGTTCTCCCCAGGGCCTCTAAAGGTCCCGCTTCACAGGGATTAAATCCCTGCCAGTCCCCACAACACACGTCTCTCCTCTTGATGTCAACCCTGAAGCCCTTTGGCCTCAGGTGCCCAGATGATGTGACCAACGATGTTCCCATCACCTCCCCAACCTCATGATCTGCCCTATCTGGGCACACACACACCTGCATTTCTAGAGCTTGGCTCCTGAATCTTGGGTATTCACATTTATAAAGCATGAGCTGAAGTTCAGGCTCCAGTTGCACTGAAGTTAGGGCGTCAAAGGTACAGTGGTAGTGTTAGAACAGTGTGCTGATTAGAATCAGGCCTTGGACCTAGGCAACCCCAGGTTCAAATCTTGACTCTGTTGCTTAATGGTCAGTATGACAGGGGGGCAAACCTCAGTTTCTCATTTAAAAAATAAGGCTCATAATCTTCACTGTGTAAATCTAAAATAAGATAATGTACATAAATTGCTTGCCGCAGTGCGTGGCACACCAAACCAGTTGGTAAGCAGTAACTGTTACCGTTATTACTGCTGCTTAGAGCTGAAGGAATCATCTAGGTCAAGGGTCATAAGCTCAAAGGCTCCAGAAGCAGGCAGGAACCCTGAATGAGGGAAGCAGGCCAGGTCGGGGCTGTGGTAAGCTGGACAGGGCCAGCCCCACCTACCACAGCTTCAAGTACACCTTCAATTGTTGCTAGGCAGACCACATTTCTGGTTTTTCTTTTCTTTTGTTAAGAAAATTTCGCAGCACCTGCAGCTTAGATATTAGCTCTAACTTTTCTTACTTCCCACCTCCCTATCTCAGCACTAGCAGCAGCTGGAGGGGGGATGGGAGTGGTTCCCAAGGCCTCTCTGAACATCCTGGCTTGGTAACTCTGGCCCCCTAAATCTGGATTTTTTCTATAAAATTTCACACAATTTAAATAATGTCAATTAAGTTACAATTTTAAAACACTGCCAAATACAACATGTCTGAAGGCAGAATTCACGCTCGTTTCTCAGAGAACTGAGGTGCAGATGTGTCATGGCTGCTGGCAAAGCTGACTGAAAGCCTGGATTCTGAGTTCAAGTAAGAACTTCTCCTAGGAGGCCCTTCCTAGGCCACAGATGGGCCTTTCAGCTGCCTCCCCCCACAGATGCTGCCCACTCTGACACAGTGGCCGCACTTGGCAGCTACTGAAGCACAAGGCCTTTCAGGGCAGCCTTCTCTCTTCTGATAAATCCAAATTCTCATAAAATGTTATTGCCCTGGCCAGTGTGGTTCAGATGGTTGGGCATCGTCCCGCAAAGCATAAGGTTGCCAGTTCAATTCCCTGACAGTGCAGCTGCTTCGCTTGCGGGTTCGGTCCCTGGACAGGGCACATGGGTGAGACAACCAATTGTTTCCCTCTCTCATCAATGTTTCTCTCCCTCTCTTTCTCCCTCCCTTCCCCTTTCTCTATAAGTAAGTAAGTAAATAAATAAATAAATGAAATCTTTAAATGTTGGAGAGGGCACTGTGACAGCCAGTCAAGTCCCAGGACGCTGGAGATCTCAACTCCTAATTTAAAGCTCTATTTCTTTTTCTTCCTTCCTTCCTTCCTTCCTTCCTTCCTTCCTTCCTTCCTTCCTTCCTTCCTTCCTTCCTTCCTCCCTCCCTCCCTCCCTCCCTCCCTCCCTTCCTTCCCTTTCCTTTCTTTCTTTTTCTTTTTTTTTTTTTTAAAGATTTTATTTATTTATTTTTAGAGAGGGAAGGGAGGGGGAGAGAGAGAGAGAGAGAAACATCAATGTGCGGTTGCTGGGGTTTATGGCCTGCAACCAAGGCATGTACCCTGGCTGGGAATCAAACCTGGGACACTTTGGTTCCCAGCCCGTGCTCAATCCACTGAGCTACGCCAGCCAGGGCTTCTTTCTTTTTCTTTTTCCTCTTTGTTAATTTCTACATAGTTTATAATTCTCCCTCCTTTCCTTTTTATGTTTTTTTTTAAAGATTTTATTTATTTGTCCTGGCTGGTGTGGCTAAGTGGATTGAGTGCCAGACTGAAAGGGTCTCAGGTTCCATTCCCAGCCAGGGCACATGCCTGGGTTGTGGGCCAGGTCTCCAGTAGGGGGCACATGAGAGGCAACCACACGTTGACGTTCCTGTCCCTCTCTAATTCCCTTCATCTCTCTCTAAAAATAAATAAAATCTTTAAAAATTTTTTAAAGATTATTTTATTTATTTTATTTTTAGAGAGAAGGGAAGGAAGGGAGAAAGAGAAGGATAGAAATATCAATCAATGTGTGAGAGATACATCGACTGGTTGTCTCTCACTTGCCCCCAACCAGAAACCTGGCCTGCAACCCAGGCAGGTGCCCTGATCAGGAATCAAACCAGTGACCTTTTGATTCTCAGGCCAAAGGCCGGCGCTCAGTCCTCTGAGCCACACCAGCCAGGACCTTTGTTGTTGTTGTTGTTTTTAAATCATTTTAATTTTTTCAGTTACAGTTCACATACAGTATTATATTATTTCAGGTGTACACCCCAGTGATTAGACATTGTATAACTGATTATCCTGATAAGTGCCATACCCATCTGACACTATACACAGTTATTAGAATATTATTGACTATATTCCCTATGCTGGACTTTACATCCCATGACTATTCTGTTACAACAATTCATACTTCTTAATTCTTTCACCTTTTGCACCCTCCCCCAACCCCTCTTCTTTTTGAGAACTGTCAAAATGTTCTCTGTATCTATGAATCTCTGTTCTGCTTGATTTATTTTGTTTTCTAGATTCAATTTTTGATAAATATGTATTTACTGCCATTTTATTGTTCATATTTTTTATCTTTGTTTCCCTTCATCTCCTTAAAGAAGACCCTTTAACATTTCATGTAATACTGGTTTGGTGGTTATGAACTCTAGTTTTTTTCTTGTCTTGAAAGCTCTTTATCTGCCCTTCAATTCTAAATGATAGCTTTGCTGGGTAGAGTAATGTTAGTTGTACGTCCTTGTTTTTCATCCCTTTGAATATGTCTTGCCACTTCCCTTCTGGTCTGCAAAGTTTCTGTTGAGACATCAGTTGACAACAGTCTTATGGGCACTTCTTTGTAGGTAACTATCTGCTTTTCTCTCCCTGCTTTTAAGAGTCTCTCTTTATCTTTAAACTTTTGCATTTTAATTATGATGTATCATGGTGTGGAGCTTTTTGGGTTCATCTTGTTTGGGACTCTCTGCACTTCCTGGACTTGTAGGTCTACTTCCTTCACCAGGTTAGGAAAGTTTTCTGTCATTATTTTTTCAAATAGATTTTCAAGTTTTGCTCCCTTTCTTCTCCTTCTGGCACCCCCATGATGCAAATGTTGGTACCCTTGAAGTTGTCTCAGAGGCTCCTTACATTATCTTTGTGGGGTGTCTTTTAAAATTCTATTTTTGTTTCCAATTGAGCGTTTTTCCTTCCTTATATTCCAAAATGCTTATTTGATTCTTAGCTTCACCCACTCTACTATGCCCTGTAAATTATTCTTCATTTCAGTTAGTGTATCCTTCATGTCTGACTGGTTCTTTTGCATGATTTCTATGTTCTGTTTCATGCTGTAGAAGTTCTCACTAAGTTCCTTGAAGTTCTAAGTTCCTTGAGCTCTCTTATAACCATTGTTTTGAACTCTGTATCTGGTAGTTTGCTTGCCTCCATTTCATTTCTTTCTTTTTCTGGAGATTTCTCCTGTTCTTTTATTTGAGACCTGTTTGTTTGTCATTGCATTTTGGCTACTTCCCTGTTTGTTTCGGTGTATTAGGTAGAGCTGCTATGTCTCCCAGTCTTGGTAAAGTGGCCTTATATAGTAGGTGTCCTGTAGGGCCCAGTGGTGCAGCCTCCCCAGTCATCTGAGCTGGATGCTACAGGTAAACCCCAGTGTGGGCTCTGTGCATTGTCCTGTTGTAGTTGAGCCTTGATTTCTGCTGGCATCACTGGGATGGACTGACCCTTAGGATGATGGGCTTCAAGGACAGCTTCAACTATAGTGAGAAGCTACTGTGCAGAGCTCAGCCCTACAGAACAGGACTTGCTTCAGTGGGGCTTTGGTGCTCACCAAGTCTGTCCCTTAAGTGTGTCACTCATGGAGGTGGTTGGGTTGTAATCTGGCATGGTCTAGGGTTTCCACAGGGTGCACTGGCTCAGGGGCCTCCTGGGAGGTGCAAGGCCAGCCACACCTGTGCCCTGCCTAGGGTCACCTGGCACGAACTACAGAGCAATCTGCAAATGGCTGCTAATTGAGCTGGGTTTAGAGGTGCCCAGGAGAGGCCAAGCTGTGAACTAAGGTTGGCTGTCACTAGTGCCTGTCCTGGGGCCACTTAAAAAGAGGTACAGGACACACAGAGGCTATCTGCTGCTTGTTAGAGATTTTTGGAAAGTCCAAAGCATGAGGCAAGAGAGGCCATTTGTACAAAAAGCCACTGGAAACAGCTTGGGTGAGCCTGCAAGCTGGGTGGGGTGTGATCCAAGGGAATCACCAGGGCGGGGTGAACAGTGTGAGCCAGGTTGATGGAGACTCGGTGCCTACCCATAGGCTCTGTTGGAGGGTAGGTCTCAGAAAAGGAACAATGGCCTCTGTCAGTACTTTTGTCTGGTAGAAAGCTCTTGCTCTGATGCCAGACAATTCAGTTCTTCCCTGTATGTCCCTGGTCCTTTCAGGCTGCTGCCTCAGTGATTGAACTTAAAGGGAGTCAGGTAAGTTTGTGGGTGGGCCTTTTAAGAGGAACTGCCTGGGACTTCAGAACCTCTCCCTCTAACTCAGCCACAATCCCTGCTGGTTTTTACAGCCAGAAGTTATGGTGACTTCCCTTTCTGGCCCTGGAACTCGGGGCTGGAAGGCCTGGTGTGGAAATCATCTTGGTGTTATATAAAATAAAGGTGGAAGTAATGAGGAATCACTGTAGAACTATCAGCAGAAAGTTACCTCATTATTTTCTGCTTCACCTACAGAAAATTGTTTTCAAGTAAAAAGTGGATGTAAGGCAGGACTGACGAGCCTGCTGCTTTGGAGAATATCACTGTCATCACACTTTCCTTCTGAGTGTGCCATAATGACAAGTGGACTTCAACCAGTGACCCTAGGACTCTACCCATGGCCACAGCTACCCTAACAAGTAGATGTAGAGTATGAAAAAGTGTGAGAGTATTTAGCTATGACAACTAGCCTCCTTTCCCTTCACAGACTTTTGATGATAATTTTTAAAAAAATTTTTAAATTTATTTTTAGACAGAGAGGAAGAGAGGGAGAAAAAGAGGGAGAGAAACATCGATGTGTGGTTGCTTCTCATGCTCCCCCCGAACTGGGGACCTGGCCTGCAACCCAGGCATGCGCCCTGCCTGGGAACCAAACCAGTGACCCTTGGGTTCACAGGCTTAATCCACTGAGCCACACCAGCCAGGGCTTGATGATAATTTTTAAAGCAGCTTATATAATATATTAAATTACATTCTGTCTAGTTTTATAGATTCTACTAGCATTTCCCTTGGCATGAGCATAGCATTTATCCTCCTATATCTCATAAGACCCATTTACTCACCTCATGATTACACAAACCTGTACATGTGATAAAATTTTAATTATGAACACTCACGTGAATACATGTAAAAATCAGTGAATTGTGAACAAGGTCCATAGTTTAGTTAATAGCTTTGTACCAATGTCAGTGTCCTAGGTTTAAAAAAATTTTTTTAAACATAATGATTTTAGAGAGAGAGGAAGACAGAAAGAGAGAAACATTGATATGTTGTTCCACTTATTTATGTATTCATTGATTGTTTCTCGTATGTGCCCTGACCAGAGATTCAACCCACAACCTTGGTGTATTGGGATGATGTTCTAACCAACTGAGCTACTCAGCCAGGGCTTCAGTGCCCTGGTTTTGATCATTATACTATGATTTATAAAATGTTATCAATGGGGAAGATTGGGTGAAGGGAACATGGGCACTTTCTCTGCTATTTTTGCAACTCCTATTCAAGTCTACAATTATTTCAAACTAAAAGTTTTGTTTTAATTTAGGGGAGGAATTCCTTGCAGAACTGGCCATCTTAAAATCTTAGGGTCTAAAATATTTACTTAATGTCTAAAATTTTTAAAAACTGACAAAACCAAGTGTTGACAAGGATATGGCACAATGGGAGCTCTCATAAACTGCTGGTGACTATGTAAACTGATACAGTGACTTTGGGAAAAATCGTTTGGTAATTACTAATATTGATAGTAGCAGTAATTTTATTCCTAGGTGTATCCCAATTTATATCAAAGTCAAAAGCAGGTGACATTATAGAGTTATAAGTGAATTAATAAACAGAAAGGATTAGTGATTGGGAGGGAGCACAAGGGAGCTTCTGGAGGTGTTAGTAATATTAAGTTTCTTGACTTATATGATAATCACATGAGTGTTCACTTAAAATGTTAATTGAGGTATACAGCTATTATGTTCACTTTTCTGCTGGTCTGTTATACGTCAAAACAAAAAAGAGAAATGCAGATTGATTTAAACATCCTTTGCAAGTTTATCAATACAAAATGTGTCCAAGACTTCTGGTCAAGATGGTGGCATAGGTAAACACGGCTTGCCTCCTTGCATAACATCAAAACTACAACTAACATGTAGAACAACTATCACTCAGAACCATCAGAAATTGAGTTGAATGGAAGTCTGACATCTATGGAATTAAAAAAAACCCACATCCGTCCAAACTGGTAGGAGGGGCAGAGATGCTGAATGTGCTGCTCCCATATCCACGTGTAATGGATAAAAATTCAGGAGGGATTTCATGGGAGTGAGGAGTCTCAGCCCCTCACCAGGTCCCCCAGCCCAGGGTTCCAGTTACAGGAAGATAAGCCCCCATAACTCCTGGCTGCAAAATCCAGTGGGGATTGAGTCAGTGTAAGAAACTTCTGGAGTCCTAAGCAGTTCCTTTTAAGGAACCCACACACAGACTTACTCAGACTCACTCCCTCTGAGCTCCAATACCAGGGTAGCAGCTTGAAAGGAACCAGGGACATACAGGGAGAAACTGAAGTATCTGGCATCAAGACAGGCACTGGGGGACAGCTTTTCCTCAGACAAAAAGGCAGGCAGAGGCCACTGTCCCTTTTCGGAACCCTCCCCCAACAGAGCCACAGAACCAACAGACAGGGGCTATATTTAAGATTCCATCAACCTGGCTAGCACTGTTTACCCTGCCCTGGAGATCCCCTGAGGCTTGTCCCACCCAAGCTGTTAACAGTGGCTTTTCCATATAAATGGCTGGTCTTGGCTCCTGCTTCACAATTTCCTAAATCCTATCAAACAAGCTATAGCTGGCCTCAGTAAACCCTCACCCCCCCACACCTCTTGCTAAAGTGGCCCTAAGACAGGCACTAGCAGCAGACAGCCTAGATTCACAACTTGGCCTCACTTGGGAATCTCCAAGCCCAGCTCAAGTAGCATCCATCTCAGATTGCTTTATAGCTCAGACAGTGTAGCCCTGGGCAGAACCCTGGTGGGGGCTGACCTTGGCCTACACCATTTGGGAAACTCCAGAGCCTTCACACCCAGTGGACAGTTATAGACCACATTGGAGCACCACCACCCTGCCCCTGCACAGCTGATCCTCCACAGAAGGAGGAAGTTGGTGGTCAGTGGTAACAGCTAGTCCTTGCAGCCAACTGGCCAGGGTAAATCCCTTCCACTGACCTGCCAACAGCAATCAAGGCTCAACTACAAGAGAAGGGTGTACTCAGCTACCATGGAGGATGCATCTGGAGTACCCAGTTGAGTGATAGGGAGGCTGTGCCACTGGACCCTGTGGGATACCTATAACATTAGGCCATGCTACCAAGACAGGCAGTCATAGCAGCTCCACCTAACACATAGAAACAACCACAGGGAGACTGCCAAAATGAAGAGACAAAGAAACATGGCCCAAATGAAAGGACAAATCAAAACTCCAGAAAAAGAACTAAATGAAATGGAGATAAGCAATCTATCAGATACAGAGTTCAAAACACTGATTTTAAAGGTGCTCAAGGAACTTAGTGAGGACCTCAACAGCATAAAAAGATCCAGTCTGAATGAAGGATCTATTAATTGAAATAAAGAACAATTTATAGGGAAACAATAGTAGAGTGGATGAAGCTGAGAATCAAATCAATGATTGGAACTTAAGGAAGCAAAAAACAACAAATCAGAACAAGAAGAAAAAAGAATCCAAAAAAACCCAAGGACAGTGTAAGCAGCCTCTGGGACAACTTCAAGCATTCTGATATTAGCATAACAGGGATGTCAGAAGGAGAAGAGAAAAAAACAAGAAATTGGAAATCTATTTGAAGAAATAATGAAAGAAAACTTTCCTAATTTGATGAAGGAAATAGACATGCAAGTCCAGGAAGCACAGAGAGTCCCAAACAACATGGATGCAAAGAGGCCCACTTCAAGACACATCATAATTAAAATGTCAAAGGTTAAAGATAATTAGAGAATCTTAAAAGCAAGAGAAAAGAAGTTAGTTACCTACAGGGGAGTTCCCATTAGACTGTCAGCTGACTTCTCAAAAGAAACTTTGCAGGCTACAAGGGGTTGACAAGAAATATTCAAAGTCATGAAAAGTGGGAACCTACAGCCAACATTGCTCTACCCAGTAAGGCTATCACTCAGAATCAAAGGGCAGATAAAGAGCTTCTCAGAGAAGAAAAAACTAAAGGAGTTCATCATCACCAAACCGTTATTGTAAGAAATGTTAAAGGGACTTATTTAAGAAAAAGATCAAAACTATGAACAATAAAATGGCAAAATATGTATCTGTCAACAATTCAATCTAGAAAACAAACTAAGAAAACAAGAAAAGAGACAGAATCATGGGTACAGAGAGAATTTTGATGGTTGCCAGATGGGAGATGAGTGTGGGGAAATGGGTAAAGAGGTTAGGGGTTTAAGAAGTACAAATAGGTAGTTACAGAATAGCCATGGGGATGTAAAGTACAGTATGGGAAATGGAGTAGCCAAAGAACTTATATGCATGACCCATGGATATGAACAATGGTGTGGGGATTGCTTGAGGGGAGGTGCTGGGTTGAGGAGGGCAAAAGGGGAACAATTGGGACAACTGTAATAGCATAATCAAAATATAATAAAAAAAATAAACTCATAAAATTTCTCTAAAAAAATGTGGCCAAGTCATCAGGTCAGATGGAGTTACCATCTGCATCTCAAGACGGATGGGAAATTGGGTGTGTGGTTGGGGGACAGTTGCCTCCTGGGATATAAGAAAACTAAGGAAATTTTCTCCTATTTTCTTTCTGAATATTTTAAAGCTCATTCAACATGCCTTAATGCCTAGGTATCCCAAAGAGCTTGTCTTCTGGGTATTTCAGCTTTCATTTGGTAACATATAGGTGAATTATAATGCTTATTTTCCCACCTGGTTGTCCCAACTTTCTACATTTGTCTCAGCATTCTAATTTACCTATAAAATATCTTCTACTTTATTATGAAAAATAGTTTTACAAAATAAGTGTTATACTCAGCCATTTGCCTCATTCCAAATTGTCTTAGGGTGTTTATTGATGAGATATATGGTAAATATTTCCCTGGTTGTGATTAGTATCCATATACTTTTTTTTTTGCTTTACCTTATTTTCCTATGCATATTTTTCCCTTTGACTGAGTTCACCTATTTGTCACAGTAGGCAGATACAAGGTATTCTGTCTTAATTACCTAGTGGAGCTTTTTTAAAAAAACTGATTTTAATGTTCTGAGGAAGCACAATTCCTCTGTATCCATTTCTAATGGGTCGAATAGACCATTTGTTTCATTTCTGCTTCTCCCTTAAAGTTGCAAGCCCAGTATTTTCATGGGGTTTATCAAAACAGGGCACATGAAGTGACAGGTTAGAGTGTGTGGGTCCTCTCAAGTAATTTCTTACCAACTATGTACTGACCCTTCATGGTTTTATTTGATGGTGTTCATTTGTACAGCACCCATTTCAATCCGTCATTATGTTTCAGTTATATCATGATCAGTAGCTAAACTGAAGGTACAAAAACCTGTAAACTTCCAGGCTGTGATTCACAGTGGAACACAACCTACACTCTATACCTCATTCCTTCTTCAGTACAAGCATCTACAGGAAAGATTGGGGAGGGCAAAGAGGCCGGACCATCTTTTCTTCAACAAAGTTTAACTTCACTCTCTTCATCTCAATCTAGTCTCCCCATGTAGACACACAAAGGATACCGCCACCTAGCTCCTCTCCATGATCCAGATTAGAGAATCTGGTCAAACTGATTCAACATTTTTAAAGCATGAATGCACAAAATATTTAGTAAATTTATGAGGCAAATAGATGTTATTAAATGTGTTTTGGAGCTTTATTGGATAGTGTCAGATAGTGAGGATCTCGGAACGTATCTAGACTTCCAAATCGTGTCTTAGGCAAACAATTCCCTCCTCAAAGTATTTTCACAATATGTGGTGTTTCCCTGGGACAAAAACCTCTACTTAATAAAAGCAGAGTTCCTGGAGAGTCAACATCTTTGGTGTCTACTGTATGTAGGATGTTTTCGTCACCAACCACAGGCCCACCAGGGGGCGTTCGTTCCCTGTCTAACCAGTCTTCTCCATTAGCGAGCAGCCCCGAAAATCCAGGTTAAACTTGACTTTCACACTCAGGAAGTCCTTCACATTTAATCCACAAATATTTACCAAAATTTTTCTGTTCTGGCAGGCGCGGGGTAAGTTTGCAAGATACAGTGGTGAGTTAGACACAATTCCTAATACCAGGCGCTTGGGTCATAGCAAAGACTGAAAATAAAAGCCGACTATAATAAAGTGGGTAAGAGTTTCTAGGTCTGTAAAGTTTATTGTTTAAATAAAGGCGCCAAGCCTTAGAAGCGGGAGACAATTCATTAAGAGACCGGATTGCTTCCTCTCTGTATCCCGGGCAACGATCTCCGCCCTCAAGGCATTGCCAGAGGCCGCTCCTTGGGTGAGTGGCTCCGTAAGTCACCTCGGCAATTTCAAGTCTGCTTCCTACAGTTCTCCTACACTTCACTTCTGGCTCAGGTCGACACTTCAGCTGCTCTAAAGCCAAAAATAAGGGATCCCTCACGACTATCAGCCACAGCGGGCTCCGCCCATTCTTTTTCCAGTTTAAAACCGGCGGGCTTTTCCTGTTCTGGCTTCCTAGACTTCCGGTCCTAATTCTCGCGGCAACTGCGAGACAACGCGTGAAGTTCGCTTCCCCTCCCTCTTTCGAGTTTGAGAGACCAGGTGACAGGGTACCTGTCTTCGCCCGCCTCATCAGGCCCTTCCGGCCAGAAGTGGCGTGTACGCCGCTAGGGAACTGCTAGTTGGAAGGGCTTAGACAAGGTCAGGCCGGGTTGGAGAGTCCAGGACCACAGGCGGGAACTTGAGCGTCTGGGCCTCCAGTACGCATGCGAAGCCGATCCCCCTGGGCGGTGTCGAGGCCCCACTGAACTTCGGGGTTAGTCAGGAAGCCCCCCCCCCCCCAAGTTGCTCCGCCCCTGGCCAGGTCCTACTGGACGGAGCCTGACTACTTACAGTCCCCTCCCCAGGCTGCAAAGCTCCGTTTCCGCCCCCTGGAAACTAAATTTGAGCGCGGCTTCTGTAAGCCGTTTGGGGCCGGCGGGGCGGGGCCTGGCAGACCCCCGGTAAGGCAGGCGGGCTTCCACAAGTGCTTTCCGCCCCGTCCCCAGCCCAAAGTGCCACGGTGGCGCTGGTGGCGGCTGCAAGACTGTGTGTCTCCGGCTTTGCAAGCCTCGCAACCATAACCTGTAATCCGGACCTGGAGGCGCCCTGCCCTCCTTTTCCTGCGGCCGCTGGTGGGCTCGGACCTTTAATCACCCTGCTCAGCCGTGGTTAAGGCACCTGCCGGATGTAGGGAGGGAGGAGGCGGCCAGATGTGGGGAGGCTGATGTAAGCGCCCAGTCTCTGGTCGGCGCCTTGGTGGGGAAGCTGGATGTACAAGCCTGCAATCACTCCCAGGAAGCTGGTTTTGGGCTGCGGAGAGACAAAGTTGCGTGGCCCCGCCCTACAGGAGCTCCCGACTTGGCAGCAGAGCTCCTACCCCAGGGACTGTGAAGTCAGATGGGACAGGGCCTAGCTGGTCAGCCAATTCTTCGAGCTTCACAGCCACCCCCGTACCCCCTACTTTCAATCCCCACCCCACCCCGTCTTGGTCCTCTCCCAGCTTCGGTGTCCGGTTACGGCTCCTCCATTCTCACTGTGACTTTGGCCCAGGCTGAAGGAAGTGGCCCAGGAGGGTCCTGTGCAGCCGCATAAAATTGGCAGCTTCAGAACTAGAGGATAGGGTGGGGGGGACGGGGGGGGGGGTGCTACGTCTGGGGGCGGGGAGAGGGGCGGAGAAGCTGTTCTCTGAGTGCAAGCCCGTGGGCTCTCTCAGAGATCTTCAAGCCGGAGCAGAGGTGGCTTGCAGGCCCAGCCGATTGTTCTCTGCTTTCTTTCCACTACCTACCTTTTCGGACTGGAGTCACTGGAGTCACCATTGCTCTGAAGGGCTTAGTCCCGGACACTAGGTGAGAGCTCTGGACCCTAGGACATCACCCCCCCCCCCTTCCCATCCTTATTAACAACTCCTTACTTCTTGTGGGCCATCCCTTCCCATCCACCTGTAGGGCAGGAAACTCTTGAGAGTTGGATGGTGTGTGGTGCTAGTGTGTGTGTGCGTGCGTGTGCGCGCTGAGCTTTATAACCTCGTTCTCCAACCTCTCCCTAACCCCCCAAGAACAGCCCAATTACTACCCACTATAACTGGATGACCCCCATGCCTCGGTGTTGAGGGTCCACTTGACTCCAAGGTAGCAAGGGAGGGGACAGTGCTAGAGTCAAACTTTGGTACGATGAACAGTGAGGTTTCTTCTGACCTCCTGACCTGGCTTCCCTCCCTGGCAGGGTGCACGAACCTGCTGATGCCCAGAGTGCTCACAGGGCTTCCAGCTAACTATGCCACAGCCGCCCGCAGCTACTTTGGCGCTGCCCCTGCTACTGCTACTGCTGGTGGTGCGGGAGCCGCCCCCGACCGGCGCGCGGCCGTCCCCAGGCCCGGATTACCTGCGGCGCGGCTGGCTGCGGCTGCTGGCGGAGGGCGAGGGCTGTGCTCCCTGCCAGCCGGAGGAGTGCGCAGCGCCGCGGGGTTGCCTGGCCGGCTGGGTGCGCGACGCTTGCGGCTGCTGCTGGGAATGTGCCAACCTCGAAGGCCAGCTCTGCGACCTGGACCCCAGCGCCCACTTCTATGGGCGCTGCGGCGAGCAGCTTGAGTGCCGGTTGGACGCAGGTGGCGACCTGAGCCGCGGAGAGGTGCCGGAACCGCTGTGTGTCTGCAGCTCACAGCGCCCGCTCTGCGGTTCCGACGGCCTCACCTACTCGCAGATCTGCCGTCTGCAGGAAGCGGCCCGAGCTCTGCCAGACGCCAACCTCACTGTGGCGCACCCAGGGCCCTGCGAATCGGGTATGGGTCTCCCACACACAGCACGTGGAGGAACCTCGAGGCATTGCTGCCCCTGGCCCCCGACGGCATTAGTTCCTGGCCAGAGGAGAGGAAAAGATGAGGCCTGCAGGGCAGTATCCGAGCTCGTTTTTGCTGCTCCTGCGTAGAGGCCGCCGCCCGAAGGTTTGGGTCTGGAGGTTTTCATGAAAAGCTCCAGACCCGCTGGCAGGGACCAACTCTTGAGGGAGCAGGCCCATAGCCAGTTGTTGGCCTCAAAACTGAGAAAGTGAAGAGACTCCCAGACTTTGCCCCAGACCGCTGAAGCCCAGGCAGGGAGACTTGGGTTCCTGTGGGATGCAGTCGAATTTCATTTGGCTGGCTTTGTACTGCAAGCCGTCAACTCAGTCTCCCCACCTCCTATCCCAACCCCCTTCCTCTGCGCTCAGGGATTAGTGGGGGAGGGGGCTCTTCTAACTCCCTGCATCTCAGGGAGCTCCGCCACTCAAGCTTCAAGTTTTATTTGGCGGCTTTAGTAACTTTCACTTCCTGAGCCCCTTTGATGGGTCTGGCTGGCAGAGGCTGCCAGGAAAACAAACACGCGGCGGGGGGTTCCCAACACTTTCCCCCACAGCTCCAATTCGGTTTCAGGTTCTCTGCCTTTGCCTTTGGGGATGGCCCCAACCCTGGAGTCAGGTGGGGGAAGGGCAGCTTTTTGGACCTTTGTCAACTGGACCTGGTTAGAAAAAGGGGAGGGTGGAGGAGGGAGGTGTCAGTTACAAACAGGGATAGGGGCCTAGAAGGTGGAATGAGGACAGGCGAGCAGCCTGGGACAGTGTGACTGCCAAGCTGAGGTGTGGGTCCGTGTGCTTGTGTGTGCATCGTGTCTGCTCATATGTCTACGTTCTGCATTTGCACACTGTGTGTACCTGCATCCACATTGGTATATGTGTCGTGTGTTCATGGAGGTGTATTTCCCCACACGCATGTCCACAATGATTTGTATATGGGGTCCTTGCTGGGCTAGGTGTGCCATCCTGTTCTCAGGCCTCCCACCTTCACCCCCAGAGCCCCAGATCCTGTTGCACCCATCCGACATCTGGAATGTGACCGGGAAGGATGTGATCTTTGGCTGTGAGGTGTTTGCCTACCCCATGGCCTCCGTCGAGTGGAGGAAGGATGGCTCGGACATTCAGCTGCCAGGAGATGACCCCCACATCTCTGTGCAGGTAGGGGAAGGGAGCAGAGCTTCCCTAGGGCAGCGCAGGGCCCACCTGGAAGGACCCTGCTGACTCCTCCTCCGGTTACAGTTTAGGGGTGGACCCCAGAGGTTTGAGGTGACAAGCTGGCTGCAGATTCAGGCTGTGCGTCCCAGTGATGAAGGCACCTACCGCTGTCTGGCCCGCAACGCCCTGGGTCAGGTGGAGGCCCCAGCTAGCCTGACCGTTCTCACACCCGGTAGGAGGGAGCTCTGGGTTCTG
The DNA here is from genome assembly GCF_004126475.2 of Phyllostomus discolor. Classification (NCBI taxonomy): domain Eukaryota; kingdom Metazoa; phylum Chordata; class Mammalia; order Chiroptera; family Phyllostomidae; genus Phyllostomus; species Phyllostomus discolor. The sequence continues at coordinate 153,405,370 of NC_040907.2, forward strand.
GGGCAGGAGAGGATGGTGGTGGACTCGGGCCCTGCAGTGTATATCCGTGTGTGTATGTGCGCATGGGTGCACATGCGAGTGTGGCTTTCCCACGGACTGGGATACGTGCACACGGATAGCCCCTCCTTTCTGACCTCTCTCCTTTGCCCACATGTGTTTGCAGACCAGCTGAACTCCACAGGCATCCCCCAGCTACCATCCCTGCTCCTGGTCCCTGAGGAAGAAGCTGAGAGTGAAGAGGGCGAGGACTACTACTAGGTCCCCAACCCTGGCCAGTGGGGGTGTGTGAGTGGGGATAGTTTTTGCCCCTGCTCTTGAAAAGATCTGGAAAGGGGGAGCAAAGCTTCTTAACAGATTGCTTTTAATGCCTTTAGTGGGTGAGGCATGGGGTGGTGAGACAAACATTGGAGGAGGGTAAGGAGAGGCAGAGACCAGGGTACAGGGGCGGTGGGACGTAAAGGGGCCCCTGCAGGAGATGCACGCACCCACTAAGAAGAAGGCAACAGCTGTGCTCTGGTCCCCAGGCTGAGTGGATGGGGGGAGGGGAGTGGGGTAGAGCTGACTTAAAAAGCTGCAGAGAACAGGTTCCTCCCTTGCTTCCCAGCAGCCCTTCCGCCAGCCCTGATGGGCCAGTCTTCCTAACTGCCCTTCTGCACAGCTCCTGCTGTTGTTTTCCTTGTCCCCAGTCTTTGCCTTGCCCCAGTTTGCCCTTTCTCAAAATTAACCTTCTGGGAATTTCCTTCTCTCCTAAGTCCCAGTTGCGCTTACTAACTGCAGTCCTCTTTGCTGCTTGCTGTCTGCTACCCAGGAGAGCACCATGGGGCATGGGTTAGTTCAGTGCAGTAAGATGGGCATTTGGTCATGTCCAATTTCTCCTGTCATTCTGGAAACTCCGTATTTTATACTACTTTGTGTTGGACAATGCCTAGCACAGGACTAGGCACAATAAGCACACAATAAAGGTGTATGAACAAACAGACACACAGATGCACAGATGGTTCATGCAGATGTGCACATGAAGGCGGAATTTCATGGTAGTAAGACTCTGGCTTCCAGAAGCCATGGGCCCTGCTCACCAAGCACATGTCTGCCAGATGTATAGAGAGGATGCCTGAGCTGGGGCCTACCTCCAGGGAGGAAGGCTGGAGGCATCTGGGTGGAGGGAGGCTGCGCTCCCCAGTCTGCACTCCACTGGGGCTGGGCTAGAGATAGGTTGCCCGCCCCTCTATCTCATTCCGGTTTCCTCTCCAAACAGAGCGGGGAATTCGGTCTGTGTGGGTAGGACCCAGTATGAAAGCATAGACTGGGGAGAGGAGGGGAGAAGTTTGGCTACATGCATGGCCACACCCTAGGATTCCTCTAGGAATCCTGATGTCCCTGCGGAACAAAGTCATGGTAAGCTGGTTTCCTCATCTGCCCCAACTGCGACCTGTTCTTTCTGACTGCGGAGCCCTCACGGAGCTGGACTCTTTCGCTCTCCAAATCTCTCTCTACACTTTTTACCTAGCCGAGGGACACTGGTAAGGCGCAGTGTTTATTGACTGATTGAAGAAGATGAAAGCTTAAATTCTGAAGCCACGTAGGATGGCGACGGCTTTCTGCGCGCCAGGGCTACGCCCGGAGCCTGGCGCCACAACAGGAAAGATCGCACTTGGTTGGGTGTCTGAGCTTGTCCTCTGGGGCCCAACGCAGGAGCGGGGCCTCTTGAGAGGGGCGTGGTCTGGAACCCCAACCACAGGGCTTGGCCGCCCCTCTCACGGAACAGCCAGGTTCCTCCAGCGGTTAAACCAGAGGACTGCTCTCACTGCCTGGCTGGAGCCCCTTGGCTCCAGGAGCTGCGCTCAACAAATTTGGGGCAAATTCCAAGGCGACCGCAGAAGCAGGAGTAGGGATGTGAGCGGTGTGGCCGGGGTAGGGGTCTCAAGCCATTTGTCCCTTGTCCAGATCAGAAGGAGGTGCTCCGCCCTGAAAGGGGGGAGGGGTCTGGGTCCTGCAGCAGCCTGAGAATCCGCCCCTGGATTGTTGTGCC